>NC_053039.3:340427112-341030403 GCF_002575655.3 Aegilops tauschii subsp. strangulata
GGATTTGAGAACACTTGATGTATGTCTTGCTATGAATACCCGTGGTGACAATGGGGTATCATATTGATTCCCTTGATATGTGTTTTGGTACCCAACTCACGGATTCCCGAGGTGACATTGGGGTAATCTATGCATAGGGGTTGATGCATGTTCCCGTGTTTGTTTCTCCGGTAGAAATATTGGGGCACTCTTTGAGGTTCTTTGTGTTGGATTGAGTATTATGAATCAGAAATTGTTTGATGCATATCGTACAATCAACTCACGGATACTCGCGGTGACATTGGAGTATCTAGGTGACATCTGAGTTGGTTGATGTGTATCATATGGTGTTATTTTAGTACGAACTCTTGGTTAGATCGATCGGAAAGAATAGCTTGGTGTTATTTTAGTACGAACTCTAGGATAGATTGATCGGAAAGAATAGCTTTGAGGTGGTTTCGTACCCTACAAACAATTTCTTCTTATGTTCTCCGCTAGATAAGAACTTTGGAGTGATTCTTTATCGCATGTTGAGGGGTGGTTATGTGATCCAATTAGATTAGCATTGTTGAGAGATCGCACTAGCGAAAGTACGGACCCTAAGCCTCATTTTCAAGCATTGCAATACCATTTGTGCTCACTTTTATTGTTTGCTACCTTGCTGTTTTTATTTATTTAGATTATAAAAATATATTTCTACCACCTATATTACACTTTTATCACCATCTCTTCGTCGAACTAGTGCACCTATACAATTTGCCATTGTATTGGGTGTGTTGGGGACACAAGAGATTACTTGTATTTGGTTGCAGGGTTGTTTGAGAGAGACCATCTTCATCCTACGCCTCCCACAGATTGATAAACCTTAGGTCATCCACTTGAGGGAAAATTGCTACTGTACTACAAAACTCTGCGCTTGGAGGCCCAACACGAGTCTACAAGAATAAAGTTGCGTAGTAGACATCAAGATCTTTTCTGGCGCCGTTGCCGGGGAGGTGTGTGCTTGAAGGTATATCTTTAGATCTTGCAACTGAATCTTTTAGTTTCTTGTTTTATCACTAGTTCGGTTTATAAAAGAAAACTACAAAAAAAAATGGAATTGAGGTTGCATCATATTGTTCATCTTTATAATATCTTTTGTGAAAATGATGGAAAGAAAAATTGTGATCAATTGATAGAAGAAGAATTCAATAAAATGTTTGACAAAAAATCTTTGAATGATGAGCATGATTGCAATGTTATTAGTATGAATTCTTTGAATATCCATGATGCTAATGATATGCAAAGCCATAAGCTTGGGGGTGCTATATTTGATGAAGATGATATTTTTAGTCCCCCAAGATTTGATGTGCAAATTTGTTATAATGATTTCATGCCTCCTATTTATGATGAATATAATGATGAAAGTGGATTCGGAGAGGTCATGACTTTATTTAATGATGAATCCATTATTTTGTATGAGGCTTCAATTGACTATGAGAACAAGGTTGCTATATATGATGATTATGGTGATGACATGTATGCTATATTGAATAATGATAACCATGAAACTTGTCATCATGATTTTAATTTTCAATCACATGATAGTTATTTTGTTGAGTTTGCTCCCACTACTATTGATGAGAATAAATTTGCTTATGTGGAGAATAACAAAATTTCTATGCTTATGTATCATGAAAAGAATGCTTTATGTGATAGTTAAATTGTTGAATTCATTCATGATGCTACTGAAAATTACTATGAAAGAGGAACATATGCTTTTACATACTGCAACAATATCAAGTTCCCTCTTTATGTGTTGAAAGTTTTGAAGTTGCACCTGTTTTGCCTTCCTATGCTAGTTGATTCTTGCTCCCATAAATTATTTGCTCACAAAATCCCTATGCATAGGAAGTGTGTTAGGCTTAAGTGTGATATTCATATGCTTCATGATGCTCTCTTTGTGTTTCAATTCTTATCTTTTATGTGAGCATCATTGGGATCATCATGCCTGGCTAAAAGGCATAAAAGAAAAGCGCTTGTTGGGAGACAACCCAACACTTTTACCTACTTTTTTTGTGTGTTCACATGATTATGCTACTGTAGTAATCATGTTTTATTGCTTTTGTTTCAATAAAGTGCCAAGTAAAGCCTTTGGGATAGTGTGGATGATAGTTGACTTGATTCTGTCCAAAAACAGAACCTTTTGCGCTCCGTCCAGGAATTTTGGAAATTCACTGGAATGTGATTTTGATCTGAATTTTGTACAGGTGATAGATACACTAATTATCTACATTCTCCTAATTTTTCCAGAATTTTTGGCGTTACAGGAGTATGGTTGGAGTACGGGTTACTTCAGACTGTTCTATTTTTTACAGATTCTGTTTTCAATGCATACTTTGCTTGTTTCCTAGTTTCTAAGGCTTATATTGCTCAATATAAATTGTAGAAATGATATGCTACAGCATGCATTGTGTGGAAACAATTATGAATCTTGTCTTTGACAGTACCAAAGTGAACGGTTTGCTTCATCATACTAACCTATCTCGCGAAGTTCCGTTAAGTTTTGTGTGATTGAAGTTTTGGGGGAGATATCGATATGAGGAGAATAAGGAGTGACATGACCCTAAGATTGGGGATGCCCAAGGCACCCCAAGTTAATATTCAAGGAAGATCCAAGCAACTAAGCTTGGGAATGCCCCGGAAGGCATCCCCTCTTTCGTCTCCAACATTATCGGTAACCTCACTTGGAGCTATGTTTTCATTCGTCACATGATATATGTTTTGCTTGGAGCATGATACGTCTCCAACGTATCTAGAATTTTTGATTGTTCCATGCTGTTATATTATCATTCTTTGATGTTTTACAATCATTTTATAGCAACTTTACATCATTTTTGGGACTAACCTATTAACATAGTGCCTAGTGCCACTTGCTGTTTTTTGCTTGTTTTTTACATCGCAGAAAATCAATATAAAACGGAGTCCAAATACAGTGAAACTTTTTGGAGATTTACTTTGGACTAGAAGACATCCAATGGGCCAGAGAAGCACCTGGGGGTGCCCCGAGGGGGGCACAACCCACCAGGGCGTGCCTGGGGGCCCAGGCGCGCCCAGGTGGGTTGTGCCCACCTCAGTGGCCTCCCGCACCGCCTCTTCGCTCTATAAATGCCCAAATATTCCAAAAACCCTAAGGGAGTCGACGAAATTTTGTTCCAGCCACCACCAGTTCCAGAAACGCAAGATCCAATCTCTAGCCCTTCTCCGGCACTCCGACGGAGAGGGGATCATCACCGGTGGCCATCTTCATCATCCCGGCGGCCACCATGATGAGGAGGGAGTAGTCCTCCCTTGGGGCTTAGGGTTTGTACCAGTAGCTATGTGTTTAATCTCTCTCTCTCTCTCTCTCTCGTGTTCTTGAGATGTCACGATCTTGATGTATCGCGGGCTTTGTTAATATAGTTGGATCATATGGTGTTTTCTCCTCTCTATCTTGTTGTGATGAATTGAGTTTTCCCTTTGAGATTTCGTTTTATCGGATTGAATACTTTTATGGATTTGAGAGCACTTGATATATGTCTTGCATACGAATACCCGTGATGACAATGGGGTATTATATTGATTCACTTGATATATGTTTTGGCACTCAACTCACGGATTCCCGAGGTGACATTGGGGTAATCTATGCATAGGGGTTGATGCACGTTCTTGTCTTCGTTTCTCCGGTAGAAATCTTGGGGCACTCTTTGATGTTCTTTGTGTTGGATTGAGTATTATGAATCTGAAATTGTTTGATGCATATCGTATAATCAACTCATGGATACTCGCGGTGACATTGGAGTATCTAGGTGACATTAGAGTTGGTTGATGTGTGTCATATGGTTTTATTTTAGTACGAACTCTTGGATATATCGAACGGAAAGAATAGCTTTGTATTATTTTAGTAAGAACTCTTGAATAGATCGAACGGAAAGAATAGCTTCGAGGTGGTTTCGTACCCTACAAACAATTTCTTCTTATATTCTCCGCTAGATAAGAACTTTGGAGTGATTCTTCTTCGCACGTGAGAGATGGTTATATGATCCAATTATATTAGCATTGTTGAGAGATTGCACTAGCGAAAGTACGGACCCTAGGCCTCATTTTCAAGCATTGCAATACCGTTTGTGCTCACTTTTGTTACTTCCTACCTTGCTGTTTTTTATTGTTCCTATTACAAAAATCAATATGTACTATCATTACTACATTTTTATTACCATCTCTTCACCGAACTAGTGCACCTATATAAATTCATTGTATTTGGTGTGTTGGGGACACAAGAGACTCTTTGTTATTTGATTGCAGGGTTGTATGAGAGAGACTATCTTCATCCTACGCCTCCCACGGATTGATAAACCTTAGGTCATCCACTTGAGGTAAAATTGATATTGTCCTACAAAACTTGCGCTTGGAGGACCAACACGTGTCTACAAGAATAAAGTTGCATAGTAGACATCAAGCTCTTTTCTGGCGCCGTTGCCGGGGAGGTGAGTGCTTGAAGGTATATCTTTAGATCTTCCAATTGAATCTTTTAGTTTCTTGTTTTATCACTAGTTTGGTCTATAAAAAGAAAATTACAAAAATATGGAATTGAGGTTGCATCATATTATTCATCTTTATAATGTCTTTCGTGAAAATGATGGGAAGGAAAATTGTGCTCAATTGATAGAAGAAGAATTCAGTAAAATGTTTGGCATAAATGATGAGCATGATTGCAATGTTGTTAGTATGAATTCTTTGAATATCCATGATGCTAATGATATGCAAAGCCATAAGCTTGGAGATGCTATGTTTGATGAAGATGATACTTTGTATTGAGATCTAAAGAGAGAGAAGAAGCCATCTAGCTAATAACTATGGACCCGAAGGTCTGTGGTAAACTACTCACACATCATCAGAGAGGCCATGGTGTTGATGTAGAAGCCCTCCGTGATCGATTCCCCCTCCGGCGGAGCGTCGGAAAAGGCCCCAAGATGGGATCTCATGGGTACAGAAGGTTGCGGCGGTGGAAAATTGGTTTTGTGGCCCTCCTGGATGTTTTCAGGGTATAAGAGTATATATAGGCGAAAGAAGTAGGTCGGTGGAGCTGCGAGGGGCCCATGAGGGTAGGGGGCGCCCCCGCCCCCTGGGGCGCGCCCTCCTGCCTCGTGGCTTCCTTGCTGCTTTCTTGACGTCCACTCCAAGTCTCCTGGATTGCGTTTGTTCCAAAAATGATCCTCGCGAAGGTTTCATTCCGTTTGGATTCCGTTTGATATTCCTTTTCTGCGAAACACTGAAATAGGCAAAAAATAGCAATTTGCACTGGGGCTTCGGTTAATAGGTTAGTCCCAAATATAATATAAAAGAGCATATTAAACCCATTAAACATCCAAAACAGATAATATAATAGCATGGAACAATCAAAAATTATAGATACGTTGGAGACGTATCAAGCATCCCCAAGCTTAATTCCTGCTCGTCCTCGAGTAGGTAAATGATAAAAACAGAATTTTTTATGTGGAATGCTACCTAACATAATTTTCAATGTAATTTTCTTTATTGTGGCATGAATGTTCAGATCCGAAAGATTCAAGATAAAAATTTAATATTGACATAAAAATAATAATACTTCAAGCATACTAACTAAGCAATTATGTCTTCTCAATATAACATAGCCAAAGAAAGCTCATCCCTACAAAATCATATAGTTTGGCCATGCTTCATTTTCGTCACACAAAAATGCTCTCATCATGCACAACCCCGATGACAAGCCAAGCAACTGTTTCATACTCTAGTATTCTCAAACTTTTTTGAACTTTCACGCAATACATGAGCGTGAGCCATGGACATAGCACTATGGGTGGAATAGAATATAATGATGGGGGTTGTGTGGAGAAGATAAAAAAGGAGAAAGTCTCACATTGACGCGGCTAATCAATGGGCTAGGGAGATGCCCATCAATTGATGGCAATGCAAGGAGTAGGGATTGCCATGGAACGGATGCACTAGAGCTCTAAATGTATGAAAGCTCAACAAAAGAAACTAAGTGGGTGTGCATCCAACTTGCTTGCTCACGAAGACCTAGGGCATTTGAGGAAGCCCATTGTTGGAATATACAAGCCATGTTCTATAATGAAAAATTCCCACAAGTATATGAAAGTGACAAAATAAAAGACTCTATATCATAAAGATTGGGGACTCGTGACGACCAGATAGGCATGGAGTGGAGGTCCACCGAGTCCCCTCTCAGGGCGAGCTCGTATGCCGCTTTAGTGGGGAAAGGTAGGACGCCAATGAGGAAGCGCTCATCTGGTTCCTGGGATGGCTGAACGTCCTACAACAACGACACCAAAGATGACAACTCGGACACAACATTAGAGGTTAGGCGAGTCAGCAGGAAATATTCTAAACCTTGATTCAAAACAACAGCCACGCGAGCAAGTGGGAGAGTGGTGTGTGAGTATAGGTAGGGGAACAATTCTGCAAGTGGTCTATGATGTAGCCAAGTATCTAATAAAAAATATGTGTTGGTCCCCGAGTTGGTTAGAACAAAGGAGATGGGATGTAGGAAGGGGAGTTGTTGGTTAATGGTTCTGTAGAGAAAGGACTGGTTCCTTTGTGGGTTAATAACAACATTGGGGTGTTGGAGAGCAAGCCAATCAAGCCATGTGGCAAATTTCATGGTGTGCGTTGCGGTAGTAAAGCTTTGGCGGCAAATTTCATGAGGAGACAACGATTTTGTTGTGCCAGATTTTTCAGCCCTAGACCATCGAATTTCTTAGGTTTGCAAACATTTTACCAAGTAACTAGACAGTCAGCACCCGTGCATGTTTCTTGAGCAGCCCAAAAGAAAGCGCGGCGGATCAAATCCAGAGTTATGAGTACACTTTTCGGGATGAGAAAGACGGACATAAAGTAAACCAGGATGGAGTCAATTACTACATATAGGAGGATTAGTCTATCCCCTTTAGAGAGTAGTATGGTGCGCCAACCGAAGAGAAATTTTTCGCATTTGTCAATGATAGGTAGGAACGCATTAACGGGCAGGCGAGTAGGCACTAGAGGGAGTCCTAGGTGGATCTGCGGGAAAGAGGAGACTAGGCATTCTAAGGTGGATGCAATGGAGGAAACAATGTCAAGCGTGACATGTAGTGGGACGACCGTGGTTTTTGAGAAGTTGATATTAAGGCCAGTTGCTAGAGCGAACATGCATGTCCAGAATGTCTTTAAGTTGCAAGGCAGCCGCAGTAGATGCTTTGGCTACGATTAGCGTGTCATCAACGTATTGGAGGACAGTGGGTGGGAGATGGGAGAACAAGGGGTGGGTAAGGTGAAGTAGGTTGCAGTCTTGTTGGATCATCTGTTGTAGCAAGTCAGCGACAATGATAAATAGATATGGTGATAGCGGATCTCCTTGTCTAAGACCATTCTTACAGTTGATCCAGTTTCCAGGGACCCCATTGAGCAGTACAGCGGTTTTCCCAGTGGTCAGAAGATCGGTAATCCAAGCGGAGAATTTGTGAGTAAAGCCTCGAGTTTCCAGAATGGTGAGAAGTGAGTCCCAGGAGAGGGAGTCAAAAGCTTTTCAAAAGTCAAGTGTTATGACCATGTTTGGTGCTTTCTTGGAGTGGCAGGAGCTGACGAGGTCGGCTGCGTAGACAAAGTTTTCAGTGATGCATCATCAGGTGATGAACCCGGTTTGGTTGTCGTGCACGAGTAGCGGGATTAAGGGTTCTATGCTATTGGTGAGGATTTTAGCGACAACCTTGATAGGACAGTTTTGAAGGGAGATTTTTGATGTCTTTAATTAAGGATTGAGATCGGATCATTTACGCGTCCAACAGGTCATCGCTTTTGTCTAACAGTTTTTAAAAATGTTCCATAGCTTTCTGTTGGTCAGTTGCAATTTTAGCAAAAGTTTTGTAGCTGGGTTTGGTTTCACAATCAGAGTCATCTTCACTTGATGTTTGAAAGTAAGCATCGCGTGAGTTTACCTTGTTACCATGTGCCATGAAGCAGTAGGTGGGAGCGGAGTCGTCCTTGTCATTAGCACCAGCGTTGGTGACGGAGCCATTGTCTTCAGTGTTGAAGATGGACTTGGCAAGGTAGGCTGTAGCTAGAGCCAGACTTGCAACACCAGAGTCGGACTCCTCCTCAGACTCCACCTCCGCCTCCTCAGAAGCAGACTCCTCCTCTGAATCCATCTCCTTGCCAACAAAAGCACGAGCCTTGCCAGATGAGCTCTTCTTGTGTGATGAAGACTTGGACGAATACTTGGAAGAAGACTTTGAGGATTTCTTCTTCTTCTTGTCATCAGAATCATATTCCTTGCTCTTCTTCTTTTTCTTGTTCTCATTGTCCCACTGTGGACACTCAGAGATGTGGTGACCAGGTTTCTTGCACTTGTAGCATGTTCTCTTCTTGTGGTCATGAGTGGAAGCTTCATCATTTCTTGAGCTGGATCGTGAAGACTTTCTGAAGCCATTCTTCTTAGTGAATTTCTGGAACTTCTTCACAAGCATAGCAAGCTCCTTTCCAATGTCTTCAGGATCACCAGAACTGCAGTCAGATTCTTCTTCAGATGAGGAAACAACCTTTGCCTTCAAAGCGCGAGTTCGGCCATAGTTGGGACCATAGATGTCTCTTTTCTCAGATAGCTGAAACTCATGTGTGTTGAGCCTCTCAAGTATGTCAGACGGATCGAGTGTCTTGAAGTTAGGGCGTTCTTGAATCATCAGGGCTAGGGTGTCAAACGAGCTGTCAAGTGATCTCAGGAGTGTCTTGACGATTTCATGCTTGGTGATTTCAGTGGCGCCGAGAGCATGAAGCTCATTTGTGATATCAGTGAGGCGATCAAACGTGAGCTGGACATTCTCATTGTCATTTCTCTTGAAGCGGTTGAAGAGGTTGCGAAGGACACTGATCATTTGATCTCTCTGGGTTGAGACGCCTTCGTTGACCTTGGAGAGCCAGTCCCAGACTAGCTTCGATGTTTCCAAAGCACTCACATGGCCATACTGTCCTTTGGTCAGATGACCACAGATGATGTTCTTGGCAGTATAATCAAGTTGAACAAACTTCTTGACATCAGCAGGGGTGACACCTTCACCGGTCTTGGGAACGTCGTTCTTGACGACATACCATAGATCGACATCAATGGCTTCAAGATGCATGCACATCTTATTCTTCCAGTAGGGGTAATAAGCGCCATCGAAGAAAGGGCACGCAGCGCAGACTTTGATTATCCTTGCAGTCGACATAGCTAAAACTCCAGGTGGTTAAACCGAATCACACAGAACAAGGGAGTACCTTGCTCTGATACCAATTGAAAGTGCTAGCTATCGACTAGAGGGGGGTGAATAGGCGATTTTTATGGAAGTCTTCAAAACATGAGAGTTTTGAAGACAAACAATAGAAATGAACCTATTGACATGCAGCGGAAGGTAGACTACACTAGGCAAGACATAGTCAAGTATTCAATGAAGTGAAAGCACGAAGACTAATAGCAGCTAGGTAGTATGGGTAAGGATGGAAGACAGTATGAAGCCAAACAACAATAGTCGTCACACAGTGAAGTCAAACTGATAATGCAAGCAGGCAATGACTTCACGAAGACAAACTGTAAGTAAAGAGAGGGAGAAGATAGAACCAGTTGCTTGGTGAGGACAAGGATTTGTTGGACCAGTTCCAGTTGCTGTGACAACTGTACGTCTGGTTAGGGAGGCTGAGATTCAACTCAGAAGACCGCGTCTTCACCTTATTCCCCTTGAGCTAAGGACACTTAGTCCTCGCCCAATCACTCTGGTAAGTCTTCAAGGTAGACTTCCGAACCTTCACAGACTTCGTTCACCGGCAATCCACAATGACTCTTGGATGCTCAGAACGCGACGCCTAACCAGCTGGAGGATTCACAGTCCTCAAGTGTAACAAGTCTTCAGATCACGCGGACAAAAAGACTTCAGTGATGCCAAACACTCTTTGGGCTCTGGGTGGTTTGGGCTTTGTCCTCGCAAGGATCTCTCTCTCAAGTGCTTCGGAGGTGGGTTGCTCTCAAACGACAAAAGCCGTGCACTAACTCTGAGCAGCACCAATTTATGGTGTAGGGGGTGGGCTATTTATAGCCAGGAGGCAACCCGACCTGATATGTCTGAAATGACCCTGGGTCACTAAGGAACTGACACGTGTTCCAACGGTCAGATTTCAAACACACGCGGCAGCTTGACTTGGGCTACAAGTAAAGTTGACTTATCCGACTCTGGATAAGATTTGCTCTCATTGTCTTCGCTTCGAAGACATAGGATTTGGTTGAGCATCACTTCAGTCACTCTGACTTTGTTCACTTGGACCCCACTTAACAATGCGGTGGTTCCTATGACTCAACAAAGAAGAAAAGGAAACTACGAAACAACTAAGTCTTCACGCTCCATAGTATTCATGCGGTGTCTTCTCATGTCATAGTCTTCAATGTGAATATCTTCACAGACCACCATTGTCTTCAATGTCTTCACACATTTTTAGGGGTCATCTCCGTTAGGTAAACCGAATCAATGAGGGACTACTACCTGTGTTATCCTGCAATTCTCACAAACACATTAGTCCCTCAACCAGGTTTGTCGTCAATACTCCAAAACCAACTAGGGGTTGCACTAGATGCACTTACACGATGAGGTCCGTCCCGGTGAGCCCCTCCCACGTCGCCATCTCCACCATCCGGTTGGTCAGATTCAACACCTCCTGTGCCGGGTTCTTGGGGCAGTAGGACCAGTTGGTCTTGGCGTGCGGCGTCACGTCGACGAAGGGCAGCAGGTTGATGTGGTCCATGCCACGGTTGCAGACGTAGGAGGAGTTCTGCCATTTCTTGGCGGAGTCCTCCAGCGGCATCTTGGGGCACCCCCCATGCGTCCGTGATGAGATGACGGCGGCCCCGCAAGCGGACAAGATGCCGGCCTCTGGCCCCTGCTGCTTCAAGAAGAAGAAGTGGACCCAAAGATCAACGCTGGGCTCGACGCCCAGGTAGCCCTCACATAGGGTGACAAACCCTGAGAGCTACAGTATCGCATTCGCCCCCAGGCGATGGGGTTGGATCCCGAGGAACTCCAAGAACACGCGGAAGAAGTCGCTCGCGGGGGACCGAACCCGCGCTTAAAGTGGGTGAAGAAGATCACGCGCTCGGTCCCCTCCGGCCGCGGCACCAGCTCAACGTCCGGCAGGCGCACGGCCACCTCCATCTCCGGCGGCAGCCGCCACGTGTCACGTAGATACTGAATATCCCCGGCGGTGATGGTGGATCCCATCCACAAGCCTTTCGGCAGCGCCGTCAATGGTGCGGGGGCGCGTGGGTGAAGACAAGAGGAAAGAGCGGTGGCTGAGAGCTGTGGAGCGGCCGCTGAGCGCTGTGGAGCGGCGGCGGCGTTCTGCTCAAGAGCAGCAGGACGTCACCGCGCACGGCGTCTCCGAAGCGAGAGCGAGAGAGGAAGAATGAAATGGGGGGCACGTGCGTGAATGATTTTTGCCGCCCCTCCCCCCAAATTTATAAGCCACGGTCTGAACGTGGGGAACTGGGATCGGTTGTGCCCGCCTCTCCCACTTCCCCGCATTAAGTGGACACGATCCACGCGCCCATTAACTGCGTCGAGAAGGGCAACCGCCCGCAGGCGCCACAACAAATCCGCACGCGTGGGCTGAGGGTGCAAAGTGGCGGGCCCCAGCCCGCTGTAACGTCCCATCACGCGCATGTCCTGTCAGGGCCTCTTCAGTTTTCGGGGGCCACATGGCGCCCGCGCCGAAACCAAGGGGGCACGTCCCTTCCCCTTCAAGATTCGACGAACTCCTTGGTTTCCCGCCCGTGCCGGGATGCCGCGAGCCGGCTTCTTGCCGAACCCGACGGGCGCAAGCTTCATCAACATCTACTGCCTCCTCGGGGGGTGAAAGTGCAAAGCCCCCCCCCCCCCGCTTGAAGCCAGCGAGCCTTCACAGCTTCAGGGACTACTGTCGGGGGCATGTACCCCGGGTAGGCAACGAAACCCGGATCCTTTTCAAAAACATCGGGGCCGGTATCGCCCCTCAATCCGGCCCTTCCTTAGCCGGGTTCCTCAACCCAGCCGGGCCCGCTGGCGCGTGCCAGACGACCCCGCCAAGACCAAGACCTCCTCAACCCAGCCGCGGGTCAGCTCCCGTCCCATCTGGGGCGTACGACGAATGAAGTCCCCATAAGGGAGATGAGCAGGGCTACAGTGGCCCACCAACTCCGTTGACCGGGGCGAGCGTGGCAACAGTGCCCCACCTACCCCGCTGACCAAGGCCGGCGTGGCAATAGTGGAATCCAGTCCCGCTGACGCAAGCCGATGGCGACCAGGCGACGCGCCACTGTAGCCGAGCCGGCTCAACCACTCCGCTACGCACGACAAGACGGGCAACAGTGCCCCGGCGCACTGGGCATACGGGTCCCGGCGCCGACTTCTCAGACGCTGACATCCCGGCCCCATGGCCTTGTAACTTTACCATTGCAACCCTGGGGGTTGACCTATAAACACCCCCAGGAGCCCTCCATGTACACGGGTGAGCACTTGGCCGAACAACCGCTAGCAGCACACCCATACACACTCATACACACAAGGAGAAGAAGCAGCCTAAGCCTTGGCCTGCCATCCTTCCTCCCCCGAACAGCTCCAGGAGCAACTCTGTACGGTTACACGCACCATTCGTAAACCACTCTCGGTAGGATTAGGGGTATTATCTCTCCGGAGAGCCCCGAACCTGGGTATGTCTTGCGTCCCTCGCTCGCTCATGCCGACCTCGCCTCTGGAGCCCACCGGTGCCCTCGAGCATGTCCCTCTCTTTATCCATCCTTTGGCATCTGCCGTGCGCCCACCACGACACAACTCGTTGTGTCTCGAATGGTATAAGTCCAACTCGGAGTTCCCAACTTCAACAGTCCAGCTACATCTATTAGGGCACTCTAGCCGATCCCCTAAATTTTAGAGTAAACGACGGAGTAAACTTTAGAGGAGCACATTTGCTCCTCTAAAGAAATGTCGTTTCTAGCCAAAACCCCAAACTTAACGAAGTAAATAAATTCGAAAGGCATATTAACACAAATTTCTTGTGAATTAGGTTCAAACTAGTACATAAAACATACTTAAACCACATTCGGTGCAAATTCTAAATATTTTACATAAATTTAAACAAAATTCAAAATTCTAGCTAGAAATTTAAACCTAGTCCGATTCTTCCGCGAGCTCCTTCCACTCCCTTTTGCCCAAACCTCTGATCATTGGCCGGGGTCGTCGCTATCGCTGTCGCGGGAAGAGGAAATGTTGCCGCGTGGATCCGTCGGCCGAGTGCTACGGATGGGCGGCAGCAAGCAGCAGCGTTCGGATTGAACCATTGTCGCCGGCGCGCAGGCGGTGGAGTGTGATGCGGGAGGGGATTGGGTGGCATGGGTTGTGATTTGCGGTGAGGCGAGTGGGGAGAGGAGATGGTTTACTTGGTGACTGAGAGGGCGAGTAATTTTACTCCTCGGTGGCCGCTCGGAGTAAAATATTTTCTCACCTAAAGGTTTTAGGGGATCGACTAGGTCTGATTTAGAGGAGTAAATTGGATTTATTACTTCTCTAACTGGTTCTAGGGGATCGGTTGGAGATGTCCTTAAGTTATTGACATCTCCCTGTCCACTGACCTGTTAGTGTGGCCATCCGCTGATAGAAATATTAGTCTTCGGACAACCCCCACCACACTTACACTTCCCATCCTCTACGACTAGGGACATTAGAGTAGTGCCATACAACTCGGAGCACCACAAATGAATCACGTATTTATTAATACGATTCAAGAAAAAAGGATCAGAGCGACTGTATATAATAAGATCACGGATAGATAGGATTATACAATCAAGTCGACCGATAGGTACTCTACTTCACAAGCTCAACTGATCATGTGGCAAGATTCCGAATCATTCCTGTTTTGGAAACGAATTGCAGTAACAATTACTAGTAGTTGGGGTACCCATAAATTTAGATATTCTTTCTCTTCTCATGAATCGGGTTGGTAGTTAGACGGTGTGGTAGGTAAGGTTCGTCTTCGCTGGCTCGCCCGTTACCACAAGACATTTCGAATCATTCGCCGACGATCATTGACCCCACATCCACTGGACAACTTAGCAATAATTGAGCAAGAGTGACCCAGTGGCCCAACCGCATCATCGCTTCCATTGGTTTACAGTTTCTTTCTAAATTTGAATCGATTGGTTTAAAGTTGAGAGAGAAGAACGCAGCACGAGCTCCCTTTCCCGGTGCCTGCGGCGAAGTTGGGACTTGGGTCTTGCGAGTAAAGTACAGCATGTGTTTCCCGTTTGACACCGCACCGCTGTAGCTGGACTGGAGTATACGTAGTATCTGACGTCCATGCCCCACACACGTAGCGTCTGACGTCCAGTCCAACCCGTCAGCTTTGCCTACTTATCCCCAACCTCGTGGCTTGGCAGTGCCATCCGGATATTTTTGAGCAGGAAATCGAAGTGCCAGGACCGAAGAAGCAGAGCAAGCAGTCATCAATGGCGAAAGGAATGCCTGCGGTCGGTTGGGCCGCGAGGGACACGTCCGGTGTCCTCTCCCCCTACAGCTTCTCACGAAGGTCGTCTTCCTCTATCCACAGTGTTCCAGTCCCTATCATGCCCCTCTGCTTCTTGCGCCAATCTGACGAATTCCCCTACGTGATGCATGATAGCAGGGCTCTGAAGGACGACGATGTCACCATCAAGGTGCTCTTCTGCGGGCTCTGCCACACCGACCTCCACATCGCCAAGAACGAGTGGGGCAACGCCCTCTACCCCGTCGTCCCGGGGTGGGTGAACCTTGCCAAGCATCATCCGACAATTTGCCTCCTCCAAATTTCTAGTAGTACGAAATAATGATGGATTCATGCGGCGCAGGCATGAGATTGTTGGCGTCGTCACCGACGTTGGCCCCGGCGTCAAGAACTTCAAGGCCGGGGACACGGTGGGCGTGGGCTACTTCATCGACTCATGCCGATCCTGCGTGAGCTGCGGCAGCGGGCACGAGAACCACTGCCCCACGCTCGTGCTCACCTCCAACGCCGTGGACTACGACGGCGCCACCACCCAGGGCGGCTTCTCCGACGTCCTCGTCGTCGACCAGGGCTACGTCGTCCGCGTCCCGGAGGGCCTGCCCCTGGACGGGGCGGCGCCGCTGCTCTGCGCCGGCGTCACGGTGTACAGCCCCATGATGGAGTTCGGCCTCAACGCGCCGGGGAAGCACCTGGGCGTGGTCGGCCTCGGGGGCCTCGGCCACATGGCCGTCAAGTTCGGCAAGGCCTTCGGGATGACCGTCACCGTGATCAGCTCGTCGCCGAGGAAGCGCGAGGAGGCCGTCGAGCGGCTCGGCGCCGACGCGTTCTTGGTCAGCCAGGACTCCGAGCAAATGAAGGTTAAGCTTTGTTTCAGTTGCTTCCCTCCATTAATCGACCTTTTGTGCGTGTGACGCATGATTCTTGGCATGGGACGGGAGCCATTGACGCGCGTACGTTTTCGGGTGCAGGCGGCGGCCGGCACGATGGACGGCATCATCGACACGGTGTCGGCGGGGCACCCGATCGTGCCGCTGCTGGAGCTGCTAAAGCCGAGGGGGCAGCTGGTGGTGGTGGGCGCGCCCAGCACGCCGCTGGAGCTTCCGGCCTACGCCATCATCGGCGGCGGCAAGCGGGTGGCCGGGAACCTCGTGGGCAGCGTCGCCAGCTGCCAGGCGATGCTGGACTTCGCAGGGAAGCACGGCATCACCGCCGACGTCGAGGTCGTCAAGATGGACTACGTCAATACGGCGGTCGAGCGGCTGGAGAGGAACGACGTGAGATACCGCTTCGTCATCGACGTCGCCGGCAGCCAGCTGGGCGCCGCCGCTTAGTGCTTCCGAACACACCATACGCGTGTCGTCCTCTTTGGTTACCTACCAGCTTCCAGCCACGTGAAGTCGTGATTTGTTGTTTTATTCTCACAAATGGGTTGGTGCGTGCAATTGCTTTTGAAATAATAGGTGCCATCTTTAGAGCATCTTCTATTGCAAATTTAGAGATGTAAAACAAAGTGTTGTCTAATTTACTTCATCAAAAGTGCATTTTACTCATCAAAAAGAGGCAACTTCAACCGATGATCTACATTGATGATGTAAAAGTTAAACTCCAATAGATAAGGCAAATTGAAGATGTATAACCGGCCGAGGGCCGAGCGGCTGCTGTACAGCCGCATCTGAACATGAAAAAAATAAATATTTTCAAATTTTTACAACCAAAAGTACATCATATCAATAAAGTTTGAAATCCTACAACCAAAAGTGCATCATCTCAAACAAAGTTCTTGGTCCAACAAATTAAAATGCACACAAACATAACATTGAATATATCACTCAATGCTCGTCCTCTCCGTTCTAATTAGTCACATTGTGGACGGTGGCTTCATCATCATCATCAATGGCTTCTTTATCAACGTTTTGATGCGTTGACGTCTTAGTGTCGTGACCTCCACCAGAAGCACCTTCATTGTTACCTCCCGCGTCGTTCATGTTTTCATCAAAGCCACCTCTCATGCCACTCATGTTGTCGCCGAAGCCACCACCCATGTCGCTCATGTTGCCACCCAAGCCACCTCACATGTCACTCATGTTGCCACCAAAGTCACCTCTCATGCCACTCATGTTGCTGTCGAAGCCACCTCCCATGCCGCCCATGTTGCCACCAAAGCCATCGGCCATGCCACCGAATCCACCATCCATGTTGCCACCAAATGCACCATTCATGGCACCTCCCATCATGCTCATGTGGCCGCCCATTCCACCGTCTATGGTACCTCCCATTTCTCCTCCCATTTCACTCATGGCACCTCCCATTCCTCCCCCCATTTCATCTATGACACCTCCCATCATACTTCTCATAAGCATTTGCTTCTTCATGATCATTTCATCGCGACAAAGCTCGACATACGCCTTTGCTTTGGGATCAAGGCTAGTTGTGTCCATGAACATAAACTTGAGTGCCTTTTCCTCAATCATCTTGAGCTCTTCGGTCGCCGCCTTCCTCTCCTCTAGTACAACCTTTCTCTCCTCGACCGCCGCCAACCTCTCCTCGGCCACCGCCCTCTTCTCCTCGGCCGCCGCCCTCCGTCCCTCGACTTCTCCCCTCTCCTCCATTTCTTTTAACTTCAACATTTCTTTTCTTCGGCATACTCTTTCATCGCAATGATAATGGCGTCCTATCCTTCTTTAAGATCATTGTCTCTGGCCTTGGATCCCTTCACTTTTTTACATCCATCCGGCCTATATGATTTAGTCGTCGAGTGAGGAGTAGGGCTCCTTCTCTTCTCACCATTGCCATCTTCATCATCCTCCACCACCACACTTTTCTTCTTCGAAGAATCATAAATTTCTCTAGTTTTCCACTTCTCCTCATCCTTGAGCTCTTTGTAGCAATGATGGAAAGTGAAAGCTTTCCCTTTCTTCTTCATCTTCTCTCCCTTGTTCATCTCGAAATAATCCTTGCACAATCATTTTCTACAAGGAAACAACCAAGATGTCATCATCAAATTAGGTAACATTTCAATATTTGCGCAATGTAGAGAAAACACACACAAAGTAGCAAAGGACTACCAAGTCTCTATCGCAACCACTCGGGTTCATACCGAAGGAAATATGCCCTAGAGGCAATAATAAAGTTGTTATTTTGTATTTCCTTATATCATGATAAATGTTTATTATTCATGCTAAAATTGTATTAACCGGAAACTTGATACATGTGTGGATACATAGACAAAACACAGTGTCCCTAGTAAGCCTCTACTAGACTAGCTCGTTAATCAAAGATGGTTAAGTTTCCTAACCATAGACATGTGTTGTCATTTGATGAACGGGATCACATCATTAGGAGAATGATGTGATGGACAAGACCCATCCGTTAGCTTAGCATTATGATCATTAAGATTTATTGCTATTGCTTTCTTCATGTCATATACATATTCCTTTGACTATGAGATTATGCAACTCCCGGATACCGGATGAATACCCATGTAGGCCGAAATAGGGGGGAAGGAAAGAGGGGAAGAAAGAAAGGAAGGGGAGGGATTCGGCCTCCCCCTTCCTTCCCTCCTCCCTCCTCCTTCCTTCCCCCTCCGGATGAATATGGAAGGGGGGAGGCCGAATTGGGAGGCGCCCAAGTAGGATTCCTCCTACTTGGGGCGCCCCCTTGGCTGCCTCTCCTCTCCTCCAACCTATATATATGAAGGGGGGCACCGCTAGAACACACAACATTGATTCCTAGCCGTGTGCGGCGCCCCCTCCACAGTTTATGCCTTCGGTCATATTGTGGTAGTGCTTAGGCGAGGCCCTGTGCGGATCGCTTCACCATCACCGTCACCATGCCGTCGTGCTGACGAAACTCTCCTTCGACACTTTGCTGGATCAAGAGTTCGAGGGACGTCATCGAGCTGAACGTGTGCTAAACTCAGAGGTGCCGTACATTCGGTGCTTGATCGGTCGGAACGAGAAGAAATTCGACTACATCAACTGCGTTGTCAAACGCTTCCGCTTTCGATCTACGAGGGTGCGTGGACACACTCTCCCCCTCTTGTTGCTATGCGTCTTCTAGATAGATCTTGCGTGAGCGTAGGAATTTTTTTGAAATTGCATGCTACGTTTCCCAACACAGAGGACCAACATTTTCCAAGCATCCGGTCCACTTTTGGCATTCACCGTTGATGGTGCCCAACATTGATGAATAGAGGTCCTTGATCGAAAGTGGCGCTAGTGTTGCGCTCATCAAAGTACTCCTTGATACGATGCCAATACGTGTTCGCGGCTTGGTCACTCCCAACGTATATGCATCTAGAGAGACTTTTCCCACGCGGTGCAAATCAACACATCTTTAGCGTTGGTATAATTTGCGGTTCTTCCCTTCACAACGAAGCCCTCTTCATCCAGGTCGAGATTATCATCATCAAATTGAGTATCATATTCTTGTGATGCATACTCTTGAGAGAAATAATCATCATTTGACACATTTGTCGCGCACATGAAAAATTCATCATCAAGAATACAAATGGACGCACACATAATCAACCTCACATTCTATCTGTATCAGAAAAAAAAGAACAAACACCAGGAAAAAGAAATATTTTTACCTTTGCGACATTTTGTCGAACACGTTGGATGCGGTGGCTGTGGGCGTGACCACGTCTTCCTCCATGGCCAGCGGCGGCACCGGAGGTGGAGGAGGTGTTCCTTGACCGGATGCGGACACCATGATCGTCGGCAGCAGTGAATCAGCCGACATAGCCATGGCCGATTTCAATTTTTTGGCCGCCCGAGATGGGCTCGTCACCGGTTTGCGCCCTGCCGGCTGCTTCACGCCTCCACCGCGGGGTTTGGCAGCCCCCTGCTTCTTCTCCGGTGGCGCAGTCGCGACAGCGACCGTCCGGGGTGGGGCAAAACCGAGGCGGCAGCATGGCGGTGGTGGCATGGAGGCGGAGGCAAGATTGGGGAAGGTGGTCGCGCCGGTGGCGACTATGGCGAGGTGGGTCAGACTAGCATCGGTTGCGGCAGAGGAGGAGGCGGCGGAGAAGGCAGAGATGGCTGCACCAACTCCTTGTAGCGCCCGAACAGGCGCGGATGGGGACGCCGACTGGAGAAGGCGCTGTTGGGAACATGGTAGAAAACAAAAAATGTCCTACTAATGGAAAACCAAGATCACTCTGAAGATGGGTATAAGATTAGAGCTAATCGTTACCAACTTGGAGTTGCAACGAAATAAGAGTTGGTGAAGATCATTCTTGAAGTCCCTCGAACCATCCCATGAATAGTCCCTCGTACGAAGATTGAAAGAATGATCTCTCTACGGGTTGCACACATACAAAATTAGCAACCAGACAGCGTTTTGTTGTCCATAGCTTGATGTTTCCGGATAATTAGAAGAGGGAGGAGCAGCCTTGTGGCGAGATCAACTTCTGTGGAGAACGAGAGAACAAGGAAGAGGGGCAGCCCTTGCGAAGAAATTGTGTGCACAAGATGGGCTGCTATATATAGGTGCAGGGGAGAGGCAACTGCCATGGAGGAGGGGCTCCCTCCAGGGGAGGCACACTAAGGGGTGGGCCACACCCGAACCCTAGCTGGACAAGCATGGCTTGGGCGCCAAGGCTAGGAGGGGCACCCCCTTCTTGGGCCTCTTAGGCCCATGTGGCCGACACCTATAGGCCTTGCCTATAGTGGTTGACCCAGGGTGCCTCCTACACCTCTAGGAGGTTCCAAAAAAATCCAAAGATTTTTGGGAACCCTCCCACATTATTTTGTGTTCATTCCAGAACTTTTCTAGTCTTTCCGTTTAATCTGGTTTTCCTCCGAAACACTTCCCATTTTTAATCAGGAGCTTTTTCGGATCTAGAAGAGAGAGGAGCAGCCAAGGGTGATTCAGTTAAGCAATATGAGATGGGAGAGGCCAAAGGAGGAATGGGTTAAGCTTAACATAGATGGTTTGTTTGTTGCTACTTGTGAGCTGCATTGGGATTTCCTCGAAGAGGAGAGGATGATGCAGTATAGTAGATATAAGTATTTCCCTGTGTTAAGAACCAAGGTTATCAATCCAGTAGGAGAACCACACAAGACCTTGTGAACAACACCTTGATACGTCTCCAACGTATCCATAATTATGATTGCTCCATGCTGTTATATTATCATTCTTGGATGTTGTACAATCATTTTATAGCAATTTTATATCATTTGTTGGGACTAACCTATTGACATAGTGCCCAGTGCCAGTTGCTGTTTTTTGCTTGTTTTTTACATCGCAGAAAATCAATACCAAACGGAGTCCAAATGCAGCGAAACTTTTTGGAGATTTTTTTGGACCAGAAGACATCCAGTGGGCCAAAGAAGTACCAGAGGGGTGCCCCGAGGGGGGCACAACCCACCAGGGCGCGCTTGGAGGCCCAGGCGCGCCCTGGTGGGTTGTGCCCACCTCGATGGCCTCCCGCACCGCCTCTTCGCCCTATAAATTGTCAAATATTCCAAAAACCCCATATGTAACCCTAGATCAGAAGTTCTGCTGCCGCAAGCCTCTGTAGCATGAAAAACCAATCGGGAGCCCATTCCGGCACCCTGCCGGAGGGGGAGATCATCACCAGAGGCCATCTTCATCGTCCCCATGGCCACCATGATGAGGAGGGAGTAGTCCACCCTCGAGGCTGAGGGTTTGTACCAGTAGCTATGTGTTTAATCTCTCTCTCTCTCTCTCTCTCTCTCGTGTTCTTGAGACGTTACGATCTTGATGTATCACGGGCTTTGTTAATATAGTTGGATCATATGGTGTTTTCCCCTCTCTATCTTGTTGTGAATTGAGTTTTTCCTTTGAGATTTCGTTCTTATCGGATTGAATACTTTTATGGATTTGAGAACACTTGATGTATGTCTTGCTATGAATACCCGTGGTGACAACGGGGTATCATATTGATTCAGTTGATATGTGTTTTGGCACTCAACTCGTGGATTCCCGAGGTGACATTGGGGTAATCTATGCATAGGGGTTGATGCATGTTCTCGTCTTTGTTTCTCCAGTAGAAATCTTGGGGCACTTTTTTGGGTTCTTTGTGTTGGATTGAGTATTATGAATCAGAAATTGTTTGATGGATATCGTACAATCAACTCACGGATACTCGCGGTGACAATGGAGTATCTAGGTGACATTAGAGTTGGTTGATGTGTATCATATGGTGTTATTTTAGTACGGACTCTTGGTTAGATCGATCGGAAAGAATAGCTTGGTGTTATTTTAGTATGAACTCTAGGATAGATTGATCGGAAGGTTTCGTACCCTACAAACAATTTCTTCTTATGTTCTCCGCTAGATAAGAACTTTGGAGTGATTCTTCCTCGCACGTTGAGGGATGGTTATGTGATCCAATTAGATTAGCATTGTTGAGAGATTGCACTAGCGAAAGTATGGACCCTAGGCCTCATTTTCAAGCATTGCAATACCATTTGTGCTCACTTTTATCGTTTGCTACCTCGCTGTTTTTATTTATTTAGATTATAAAAATATATTTCTACCACCCATATTACACTTTTATCACCATCTCTTCGTCGAACACTACAAAAAAATACACTTCCGTGATGATACGTGTTTGTCACAGTAGGTCACGTTTTCTGTCATGCATGTACATCCATGGAAAATTTATGACAGAATCAAGATAGTCATACTTGTGTTGTCATAGAAGTGTTCCATGACATTACCAAAATTATCATCACGGAAGTGTCCACTTCAATGACGATAAATCGCGCGTCACAGAAGTGCTTTCGTCAAGGGTGACCGACACGTGGCATCCACCGTAACGGAACGCCGTTAAGCTATCGGGTCCGGTTTTGGATCTGATAACCCGTTAACAGGCCCGACCAATGGGGATTTTCCATGTGTAAAATCAGCATTGGCTGGAGGAAATACGTGTCGGCTCACCGTTGGGACAGATGTCATCCACTCATTGGACCCAAAGCGCCTATGATACATCGACACGTGGCACGGCCCAACAGAGGCCCATTCCTGTGAAAAGGCCGGCCCGTTTGACTTGGTCAAAAGGTGGTGGGCCGGCCCATGACAAGCCTGTTAACGGCCTGTTCGCATATAGCCCATTTACAGCCCGCTAACCCAGGGCACGTTTACGGCCTATCCGAATTAGGCCCAGTAGCCTCATTTGGGCCGTCCAATATAATTCCAGCCTGTTTTAACTTCCGGCCCGTGTATGGCCCATGACGTCTTTCAGCCCATATGAGGCCCTTAGTAACCCTCGGCCCCTTAATGGCCCGTGGTAAAACTGGCCCGTAATGAACAGTGTATCACTTTATACCCATTAAAGACCCGTTATTCAGTTGGGCCGTTTCCAGCCCATGTCATCTTTCGGCCTTCTCAGGTCCCATTTATTCTTGGGCTCATTTCCAGCATTCGTTTACTTACGGCCCGTTACTGTCATTTTCTTCTTATGGGCCAAATTCAGCCCGTGGTTACAGTCGGCCCGTTAATACGTTGGGCCGTTTTCATAGCGTCATCAAATACGGCCGATTAACGACGACCCGTTATGGTCGGCCCATAAACGGACGATTTCAACTCTAGCCCATTTACGACCATAATGTGGTCTATTATTGGCCCATGTTTGGCCAACCGATCATACGGCCCGTAGAAGGCCCATTGATGATACGACCCGTAGAAGGCCCATTGTGTCTACGCCCCATAGAAGGCCATTGTTTCTACGGCCCTTAGAACACTACTAGGAAAAGGCCTGCTAGTGGCGCACCTGTTTTGCGTACTAATGGCGCACTACAGGTGCGCCACTAGCATCACGCCATTAGAATTTTTTACTAATGGCGCACCAGGCAGTGCGCCATTAGTACATCACACGGTGCGCCATTACTATCTGACTTAGTAATGGCGCACCACATAGAAGTGCGCCATTACTAACATTTTTTTTCAAAAAAAATTCAGAAATATTTTTTCATATTTTTTTCTTAATCTCGGGTCACTATGGCTTCATCTCGGGTCAATATGCTTAATCTCAAGTCAAATCGCACTCCGTGGTCAAACTTCCCAAAAGGTCACCCATCCTCACACTACTCCAGCCCAAGCACGCTTAACTTCAGAGTTCTATCCAACCCCAGCACCAGCTCACTTCACAGGAACTTGTTGATATATCTATCATATCAATCCTATTAAACCTTGTTGATGTCTAGGACTTTGTTAATGTTCATGTTCATGAGTGTGATGAAATTTCTAAAAAATATTTCAAACTTCCCGGTCATATTACGTATCATATTTTGAAATTTTTTTCCAAAAAAAGGTTTTTTTAAAACCAATTTTTTTTCTGTTACTAGTGGCGCACCTAGCAAATGGTGCACCACTAGTAAGTTTGATTTTTTTTCATTCCCCCCTCTAGATCTTAAAAGTCTTGTATCTTTCGTTCTGTTAGGTTTTTGGGGATTTTGAAGATGTTCAATTCGTATGTAACTTTTCGAGTAGATGATTTTTCATATATAAAACTTTTTAATCCGAGTTCGTATGCAAAAGTTATGCCCATTTTACAAATTCCAGAGAGATTTTGCAAATAAAGTCGAAATTCATATTTGTAAATTGTCCCAACAACTAGACCACATATCACATGGGAAACTTATTTTATTTTATTTTTTTGACATTTCCATCATTTTCTTTTATTTTTTTTAAATTGAAAAGGCGGTCCACGCGGGGGGGGGGGGGGGGGGGGGGGGGATGGTGCATTCGGTGGAATTTTTGGGCAAAGTTAGTAATGGTGCACCGTGGGTGTGGTGCGCCATTACTAGTTTAACTAGTAATGGCGCACCACACCCACGGTGCGCCATTACTAACTTTGAAAAAAAAATTGTTACTAGTGGCGCACCGAGGGTGTGGTGCGCCAATACTAGTGAAAACTAGTAATGGCGCACTGTCCCCTGGTGCGCCATTACTAGTTTTGAAAAAAAATAAAAAAATTGTTAGTAGTGGCGCACCGAGGGTGTGGTGCGCCATTACTAGTTAAACTAGTAATGGCGCACTATCCCCTGGTGCGCCATTACTAGTTTTGAAAAAAAGAATAAAAAAAATTGTTAGTAGTGGCGCACCGTGGATGTGGTGCGCCATTAGTATTTGGACACTAATGGCGTACCAGCACATGGTGCGCCATTAGTATATAGTAGTGATGCACCACATGTGTGATGCGTCATTAGTGTCCATATTATCTATAGCCCTTTTCCTAGTAGTGGAAGACCCATTGTTTCTACGGCCCGTAGGAGGCCCATGTTAACTACAGTAAATATGTAGCGCATGGTTAATGTGGCCTAGTTTTAAAAAAATAGGTTATTGCGGCCACTAGCAAACCGCGGAAAAAGAACTGCACTGACTACAAGAAAACAAATAAACAAGACAATAAGGGAATAAACAAGCAAGCAACTTATGCTAGGCTATCACGACTATTACGCATATTACATCCACTGGGCATCAAAGTTCGCCACGAGTGCAAATATAGGGAACACTCTACACTATACAAAAATGGCTTGTTGTTTTCTTCAGCCGGTGGCTGCACGTTAAGAATAAATTTTGTATCGCACCAAAACAAATTACAACTATAAAACAAAAGGAAGGTTGGTATAAAAACAGTCTAGCAGATAAATGTACCACCAGAAGTTCAGAAGCTCAGTTCATTTGACCTGACTGTTATGTTTTCATGCTGTATTGTCCGATGGAGCACCATAACCTTCGCCTTCAGTTCTCCTAGGCTCCTGAACAACATAGCAAATGTCTAATAGTCTGGTTTCAAAACCATGCATATCTTGACAACATCGAACAATGTCTCTCCTTGTTTCACAAAGGGTCTCTGTTAGGGAATGGACTTATGTCTCGAGCGCAGATACAACATTGTTTTGAGCTTGCATATCTTGATCATGAGGCAGTTTGGACGAGATTGCCTTAACAACCAACCCAGTATTACGCAGGAATGTGCTTTTGGCACTGTTAGTGGACAGGTACTGACCCACTGCAGCAAGAGCTGACATTGCGGTTATAGTTGCCTCGCCACTTTCAGAAGGTGGCAGTTCCACCATTTTTCCATAGATCGCTGAAAAGTTGAGGTTTCACATTAGTAGTACCAGAACAGAAGATATTAAGGAGGCAGCAAAACCAAACAAAATAGCTTTGGTCTATATACAGAACTTATTCTGGTGAACCCATGTAAAATATTAGTTGTATTTTATTGCAAAGTACATAATAAAACCAAGTTCCAAACATATGACCATGTACCATCGCTAATGTATTGTCTATTTCTTCACATTGTATTGAGGGCTAAGGATAAAGAGACGGAGTTTATAATACGGTAAGCATAGTATGACATCATTCATATCACAAAACAACTGAGAACAGACAAACAGGCAATTGTAACGTTGTGTGGGCAAGTCTAGCACGGAACTAGATTACAGGTCAAGATCAAAGGAACATCACTCCTCTCTTTTAAACCTTGTAAGGTGCAATGATACCCTAAGACAATTTTGTATAAAATTGAAAAGAGTAATAGACATTGGCTGCAAACCATGCAGTTCAAGGCACAAGTCAGAGTAAGTAGTAGTTAAAAGGCATGAGGATTAAGGACTTACAACAGCGGCTTTGACTGGTGTAGTCATGCCCTTCTTCTTGCTGGTGTGACAGTCCTTGAAGATTTCCACAGCATTTGGTTCAGGTACTTTTTGGTCCTTGCGGGCTTTCCTCTGCATTTGGAACAAGTCAATATAGATATGATAATATGGTACGGCGAAAAGAGTGAAACAACAGCTAATTACAAGAGCCTCGCAGTGTGCAATATAGCTACGAGATCCTGTCGTCTGTTGGAATTTCGCTTTCGTATGGTTGGCCTTATTCTTTGAACAGTTCACCTACAAGAAGATAGATTTGTGTGGCACATGCGTAAATAGGACTTCAACATGTGATCTGTTCACATATATATAATGTACCTGATACTTCGGATCAGACCAGTGTTTAACGAGGCCTCTCCAGTCTTCATCAGATATATTTTCCACTGGAGATGTTTGGGCAAGTTCACTGTTAGCCTTGCCTTCAAAGTGAGTTTTCCTCAAGTTATACCGATACTGTCACAGAGCAGACTTGAAAACATGGGTGCAAGCTTGTCTGGTTGCATCATCTTGGCTATCCAACTTGAACCTCATATGTTGAAAATTATGGGAGTCTCATTATCAGCAACCTAGAAAGTATTGGACAGAGCAAGATAATATTACTAGTTTCCATACATAACCATACTTACAGATAAATGGTCGAGGAAGGTGTTGAACTGGGTTTCCTCTTTGTCATTCCTGTACTGAATCCATGTTGGGAGGATACGTACATGACACCTAACAACAACCGCTGCCTCTGATACTAACTTGGCTGACTCTGTAGCATCACGTGGCCATTTTAAACCTGCCTCAAAACGGATCTCCATTCTTCCTCCTCTAGATTTAGTTAACCTATCGAGCATTATCCCTGATGTTTGTTTCCTCTTGCGCCTAGGTGCTAGTCCAACAACAAACATAGGAAGTGTTAGTGTACATCAAACTGTGAGACTACCTATAAAGAAGCATGCAACTGTAACTTGACTCCAGCAACTACCTTCTTGCTGTTGAAGCTCACAAAGTTCATCTGATATTGCCAACTCATCTTGTGTCAAGAGTGCTTCAGAAGTAGTGTCAGGGGGCAAGGGAGCTTGGGAACGTGCTGCTAGCTGAGTTGACCAACGAGTAAATCGTGCAGCTGGTGGTACTGTGGAAGGTGTTGCAACAACTAGGGTTGTCTCTGCTTATTTGGTGGCAGCTATTTGTTTCTGTTTGGCTTGTTCTGCAGCTCGTGTAGCACGGGATACCCTGCCGGTACAATTTTCCACTGGACTTTGACCTTCTATTGCACCATCAGTACCAGCAGAATCTGCAGGATTGTTCCGCTTCCCTTTCCCTGTCATTCTGTCTTGCTTCCTCTTTCTCTGTGCCATGCTAAGTCAAGCCGACAAGAAAAATGAATAACAATTTAGTTCTTCAGAACAAATTGATGCGTGATACAGACGAACTGAACTTTGATGTTAGACAACCACATGATAGGAGGATGTAATATGTAAGAAAAACAGGACGGCATGAGATAACCAGAACTATGATGTGTAAACTAAGCAGAAGACATTCCACTAAATTAGAAGCAATGCAATGGAAGGTAGACACCATATGAAAGATGCCAGAAATATTGCTCTGCCAAGTTAACAGTGTCTCATCATAAATGCCGTTTAAAAAAATGTGAAGCAGTACAAGAAATAAATCATATGCAAGATGCAAACAACATCACACTATCAAGTTAAAGGTCTCTCGTCATTAGTGCCATTGCATATTCACAGCATTGCATATTCACAGCTTATGATGTGTAAACTAAGGAGAAGGCATTTCAACAAATTAGAAGCAATGAAAGTTAGACACCATATGAAAGATGCAACGAATATCACTCTACCAAGTTAAAACTGTCTCGTCATAAGTGCCATTTCAACAAATTAGTAGTACAAGCTAGAAAAGAATGCGAGATTTAACCTATATCACACTCCAAAGTCAAACATGTCTTATGATAAGTGATTGTTGCAGGTTACACAACAGTAGTAATTTGATGTAAGAACATGGTGTGATAGACAGATATTGTATGTTCTAGAGACAGGAACACATGTCTTATTCAAGTATAATGTGTAAAGTAAGCAGATGGAATTCAACAAAATTAGAAGCAACACAAGCTAGACATCACACATAACATGCAACCACATATAACAGTGCCAAGTTAGAGGGAGCACCGGTGATGGTGCACTAGGGGAGACGTGCTCATCATAAACACAGCTACATTGAGTGTCTATGCATGTGTTGTCTTGGAAATCATCTTGGGGGATGGAGGAGTAGAAACTGTAGAGGCCCTCTGTTTGGAAGGAGCACCTTTATCCGCTGCCTTGCTAACTTCCTTCCGCTTTATTGATTTTGAATTGTCAAGTAAAACCGACAAGAAAAAGCAATAAAATTCTCTCTTCGTAACTCATTCATGCATGATACTGACAATCACTACTTTGATGTAAGGCAAACACATGATACCAGGATGGAATATGTACGAAAAATAGGAAGGCATGGCATGTTCACAACTGTTTGTGTAAACTAAGCTGAAACCATTCCAACAAATAAGAAGCAATGCAAGCTAGACACCACATGAAAGATGCAACCAATATGACTCTGCCAAGTTAAAAGCGTCCCATCATAAATGGAATTTCAACAAATTAGAAGCAGCGCATGTTATAAATCATATGAAAGATGCAACTAATATCGCACTGCATATACTAAAGGTGTCTCGTCATATTGATTGATGTGGGATACAAAAAAACAATAGTTTTATGTAAGGACATGCTTAATAGACTGATGTACTATGTACTAAATACAGGAAGGCATGTCACATTAACAGGTATAATGTATAAGCTAAGCAGAATAGCACATGCAGTTTAACCAGATTGGAAGAATTACAATCTAGACACCATATGCAACATGCAAGCACATATCACGCTGCCAAGTTAGAGCAAGCACCTGCGATGCTAGTGTAGGGGAAATGAGGTAATCAACTACAGAGCTACGTTCACTATCTTCATCTAGCCTTGCTGTTTCTTGAGAATCATGTCGGGAGGCTGACGCTACATTCTTTAATGAGGAGTAGTCCACTTGCCTGACTGCCTCATCATAAGTGATTGATGAGGGATGCACAAGAACATTAGTTTGATGTAAGAACATGGTTAATACACAGATGTACTAGTATGTACCAAAAGCATGTCATATTCAAAGGTATAATGCGTAAGCTAAGCAGATGCAATTTAACCAAATTGGAAGCAATACAAGCTAGACATCCGGCTGGAGTGGTGAGCATGATCATCTAGGACCTGAGAGCCTGGTGGGAGGCGGGCTGCTTCGCCACCATCGCGGCTTTTTAGTTGGCTTCCAGGTGATGCCTGTCTTTGCTGGGCTTATCACTGGCTCGGCAAGTGCCCTGCCTAGCAATTTGTCTTCTAGTGCTCAAGGGATGGTGGTTCATGTAAAAAATATCTTTCCTTATCTTAATAAAGACCGACTTCGGCCTTTCGAATACAAGCTAGACACCATATAGAACATGCAACCACATATGACACCGCGAAGTTAAAGCAAGCACTTGGGATGGTGGTTCATTGTGAGCGAGCTCATCAACTCCAGAGCTACGTTTACCGTCTCCATCCGCTGACATTGCACCCTTTATAGCGCTGTAACGTGCCGTGCTTACCCGCGTAGAAAGCTGGAGCAACTTCTCTCTTTTCTTTTCTGCTTCTCTCAAGGCAGACTCTGAAATACCCTTGCATAAAAACACAATAGTGAGAGTATGGGTGAAGTGTGTGCAGAACTAGTGCACTGTAGAAGTAGCAGATAGCGGGTGGCTGAAAAATAAATGACAGGAGACATATGATAGCTCTACAACATTGCATGGCAAACAAAATTAGATTCTACTCCATATGATTTTGTAATATATGAGCACAGGAAATGCAGGTACTCCTCCAGCACACCACCACATGTGGTCATATCAAGATAACAGTCGACTGAAAATAAATAGGTCAGTCAATTTTTTTAATGAACCGTCCGATCTATAAGGAACGGGCAGATGGCCTTCGTCTACCTCCCGCCAGTCACTGTTGACAATCTTTCTCGAACCGCCAGCGACCACCGGCCCAGACCCCTGCCTCTACCGCCCCGCCCTCCCCTCGACCTCACACCACCGCCGTGCTTGGCAGCGCCCCCAGGCCATCCCTTTAATCCCGGCCGACCTCCAGATCGGGCGCCAGTAGCTCTAGGCCCCACATGCCCCTAAGATAAACACCGAGGCGCTGCTTCCCCGGCGTAATAGGCGGACTAGCGCCTGTTACGCCGGGGAATGCTTCCGTTAATTGGGAATCAACTGACCAGGAATTGAAATTCAGGGGGGCGACGGACCTCTAGCTAAGGTGAAATAGTATATGAGGAGAAACCTTGTGCATCGGGAGTTACTAGGAACATCTAGTATCAAGAAGAAGCGGTCAACTAGTGTCTTTTGTGGGATGAATACCGTGCAAGCAGACACATAAGATTTGCACGAATAAGGGAAGATGAGTACCCTTATCGGTTGCCAGTGTGGTCTCCTCCATATGTTGTGGTGATCTTCTTTTTTCTCTCGGGGGAACCGATGTTTTGGAGAACCGTGGATCCTTGGATGAACCCATGGCCAAATTGTTGACTGTGTTGCCGTGGCCATATATCGGCGGAGGGGAAGCAGATCCGAGGCGGCGAAGGACGGCGTAGCAGGAACAGCTCCGGTGCGGTGGAGGGTGGCGAAGTTGGAGCGGCAGTGGTGAGGCGCAGGACGGCGTGGTTGAACTGGCTCGGGTACAGATGGCTTGGCCTTGGCTTCAACTACTAGCCGTGGAGGGCGTTGCAGTTGAGGTTGCGGTGGACGACGATGTCAGGGTATCGGCTCCGCCGTGATGGAGGAGGGCGACGGTTGATGGGTGGGATGGGGTGGCGGACAGAGGACGCCGGGGTTTCGTGGCTGGTGGAGAGGTAGTTTTTGCGCCCACGGAGTACGAATGGGGAATCGGACGGGTGGGCGGGGGGAGGGGGAGAACCATGTTTCGGTCTGGGACGCGCTTGTTTTTTGGCTTTTTTGAACAGAAGATGGGACACGCTTGTTTGAAATTTGGGGAAAGTACAAACTTTGCCCCCCTCTTAAATTTCGGACCTACTACGGGTCGGGGGTAGGATGGTAATCCCAGGTGTCCCAAATAGTGGGCAGGAGCGATTTCGGCCGTGCGCATGTGTGCTTAGGCGGCCATTGTGTATGAATGTTTTTCAGAGGCGGTTGTGTGGTGTCTAGATGAAGCTACAAACCTACCCCAGTTTAGACCTTTGGACGTCGGGCCGGTAGGTTTCACGGGTCGGAATTATTAGAAAAGTAATTTCCTTGTACTACCAAACATTGGTATCACGCGGTTTCGGGCGATTAGAGGCTCTTTTGGCGCTTCGTTCGAAATTTTGAAACACAAGCATTCACGTTTAGAGTACTCTTGAACTTTGAGGATTGACCTAAATAGACAACGTTAAATTTGACCTTGTATGTTTGAAAACCTCATTAAATTATCCGCTTCTTTTTGAAATTTTGACACTTGAAAATCCTATAACTACGATTATTTTGGAATGGAGGAGCTAAATTTGAATCTATTTTGTACACGACTACATATGCTATTATGTACAAAATCAGAGCAAAGATTGGTGCCCCCATAATTTAGGTATGATTTACAAATGCCATGATATCAAATTCAAATAATTGAATGGACTTCATGTTGAATTCGTTTTTTTTAAACCACCTTAAGTTGAATTCAAATGTATGCTAGTTCATAGGTAGCTATTTATAATGTTCATTGTGTAACTTTCGTATGTATAATATGCTTTACACACACAACATGAACTATACTCACGTTTATATTCGATTGCTAAAGCGATGTATTGTGTGGAGTTCAAAATACTAACTATGTGGATCAATTGTGTCGAATAATAACATAGACATGCTCAAATTCGATAGAATCTAGATGTCTGATGGATCAATGACCGTTCCTTACGCGAATTGCAAATATCATGATCCCATTATAATATTTGGATACAATTTATATCTTTAATCAATGTGTATAGCAGTCTTTTATGTGTAGTTTCACTCTCCATCGGTGGTCTCTCACACATGCTCACACACTCTCTCCCGAGGTGTCTTTCTCGCACACATGCTCTCGATATAACCCTCCCTCCCTCTCGTAACCATTGACGACTGTTTTCACTAACCTTTATCACAAGCACTCTTCCTGTCGCAAGCATACACACGCACAATCCCCATCGACCCTTTCTATATACATAGACCTGCCTACGTGTCTCATGTACGCACATTATCTTTAGGCCTGTCTCTCACGCATTATCTCACACCTCTCTTCCTAATCGGCGAGTATGATTCTAGCAGAGCATTCTGTAGGATGCCCCTTAAAGTTAGGTTGGATGAATAGTAATGTCAGAGATAAAGGGGTTACCTTACCCCGAGAACCTAGGGTTACAAATCCTAGCCGGCTTTGTCAGTGGACACAGAGTCCTTCACAATTATGCTATCTTTGTCTTGTACGACTAGTCATCCATGGGTCTCCCTAAATGCGTCACGGGCTGACCAATGTGGCGCAGGACGGAACCGAACAAAGGTCCTCACCTCGACCCACCGGACCTCACGCGGTGACACACCCTCTGCCCCCACGTCTCGTTATCTTCTCACACCCACACATACCAACACAGACACCACACACAAAAAATATATTCTCCTGGTGCCTCTATCCACTCCCCCCTTGCATATACACACTCAAGGGAATCTCTCGCCGTGACGTCATATTCGTCTCTCTCTCTAGATCACTCTCATTTCTCGTGCTATCTCTCCCACGCCCCCCCCCCCCGCCGGACCCTCTATCCATGCCTCTCTCGAATACGTAATACACACACATACCTCTCTAGGCCCTGCCAAATGCATCAACTACACATTCACACATGTTACATCACGTACCCCATTGATCTAAAAAGCCCTCTCTTCACGTTTATTTCGCATACAACATTCCTTTTGAATACAGTGTGGCCAAAAATTATTTTAGAATTTCTACATATATACAACATTACAAAGTTATATGGAGAAGTATGAATGCTAATTTGCATTGCATGGTGCCCACAATGATATTTATTCCGCACTGTGAATTTGTATATTTTTATACTATATATAAAGTTAGTCATAATAAAGAGAAACAAAGAGCATCTCTCTCCATCGCATACCCCCCTCTACGCCCCTTTCACGTACGCACACAAACTATCTCCAGGTCCTCTAAAAGTAAGCCCCCAGCACATTCACGCATGTTTCATCTTTCTCTCGCGATATATACAGTGACGATCATTGTATTTGAAGCGAAAGCGTACATTGGACTTCAGAATCCACTCATTACGGTCACCATTTACGTTTTGTGGTTATTATGCAGTCACGGGCTCGTCGTACAACTGTGTATTTGCTCAAGACACGACTAGTTGACCAGTTAAACGCTCCACGTGGTACCTCTAGTGTTCCATCACATTATCTCACTACCATCGGGCCCACCTGTCGGCTTGTATCTACTCTACATCTACACTCTTATAAAATATAAAATACACTCTTATAAAAAACAGAGTTGGTGAGGATGGTGTGCCTGCCATCCTGCAATATAGGCCGTCCGATTTATATCTGACGGATAGGAAAGAAACCATGACAATTTTGCAAAAAGGTACCCACACACCTCTCCACATTTGCAAATAAGGCCTTCCCTCGTTCATCCTTTTCTCTCACAAGATAAACTAGTCATACAAATGCATCTTGATGTTACGTGCAACGCACGGGCATCTTGCTAGTAAGAATGAAAACATACGACAAAAAAATATTGGACGGTGGTTCAAAGTCACGACCGCGGGCACAGCGGACAAGGTGGCCTTGTATTGGTATGCTGAGCCATTTGTTTTAACACACAGGAGCTGGTGTGGTGATTATACACACACGCACGCATGAACACGAACTGCATGCACGCAACACTCACACCAACACATGCACCCACACACGCACGCAACACTCACATGTACACACGCAGCCACGCATGCACGCAACACTCACACGCACACACGCACGCATGCATGCACACACCAGTACACCACACGACCAACACACTCTCTCACGCTCAAGTGCTCAACCTACACGTGCATGCGCACACATCAGGCCCTGACAGACACATACACAACCAGGTGATTCCCGTGCACGGGTTGGAGTCTTGTCGCGCCTGCATAAATTTGTGTTTATCTGACCTTTTCCCTATGCGAACTGACAGGTGGGACCCACAAGGAACATGGTCAATTTAACTAGTCAACATGGTGCCACGCAGACTATTTGGCCGGTCAACAGAGTGCAATCCGATGCTGAACCGTGAGCAAGTGACCGTTAATCACCGCAAAACATATATAGTGACCGTAATCAGCTTATTCTGAAGTTCAGTGAACGTATTACGCTTTTCTCTCTGTAGGCCCTCCAAAACTACATCTCTACACATTCTCGCATGTTACATCTAACAACTATGCAATACAACACTACTACTACTACACTCTAACACAATAAATCATATGTGTTTTTAGTTTTACTAGATATCATATTGTTACTTAACTATTCAGTTTGCATACATTAAAAATGCCTTTGAAATGTATGGCCAGTATCATATACCACGCGGGAAAAATCCCGCCCTTTCCTGTTTAATCGGGTTTGTATCGATGGATCGTGCGAAACAACAAAACTATAGTACTATGCAGTACAAGTGACAGTTCACTGTGCCGTTGTGTCGTGTACTCCTCCATCGTAAGAGTGGAGCGCTCGCTTTCATAAAACTTCTAGTACCTTTCGCTGACATGTGGGACATCAAGCTACCGGGTCCACGTGCCATACCGGAATACAGTGCAGAGCAGCCGGGGTGAAGCACCCAGTCATGGCGCCGGCGTAGTAATGAGCAATGAGGCATCAAATCACAAAGTTGCACCTTTCCCGCAGTTAAGTTGGAGGGACGAAGTAATAATGCTAAAAAATTAAGTTGGAGGGATGAAGCAACCATCATTTCACTCGTTGCTGAATCCGCTTCTCCCTCATCTTCTTCAAGTTAACCACGTGTTGCTTCTGCCGTTGTTCTGCCTCATGTGGGAAGCGGATCGGCTTGGTAAAGCACTGACACATGGGACCGCATGTTAGCAAACCGCCAGGACAACATCCTCTAAAAATAAGAACCCCCCCCCCCCCCCCGCCATCCGCGCGGCAAAATCACCTCCTTTTTACTAATCTTGATTCTTTAATTTTTTAGATCAATATAATTGAGATTTGTACAGATAGCACACAGGAGCAAAACCAAGTGGTACGGTTAAGGGCATCCACAATGTGTAGCCAAATGTGAAAATAGCTTTTGGCATCGTGGGAACCATTGTGGACGGTGTTTCCAAAGCCAAAAGGATGGAACCGAAGCTCCCTGATTGATTGATTGAAGGAATAGAAAAATGCAATGTCTCTCCTCTTTCTCCCGTGCTTGGACGCACGGACAGTCACTATAAAAAAAAGACACATCCGTGACATTTTGGGCCGAACGAATTTTTTTTCTGTCATACATATGACACTTCTATGACGATAATTGTGACAAAACCCGGTATCATCATAGATGTGGTGGGCTCCTACTTCTATGACAAAAAATCATGACAGAAAATGGGCTTTTCATCCTGGGCGGGCCGGAGACGCAGCTGCAAGACATTCTTTGGGCCATCCATGACGGAAAGAACCGTGGTAGAAGCGAGGGTGAGGAAAATTTCGGGGAGTTTCCGGTTACGGTGGGAGGTCGGGGGCTGAGCGATGCGCGTTTCTCTCGTACACGTACGCGTGTGTCTGCGAGGCGTTGGCTCTAACTGAACCCGAGCGAGGCGTTGGGATCTAACTGAACCCGAGCGATTGCACTGCAGGTTACGCGTTACTGAACCCGAGCGATCGATCGATGGCTGTTAACTGAACCCGATCGAGCGATTCCTTCGCTACTGCTGCTAACTGAAGCCGATCGATTGGATGAACAGTGAGCGTTGCGGGGGGGGGGGGGTTGGATGAACAGTGAGCGGTGGCGTTGCCTCTAGATGAACAGGACCCCGTGGTGTGGAGGGCTGGATGAACAATAGACGTTGGAGGGGTGCCCGTGGAGGGGTGGTTGAACAGGACCCCGTGGTGTGGAGGGCTGGATGAACAGTAGACGGTGGAGGGGTGCCCGTGGAGGGGTAGTTGAACAGGACCCCGTGGTGTGGAGGTTTGGATGAACAGTAGAAGGTGGAGGGGTGCCCGTGGAGGGGTGGTTGAACAGTAGCCGGTGGAGTAGTGCGCGGTGGAGGTTGGATGAACAGGAGCCCGTGGAGGCTGGAGGAGGTCGACGGTGGAGATGAACAGTATCCCGTGGAGTCCCGTTTTGCGGTACGCCACACCCCTCCCGATGAACAGGACTCCCGTTTTGACCGTAGGAGGTCCGTTTCGTCCATTTTGCGGTACGCCACACCCCTCCCGATCAACAGGACCCCCGTTTCGACCGTAGGAGGTCCGTTTCCTCCGTTTTGCGGTACGCCACACCCCTCCCGATCAACAGGACCCCCGTTTTGACCGTAGGAGGTCTGTTTCCTCCGTTTTGTGGTATGCCACACCCCTCCCGATCAACAGGACCCTGTTCCGAACATAGGAGGTCCGTTTCCTCCGTTGTGCGGTATGCCAGGCCTCGTTTCCATCGCCTGTTCCGTCCAAGCCCTCCCGATGAACACGACCACGCATTTCGTTCCGACCCAGCCGGTTGGCTCCCACGCGTTCCGTTGCCTCCCGATGAACACGGCGCATTCCGTTGCCTCCCCATGAACACGACGCATTCCGTTGCCTCCCCATGAACACAACGCCGACGCTGTTTCTCCGTTCCGACCCAGCCATGTACATGAGCCCTGGCCGTACGTATGCGCGAGTAGGCGTTCGAGACCCCGTCCGTATGTACACATACGTGGCCGTATTTTCTTTCTTGCACCCTGGTCGCTGTACGTACGTGTACATGCTACGTGCGCGCCTCTACTACGACACGTACGCGCCTCTACTATGATACATGCGCGCCTCTACATCCACCAGTATATATGTACATACACATTCGCGACCAGAATGACAACGCTACGTACGCTTCGACCAGGTGGGTCCCGACTGTCAGGCACTTCCTTGCCTGCGAAGATGTAGCTGGTGGGTCCCAGCAGTGAGGGGGGCGAATCATTTTTTTGCCCGGACGCACTTCCTTGCGTGCAAAGATGTAGCTGGTGGGTCCTAGCAGTCAGGAGGAAATGTTTTTTTCGCGAAATACAGTGGCCCGTCCGGTGGGTCCCAGCTGTCAGGTGGAGGAATCATTATTTTCCGCGTAATAAGGAGGCACTTCCTTGCTGCGGCCGTGGACCCAGCTGTCAGCCTCTCCACGTACAGTCCACGTCCGATGGAAGTCGTTCCTTGACCACGTTGACCACGCCGCGCCGAGAGCACCAGGGCAGTGGATGACGGCGAGGCCTAGGAAGGGGACGACGGGTAGCCGGGGAAGACGCGGCAATGGAAGCCCGCGCGAAGAGGAGTACGAGGGTTCACTTGTTCAGCTGCGGTGTGAGGCTGCCGTCGCCGCAGGGCCTGGCCAGCGGTGGGAATAGTAGGGGGCGGTGAGGCCTCCGCGGCAGCACAGCCGGCCACGGGAGGCAGGAGCATGCGGCACGACCGGCGCTGCTTTGGGCGGCTGGAGCAAGAAGACCAGAGGTTGAAGAAGCACTACGGCCGTTGGATGGACATCGTACGGTCACTGGAGCTAGAATCGTGCATATTGACTAAGTTGACAAAGCCCTCCGTCCCCGTGAACTTAGTAGGCCCACAAGTCAGCCTGCCACTATACTAGGTCCCAGCTAACAGGGGGAGTATTCATTTTTTTGTGCGTAATAAGGAGGCACATCCTTGCGTGCGAAGATATAGCTGGTGGGTTCGAGCTGTCAGCGGCGGTAACGTTTTTTTCATGAAATACAGAGGCCCTTTCGGTGGGTCCCTGATGTGAGGTGGAGGAATCATTATTTTGCGCGTAATAAGGAGGCATTTCCTTGCGTGCGGCCGTGGACCCAACTGTCGGCCTCTCCACGTACAGTCCACTTCAGATGCATGTCGGTCGTTGACCACGTTGACCAGGCCGCACCGAGAGCACCAGGGCGGTGGACGACGGCGAGGCCTAGGAAGGGAACGACACAGAGGCAGGGAAGACTCGGCAGTTGTTTCCCACGCGGAGGGGAGTACGACTGTACGAGGGTTTACTGGTTCGTTTGCCGTCGCCGGAGAATAACAGCAGGTGTGGGTGAGTAGAGGGATGGCTAGGCCAGCGATGGGAGTACGGTGGGGCGGTGAGGCCTGCGCGGTAGGAGAGCCGGCCGCGGGAAGGAGGGAGCAGGCAGTCCCGCCGGCACTTCTTTGAGCGGCTAGAGCAGGAAGAGCAGAGATTGAAGAAGCACGACGGCCGTTCGATGGACATCCAACAGTCAGTGCTTGTGCGTCAACCTTTTTTTTAGGAAAGCCTCAAATATGTGGAAAACAACATACAACCCATCTGCCATTATTTCTAATAAGTTACAACCCATTTGCTAATTATTAAGGTTTTTTTGGAGCCCATATTCTTTTTGTTAGCATTACAGCCCATATTGTGGCCACGGTTAAAAAATATACGAAATTTTGCATATTTCAGTGCGGTCCGAACTGTTTTTAATCCCGAAATTTCGACTCACATTCAAACTGATTTTAAAAATAAATGTATATCAATATAAAATCCAACAAATTCTCCACGCATAAAAATTAATGTAATTTAAAATCTCGAAATGAAAAAAAGATATTTGAAACTAATTGCCGGTTTGATGTGTTTTAAAAATGTACAGCCCATTTCTCATTACTGATGGGCCATTTTCTCGGCCAGCCGAATGAAAGCTCTCCTCGTCTTGAAAGATTTGCAGCCCAACAGGCCTGACAAAGCGACTTACTTGGCAAATCACAAAAAAACTGGGCTGTGGCCGTGGACCCAGCTGTCAGCCTCTCCACGTCCAGTACTCTTCCGATGGAATGTCGTTGACCACGACGCGCCGAGAGCACCAAGGCGGTGGACGACGGCGAGGCCTAGGAAGGGGACGACGTGGAGCCGGGGAAGACGCGGCAGTGGATGCCCACGCGGAGAGGAGTATGAGGGTTCACTGGTTCGGCTGCGGTGTGAGGTTGCCGTCGCCGCAGGGCCTGGCTAGCGGTGGGAGTAGTAGGGGGCGATGAGGCCTCAACGGCAGCACAGTCGGCCACTGGAGGCAGGAGCAGGCGGTCTCCCCGGCGCTGGTTTGGGTGGCTGGTGCAAGAAGAGCAGCGATTGAAGAAGCAGCAGGACCGTTCGATTCAAATCCAACGGTTACTGCTGCTAGAATCGTTTGTTGACTAAGTTGACAAGCCCTGCGTACGCATCAACTTAGTAGGCCCACAGGTCAGCCTCCCAACCGGTGCACCCCAGATGTCAGTGGGAGGAATCATTTTTTTCCGCGTAATAAGGAGGCAGTTGATTGCGTGCGGCCAGGCCGGCGGAGGGAGTAGGGTGGGCCGGGGAAGCCTGTGTGGCATCACAGCGGGCCACAAGAGGAGGGAGCAGGCAGTCCCGCCGGCGCTAGTTTAGGCGGCTGGAGCAGGAAGATCAGAGATTGAAGAAGCACGTCGGCCGTTGGATGGACATCCAACAGTCACTGCTGCTAGAATCGTGTGTTCATTGACAAAGCCTTGCGTAAACAAGTCAACCTCGAAATATGTGGCGTGTACAGCCCATTTGCTATTATTTTTTATAATTTTTACTCATTTTCTAATTCATATGGAATTTATTGCAGCCCGTTTTCCATTTTTAGAATTGCTGGCCATTTTCTGGTCAGTACCAGGGTCAAAAAATTAACTAAATATGTGGGAAATTTTGAAAATTCGCAAATTTTTGCTGGGGAACGAAATATTCTTAATCCAAAATTTAATAGCCATACTAAAACAAATTTAAAAATAAATTAGTACTATGTCATGTTAAATCCAATGAAATACGTATAAGATATCAGTGAAGAACAAAAACAAAAAAAGAAACTTATATCCCATTTGCTATAAATTTTTTGGAATTTTCAACCCCTTTTGATATTACTTTTAACAGACAATGACCATACTCTTAAGCCAGGCCGGAATGCATCCCTCCTCGTCTTGAAAGATTTGCAGCCCAGTAATTCGGGGAAAACAAATAGGCCCAGCTTGGGTATTCTTCAAAAAGAAATACCGGGCTACCTATTTTCCCAAAGAACTAGTGCATGAGCATTTAGCTTTATTTATTTACTTATTTATGTTTAGGGGACCATGAGCATGTACCTGGGTCGGATTCATGTGAGAGCCTCCCTTCCAGTTAATTATGGGCTTCTCTATTGGGCCTTCATCAATGGGCTGCATGTTATCAATAAGTGGAAAATGTGTTCCATACGAAAAATAGTATGCGCTACGTACGGTACGGGGCACTAAAGGATCGAACCGTGCAACGACTTCCAAAACATTGTGTTTGTCGTTCTAACAACACATTTATTCAACCAACAGACGAAATATACTACTGATTGTACATTGAAAACAGCAGCAGTAGCAACCAGGGCTGGGGGTGCAACAGAAGCAGTAAGCAGGCCAGAAGAGTGAAGACGCAGCTCTCTCTTCCAAACCAAACATCAGCCATCATTACAAAAGGGCTACCAAAAAAGAACCAAGTGTATGCATCAAACTAAATAAAGATCCTACTACACCAAGTGTACGCATCTAACTAACTGGCTCAGTTAGACGTTACTATTTATTAAGTTGTGGAGATTGGTTGACGGCTTGAACCAGATGGGTGCCTGACAGGGGAAACTCCAGCCAGCAGGTCGAAGTCTGATACTTGCGACCCTCTCTCCTACTTTGGGCTGCAGAGCGTGGCGGCACATATCAGGGTATGGTGCATGCAGAGACGCATGGTATGCTGTGTACACACAGTTTTGCCTGATGAACGAAACCGCGCTGCCATCATGATCCTTGCCGTCGGTTATCTCCTGGTTAATCGGATATTTCAGTCCGGAAAATAGAGAGCGTGTACCAAGGCTACTTACCAGCCTCCAGTCAAAAATTCCTGAAGGCCCAGAGAAGCTGGGATCCTGCTCAAAGACCTTGCAGTGACTGTGATTGTATTCCGCGAAACAACACGTCCGGTACGTGCGAATGATCATCAATCTTTCGCCGTCGTCTGATCGAGCCAGGAACCACCTGCAACTGCCATGCCGCTTTTCTTTGAAAGGTTCTGGGATTAGGAAGGGTAGGGACACCAGGCAGCCTACAACATCATATCAAGTTGGAGTCAAATAAAAAAGGGCTCTTGATTTAGTCAATCTTAAGAACAGCATGTTATGAGCATGAATATTTTTTCAGCAAATGTTGACAGTAATATAAGCAAGTCATCATGATATCATAGGAAAGTAACATACTACTGTAACAGCCGTTTGTAGCAATGACTGGAGTAGGCCAGCAATACGTCTAGCCATAGAAGGAGTCGACAGCGTAAATGAAGCCCTTGTGTTCAATGGCATCAGAGAACCATGGAGGATGTATGATCCTGCGATGGACGTGCAGATTTATCCACTTACTGCAGTGACCTGTCAGATATGCGAGACCGCGGTTGAAGAACGCAATTAGCCTGAAGTCTTTATAATTCGCAGATCTTGTGGGCACTTGGCAGATTACAACGTTGAGCAAATCAAACTTGGTATCATGTTGGCTACTGTAACATTCCGAGTATTCTGGGCCGCGGTGCCAAAGCAGTGCAGTGTTAATCGAAGGAAGGGGGATCAATCGCTGGGTGTAGACCTCCACGAGCATCCAGCAGCCACGACCGTCGACGAGCACCATCCAAGACGTGTTCATGCCGACCCAGTACATACCGTTAATGTAGTTGAGGCTGACGGGGATCGGATCACAGTCAAGGGGGTTGATGCTCGCCACCCTACGATCGTTATGCTGCGTGACATGCCGTTTCTGAAGATCAGGCGGCATCAGCAAGCAAGGAGCTGGCTTAAAAAGCTCCGGCCTGAGGGCTTTGAGTAAACGGTATAGCCCCGATGAGCACGCGGCGAGCGGCATGGTACTGAGATTGTCCACACGCGAAACAATGAGCTTGATTACCTCTATGGGGAGCGAATTCCAGCCACTCTTTCGGCGGACGCTGCTCGGTTCTGCCATTGTTAGCGGGGATGGAAAATTGGACGAGATTATGTGCGGACAAAGATGGAGAAGCGAATATGTGCTGCGGGAAGTGGACAAGTGATGATGACTACAGCATGCCGCTTGACTTACGAGACACATACGAGCAGCGTAGGGTCATGTTGATGCCAGACAACTTGCTTGAGTGATCACAGTACTGGTACTCCCTACAGTGCTATGCCCTAACTTGCTTGAGTAGAGTAGTAGAGTAGGACTCTGCTCTACTACTAGCACCGAAGGAGTAGTATATTCTAATCTAAAATAGTTACAAACTTCAATGCCCGAGCGTGGAACGACTACGAACCGTGCTCAAAGACCGTGTCTACGTGGTGTTTGGACATGGGCGACAACCTCAACGCCAACGGTGCTGCTCCCGTTGCACCGTATGTGTTTCTGTCCTTCCTGTTCGAAATCGTGGTAGAATTCATGTTTCTACTCTGTATCCTACTACTATGCTAGTCCACATGATTAGTTTCATCTCTGTTATAGCCGTCATGATTTATTTTGTGCTTATTCGGATTAAATCTCGTAGTAACTTGCTCATATATTCAACTGGCGCAACGTCCCCTACAGCCACTCCCGTTTCATGGACGGCCTGGACGATGCCTCCAAGGAGCCCTTCGTCCACTGCTATGAGTGCCCGATGCCGTTTTGTGGCTCGCCGGCGGACATGGTGCATCACCTCACGGATGCGTGCAGCGGTCACTGCTGGCCCTTGGCGGAGAACATCAAGTACGAGACGTGCTACCCGTTCACCATGCCGGAGTCGCTGGAGGATCACCGCCGCCTGCTAGTCTCGGAGGAGGACGGCAGCGTCTTCCTCTTGATCGTGGGTAGGAGTAATCCCATGTGTAAAAACTAATGATATCTTGAGAATTTTATCGGAAAATAGTATGTCGACCATTTCATCAAAAAAATGATATGTAGAGAAAGATGATAGAGGTGAGGAGGAGTGGGGCGTGGTGGTCGGACTGGGCGGAGGCATGGGGATGGACGGCGCCGGCTGCGGCCACCATGACAGATTGTTCCAGAGACTTCCTTTTGTAATTGCTCAGCAATGAGGTTGTGGGAGATAAGGATGAATGAGGCAAGGCCTTATCTGTAAATGTGGAGAGAGGAGCAGGTATCTTTGGTAAATTTGTCATAGTTTGCTTTCTATCCGTCAGATATAGATCGGAAAATCTATATTATAAGATGGCAGGCGCACCATCATCACCAACTCGGTTTTTTCTCTACTCCTACTCCTATAAAAGACTCAGTTGGTGATGATGGTGTGTCTGCCATCCGCCATTTCTGACCATTAGATCTGCATCTAACGGTTGTGATGTAAGTTGTGGACTTTTGCAACAATTCCCACTTCTCTGCTCGAGTTTACACAAAACCCCTTAGTATCTTCAGACCAACCACATTCCTCCCTTACTTCATCAAAATAGCCCAAAGAATATATTTGGAGTGAAACATAAGATTTTTTTAGTGATATGTATATCAAAAGTAAACTGTTTTCTTTCAAATTTGTGAATATGTATTATTCTACTTTGGATCTGTTGCAACGGACGGGCTCATAGTTATAAAGGTTTATCTCTTGCATTCTCCGCAACCAACACCTAGTGTACTGGTCCGGGCCGGATGCTCGCAGCCCGATGACCTGAGTTTGAATTCTGTCCTAAACTTTAGCTTTTTATGTTTTTTAATATATACTACTTCTTTTGCTACTGTACTGGCAGTGGAACCCACAGAGTACTTAGAATACATGATTAAGGATGGATTCGTTTCTTTTTAACTTTCTGTATGAATTTGTAGCCAGCGTGCAAGTCATGTACACTGTACTGACAGTGGAACCCACAGAGTACTTATAATACAAGATTAAGGATGCAATTAACTTTTTATAGAGGGAGAATCATATACGCAATTAACTCAAATGGATTGGACGTGACTCTATTATTCTCCAACTGCAACCGACAAATTTCCTCCCGCGGGCCAGAGTAGGTTTCTCGGTTTGCATGCGGGTTTAACGGAGGGGTTTGATGGAGGCGAGGAGGCGTGTTCAGCCGGGCGTGCAGTGGACGGAGCATTACTATTCGATTTGACAACTACAACTAGTATATTATAAAAAACAAAGATGAGTAGTAGAGATAGAGATAAGAATAGAGACTAGGGAGGAGCACCATCTACTGCTTCGTGGGCTACTCCTGTGCTCCATTCGGCGGCCGCAACGTCCCCTACAGCCACTCCCTCCTACGCTCCATTTGGCGGGCGCTGTTGAAATTTGGGGAGCGCACTCTTGCGACTGCTAGCAGCGACGACTTCTTCCCCGACCTCGGCAACCTCTTCCTCAATGACATGGGCGACAACCTCAACGCCAATGGTGCTGCTCCCGTTGCACCATATGTGTTTCTGTCCTTCCTGTTCGAAATCGTGGTAGAATTCATGTTTCTACTCTGTATCCTACTACTATGCTAGTCCACATGATTAGTTTCATCTCAGTTATAGCCGTCATGATTTATTTTGTGCTTATTCAGACTAAACCTCGTAGTAACTTGCTCATATATTCAACTGGCGCAACGTCCCCTACAGTCACTCCCATTTCATGGACGGCCTGGTCGATGCCTCCAAGGAGCCCTTCCTCCACTGCTATGAGTGCCCGATGCCGTTTTGTGGCTCGCCGGCGGACATGGTGCATCACCTCACGGATGCGTGCAGCGGTCACTGCTGGCCCTTGGCGGAGAACATCAAGTACGAGACGTGCTACCCGTTCACCATGCCGGAGTCGCTGGAGGATCACCGCCGCCTGCTAGTCTCGGAGGAGGACGGCAGCATCTTCCTCTTGATTGTGGGCACCGGCGAGGCCCGCGCAGGCTGCCGCCCCGTCTCTGTAATGTGCGTCAGGGGCGACGCCACTGACGCTGACACTGACACGAGGCCGATGTACGGGTGCGTGGTCAGTGTTACTACCCCTCCGGGTCGCGTGTGCGGCGACACCGGCCTCATCGAACGGACTTGGACTCTGGGGAGCTGGGACTATCCCGCCAATGTGGACTTGGAAAACCCATGGCATCCTTTACCCGCCGACGCGGTGCACGGGGACTCCAAGGAGGTTCACCTGGACATACGCATTATCAAGTTAAATGTTGATCATTAGTCTTCGCTCAATGTAATCCGCTGTCTAAGCATGTGGAGACTTCCATGCAGGATCTTGCTCTATTGGAGTATCGCGCATGAATAAAAGTGTATCCTTTTATGGTTTAGTCTAGAATCTTCCATGTATGAATTTTTACTACAGTACTGGTGAAAGACTTACGATGAACAATTTCTTACATCTCCTCTGCCCGCTTGCAAGTCATCCTGATTTAATCCCTCCGTCTAGGTGTATAAGGGCATGGTTAATATTACTTAATAGTATAGCCAACTGTTGACTATAAGAAAGTGCCATGTCATCTGTAGCCAACATGTATAACAATCGATACTCAAAAACTAATTCTTAAAGATCATTTCTTGCAAAGCACAATAAGTGTTATTTCTTCACAAGTTTTGGATGCAGGTTGAACAGTTGAATGCTTTTGTTTGCAAAAGATACCTTTTTATCTATTTCACCCGGATGTTTGTGAGCTCTAGAGATGAAATAATATCTGAAGAAACCTATCGATACCCGTTACACATGAGATGACCCCCACATCCTTTGTCAAAATAAACAACTCCCCGATCAATGCATTTCACTCTTCGGTGCAACGCACGGGCACCTTACTACTATAGATTAGTACGACCAAAAATTGAACTAACATTATATATACTACGATAAATGCTGATGCATGTCACCTAAAATTATATCATTGAAAACTATGTTCAAATACGAATCCAACGATATAGTTTTTGTTGACATACACTATCATTTTGTCAGTTAAATCTTCAGTCAAATTCAATGGGGGACTAATAAACCACGACCGATGTAGTACAAGTGTAGAGGGCGGCGCTGCATGGGAGTCTCACCTCTCACCCCGCTCGTGGCACGGCAGTAAAGCCGTCATATCACAAAACCCAACCACTCCCAGTAATAAGTGGCCTGGTAAAATAAACGGACAAGCAACCATCACATCCCTCCGTCTTTTTTGCATTTCATCTCTCTGCATTTACTTTCGCCGGTTCATCTCGCACACTCAATCCCTTGCTACTACTCCTAGGGTCAGTTCTGTTGGCAGCTTCCCCAGCTTTTCCCACAAGACTAGTCATAGTGGAGAGTAACAATAAGGCGCCTCACTCATTTATTTGGGCTTCTAAACTACTACTCCGTCCTGGTTTATTCCTCACCATTGTAATTTGTGCTAAATTTTGACCAAAGATTTAACTGGTTTATTCCTCACCATTGTAATCCCTCCGTCTAGGTGTGTAAGTCATCTTACGAAAACCAAATAATCCCAAAACACTTAGGCGCGGTGCATTAACTTCTACCTCGTTTCTTGTTTCTTGACATATCAACCAATAAGAGATAAAGAGTGTGCATGCTTTTAATGACTTGAGATATCAAACACGACATGCAGTGGTTAGTTCATTGCATGCAATACTATTAATTAGCAAATAAACATTAACGTTTCTCGTTTTCTCCTCCTCCTTGGTCACGGTGCACAGCCTAAGATGACTTACTCACCTAGACGGATGGAGTAGTGCATGTGACATGCACTAACATTTCATTAGTTAAATTTATGATCAAAATTTGACACAGATTACAATGGGGACCAATAAACCAGGACGGAGGTAGTAGTTAGAGCATGGTTAATAGTATAGCCAGCTGCTGGCTATAAGCTAGTGCCATGTCATCTACAGCCCATCTTATAGCCAACATCTACAATAATAGATCAAAAGAGTGTACTACTTTTTTATTATGTGGTCCACTTCTCATTCTCACAAAGTGCCTAGGAGCATGTGCTAGAGCTGGCTCTTCATGAAGAGCCCGCTTACCTTCTCTCTCCTCTTCTCTTTCCTCCAACTAAGCAGATATATACTAGTTTATTTCTTATAGCCCGCTGACTCAGCTCTATTGTACTTGCTCTTATGGGATTACTAATCTAGAAGCCTAAAAAACTGGCCCTTGGTACTCCTACTAGTAGTAGTACTCAAGTTGGAATTCCAATTGCACGGCACAACTTGTTAGGCAAAAAATTCGATACAGGGTGTAGGAAGCGGTTTGGGAATTTGCATGCCTTTCCAACCAGTGAGATACTCCGTACAAAGTACGACAGAGAAATAACCACAGAGAAGGAAGCTAAAAGTAAACAATCAAATGAGCATTTTTGCATTTGTTTTGCATTGAATCGTTTCACAAGCTTGACTAGTGTTGTTTTTCTACTTTTACAAAAATCGCATCGTAATGTTAAAACGTGCATTTGCACGTACATAAGTAATAGTAGTACTCCCTCCGTCTAGGTGTATAAGTCTTCCCTCCTTCTTGGTCACGGTGCACAACCAAAGATGACTTATTGACCTGGATAGAGGGAGTAGCACAATCTGCAAGCATATATCGAGAGAGACGTGTAGTGCGATAGTATATAGTAAAGTTTGTGCTATATGCACGTACTTGCAAAATGCGTATGAATACACAAGGTTTCCAAACTTTCCCTTTTACATACTTAATTAAGGACACTAAAAATTCCTGAACGTTCGGGATTTATCATTTGTGTCCCAAAACTAATGAGATCGCCTTACGAAACAAAAATTATACTCCTCCTAAAAGCCATAGCGCTTGCGGCACGCCACGAGTACCCTGGTGCGCGGCCGTTTCCCAGCGCGCCGACACAACGCCTCTTCCTTAGCCTCGCAACTCGCGAGGTGCTGATTGGCGGCTTGCCGGCGGGTGAGCGCGATCTCACCGGTGTGGTGATCCGGCGTCAACAGGCACTCCTCCTCGCTGGAAGCGTGCACCCGGTCCACGTACCGCCAAGCGTAGATGAGGCGCTTGGGCCCGACTGCACTCAGGGCGTCGGCACGGGCGTCCTCCGCCACCCTCACGGCCCTCGTACGAGCCTTCTGCCAAAGAGCCAATTGCCTAACTCTCTCGGACACGACATAGGCCTCCCAGGAAGCTTGTTCCGCGGTGCGCTTCTCTTCCTCGGCCTTCTTCTCCGCCTCTATTTTGGCGCGCTCTGCTGGAGGCAAAGCCTCCCACAAGGCGACATCCATTTCTTTCCAAAGCTCCTCAAGGCTGGGGGACTCAATGGGCGGCGCGGCGTTCTCCTCGTAGCAGGGAGCCGACGCGTCCTTCGGCGTGCGTGCTAGCGAGATTGGGAACGCCGACGCGTCGCGGCGAGGAGCGGAACGCCGACGCATCCTCCTCGACTAGTGGCGGCGAGGAACGGAACGGCGACGCGTCGCGTAGCGGCGAGGAGCGGAACGCCGACGCGTCCTCCTCGACTAGTGGCGGCGAGGAACGGAACGGCGACGCGTGACCGTCCACGCGGTGCAGCGAGGGGCTCCTAGGGCTTGGGAGGGGCGATGCCATGGTGGTCGACGTGAGAGGGAGGGGGAGGAGATAGCGATGTCGTGGGAGGCGCAGTATTTATAGCGAGCAATGGCACACCTACGTAAGATATGGACTGAGCTGCACTGACTTAACTGCAGGTCCAATTGCGTCACTGACATGTGGGCCAGACCCCTGTTGGGCCCATATGTCAGTGACCCAATGCACCTGCAGTTAAGTAACAACTACGTGGGCATATTTGTTGGAGTAAATTACAGGGGAGCGAAGGGGTGGAAATATTGCTGGTCACAACGGATTGGACAAGCGTGGGGGGAGGAGGGTCATGCATGCAGATTTTTTCACACGGGGTGGAGTGGTGGGACCGCCGGAGGGAGAAGGAGAGTTTGACAGGCATATTGTTTCCACACATGGAGAGGAAAAGATTTGGAGACGAACGGGCTTCCTGCAGGTATGGGGAACGGTGCATAATAAGTCATCTTGCATGCCGGGCTAGGTATAGTCTCAAGTCATTAAAAACATACACGCCCCACACATGTTCATATTTCAAGGTGCACTAAATTATTGCATGCGATGATTAAGGCTGGCCATAATGGTGGTATCTTAGCTGGTATCATGCACACGGGAATAGCAAACATGCTGATGTGGCAAAGAATTAAAGAAGAGAGGGGGGTTAGTGTAACTAGTGTTCATGCATGCATTGGTAAACACATTGTGAAGAACGACCGCACTAGTTGAGTACTTTTGCAAACTTCAAAAACTATTCCACCGCCTCTACTATTTTGCTAAGAGTAGGTGAAATTTTTGAATTGAGCCCTTTAAACTAGAAGGGAGGTAGTGGTACTCTAAGGCTGGTCATAGTGGGGAGTAACTTAGACTAGTAACATGCATATGTTACTAGTCTATGTTACTACCTCTATAGTGCATAGTATCATAGATTAGTATCATAGGTGGTCTCATTTATTGCCATGCATGACACATAGTAGCATCACATTTATTATGTTACGGTATCTACCTATGTTACTATAATCATCTCTCTCTTATACTCATTATAATCAGTATTGTAGATATTGATATTTTTAGTATAAATTTGGTCGTGGGATTTCATTGATGCCCGTCAAAGCGTGGAGGAAGCGGAGCTTAGGGCTTGCATTGCCGGTCTCTACATAGGTATTTCTCTTCATAATCCTGTAATTTTAGAGACTGATTGCACTTTTGTGGTAGCGTCTCTTGCACCGGGGGACTATGACAGGTCTGCTATGCGTGACCTGAAGATGAAAGCGTTGAGCATCTTAAAGTTGATCAATAATCTTCAATTGTCAAAGATTAGCCGTTCGGCCAATAAGGTGGCACATTTAATCGCTAAGTATAGCTTTGACAATAGATTAGATGGTATTCTTGTAAATAACGTACCGCCCTGTGGGATGAATATTGTACCGAATGAGTGTACTGGTGTGGCTAGTTAATTAATATAAGGTGGTGTTCAAAAAAAAGTATAAATTTGGTCAAACACTTTGCAAACGGTTGACGGGAGTAAAAAGGACCAGAGGGAGTATCATGCATGCGAAGTAGGCAAAAAAAATTGCTTGTCTAAAAAAAAGGCAAAAATTTTTGCTCATTTATAGCCGGTTGAAGTCTCAAAGGGCGCGACCACGCGAGTGAGGCAAAGGTTGTGGGAGGCGCGACGTTTGACGGAATTAAGTGAAGTTACATCCACGCGCCGGCATGGCGTGCGAACAGGCAGAAGCTATACCGTCAGGCCTACGATATGGGTCTAGTTGACATGACATCTAGTGGGTCCTGCATAGTTCTCGAGAACTCTTTGGGGGCTTGCAGCCGTTTATCCACCGGGCAAGCCAGCAACCCCACGCTGTTCGCACGCCCTACTCGTCCCCGTCTTCTACCTTACAACAGTTCGCTCCCAGTCGTCCCGTCCTTTCACATTAGTTCGCTCCCAGTTTTCTTTTGCGGGGTACAACAGTTCAACTTCTCCTAACCCTCCTCCAAAATCCATGGCCTCCTAAATCTCCATGGTCGCCGCTGAGTACCAGGTTAGAGCCATCACCGGCAATCAGTTCATCGTCATCTACACACGTGTATCCGAGATGGTGAAAGCATGGCTTGCTCGCTTCCTACGCATGTCCAATAGTTCAACGGATGAGTGGGTCGCTGGGCTAGATGTTGAGTACACCACAGTCCTGGGACGAGAGAAGGATCTAAAGGACGAAGAGAGGAAGAAGCTCGCCGTGATCCAGGTTTGCGTACATAACGTTTGCTTGGTCTACCACATATGCCATGCCGACGTTGAGTGCCAGGATTTTAAGAACTTCCTCAAGGACAAAAGAGTGAAATTCGTTACTGTAGGCTTTAAGAACGACAGGGATGTCCTGCGTCGGATAGGTCTCGTTGTAGGCCAGCCCTTCGATCTCCAGAAGGGAAGCCTGGTGTCCTCCTCTCAACCTTCAATGCTGACCCTGGCAGCAACCATGATTGATCCTTAGTACGCTAAACTGAAGAAACCTCATCAGGAGTTTCATCATGCATGGGAGTCAAAGACATTAGATGAAGATCACATCCTGTACGCAGCAATGGATGCCTACCTTTGTTTAAATATCTACAAGGGTTGGATGAAGAAGCAGAGCCTAGTGTCCGGTTCAAGCAAAGAAGCGTCGGCGAAGAGGAAGAGGAAGAGGGACGAGGACGAAGTCAAGGACGTGGACTCGGACTCCGAGTAGGTGGCAGTGCCGTCGCTCATGCTGGTTCTACTGCAGTGTCAAGCGGACTAGTTGCTTAGTTTATTTTCAAGGATGTGTTGTGCTGAGGCCCCAGCAGAACTATGTTTATGTTCTTTCTCGTTATTTGAACTCTTTAGTACGTACAGTAGTACTAGTACTATGTCTTACTACTGTTCTTCTTGCAGTTGGTACTACTGCTCGTATCTTCGTGTTCCTACTGTACTTAATACATTCGTACTAGTAGTATAATTTGGGTCAGTCGATTTGTGAAAGAAGTTCGACTGAGCGAAGGAAGAAGATGGCAGAAGAGGTGGAAGAAGCCCTTCTAGCCATCCATGTTGCATCAAATGGCTCACATGAGTCGACTGACCCAAATTGCTCCTTCAGATTGCAGGATCCACGTGGCATTCAAGGTCTCGAAGGTAGATTCCGCGTCCGCACCCAGTTTGCGGGCTCGACGCGCGTGCGACCAGCTTCCGCTGCGACAGCCACCATGCGCGCCTCCTCCGCGCGGGCGGAGACGACAATGACACGCTAGTTCCTCCTCGCCGGCATGCTGGAGCACGCGCTCGTCCTCCTCTTCGTATGTTGCGTGCATAGACGCGGCTCCACCAGCTGCTCGCGTGCTTGGCAGCGTGGCGGCATCGCGAGGAGGGACTGCAGACGACGTGAGCGGGCGAGCCTTCGGCTTCATGGCACAGGGATGGCGGCGACACAGCGGTGATGGGCGACAAATTGTTGGCCGGAGCAGGCGGGCGCCGGCATGCGCAACGGCGGTGGCGACATATTGATGAGTGCGCGTGTGGGAGCTTACTTTAGTTTTATATATAAGGTTGGTCAAACTTAAAAGAAAACCATACTAGTACACGTAAACATTAGACTTAGGCAGCGCTTTTATTAGTTAGTACCACAGCCACGATACGGAATCCTGTGCAAGCGCGTGAACCGCGGCCGCGCGGTCGATCGAACGGTGCGTCACCGTGTTGCGCTCGAAGGACATCCACCGAACCTTTTTTTGTGTGTGAAAACAATCCTCAAATATTACTCAACTTTTTTTTCCTGTGAAAGTTCTTGACGCTGCAATATTTCCATATATTTGAATTTAGCTCCAGTTCGTGTTTATTTGGATTTGGGCGTTTTAGGTGCGCCCTAGTTTTTTTTAATACTGATTTTGTCTGTGTGACTGAGAGAGAACGTGTGTATGTGTCCATATGTGTGTTGTGGCGGAAGGGCAATGTGGAGACGGTGTGCGTGTGATACAGACATAGAGAGGTGTGAATGTGCAAATGATCATGCATGAGTGAGACATAGACAGATGCCGATACGTTGTGTATACATGAGAGAACGGTCTTCTAGTTTACTTGTGTGTGTGTGTGTGTGTGTGTGTGAGAGAGAGAGAGAGACAGCGAGAGGAGCATCCGTAACACAACAACCATCTCTCTCGATGCGTCCGTCCCTCGCACGGTCGCATGCAACACATGCATCAACGCGCACATTTTGACACCCTCACCCGGCCCCTGCCCACCTCAAGGCCCGCACAATCTCTTCGTGAATACCCATTTCTCTCCTTAGGTTTGTTTTTTCTCAATATCTGACACACACACACACACACAGAGAGACACACGCAGCACAACACACACACACACACACACTCCCCCGAGCACACAATTCATCCCCATCCAAGGTTATACGGCGACCACTCTCGCTTGTGCTTCTTTGCACCCCAACATGCACAACTCCTCAATCTTCAAAGAGGGCATCGAGCAGATCGAAGACGGCGACCACACCGCGCTAGAGAATGCGGGGTCATTTGGAAGCAGGGTGATGTGACGACGGCTGACTGACTCCTCCCCCCACCCCCTCTCTCTCTCTCTTGCACAAAATTACCAATCCCTCTCTCCCCCGCACAAAATTGTCAATCCTCAACCCACGAGATCCTTCCCCTCTCGTCCATATTTTTCCAGCTCTCTCATCAAACATGTTGTCTCTTCTCCTTCCACGTATACAGAATCCAGATGCACACGCATCTCATGTCTATACCCCTATATAGTGTGCGAATAACTTTGAAAGATGGTCGTTGGATGAAGCTAATCCGACAGTGCAGAGATGGTAAATCCAAGCACTACTGGCCGTTGGATATCATCAACATTCCGCCAGATTCTACCACATGTACAATCTAGAAGACCCCATGGTTGAACTTAGCATAATGCACAAACCTCAAAACACAAGCACTTCTCCTTTGTTCTAGAATCTTCCGTATCATAATTGCCCAAACTTTTTTTCTAAATGAATTGCCATTATTTGTTTTTTACTTTATGCTTTACAATGCACAACCCCATGAATCTTAACCTTTTTATAAAACTAATTGATTTTTAATGAGATGAACTATAAGAACTAAACGAACATCTACATCATGCATATATGACTCAAAGCTTTACATGCTATATTGTGTATTTATTCATAATTTGGTTTCCAAATATCATGCGGTCAATGCATGTGTACCTTACTAGTATATTACATGTATCCATCTTTCTCACAGACCTAACTTCTTCCTCTCTCTATCTCTCTCTCTCTCTCTGTCTTGTTAGGTTTGTCTCCTACTCTCTCGTCCACATACATACAATCTTTCCCGCCCTATCTGCTCCATCTTCAAAAGCTCTCTCTGCACGTTTCATTCACACATTGGGATATGTCAAAATGTTGCTTCTATAATGGCTGATGAAGAGTTGTGGTTGTTTTTGTTGCATCCTACAAAGTAATAACTATGAAATACATTTAGATTCTCATTTGACTGGGATTATGTGAGTTTGAGCATGTTGTGAAGTACTATAGACCTTGTATACATCTTGGGATTCAACAATGATTGTAACTATTGAATTGTATAGACCATTACATTCGAAGTCAATAGCCTAATATATTTATTTCACAATTTCAACAAATGATTAGTTCACTACAAACTAAGAAAACAAATGTGTACTCCCTCCGTTTTTATTTAAGTCCGCGTATTAGCATTGGTCAAAGTCAAGTTTTGTAAACTCTCAGAAAGCTTATAACAAAAAATATTAACATATACAATAACAAATAAATACCATTAGATTCATTATTGAATGTACTTTCACATCATACATATTTGTTATGGTAAATGTTTATATTTTTCTATAAACTTGGTCAAACTTTAGGAAGTTTGACTTCGGTCAAACCTAATATGCAGAGTTTACTACTACTACTCGCTAGTTGCTTAGCCGAATCACTCAACACGCCACACGGGGAGTCCAGTGTCACAAAATTTTGAGGTCGGGGGAAAATCTCCTGCGACCCTGATTCGAGTAGTGGTAAGTTACCATCATAGCCTTCAGAACAGGCCTACGGATGACGCTTGGTAGGGGGCTGTTTTCGTAACTTCAGGTTCACCCTACCCAACCAACCCCACCCCGGCACCCAGAGTAGTACACCTGAATACTCCCCATTTTCTATCCCCACCGCAAAATAGACTTCTCCACGGCACCGCAACCTTCGTGCTCCTCCCCTTTACATCGGCGCACTCGTCCACCGCAGCGCATCTGCCTCATCGACGACCTCGTACGCCGCACTGGAGCCGGTCCACCGTCGTCGTCGTACACGGAGCCTCTTCCCCGGCATCGTCTTCCCCGGTCTCGGATCTGCTTCCCGGAAGCCGACGCCAAGCGCAGAAGTACCACCGTCATGGACAATGAACTGACTCCCGTTGCTGACCATGACTCACAGAGGCCGCCGCGACCATCGTTCTCCTCCTCGATTGGTAATGTGTGTATTGAATCACTTAGCAGTACATGTGCAGTTCCAATTTTGTTCATACCTACCCTTCAAATTTCTTGGGTGCTATTGTTCCCATAAAAGTAATTGGTTATAGCCTCCATTGTCCAACAGAATATCAGCTTGTAATTGTGAGTCGCTCCTGTATCGCGCTGTGCTTGGGTAGGCTTTTTCATCTGCAACCAGTAGTGTGGCAAATGATGGAAAGGTTTTTAGAACTAGCAAGATGCCCATGCGTTGCACGCATCAAGATGCATTTGTATGAGTAGTTTATCTTGTGGGAGAAAAGGATGAACGAGGGAAGGCCTTATTTGCAAATCTGGAGAGGGCTATGGGTATCTTTTTGCAAAATTCCCATTTGTTTCCTTCCTATCTGTCAGATATAAATCGGACGGCCTATATTGCAAGGAAAAATAGTATAGAGAAAAAAAGTAGACAGTAAAGGAAGTAGAGATAAATATTAAATATTAAATATTAAATAAATATAACAGTAGAGAAGAGAGTAGAGATAGCAGAGACGTCGGGAAAGGATCGCGTGCGCGGGAAAAAGCGGCCGGGCGTGCGCTAGTTTTGGCGCGCGGCGTCCGGCGCGCTTTATAAAATCCAACGCCGTCCCACCGCTCTGTGCCTTGCCACCGCTCTCTCCCCGCTCTGTGCCTCGCCACCGCTCTCTCCCCGCTCTTTTTCGCCTCGCCGCCGCCGGGTCGCCGGGAATCTTAGGGATACCGCGGCGTCCGCGCGCTCCCGTCCGGCGGCTTCTCCGCCGAGATCCGGTTCCGCGGGATGCACCTCGGCCTCGGCAATTTCGACACTGCCAACGAGGCCGCCCGCGCGTACGACGCGGAGGTGTGGCGCCTCCGGTGGCCTCATAGAACATTGAACTTCCCCAACATGCCGACGCGGGAGCGGGCGCAGGAGCTCGCGCCTCTGCCGTGGCTTAGCACCGACGAGGATCGTCGCGACAACCGGAGGCGGGAGCACCGTCTCGGCATCGCCGAGATGGACGAGGAAGCCATGGCGCTGTGGCGCCAACACTTCCCGCAGGACATCATCAAAGAGCGCGAATTCTACGCGCAAAGGAGGGCAGAGAGGGATAAGAGGAGGGCGGAGCGAGCTGCCTATCGTGAGGACAAGCGTAGGCAAAAAGCGGACGCTCAATTCAACATGAGGCTAGGAGCAGCGTCGCCCTGGGAATCCGACGACGATCGGTATCTTCACGCCTACAGTCAGACGTCGGAGGAGGACATCACTGAGGAGGAGTCGGACGACGAGGAGTAGTTGAATTATCTTTTTTTATCTATCTATGCTGAGAACTATCCTCTACTCTCTAGTATCTACTTCTCGATCTCAGCACTGTAAACGCTTTTTTAAAGCGCCGCACGTTGCGATTCTATTGGAGATGCTCTAACATGGCAGACGAGTGCTTTAATGTTGCCCACAAGATGCGCGAGTATTACTGGTAGTATATTTTTCTTCCCATGTTGAGATTTTAAAACCACGGGTGCGAACATGCAGAGGAGCAATGAAGACCAAACACGGGATATCCGGGACATCTTCAAGGAGCGTGGCAAGTTAAAGAGGAGCTGCACCGAACCTATAAAACGAGCTTTGGTAAGTAACACCCTTTCAATTACTTTCGTGTAGCCTCATGTTCTTCGATGTGTATATGTTGTAGTTTCTGTTTCTCTTAAGCGTGGTGTTCTTCGATGTGTAATAAGAAGAGTCTTAATCGTCCTAATGCTTTCGTTTTTAGCTTGATGTAGGAAGTGGGTGTTCTCACCTTGTAGTCTATTTTTTCCTTTTGAATTCACTTCTCCGAGTTCTGTTTATCTGGCTTCTACTAAATGGATCTAGGTTGCTCTGAGTACTGATCTAAAAAAGAAGTAACTTCATGTCAGGATGCAGTTCCTGCGAGGAGGGAAGTATGGTCAACCTCGAGATCATGTTTCCAAAATGAGGCTGGATTACACACAAGGTGCCACTTCCCTAATGACGCTGGATTAGACACAAGGTGCAAATTTCCAGATGATGCTGGATTACACACAAGCCAGGTGGAGTCGTCAGCTGTTTGTGTCCTCGTGGCATTAGTAAAGGCTAAAAGAAAGCATGCAGCAGCCCTTGAGAATGTAGCTGAGTTCCTGAAGAAGCGAAAAGAGCAATCAGATGCTCTCTTCACCCAAGCCAAAGAAGAGATGGAAGAAGCCAGAAATAAGCTAGCAGAGGCAGAGCAGGCTAGGCGTCTCCTGCTATCTAAAACTGTTGTCAATACAAAATTTCCTTCATAATAGCTAGGTTCAAATGTTTATCCAGTCAGCATGCCTGTTGTGATGTCCGTGCATCTACTGATGTGGCACAAAATGTTTTTTTGGGTCATGTAATAACAGCAATTACTTTCCAAACAATAACAGACGAAGCATTGGACATGGTACAGTTCACGCGCAAGCCCGACATTCCAATTTCAACTTCCACATCAAACTCATGTTCACAGATATCTGCACATTCATACATAATGTCCACAACCATGATTCACTTCAAAGCCAAAAAAAATGTGAGGAGAGTTATAAATAAAGAAAATCCTCTACTAGTTCCTGCTACCAGTGCAGCACAACAAGTCAAGACCATGCGTAAATTAATTATATTTTAGTCATTTTTTGTGTTCTAAAATGCCTGCCGGCTCGCGGAAGGACGTGTTGCCGGCACACGCGTGGATTCAATGAAGGCAGGCGGGGCAGGCTTAAGCTGGTTGCACGCGGCGAGGAGGCGTCCTCAGCTGGGCCTGCAGCGAGTGCGGCCCTCATGGCTGGCGCGCCGGTTCAATGCCTGCGCTATGAGAGGTCGCGTCCGTGTCAGAGCAATCACTCCCTGCAGTCCTTTTTTGTTTGGGTATAACAAAATCTCGTTTTCCATTCACATTTTACAAGTAAAATTCATGGACAAACTTTGACCCATAGTACGATGGGGACTAGTAAACCAAAATGGAGGTAGTAGTTTTTTTAATCAAAGAAGGGTTTCCCCTTCCGATTTTCATTACTGAAAACCAGCATCTAAATCTAAACCATAGTATTTGCCCTAGAACTACCAGCTTCAACATCTCGCAACATAAACCCATACAACCTCCATCGCAAAAAAAACCATACAACCATACGCCAAGGAGGTACGTAGTACTATGAATTCCATTTTCGCTCCATACCAATCGTTCTAAAAACTACTTAGTACTTATAACGTGCCATTGAAAATCGGAACTCTTAACCCCGCTAAAAATGATATTTTAAACGTGGCTACTCGATCTGTGGCAACTGGCGAGCCACCGCGCTCCAAGTCGTTCACCTGTGGTCCCGACCATCAACTCCTATAGATCAAATTATCACGCGAGCTGACTATTCCTACAAAGGTGCTCCACCACGTACCCGGTACCCGCGAATGCAGCAATCGTGCACCTAGGGTTTTAGGGTTTATTTGTTAACGTCGCCTTTACATAACACTCGTGTGTGCGAGACAGCGAGAGGCCGACTGCGTGCGTGCGCCTTTTCTCTTCGTATATGTACTCCACCGTTTGTCTGGTGTCCAAAAAATTATAATAACTACTAGCAATGTGCCAATGCATTGCCACACGATCAAAGTAGATTAATACATATTCACCGATTTGATAGAAAAAAAAGTCTAGTTTTGAAATACGTATATCACTAAAAATATGTTATGTTTCACTCAAAATATATTCCTTTGGCGGTTTTGATGAGATAAGGTAGGAATGTTGTTGGTTTCAAGATTCGAGAAGTGGTATATGTCTAATTTCTACTCTTACTAGCAAGATGCCCGTGCGTTGCACGGAACATCAAGATCTTGTGAGAGAAAAGGATGAACGAGGGAAGGCCTTATTTGCAAATGTGGTGAAGAGTGCGGGTAAATTGCCATATTTTCCTTCCTATCCGTCAGATATAAATCGGACGACCTACATTGCAGGATGGCAGGCCCACCATCATCACCAACTCTATTTTTTATCCCTACTCTTATAAAAAGCATTGTCGGTGATGATCGTGTGCCTGCCATCCTGCAATATAGGCCGTCCGATCTATATCTGACGGATAGGAAGGAAACTATGGCAATTTTGCAAAAAGATACCCACACCCCTCTCCACATTTGCAAATAAGGCCTTCCCTCATTCATCCTTTTCCCCCACAAGATAAACTACTCATACAAATGCATCCTGATGTTCCGTGCAACACATGGGCATCTTGCTAGTTGTTGCAAAAAGCCCATGTGTGTGTGAGAGAGAGGGAGAGTGGAGGAGGACGGAGTGCATGTGTGACAAAGACGCAAGGAGTGTGTGTGCGATAGGTATCAGCTTAAAATGAGGTGATAGTGTGTGTGTGCACGATCGAGAGGGCGTGTCTCAAGAAGGGAAGAAAAATCTACATAGATACAAGGAGCGGGAGAGAGACATGTATGCGATGGTGGAAGCACGAGTGTGCGGGTGTATAAACCTATCTAGAGGCTAGCTAGTCGATAAATGTTTGCGAGAGAAATACGAGTCGGGGTGCGAAAGCGAGAGTTTTGTGTCTGTGAGAGAGAGACGGTAGTCGGGAAGGGGAGTGGAAGCAGGAGTTGTGTGTGTGTCTGTGTGTGTGAGAGAGAGAGGAGACGGTAGTCGGGGTTGTCTGATCGGTAAACAAATGAATAATGTCAGTCTGGGATGGAGACGAAAAGGAGACCGTAACCAATGTTGTGTCTACAGGAGAGAGAGAGTAATTTTAGTGGTATGAGTCATATGTAGAGACATATAGGGTGTGTGAGAGAATCCCATAGAGAGAAAGACAAAGTGAAAGACGAGTGGAGACTGTGTGTGTGGCGGTGAAAAAGAAAGCTTAGGTACCGAGTGATACCAGAGAACAATAGAGACGTGAGAGATAATGAAAACCGTGTAATGTATAATGATACGGAGAGTGTGACACTTCTCAAGGGAGACGTCGAGAGACCATGTTTGCGAGGATAGGAGAAACATGAAGTGAGCGTGCGGGTGAGCTGGAGAAAAGAGAGTGATAGCTACCTAAAGGAGCATGCATGCGAGAGAGATGGGCGTGAAAAGAGTGAACAAAAAAGGGATTCAAATATTTGAATTCGAGATGATGATACATGTAATCCATACTGGAACCAAAATTCATCTATCAAACATGCATACTCATATGAATTCACGCACATCTATGTTATTTAATATGTAGATATTACTGATCCATACATTTTAGTAGAACATAATTTGGTTAAATTTTTTCGAATTCAACCTTAAGATTTCGAGATCGTTGTATTTGTAAATCATATTATACATATAAAGGAGCAGAATTCTTTGTTGTGCTTTTGAAAGTATATATATAAAAAAATGATGTATATAGAATGTAATTCCAATTGAAAATGGATCCTGCCCGGAAAAAAATAGAATACAAACGGGATTCGAATTGAGTTGGCACGATAAACGCGCACTCTGCAAAATTTGAACGAAGCGGGGAAAGTCATAGTAACCGCCCGAAACCAAAATCTGCGAGATGGAAATCACTACTGCCTATCCCTGCCACGCAAAGCCTATCTGCTGGATTTCTATAGGGGTAGGTTTGTAATTTCACCCAAACATGACGTAACCGCCTCTCACCCGGATTCATACACGGTGGGCGCCAAAACACAGTGTGTCCTCGGCCGAAATCGACTCCCTCCCCGATTCATATTCATACACGGTGGGCGCCAAAAACAAACTCTCGTCGGCAAATATTCGGTGTATGCGAGATTACCGTCTTATCCCCAACCGACTAATGTTGTTGTGATGTACTAGAAATTTGAAACGGGGTCTAAGTTTGTAAATTTCCTTGCATTTGAGATAAGCGCGCCCTGAATACATGGTTCCCCCTTCCTCTCTACCTCCCTTTTCCCCATTCGTACTCCGTGGGCGCCAAAACACCCTCTCCACCCCACCCTCCTCCGTCCGCCGCCGTCCGCCACCCCATCCACCGCCGTCCTCCTCCACCATGCCGGAGCTGATACCCCGACGCCGCCGTCCATTACAAGAGATCGACCTCTCTCATCCACGGCTTCGGACCGGGATCCTTGCATCCCGTCCTCTCGCTTCATCCCCGCCGCCGTCCACCTTGTCGGCGCCGCTCCTACGACCGTCTCGTCCACCGCGCCCCGCCGCCACTGTCTACCCTCCTAGATCTGCTTCCACGCCGCCAATAGCCATCGCTACCGCAGCACCGTCAAATTCTCGGCAGATGCGTACACGGCGCCGCACCAGAGGCGGTACTCTTTCGTATCTGCTCAACTTATTTATCGCAGCAAGAAAATAGATCGCTACTGCTTTACTCTGATTTCTTGTCTTGGTTGCGAAGTTTTCTTTGTCCGGTTTGCACCTTCAGATCCGCCATGGCACGCTCAACACTATACTCCCAATGCTTATGGTTTTCCCCTTTTATATTCCACACTAGTTAAATCACAGTAGACTAAATTTCAAAATTGGGTCAGTCGATTTTTCAGAGCTCGCCGGAGTTCGCCGGTGCAAACGAAGGGGCTCGGGTGGTTGTGGGGCCCCGCCGAACGAAGAAAACTCGACGCAGGTGGGGGTTGGGGCGGGGGTGGGGGTGGCGGAGGAACACAGGCGGCGGGGGCCGGTGGTACGCCCGGCAGCCCGTGCGGTGTTCTGTATGGGAAGAATCAGAGACGAGGAAGAAGATGGGTTTGGAGACGTAGGATCTTCATCCAACCGCCTGTAATGGTCGAGAGATAGCTGGGAGTTGCATTCTTAATGCGCTCTAGTTCATCATGTGTGGGCATTGCACAACCAACATTTTATTATCCAAAATCTTCTTGCTCTTCTTTACCATGTTCCTCTTCCGTTCTTCTTTAATATGTACTCTCTCCGTTCCTAAATACAAGTCTTTGTATAGATTCCACCATGGACTACATATGGAGCAAAATGAGTGAATCTACACTCTAAAATGTATCTGGATACATCTGTATGTGATCCATATTGGAAATCTCTACCAAGACTTATATTTTGGAACGGAGGGAGTATGATAGTGGTACAGTATGTTCCTTGTACTGAAGATGAGCAGGGACTTTTGCAGTGTAGAGGTCTATACGGTCGGTTGTGATGGACACTTTGAGCCTCTTTGATTCGTAGGATCTTGTAAACATAGGAATAGGATTTGTAGTCACCTGCCCACTTGAATCCTATAAGAATAGCAAGGAAATGCGGGAGCTGTGTCGCCTTTGAGAGTAACACTGATATTAACAGTACCGCACCTTCACTTGAAGAGAGCTGGTATCCGAAGCCTTTCTAGCCGTACCGGCAATACTAGCACATATATTCCAGCAAGTTCCACTTTGCTGATTTTACTCTGATGCTTAGGGTTTTCCCCATTATATCTACACTATGATCTATGTAGCTGCTTTGTGTCGCACTAGCAGCAGTCCACTCTTGAAGCTAAACACTGCAATGACTTACAAAACTGGCACCAAGGCATTGAGTGCCATTCTGGATGCAATGAAACTCATACGCTCCCCACCTGTTGATTCTTGTTCAGAATATGATCCTAATGACTATTCTAACCTCGAGGAGTCAAAGGCAGATGGCCTATCCTGTTCACCCATCAAGGTGCATGTTCTAATTTGGCAAAGTTTTATTGATTGCGGGTATCTTGCATATGTTGTCTTGCATTCCTTCTACTTTGTTGCACCACCATCTGCTTAGTTTACTCATCATATATGTCGAGATGCCATGCCCATCCATTATCAATACATATTCCATCTGTCATCATACCATGTTTTTCCACTCAAATGATGTTCTTGTGCATCAGACATCAAAAAGGAAGAGGGTGATTGCCGAACCTGAAGGAGCACCAGCAAAGTCCTTGAAAAACGTGGTGGTGCCGGAGAAATCAGACATCACCCCACTTATATTGGCTGTACAACCAGTGACACAAAATGTAGGACCGACTCCAGCAGACTGTACCCATACTTCACTGGCCACACCACTAGCCCCACCACACAGGACCTGCACTCCAGCAAAAGGTATACCGATTTCATTTGCCATAGCACCAGCTGTACCACAGAAAAATCCCACTCCAGCAAAAAGTACAGCAAGTCCACCGGCCGAAGACCTATCCCAACTGCAGAGACGGCCAATTCCTGCAGATTGGAACCCCATTCCATTTATTCCCAGTTTAAAAGACAATGCTTTCAATGTTGTTAGGGACTACGTGCATATATTCCCATCATGGGAAGATTATTGTGAAGACAAACACCATTTTCACATCTTCCTGTCCAACTTACGTGTAAGTGCTATTATTCATGGTTATTATTTTCCTATTTTCTGCTGATTGAACACATCAATGATTTACATTACATTGTTGTAACTAGGCGAGGGTCAATCTGGATAGTCATGACGAGCAAAGCTTGCTTGTGCTTTTCAAGGAAGCATTGCAGCAGTATCGGTGTTACCTGAGGAAATCACACTTTGATGGCAAGTCTATATACGAATTTCCGGTGAAGTCTCCTGTGCTAAATTTAGAAGACATTGAATGGAAAAACCTTGTTATGCACTGGTCTCATTCCCAGGATGAGGTAATGTCTATGAAATCACATGACAATTTGAACTTCTACTTTTCCGCATGTGCCTTACGGATCTTTTTTGCAGGAAATCTGCTCGAAGAAGAATTCCAGTTTGACAAGAACAACAGGATATCGCAAATATGCTGCCCGCTGCTTTGCTCTTGTTAGTACCTGTTGTCCTGTATCACTGTATTTGCATACATACCTGGTTCATTATGTGACAGTAGTATGCATGATAGCTTGCTTATCAATTGTTCGCTCCAAATTATCTGATCTGTATGAATGGTTACATTAGTGTAGAATATATCCAATGCCAATGTTTTTTTAGCTCTGCATTGTTCTTGTAAGTACATGCTGTCCTTTATTAGTGTACTTATAATGACAGGTAGTTGTTCATGTACCATCACTCTGCAGCTTATTTTCCTTTGCCCTCCATTTTCTACACATCAGATCTATATTTACTCTTACCATAAGGTTGGTACTGAAGAAGTTTAGCTGTGCATTGCTCTTGGCTGTACCTTTTTCCTGTATCGCTGCACTTACATTTATAGCTACTTGGTTATGTAGCATCACTCTTCATCTTATCTTAAATATTCTCCATTTTTTCGTATATTATCACATCTGTATTTACTCTTAACAAAATGTAGAATAAAGGCAATGCTTTTGAAGAAGATTCTGTGGTAAACTTCTTGAATTGCCCCCCATCAGCATGGACAAGGCCTTTATAGAGCCTGTCTTCACCAATAATGTAAGTTTGTCCATCTCAAGCCTTCAAACTTTGTTGTATATATTTGGTTAGGCATGACTGCAACAGCTGTTTATTTTTGGTGTTTGCATCAAATTGCTTGTTTAAAGTTTATTATGTAGTTCATAAACAAAAGTTTCTCCTTTCTCAATTTAAGTTTTCAGTTGTACAACCAAGTTCCTTCTTCATACCATGTAAATTAAGCTATACAGAGCAAGTGATCTTCTTTTGCACTGCATGTATGCTTCTGTTCTTCATCCGTAATCCAGTGGTGTGGTGAACCTACCCACTATAGCACAATATCATATTCTGCAATGTCTTAACTATGAACAATGTCATATCATTCTACTATTATTTAAACCGTCTCTTTATTTTGCAATCTGAAATGGTATAAATTGACAGCACACTAACCATTGATACTTATGAGTTCTTGATCTGTAATCCAGTGGTGTCGTGAAGCTGCCAACTCCTTCACAATGTCATTTCCTGCCATGTCTTGACCTGAACAATACCATATTGTGTTAATGCAATTTTAAACTGTGTCACTTTATTCGTTAGTAAGAAATGTGATGAATTGTCAGCATTGATACTTTTATGTGCAAAACCTGTCATCTGTCTGCTTGTTTATCTTTCAGAGTGAGGAAGATATAAGTGTTGAACAAGCGCAGTCTCATCATCTTGCTCAGCTGCTTGCGCTGCAGCTCCCCAGCAGGGCTAACCTTTCTTGAACTCTATTGAAGTGCTGTCGGTTTTGTATATTATTTTGTCGGCGTGTTTATTTGCACTGGTGGCGATCTTTGATGCCCAGTGTATGTAATCTGCTGTCTGCTTGTGCTTTATTATCATAGTGGCGAACTTTGATGCCCAGTGGATGTAATATGCCGTAATTTCTTTATTGTATCGTCTAGGTTTTTTCTTATTCATGATGCTGCAGTTATTTTACTGTATATATATCCTGTCTTCGCAGTAAACCGGCCAAACCGTAAAATTACGGTACATAATCGGGCCGTCATGCAATCACGATGTAGGTTGGGCCTGAAACGTGCCGAACAGCTCACGGGCTGGCAGCAGCCCGAAATGAACCCCGGCCCATGATTGTGCGAATCAAATCACGGGCTTTTAACAGGCCAAAATTGTCTCGGTCCTTGTTTGGCCCAATCAGATATCGGCTGCGAGCAGGCCGGAAGCAAACCGGGCCGTAGTTAGGCCCAACTATATGACGGGCTTTTAACATGCCGAAATTAATATAGGGCCAAAATGTTAAACGCGCCCTTAATAGGCCAAAACTAATATCAGGCCGAATTACTAAGTGGGCCTTTAGCAAGTGGGCCCAAAAGCATAGTGTCCAATTGACGGGCCGAATCTGATATGGGCCATAATTGAGCCCAAAGCCTCTTAAAGGGCCGGACCTGATCTGGGCCGTAATTTGGCCCACAACGTGGTAGGCTTTTAACGGGCCGGATCTCATATGGGCCACTATTAGGCCCGGAGCATGGCAGGCCATTAATGGACCGGATCAAATATGGGCCGGCATTTGGCCCAAAACATGGCAGCCAGTTAATGGGCCGACCTACTAGGGTCCTCAAAATCTTGTGGGCCTACACCTGGGCCGACCCATTAATGTCGGCGAAATCTCATGGGCCTTTAGCTGGGCCGGCCCATTATGATCCGCAAGAATCTTGTGGGCCTTTACCTGGGCCGGCCCATTATGGCACACAAAAATCTTGTGGGCCTTTACCTGGGCCGGCCCATTATGGCCCGCAAAATCTTGTGGGCCTTTAGCTGGGCCAGCCCATTATGGTCCGATCTCATGGGCCTTCACCTAGGCCGGCCCATTATGGTCCGCAAAATCTTGTGGGCCTTCAGTTGGGCTGGCCCATTTAAACTTGATGGGCCGGTCCACGTGTCAACATATCATAGGCGCGTCTCGCCCATTGGATGAGTGACACCTGTGCCAACGGGGACCTGACACGTGTCTCCTCCAGCCAATGATGATTTTACACGTGGAAACTCCCCATTGGTCGGGGCTGTTAATGGGTTATCGGATCCAAAACCCGACCCGATAGCTTAACGGGGTTCCATTACGGTGGATGCCACGTGTCGGTCACCCTTGACGAAAGCACTTCTGTGACGCGCGATTTATCGTCATGGAAGTGGACACTTTCATGATGATAATTTTGGTAATGTCATGGAACACTTCTACGACCGCACAGGTATGACTATCTTGATTCTGTCATAAATTTGTCATGGATGTACATGCATGACAAAAAACGCGACCTACTGTGACAAACACGTATCATCACGGAAGTGTATTTTTTTGTAGTGAGTATAGAGCATAGAGTCTACTCCCCTGTCCCTTCTATCACAAATCACAAAGCAGTTGTAACGCCCATGATGCGGCTATATCTCCCACGTGTCGAGGCACGACTTAGAGGCATAACCGCATTGTGGTTTTGTCGCAAGAAGGGTCATCTTCACACAATCCCATGTAATGAACAAGAATGGGATAACGAGAGTTGGCTTACAATCGCCACTTCACACAATACATAAATATAATTCATACATCATCCAAAATCCACACATAGACCGACTACGGTCAAATCCAAATGAAAATAAGATAACCCCAAAAGCTAGATCCCCGATCGTCCCAAGTGGGCTCCACTACTGATCATCAGGAAAAGAAACATAGTAACGACCACGTTCCTCATCGAACTCCCACTTGAGCTCGGTTGCGTCATCTGCACTGGCATCGTCGGCACCTGCAACTGTTTTGGTAGAATCTGTGAGTCACGAGGACTCAGCAATCTCACACCCACGAGATCAAGACTATTTAAGCTTATAGGAAAGGATGGTGTAATGAGGTGGAGCTGCAGCAAGCACTAAGCATATATGGTGGCTAACATACGCAAATGAGAGTGAGAAGAGAAACAGCGGAACGGTCGTCAACTAGTAATGATCAAGAAGTGATCCTGAACTCCCACTTACGTCAAACATAACCCAGAAACCGTGTTCACTTCCCGGACTCCGCCGAGAAGAGACCATCACGGCTACACACGCGGTTGATGTATTTTAATTAAGTCAAGTGACAAATTCTCTACAACCGGACATTAACAAATTCCCATCTGCCTCATAACCGCGGGCACGGCTTCCGAAAGATAATACCCTGCAGGGGTGTCCCAACTTAGCCCATCATAAGCTCTCATGGTCAACGAAGGATAAACCTTCTCCCAGGAAGACCCGATCAGTCTCGGAATCCCAGTTTACAAGACATTTCGACAATGATAAAACAAGACCAGCAAGACCACCCGTTGTGCCAACAAATCCCGATAGGAGCTGCACATATCTCGTTCTCAGGGCACACCGGATAAGCTAAGCGTACAGGTACCAACGTAACCCAAGTTGCCAAGGGACGGTCCCGCACGATGCTCTAGTTTGGACCAACACTCGGAGGAGCACTGGCCCGGGGGTTTAAATAAAGATGACCCTCGGGCTCGCGAAAACCCAAGGGAAAAAGGCTTAGGTGGCAAATGGTAAAACCAAGGTTGGGCCTTGCTGGAGGAGTTTTATTCAAGGCGAACTATCAAGGGGGTCCCATAAATCACCCAACCGCGCAAGGAACGCAAAACTCAAGGAACATAATACCGGTATGACGGAAACTAGGGCGGCAAGAGTGGAACAAAACACCAGGCATAAGGCCGAGCCTTCCACCCTTTACCAAATATATAGATGCATTAATTAAATAAGAGATATTGTGATATTCCAAAATATCCATGTTCCAACATGGAACCAACTTCAACTACCTGCAACTAGCAACGCTATAAGAAGAGCTGAGCAAAAGCGGTAACTTAGCCAAACAATGGTTTGCTAGGAAAGGATGGTTAGAGGCTTGACATGGAAAAATGGGAGGCATGATATAGCAAGTGGTAGGTAGCGCAGCATGGCAATAGAACGAACAACTAGCAAAGCAAAGATAGAAGTGATTTCGAGGGTATAGTCATCTTGCCTGCAAGGTTCTCAGAGTTGTCGAAAGCTTGATCCTCGTAAGCGTACTCAACAGGTTCCTCGTTCACGAACTCGTCTCCCGGCTCTACCCAAAACAAGAACACAAGCAACGGAACCACAATCAATCACGAGAAATGCACAAGCAACATGATGCAAAACATGTATGATATGCGAGATATGATATGCGATGCATATGCGTGCTCCGGAAGAAAAATGATGAACAAGGCAGTAACTTGGCAAACCAAGCATGCCACTGGAAAGATGAGATGATTTCGGTTGAAATCGATACAAAGATCACCGGAAACGGATGCACGGTTTGCAAATGGCAAGCAAAACAAGAATGACACGAATCTGCGATTATCAGCATGATAGTACTTAGAATACATTAAGAAACTATGCTACAGCACTCCAACATAGCAACAAAGTATATGGAAGTAATCTACAGGAGATTCTTGACAAAAGATGAACACTGAGCTACGGCTAGATCACACCATAACAGGTTCAAACAAGCATGGCAAAAGTGCAAAAGATATCAGGTTCACACACTTGGTGAAATTACTGGACATGGCATAAACAGCATCAGGTAGCAATGTTCAGAGCAAGAAATCAACATGCTACAGGAACTTAAAATAGCAAAAAAAAGCATGGCATGAATCTCATGAATGAATATAACAAAAGTCCCTTACAGACCATAAGCCAAAAAGGATCAGAAGATATGATGGCAACCATGTAAACATAGCAAGTTTCGTTAACAGGTTTCAGACTTGGCAGAAAACAGAGCATGGCAGAAACAGTATTATGAAGGCATCTTGGTGAGCTTGATTCACTCAGCACAAAGCAATTCATGAAAAAACAAGAATACCTACAGCAATATGGCATGTTTATGAAGCTATCCATGGCAAGAGCAAGTTCATAGCATTAAAGGATCAACTACAACAAGCTTGGCAAAATTGAATATCATGTTATCAATCTGCCAGAAATATTTTTTAGCAAAAGTAGAGCAAGATTAAGACATGCTATGGCACTCCATAATTGCAAATAGGGGCATGGATAGATAGATCACAACTATATCTACAAAACATCCTTAGTGAATATCACCAAAAGGAGCATGGATCTCTCTGTAGCCACAAGGATACATAGCAACAAACTAACAGCAGTCACAGACTTAGTAAAATTACTAAGTCCCTGAAATCAGAAACATCACGAAGCCTACTTTGCATGCTTGTGCTAGTCACCACATAGATCACAAAAATACATGGCATACACCTCTGTAAAGATGACATGGCATACCTCAAAACACATGATGAGCTCTACATGTGTTTTGATCTATGCCATCGTACTCCTCTCCGCGTGGGCATCCACTGCCACGTCTTCCCCGGCTCTGCGTCGTCCCCTTCCTAGGCCTCGCCGTCGTCCACCGCCATGGTGCTCTCGGCGCGGCGTGGTCAATGTGGTCAATGACCGACTTCCATCGGAAGAGTACTGTACGTGGAGAGGCTGACAGCTGGGTCCACGGCCACAACCCAGTTTTTTTGTGATTTGCCAAGTAGGTCGCTTTGTTAGGCGTGTTGGGCTGCAAATCTTTCAAGACGAGGAGAGCTTCATTCGGCTGGCCAAGAAAATGGTCTATCAGTAATGAGAAATGGGTTGTACATTTTTAAAACACATCAAACCGACAATTAGTTTCAAATTTCTTTTTTTCATTCCGAGATTTTAAATTGCATTGATTTTTATGCGCGGACAATTTGTTGGATTTTATATTGATATACATTTATTTTTAAAATCAATTTGAATGATTTCGGGATTAAAAACAGTTCGGACCACACCGAAATATGCAAAATTTCGTACAATTTTTTAACCGTGGCCACAATATGGGCTGTAATGCTAACAAAAAGAATATGGGGTCCAAAAAAAACCTTAAGAATTAGCAAATGGGCTGTAAATTATTAGAAATAATGGCAGATGGGCTGTATGCTGTTTTCCACAGATTTGAGGCTTTCCTAAAAAAAGGTTGACGCACAAGCAGTGACTGTTGGATGTCCATCCAACGGCCGTCGTGCTTCTTCAATCTCTGCTCTTCCTGCTTCAGCCGCTCAAACAAGCACCGGCGGGACTGCCTGCTCCCTCCTCCCCGCGGCCTGCTGTGCTGCCGCGCAGGCCTCACCACCCCACCGTACTCCCATCGCTGGCCTAGCCATCCCTCTACTCACCCACACCTGCTGTTATTCTCCGGCGACGGCAGACGAACCAGTAAACCCTCGTACAATCGTACTCCCCTCTGTGTGGGATACAACTGCTGAGTCTTCCCTGCCTCCGTGTCGTTCCCTTCCTAGGCCTCGCTGTCGTCCACCGCCCTGGTGCTCTCGGCACGGCCTGGTCAACATGGTCAATGACCGACATGCATCTGAAGTGGACTGTACGTGGAGAGGCTGACAGCTAGGTCCACGGCCGCACGCAAGGAAATGCCTCCTTATTACGCACAAAATAATGATTCCTCCACCTGACATCTGGGACCCACCGAAAGGGCCTCTGTATTTTGTGAAAAAAAACGTTACCGCCGCTGACAGCTCGGACCCACCAGCTATATCTTCGCACGCAAGGAAGTGCCTCCTTATTACGCACAAAAAAAATGAATACTCCCCCTGCTAGCTGGGACCTAGTATAGTGGCAGGCTGACTTGTGGGCCTACTAAGTTGACGGGGACGGAGGGCTTTGTCAACTTAGTCAATATGCATGATTCTATCTCCAGTGACCGTACGATGTCCATCCAACGGCCGTAGTGCTTCTTCAACCTCTAGTCTTCTTGCTCCAGCCGCCCAAACAAGCGCCGGACGTGCCTCGTGCTCCTGCCTCCCGTGGCCGGCTGCGATGCGGCAGAAGCCTCACCACCCCCTACTACTCCCACCGCTGGCCAGGCCATCCCTCTACTCACCCACACCCCCTGTTATTCTGCAGCGACGGCAGCCTCACACCGCAACGAACCAATGAACCCTCATACTCCTCTACGCGTGGGCATCCACTGCCGCATCTTCCCCGGCTCCGCGTCGTCCCCTTCCTAGGCCTCGCCTTCGTCCACCGCCCTGGTGCTCTCAGCGCAGCATGGTCAACATGGTCAAGGAACGGCTTCCATCGGACATGGACTGTACATGGAGAGGCTGACAACTGGGTCCACGGCCGCAGCAAGGAAGTGCCTCCTTATTACGCGCAAAATAATTATTCCTCCACCTGACAGCGGGGACCCACCGGACGGGCCACCATATTTCGCAAAAAAAACATTTCGCCCTGACAGCTGGGACCCACCAGCTACATCTTCGCATGCAAGGAAGTGCGTCCGGGCAAAAAAAATGATTCGCCCCCTGACTACTGGGACCTACCGGCTACATGTTCGCACGCAAGGAAGTGCCTGACAGTCGGAACCCACCTGGTCGAAGCGTACGTAGCGTTGTCATTCTGGTCGCGAACGTGTACATACATACTGGTCGATGTAGAGGCGCGCACGTAGCATGTACACGTACGTACAGCGGCCAGTGTGCAAGAAAGAAAATACGGCCACGTACATACATATGGGCGAGGTCTTGAACGCCTACTCGCGCATACGTACGGCCAAATGGAGGAAACGGACCTCCTACGATCGAAATGGGGCTCCTGTTGATCGGGAGGGGTGTGGCGTACCGCAAAACGGAGGAAACTGACTTGTGTTGGAGCGCTACGGTTGAAACAGGGGTCCTATTCATCGGGAGGGGTGTGGCGTATCGCAAAACGGGACTCCACGGGATACTGTTCATCTCCACCGTCGACCCCCTCCAGCCTCCACGGGCTACTATTCATCCACCGTCGACCTCCTCCAGCCTCCACCTGCGACTGTTCATCCACGGGCTCCTGTTCATCCAGCCTCCACCGCGCGCTACTCCACCGGCTACTGTTCAACCAGCCCTCTCCATGGGCTCCTGTTCAACCACCCCTCCACGGGCTACTGTTCATCCAGCCCTCCACCGTCTACTGTTCATCCAGCCCTCCATGGGGTGGTCCTATTCATCCAGCCCTCCACGGGGTCCTGTTCATCTAGCCCCAACCGGCTCGATCGATCGGGGTCCTGTTCATCCAGAGGCAACACAACGGGGTCCTATTCATCCACCCCCACCGGGAACTGTTCATCCAAACCCCCCCAGCAACGCTCACTATTCATCCAGAGGCAGCATCGATCGGCTTCAGTTAGCAGCAGTAGCGAAGGAATCGCTCGATCGGGTTCAGTTAACAGCCATCGATCGATCGCTCGGGTTCAGTAACGCGTAGCCTGCAGTGCAATCGCTCGGGTTCAGTTTGAGCCCAACTCCTCGCACACACGCGCATACGTGTATGACAGAAACGCGCATCGCTCGGTGCTCGACCACCCACCGTAACCGGGAGCTCCCCGAAATTTTCCTCGCCCTCGCTTCTACCACACTTTTTTCCGTCATGGACGGCCCAAAGAATGTCATGCAGCTGCGTCTCCGGCCTGCCCAGGACGAAAAGCCCATTTTCTGTCATGATTTTTTGTCATAGAAGTAGGAGCCCACCACATCTATGATGATACCGGGTTTTGTCACAATTATCATCATAGAAGTGTCATAAGTATGACAAAAAAAATTCGTTCGGCCCAAAATGTCACGGATGTGTCTTTTTTTTGTAGTGGAACTAGTGCACCTATACAATTTGCCATTGTATTGGGTGTGTTGGGGACACAAGATATTACTTGTATTTGGTTGCAGGGTTGTTTGAGAGAGACCATCTTCATCCTACGCCTCCCATGGATTGATAAACCTTAGGTCATCCACTTGAGGGAAAATTGCTACTGTCCTACAAAACTCTGCGCTTGGAGGCCCAACACGAATCTACAAGAATAAAGTTGCGTAGTAGACATCAAGATCTTTTCTGGCGTCGTTGCCGGGGAGGTGAGTGCTTGAAGGTATATCTTTATATCTTGCAACTGAATATTTTAGTTTCTTGTTTTATCACTAGTTCGATTTATAAAAGAAAACTACAAAAAAATGGAATTGAGGTTGCATCATATTGTTCATCTTTATAATATCTTTAGTGAAAATGATGGAAAGGAAAATTGTGCTCAATTGATAGAAGAAGAATTCAATAAAATGTTTGACAAAAAATCTTTGAATGATGAGCATGATTACAATGTTATTAGTATGAATTCTTTGAATATCCATGATGCTAATGATATGCAAAGCCATAAGCTTGGGGATGCTATATTTGATGAAGATGATATTTTTTAGTCCCCCAAGATTTGATGTGCAAATTTGTTATAATGATTGCATGCCTCCTATTTATGATGAATATAATGATGAAAGTGGATTCGGAGAGGTCATGACTTTATTTAATGATGAATCCACCATTTTGGATGAGGCTTCAATTGACTATGAGAACAACGTTGCTATTTATGATGATTATGGTGATGACATGTATGCTATATTGAATAATGATAACCATGAAACTTTTCATCATGATTTTAATTTTCAATCACATGATAGTTATTTTGTTGAGTTTGCTCCCACTACTATTGATGAGAATAAATTTGCTTATGTGGGAATAAAAAAATTTCTATGCTTATGTATCATGAAAAGAATGCTTTATGTGATAGTTAAATTGTTGAATTCATTCATGATGCTACTGAAAATTACTATGAAAGAGGAACATATTCTTTTACATACTGCAACAATATCAAGTTCCCTCACTATGTGTTGAAAGTTTGGAAGTTTCACTTTGTTTTGCCTTCCTATGCTAGTTGATTCTTGCTCCCATAAATTATTTGCTCACAAAACCCCTATGCATAGGAAGTGTGTTAGGCTTAAGTGTGATATTCATATGCTTCATGTTGCTCTATTTGTGTTTCAATTCTTATCTTTTATGTGAGCGTCATTGGAATCATCATGCCTGGCTAAAAGGCATAAAAGAAAAGCGCTTGTTGGGAGACAACCCAACACTTTTACCTACTGTTTTTGTGTGTTCACATGATTATGCTAATGTAGTAATCATGTTTTATTGCTTTTGTTTCAATAAAGTGCCAAGTAAAGCCTTTGGGATAGTGTGGATGATAGTTGACTTGATTCTGTCCAAAAACAGAACTTTTTGCGCTCAGTCCGGGAATTTTGGAAATTCACTGGAATGTGCTTTTGATCTGAATTTTGTGCAGGTGATAGATACACAAATTATCTATGTTCTCCTAATTTTTCAGAATTTTTGGAGTTACAGAAGTATGGTTGGAATAAGGATTACTTCACAGTGTTCTGTTTTTGACAGATTCTGTTTTCAATGCATAGTTTGCTTGTTTCCTAGCTTCTATGGCTTATATTGCTCAATATAAATTGTAGAAATGATATGCTACACTAGTCATTGTGTGGAAACAATTATGAATCTTGTCTTTGACAGTACCAAAGTGAACGGTTTGCTTTATCATACTAACCTATCTCACGAAGTTCCGATAAGTTTTGTGTGATTGAAGTTTTGAAGTTTTGGGGGAGATATCGATATGAGGAGAATAAGGAGTGACAAGACCCTAAGCTTGGGGATGCCCAAGGCACCCCAAGTTAATATTCAAGGAAGATCCAAGCAACTAAGCTTGGGAATGCCCGGGAAGGCATCCCCTCTTTTGTCTCCAACATTATCGGTAACCTCACTTGGAGTTATGTTTTCATTCGTCACATGATATATGTTTAGCTTGGAGTGTGATACGTCTCCAACGTATCTATAATTTTTGATTGTTCCATGCTGTTATATTATCATTCTTGGATGTTTTACAATCATTCTATAGCAACTTTATATCATTTTTGGGACTAACCTATTAACATAGTGCCCAGTGCCTGTTGTTGTTTTTTGCTTGTTTTTTACATCGCAGAAAATCAATATCAAACGGAGTCCAAATACAGTTAAACTTTTTGGAGATTTTCTTTGGACTAGAAGACATCCAATGGGCGGTGGGTTGTGCCCACCTCGGTGGCCTCCCGCACCACCTCTTCGCTCTATAAATGCCCAAATATTCCAAAAACCCTAAGGGAGTCGACGAAATTTTGTTCCAGCCGCCGCGAGTTCCAGAATCGCGAGATCCAATCTAGAGCCCTTCTCCGGCACTCCGACAGGGAGGGGGAATCACCGCCAGTGGCCATCTTCATCATCACGGCGGCCACCATGATGAGAAGGGAGTACTCCTCCCTCGGGGCTTAGGGTTTGTACCAGTAGCTATGTGTTTAATCTCTCTCTCTCGTGTTCTTGAGATGTCACGATCTTGATGTATCGCGGGCTTTGTTAATATAGTTGGATCATATGGTGTTTTTTCCTCTCTATCTTGTTGTGATGAATTGAGTTTCCCCTTTGAGATTTTGTTTTATCGGATTGAATACTTTTATGGATTTGAGAGCACTTGATATATGTCTTGCATACGAATACCCGTGTTGACAATGGGTATTATATTGATTCACTTGATATATGTTTTGGCACTCAACTCACGGATTCCCGAGGTGACATTGGGGTAATCTATGCATAGGGGTTGATGCACGTTCTTGTCTTTGTTTCTCCGTTAGAAATATTGGAGCACCCTTTGAGGTTCTTTGTGTTGGATTGAGTATTATGAATTTGAAATTGTTTGATGCATATCGTATAATCAACTCATGGATACTCGCGGTGACATTGGAGTATCTAGGTGACATTAGAGTTGGTTGATGTGTGTCATATGGTGTTATTTTAGTACGAACTCTTGGATAGATCGAACGGAAAGAATTGCTTTGTATTATTTTAGTACTAACTCTTGAATAGATCGAACGGAAAGAATAGCTTTGAGGTGGTTTCGTACCCTACAAACGATTTCTTCTTATATTCTCCTCTAGATAAGAACTTTGGAGTGATCTTCTTCGCACGTGAGGGATGGTTATGATCCAATTATATTAGCATTGTTGAGAGATTGCACTAGCGAAGTACGGACCCTAGGCCTCATTTTCAAGCATTGCAATACCGTTAGTGCTCACTTTTGTTACTTGCTACCTTGCTGTTTTTTATTGTTCCTATTACAAAAATCAATATGTACTATCATTACTACATTTTTATAACCATCTCTTCGCCGAACTAGTGGACCTATATAAATTACCATTGTATTTTGTGTGTTGGGGACACAAGAGACTCTTTGTTATTTGATTGCAGGGTTGTTTGAGAGAGACTATCTTCATCATACGCCTCCCACAGACTGATAAACCTTAGGTCATCCACTTGAGGTAAAATTGATATTGTCCTACAAAACTTGCGCTTGGAGGCCCAACACGTGTCTACAAGAATAAAGTTGCATAGTAGACATCAAGCTCTTTTCTGGCGTTGTTGCCGGGGAGGTGAGTGCTTGTAGGTATATCATTAGATTTTGCAATTGAATCTTTCAGGTTCTTGTTTTATCACTAGTTTGGTTTATAAAAAGAAAACTACAAAAAATATGTAATTGAGGTTGCATCATATTATTCATCTTTATAATGTCTTTCGTGAAAATGATGGGAAGGAAAATTGTACTCAATTGATAGAAGAAGAATTCAATAAAATGTTTGGCATAAATGATGAGCATGATTGCAATGTTGTTAGTACGAATTCTTTGAATATCCATGATGCTAATGATATGCAAAGCCATAAGCTTGGAGATGTTATGTTTGATGAAGATGATACTTTTAGTCCCCTTTGATGTGCAAATTTTTTATAATAATCGCGCGCCTCCTATTTATGATGATTATAATGATGAAAGTGGAGTTGGAGAGGTCATGACTTTATTTAGTGATGAATCCACCATTTTGGATGAGGCTTCAATTGACTATGATAACAAAGTTCCTATCTATGATGATTATGGTGATGACATGTATGCTAGAAAGAATAATGATAACCATGAAACTTGTCATCATGATTTTAATTTTCACTCTCATGATAGTTATTTTGTTGAGTTTGCTCCCACTAAAAATTATTATGAGGGAGGAACTTATGCTTGTAGGAATTGCAATAATATCAAGTTTCCTCTCCATGTGTTGAAAGTTTTGAAGTTATGCTTGTTTTGCCTTGCTATGCTAGTTGATTCTTGCTCCCATGAATTGTTTGCTCACAAAATCTCTATTCATAGGAAGTGGGTTAGGCTTAAATGTGCTTGCCATGTGTTTAATTATGCTATCTTTATGTTTCAATTCTTATCTTTTATGTGAGCATCATTAAAACCATCATGCCTATCTGAAAGGCATAAAAGAAAAGCGCTTGTTGGGAGACAACCCAACATTTACCCCTAATGTTTTTGTGTGTTAGCATTATTAAGCTACAGTAGTAACCATGTTTTATTGCTTTTGTTTCAATAAAGTGCCTAGTAAAGACTTTGGGATAGCGTGGATAATAGTTGACTTGATTCTGTCAAAAAACAGAACCTTTTGCGCTCAGTCTAGGAATTTTGAAAATTCACTGGAACGTGCTTTTGATCTGAATTTTTTACAGGTGATAGATATACAAATTCCCTACAATTTCCTATTTTTCAGAATTTTTGGAGTACCAGAAGTATGGTTGGAGTACAGATTACTACAGACTGTTTTGTTTTTGACAAATTCTATTTTCAATGCATAGTTTGCTTGTTTTCTTGTTTCTATGGCTTATATTGCTCAATATAAATTGTGGAAACGATATGCTACAGTGGGAATTGTGTGGAAACAATTATGAATCTTGTCTTTTACAGTACCAAAGTGAAATGGTTTGCTCTTTATCATACTAACCTATCTCGCGAAGTTCCGTTAAGTTTTGTGTGATTGAAGTTTTCAAGTTTTGGGTGAGATGTCAATATGAGGAGAATAAGGAGTGACAAGACCCTAAGCTTGGGGATTCCGAAGGCACCCCAAGGTAATATTCAAGGAAGATCCAAACAACTAAGCTTGGGGATGCCTCGGAAGGCATCCCCTCTTTCGTCTCCAACATTATCGGTAACCTCACTTGGAGCTACAATTTTATTCGGCACATGATATGTGTTTTGCTTGGAGCGTCATTTTATTTTGTTAGGATTTGCTTGATGTTACATAGAATAATGTTTTTCATCTTTTATTTCAATAAAAGTGTCAAGGATAGCCTTTACCATGCTTATTTTGCAAGTCTACATGTTGCTGTTTGAAAAGAGAAAGTTTGTCGCTGTTTCAAAAATTCCCGAGAAAAGTCAGAATGTGATAAAAGGTTGAAACTTTTTGCACATCAAGCTATGACAAATTTTCTACAGTGTGGAATTTTTTTAGAATTTTTTTAGGTAGATAAGTATGGATCCTCTTGCATTCTTTACAAACTGTCCCGTTTAGACAGATTGTTGTTATGTTTGCATTGTTTGCTTATGTTTGCGTGTTTAATGATTCTATTTGAGGATGGAGTATTAAATATGCAGAGGCATTTAGTATGCAATGTTAAATAATAATTTTAGTGATTTGCTACAGTAGAGAATGATAAAGTTTTGCATTGGTTTATACTAACTTATCTCACGAGTTCTTGTTGAGTTTTGTGTGGATGAAGTGTTTGAGATTTAGGGAAATTTTTATATGAGAGGAATTAAAGAGACACATAAGCTCAAGCTTGGGGATGCCCAAGGCATCCCAAGATAATATTTCAAGAAGTCTCAAGCATCTAAGCTTTGGGATGCCCTGGTAGGCATCCCACCTTTCTTCATCAACAATTATCGGTTAGTATTGGTTGATCCTAAGTTTTTGCTTTAATATTTTTGTAGAAATTCTCTCATGCTTCACTTAGATTATTTTCAAAGAAAGGAAATTATATGCTCATGTCCTTCACTTAGATTTGTTTGAGCATATCAAAAAGGCAACATATGAAACTAGTCCCAAAGTGATAGATATTCAAGAGGGATATAATAAAAACTTTCATGAAGATCATTGGAAAAAATAAACTTGATTCTTTGAAATAGTTTTGCAATATGATGATAGTGATATGTGAGTCATTTTAATGAGTAATTATGTTTTAGTAAGAATATTGATGTTAAGGCTTGTGATTCCCTATGCAAGCACGAAATTGAATAGTTATGCAATGAAACTACATCCTACTTGTGGTGCATTATTCGGTGTTAGTTATGCTTAATGCTCGCTTATGTGATTTTTCGTTTCTTGGTCGGATGCTTCTCATTCTTTTGCTAGCCTTCACTTGTACGAAGTAGAAATACTACTTGTGCACCCAAGATCCTTAAACCCAATTTTGCCACATGAGTCCACCATACCTACCTATATGCGGTATTCCCATGCTGTTCTAAGCAAATTTGTATGTGCCATCTCTAATTTTCAAAATAATATACTTTTTGTGTGCTCGTACCGCTCATGAAGCGGCAGGGGGTGGCCAATATTTTCCATGCTAGATGTGTTATTCTCAAGATGAGTGTTTATTCACTTGTCATTGCACGAGAGTACGGCAAAGGTATTAGGGATGCCCAGTGCCGAAATGAAAAAGAAATTTACTTTATGTTGTCAAATATAAATTCCTTGGAAAGTGTTGGTATCGACGGTACACGTGGATACGGCTAGCTTTGGAGTTTGAAAGTATGGTGGAAAAAGGAATAAACTTTATTTTCTGTTTGGGAACCGCCTATGATATATCTAGCATGGAAAGTGTTGGGAATTACTCGGTCGTTTTTGTTGACGAGAAAAGTATGCTTGCCCAAAAAATTTATCTCTCAATGTAAGCTTTGAGCTCTGGCATCTCTACAAATCCTTACTTCCCTCTGCGAAGGGCCTATCTATTTACTTTATGCAATTTTTATTTTTTATTTGAGTCTCCATCTTCTCTTATAAAGCACCAAGTAAGGGGCACTATGATCGTACTTGAGCATTGGTTGTAGGTAATATGCAAGTGTGTTTGATGAATGGATCAATGATTGAGCATGATGGGCTAGGGATAACTTGCTTTAGTATTGATATTTTGAAAGACATGGTTGCTTGTTGATATGCTTGAGTATTGAAATCGTCATGTCAAAACTAGACTATTGCTTTGAATCATATAAAATTCCATTTGTCCGTGCTAAAAAAAGAAAAGAATATGTGATGAACATGATAGGCAGCATTCCACATCAAAAATTATGTTTTTATCATTTACCTACTCGAGGACGAGTAGGAATTAAGCTTGGGGATGCTGATACGTCTCCAATGTATCTACAATTTTTTATTGTTCCATGCTATTATATTATCAATCTTGGATGTTTTACAATCATTTTATAGAAACTTTATATCATTTTTTGGGACTAACCTATTGACATAGTGCCCAGTGCCAGTTGCTGTTTTTGCTTGTTTTTTACATCGTAGAAAACCAATATCAAACGGAGTCCAAATACAACGAAACTTTTTGGAGATTTTTTTTGGACCAGAAGACATCCAGTGGGCCAAAGAAGCACCTGGGGGTGCCCCGAGGGGGGAACAACCCACCAGGGCGCGCCTGGGGGCCCAGGTGCGCCCAGGTGGGTTGTGCCCACCTCGGTGGCCTCCCGCACCGCCTCTTCGCTCTATAAGTGCCCAAATATTCCAAAAACCCTAAGGGAGTCGACGAAATCTTGTTCCAGCCGCCAGGAGTTCCAGAACCGCAAGATCCAATCTAGAGCCCTTCTCCGGCACTCCCCCGGAGGGGGGAATCATCACCGGTGGCCATCTTCATCATCCTGGCGGCCACCATGATGAGGAGGGAGTAGTCCTCCCTCGGGGCTGAGGGTTTGTACCAGTAGCTATGTGTTTAACCTCTCTCTCTCTCGTGTTCTTGAGATGTCACGATCTTGATGTATTGCGGCCTTTGTTAATATAGTTGGATCATATGGTGTTTTCCCCTCTCTATCTTGTTGTGATGAATTGAGTTTTCCCTTTGAGATTTCGTTTTATCGGATTGAATACTTTTATGGATTTGAGAGCACTTGATATATGTCTTGCATACGAATACCTGTGGTGACAATGGGGTATTATATTGATTCACTTGATATATGTTTTGGCACTAAACTCGTGGATTCCCGAGGTGACATTGGGGAAATCTATGCATAGGGGTTGATGCATGTTCTTGTCTTTGTTTATTCGGTAGAAATCTTGGGGCACTCTTTGAGGTTCTTTGTGTTGGATTGAGTATTATGAATCTGAAATTGTTTGATGCATATCGTATAATCAACTCATGGATACTCGCAGTGACATTGGAGTATCTAGGTGACATTGGAGTTGGTTGATGTGTGTCATACGGTGTTATTTTAGTACGAACTCCTGGATATATCAAACAGAAAGATAGCTTTGTGTTATTTTAGTACGAACTCTTGAATAGATCAAACGGAAAGAATAGCTTTGAGGTGGTTTCGTACCCTACAAACAATTTCTTCTTATATTCTCCACTAGATAAGAACTTTGGAGTGATTATTCATCACATGTGAGGGATGGTTATATGATCCAATTATATTAGCTTTGTTGAGAGATTGCACTAGCGAAAGTACAGACCCTAGGCCTCATTTTCAAGCATTGCAATACCGTTTGTGCTCACTTTTGTCACTTGCTACCTTGCTTCTTTTTATTGTTCCTATTACAAAAATCGATATCTACTATCATTACTACAGTTTCATTACCATCTCTTCGCCGAACTAGTGCACCTATACAAATTACCATTGTATTTGGTGTGTTGGGGACACAAGAGACTCTTTGTTATTTGGTTGTAGGGTTGTTTGAGAGAGACTATCTTCATCCTATGCCTCCCACGGATTGATAAACCTTAGGTCATTCACTTGAGGGAAAATTGCTACTGTCCTACAAAACTCTGTGCTTGGAGGCCCAACAGGTGTCTACAAGAATAAAGTTGCATAGTAGACATCAGAGCGTCATTTTATTTTATTAGGATCTGCTTGCTGTTATTTAGAATAATATGTTGCATATTTTATTTCAATAAAAATGGCAAGTATAGCTGTCGGCGTTCTGGGAACGGGGGTCCCCAGACTTGCCTGCCTGCGGCCCACGGCGTGGCTCTGCGAGCGGGCCCGTACGGCCCATCTTCACCAACAAGCTTTCAAGACCCTCGCGAGGGGACAAGCCTCGCGAGGCGGATGACACAAGACCTTCTCGGGAGCGGCCTCATCACGCTGGATCGCGAGGGGCGGAGAGATCAAGGCAAGGCAAACCTCGCGAGGTTCTCGTGACATGAGCCATGACGATCGAGACCAGGTGGGCGCCAGGCAGGCGCCAGCACGTGCAGTGTCCTTGTTTCCTCTTTGGTGCTAAGGAGGCAAGCGCAGGCGAGGAGTACTGAGGAGTCAAGCAAAGGTTTTCCTATCGGTGCAACGAGACCAAGACCAGCAGGACGGCAAGACGGAGGTCACCGTGGAGCCCAAGGCAGCGTCACCATCAGAGCCTTTGGCAGGCGAAGACTACTTTTGTCAGGATGAGTTGTACTAGTTGTCCCCTTTCAAATTGGCTGTTGTGGGATCCCTTCCCGCTCAATATTTGGGAAGAGGATCGGGGCCTCTATAAATAGGACTAGCCATCATAGTAGGACGGAAGAGAGAAATCCCCACACACCCTCAAGTTTACCAAGCACAAGAGCACCTCTCCTCAGGATGCTGTTCTTCCCATTGTACTGTTAATCCTCAGCCCAAGAGGCAATCCACCACCACCACACTGGAGTAGGGTATTACACCACAACGGTGGCCCGAACCAGTATAAATCTTGTGTCCCTTGTGTTGCAAGTTCGTCGAGCTAGCCTAGAGATCGTGAAGCGTGTGAGGGCGTAACTTGTGAGGGAGAGATCTTCGCGCGCACCCCAGAGTTTGAACCTTAAGGGTTTTGCCGGAACCCGAGATCCGACATTTAGCGCGCCAGGTAGGGGTGCGCCGGAGTTTTCCTTCCGTGATCCGCGTCCCATCGCTTCGTCGCGTCGATGGCGGACGCCGACCGAGCCCGCGCTGAGCGCAGGGCCGCCCTCGCCACCCGCGTCGCCGAGATGGCTCCCGTCAGCGGGCCACCTCGTCGTTCTCCGTCGCCTGCCGTCAACGCTGCCACCGGCCCGGCAGGGAACGAGCAGCAAGCCTCCTCGCTGCACCCCTCGGTGCGGCTGGACGGCCGCACCGTCACTCCATCGCTGACCCCGGCCGGCTCGTCGTCTCATGCCCGTCGCGCTCCCGTGGACGCGCAGGCCGCGCTTTGCATGGCGCGTGAACTCCTGCGCTACCGCCCCATCGACGATCTCTACGAGGACTGGTCGGACTGCATCGCCGAGCTTGTCAGTGCCGCAGGGGGCTCCCCCGCACCGTCCCTCTCAGCGTCCTTGTCAGCACCTCCACCACCTCTGCACCAAGACGGCGCCCTGGCGCCAAGGCGCGCGGCTCCGCAGCGCGACCCACCACGTCCGGCGCCCGTGCGCGAAGAAGGAAGCTGCCAAGAAGTCCCTCGCGCGTGAGAGAATGCTCCACCGCTCCCCATACCGCCACGTCAGGATCGCTTGCTACGATAGGGCCCTACGCTGCTTGCCGTGGTGGCGCGCGGGCACCAAGACCAAGCTCCACCTCCAAGACGGACCCCGGTGACCACGGCCGGTTGCCGCGCCTTCACCCCCGAGCTACGTAGCGTCGCCTGGTCGGGCAAGTTCAAGCCAGACCTGCCTCCGCGCTACGACGGCACCCCCGACCCCGCGGAGTTCCTGCAGCTCTACGAGCTGAGCATCGAGGCGGCCAACAGCGACGAGAAAGTCATGGCGAACTGGTTCCCCATGGCGCTCAAAGACGGCGCTCGTTCGTGGCTCCTGAACCTGCCTCCAGGCTTGATCTCCTCCTGGGACGAGACGCGCGACCGCTTCGTCACCAACTTCCAGGGCACTTGCGACCGCCCCCCGGCCACGGGTGATCTACGCCGCGTCAAGCAACAACCAGGAGAGACCCTCCAGAAGTACATACAGCGCTTCAACAACGTTCGTCTCAAGATCCCCAAGGTGACGGACGAGGCCATCATCTCGGCATTCTCCGACGGCGTCCGCGACGTCAAGATGAAGGAGGAGCTCGCCATCCACAAGGAGTTGTGCACATCCCTGGAGCTGTTCAACCTGGCGAACAAGTGCGCAAGGGCTGAGGAAGGGCGCCTTTCCCTTCTCGAGCTCCCAGCTGCCGACCTGGAGGAGAAGAAAGCCAAGGCCAAGGACGTGAAGCACAAGGGAGCAGCCGTGCTTGCGACAGAGCCGGACTCGAAGCGCGGCAGGGACCAGCCCGAGTCATCCAAGAGCAGCCGACCGTTCTGCGCCTTCCACAACATGCACAGCTACAACACCAATGATTGTCAGGAGCTCAGGGCCATTCGCGATGGACGCTTCGGTCGACGCCCCGAGCACAACGACCGGGGCTATGGCCGAGGAGGAGGACGTGGTGGAGGACACTGGGACGACCGTGGCCCACGCTTGGAGTGGCGCGACCGGCCTCGTGAGGACCGCTGGCAGGATTAGCCTCACGAGGGCACCTCGAGGGATCAGCCTCGCGAGGACCGTCCTCAGGGCAATGCTGGGCTTCCTCCGCTGCCGCCACCGCCAAGAAGGAACGATGACCACCATCAAGACGAGGGGGCTGGGGGCTTCCAGGAGCCGCGTGCTATCGCCTGCATCTTGGGCGGGGCTCAAGCCCCAGCCTCACAGCGAATCTTCAAGCAGTTTGCCCGCGAGGTGAACGCAGTCCTCCCCAAGCTCGAGGCCACACGCCCGCTCAGGTGGTCCAAGTGCGCCATCACTTTCAGTTCGGCACATCAGCTTAAGTGTGCGGCCACTGCTGGCGTTCTCCCGATGCTTTGTTCGCCCGTCATCAGCAACGTACAAGTCACCAAGACCCTCATCGACGGCGGCGCAGGACTCAACGTCTTGTCCGTCGACACGTTAGACAATCTGCAAGTGCCCTATGACCAGCTTCAGCCTACCAAGCCTTTCTCAAGAGTGACCGACGGTTCCACCACACCGATAGGGCAGGTCCGCCTCCCTGTCACCTTCAGAGAACGCAACAACTACCGCACCGAGCTCATCGACTTTGATGTAGCGCACATCCATCTGCCATACAATGCCATCCTCGGGTATCCAGCCCTGGCAAAGTTCATGGCGGTGACGCACCACGGCTACAACGTCCTCGAGATGCCACGGAGCGGCGGGATCATCACAGTCCCCTGCGAAGAAAGAGATGCGGTGTGCTCCCTCGAGCGCGCCTTCCAAGCAGCGTCAATCAAAGACCCCGACAACAACGCAGCTCGACACCCTCCTGAGGCTGTCCCCAAGAAGAAGAAGCAACTACTCCATGCAGGACCTCAGGAGGGTGGCGTCGCAAAAGGTACCTCGTCAGGATCAGCGTCCGCGCCTGGGGCGTCTCCCTCCCTCGCATAGGAAGGCGCGCCCGGCGCCCTCCTTGGGCAGGGCTTGGGGGTTCTCTTCTGGAGGGCCTCAGACCTTGCCAACGTCACGAGGGAGGTGCTCGGGCACCACTTGGAGGCATGCTTAGCGGCAAGTCTCCCTCAGGAGGACACCAGGCGAGGAGCACCCACCGCTCAGGAGTTCATTACCAAGACCACTCAGGAACTGCAGGACGCAAGAGCCATGCGCGGTGACCGCCGCTCACCGGGCGCAGCTCCCCATCCAGGTGAGGATGCCGGGCTGCGCGTCTGCATCGACATCCTAGGGCTCAACCGGGCCGCGTCTCAGGAGCTATTCTGGCCTTCGCGCGTGTGACGCTGCGAGGGCCCACCGCACAGCTACGTTCCCATGCCTTTCGGCCTGCCGAGCGTGGCATCCGCCTATCAGCGCAACCTGTGGCGTGTCCTGGCGTCTCAGGAGGCCAGGAACCACGCCGTCCTGACGGAGATGGAGACGGTCCTCAAGGAACCGCCTGGACCCCTAGAGCCTCTCGAGGCTCAGGGCCCTGGCGGCTCGTGAGGAGCAACCCCTTCGCCGCGTACCTTCAGCTGCCTCAACATCCCTTCATCAATAGAACCAGGTGACATTTTCCATGTTTATTTAGCTGGGAGCGCCCCTCAGGCTGCATCATTCCCAGGCCGCTGGGTCCGTCCCAGTGACATATATCCCCTTTTATGTCTTTAGCTTACATTGTTGGGGGCGCCCCTCGGGCTACATCATCCCCAAGCCGCTCGGGCCTGGCCCAGTGGCATGTATATTCCCTGCATTTACTTGAGCCGGTTTGTTTCCATGCTTAATCTATCTATGACTATCACCTGCTTGATTGTCACCCACCACGGGAGCTGCTCACGCTGGCACGACGCCAATCTGCTTGGGTTCGTCCCTGCAACGTCGACAAACCTGAGCAGTCGAGCTCTGGCTCGCGGCACGCCCCGCGCACGTCACCTCACCAGGCCCTCGGTGCCTTCGCCTCCTCGCGGAGCAACCGGTAGCAGGCCGACAACCATAATGGCGAGCTATGTTTCTCCTTGTGCTGGCTTGCAGGAATCCCCTAAGGATGATGGCAGGCGGCACCGCGAGCTCCATCTTCTCCCATGCAGTCCACTTGCGCGTTAAAAGGGGGGCTCCAGAGCATCGCGACTCAGGAGCTCTTACTGGCTCTCCAGCCCTCACCCCCTGGCCTTGACCACGGCATCGCGACCTGGCATACCAGCGGTGGCTGAGCTCGCTCGACGGCCGGGACCTGAGGACGTAGAGCACAGATGAGAACGTGGAGAAAAGGAGGCTCGTATGGGCCCAGGCTAGCTGTGCTACGCACACCTACGCACGAATCTGGCACATCGCGAGGAATCGGCCCCGGACCGTCAAGATAAGTCTCGCGCCCGGGTTGGCTAAAACCGCTAAGGCCTAGGAACCACACTAGCCGCAGCCCTGCCGCGGCAACGTCACCCCCCTTTCTTACCTCCCGACGGCTGCTTGAGCGCTAAAGGGGACCTCCTAAGCATCGCGCCTCAGGAACTCTTACTGGACCTTGGGCCGCTCACCTCCTGGCCTTGACCACGGCACGCGACCTGGCATACCAGCGACGGCTTCAGCCTGCCTGGGGACCGGGACCTGTCAGCGTAGAGCACCAAGTTGTCGCGAGGATAGAAAGGGGAGACCAAGCCGAAGTAGGACTCGCGCCCGCGCAAGTTCATAACAAGGATGATATCGACAAAAGACATTACGGACCCTTTACACGCCCCCACGGGGTACCTCTTGATTCTTCGCAGGAAACAAAAGGGAAAAGCTTCAAGGAGTCCTATCTACATGTGCCCCTGCAGCTGACGCCATCATCAACAGTGGGCCACCAGAGGCCGGCACCAACCTGATCCAGATCAGCGGCGGCGGCCGGCCGCTGCAGCCCTGCTCCGGGCTCAGCGAGAGCTTGGAGGCACGTAGCTATCGTCGCTCATCTCCGAAGTCTCGTAGAGCTCAGGAGAATCGCTGGACTCCCAAGCTTCGCTGCGGCCTCTGGAGGAGCCTCTGGAGACGCGGACAGCAGGCCCTGCCCCTACTGTGGCATCAACCTGCCGACCCCTCCCGGAGCAGCACTCCAGACGGCGGCCTTCTGCGTCAAAGACCTTGAAGAGCAGCGTGGAAGCGCCGTCATACTCGAAGTGGATCGCGAGTGCGCCCTCCGCACGACACACTCGGGCGACCTCGCCCCAGCCTCGGGTCATGAAGATCTTGCCCGAGGAGACGGCTTCAAACTCCGCTCCAGTCACCGGCGCGTCGCAGTCGACGTGCTGCAGCCAAAGTGCGAGGGGCCCCCTCGGCGGCATCTCGGCAGAGAAGAAGGAAGGGAAGCGGATCCAGGTGCTCGGGGGCATCACTGCCCACAGCACCAGCTCGCGCGAAGAGTCCGCAGCGTGGACTCCAGGGGCAGCAACGCGCGCCACCGTGGTACGACGACCATGGCGGCGCGGCGCGCGCCGCCGCTCGCCGCTTCTTCCTCCTAAGCCTTTGGCTTGGGCGTACAAGGGCAATGGGTACCCAGGAGAAGGCCGCTTGCACCAAGGCCTCGTCACCACCTGCATCGCCGCCGCGTCGCTGCAGTGGACCGGCCTCTTCTTCGACGGGAGCAACCCCAGCCCGTCGAGGGGGGTCTTTCCTTTCTCCGCAGCAGAAAACCTTCGGATGGGCGCCATTGGTGTCGCTGCTGGCAAAGGAGCAAGGGGGAGAAGCGAGCGGAATGGGAAGAGATGGGCGACGGGGGCTCTGCCCCCTCCCCACTTATAGCAGGAGAAGGCCAACCAGCGCCCCCATGATCACAGGTAATGATGGTTTTTCCTTGCATGTCGCAGGGACTTGTCAAGTCGGGCAGTTGCCGAGGCAGCGTGGGGAAGCGGAGACACCCACGTCCAATTAAACGCCACGCGTCGACGAAGGCCGCAGGCTATTGGGGCCCGCGACACTCCGCATTTGCCCTTTGGCTTTGCCTCCAAGTCAAGCCCGAGCACGCCTTAGGCCCGGGGGCTACTGTCGGTGTTCTGGGAACGGGGGTCTCCAGACTTGCCTGCCTGCGGCCCATGACGTGGCTCTGCGAGCGGGCCCGTACGACCCATCTTCACCAACAAGCTTTCAAGATCCTTGTGAGGCGGACGACACAAGACCTCCTCGGGAGCGGCCTCACCAGGTTGGCTCGCGAGGGGCGGAGAGATCAAGGCAAGGCAAACCTCGCGAGGTTCTCGTGACGTGAGCCATGACGATCGAGACCAGGTGGGCGCCAGCATGCGCAGTGTCCTTGTTTCCTCTTTGGTGCTAAGGAGGCAAGCGCAGGCGAGGAGTATCGAGGCGTCAAGCAAAGGTTTCCCTATCGGTGCAATGAGACCAAGACCAGCAGGACGGCGGGACGGAGGTCACCGTGGAGCCCAAGGCGGCGTCACCACCAGAGCCTTTGGCAGGCGAAGACTGCTTTTGTCAGGATGAGCTATACTAGCTGTCCCCTTTCAAATTGGCCGTTGTGGGATCCCTTCCCGCTCAATATTTGGGAAGAGGACTAGCCACCACAGTAGGATGGAAGAGAGCAATCCCCACACACCCTCAAGTTTACCAAGCACAAGAGCACCTCTCCTCAGGAGGTTGTTCTTCCCATTGTACTGTTCATCCTCAGCCCAAGAGGCAATCCACCACCACCACACTGGAGTAGGGTATTACACCACAACAGTGGCCCGAACCAGTATAAATCTTATGTCCCTTGTGTTGCAAGTTCGTCGAGCTAGCCTAGAGATCGTGAAGCATGTGAGGGCGTAACTTGTGAGGGAGAGATCTTCGCGCGCACCCCAGAGTTTGAACCTTAAGGGTTTTGCCGGAACCCGAGATCCGACAATAGTCTTCACCATGCTTATTTTACAAGTATATGAGTTGCTGTTTCAAAACAGAAAGTTTATCGCTGTTCCAAAAATTCTCTAGAAAAGTCAGAATGTGATAAAATGTTGAAATTTTTGCACAATAAGCTGTGATAAATTTTCTACAGTGTGGTAATTTTTCAGAATTTTTTGAGTCGGGGAAGTACGGATCCTCTTGCATTTTTTACAGAATGTCCTGTTTAGACAGATTACTGTTATGTTTGCATTGTTTGCATATGTTTGCTTGTTTAAATTCAATTTGAGGATAGGAGTATTAAATATGTAGATGCATTTAGTAGGCAATGTTAAATAATAATTTTAGTGATTTGCTATAGTAGAGAATGATAAGGTTTTGCATTGATTTATACTAACTTATCTCACGAGTTCTTGTTAAGTTTTGTGTGGATGAAGTTTTTGAGATTTGGGGAAACCGTGATATGAGAGGAATTAAGGAGACACAAAAGCTCAAGCTTGGGGATGCCCAAGGCTTCCCAAATTAACATTTCAAGAAGTCTCAAGCATATAAGCTTGGGGATGCCCTGGTAGGCATCCCATCTTTCTTCTTCAACAATTATTGGTTAGTATCGGTTGAGCCTAAGTTTTTGCTTCTTCACATGAGTTGTGCTATTCTTAGAATTTCATTTTATTTTGCTTTGCTTGTTGTTTTAATAAAATACTTAGATCTGAAATTTTTTAAATAAGAGAGAGTCCTCAAATAGCTGCCCATTTACATAAGTATTCGCTTGATCTTCACTTATATATTTTTGGAGTAGTTTGTCAGTTGCTCTAGTGCTTCACTTATATCTTTTTGAGCACGGCGTGCTTTAATATTTTTTTAAGAAAAGCTCTCATGCTTCACTTATATTTATTTGAGATTTAGTATAGTTTTGAAGAACTTATATTATTTTGAGAGAAGAAAATTTTTATGCTCATGTTCTTCACTTAAATTTGTTTTGAGCTTATCAAAAGCAACACATGAAACTAATCCCAAAGTGATAGATATTCAAGAGGGATATAATAAAACTTTCATGAAGATCATTGGACAAATTAAATTTGATTCTTTGTAATAGTTTTGCGATATGGTGATACAATATGAGAGTCATGTTGATGAGTAATTATGCTTTAGTAAGAATATTGGTGTTAAGGTTTGTGATTCCCTATGCAAGCACGAAAGTCAATAGTTATGGAATGAAATTACATCCTACTTGTGGTGCATTATTCGGTGTTAGTTATGCTTAATGCTCGCTTATGAGATTTTTCGTTTCTTGGTTGGATGCTTCTCAATCTTTTTGCTAGCCTTCACTTGTACTAAGTAGGAATACTACTTGTTCATCCAAAATCCTTAAACCCAGTTTTGGCATATGAGTCCACTATACCTACGTATATGTGGTATTTTCATGCCGTTGTAAGCAAATTTGTATGTGTCATCTCTAATCTTCAAAATAAATTTCCTTTTTGTGTGCTTGTACCGCTCATGAAACGGTAGGGGGTGGCTGATATTTTCCCATGCTAGATGTGTTATTCTCAAGATTAGTGTTTATTCACTTGTCATTGCACGAGAGTACGGCAAAGGTATTAGGGATGCCCAGTCCCGAAATGAAAAAAAAATGAATATACTTTATGTTGTCAAGTAATAAATTCCTTGGAAAGTGTTGGTATGGACGACACCCGTGGACTCGGTTAGCCGTGGAATGTGAAAGTATGGTGGAAAAAGGAATAAACTTTATTTTCTTTTTGGGAACCGCCTATGATATATCTAGCATGGAAAGTATTGGGAACTACTCAATCGTTTTCGTTGACAGGAAAAGCATGCCACCCAAATTTTTTATCTCTTTATTTTCTTTTTGAGCTCTGGCACCTCTACAAATCCCTACTCCCCTCTACGAAGGGCCTTTCTATTTACTTTATGCAATTTTTATTTTTTTATTGAGTCTCCATCTTCTCTTATAAAGCACCAACTAAGGGGCACTATGATCGTACTTGAGCATTGGGTGTAGCTAATATGCGAGTGTGTTTCATGAATGGATCAATGATTGAGCATTGATGGGCTAGGGATAACTTACTGTAGTGTTGATATTTTGAAAGACATGGTTGCTTGTTAATATGCTTGAGTATTGAAATCTTCATGTCAAAACTAGACTATTGCCTCATATAAAAGTCCATATGTCCATGCTGCAAAAGAAAAGAATATGTGATGAACATGTTAGGCAGCGTTCCACATCAAAAATTCTGTTTTTATCATTTACCTACTCGAGGACGAGCAGGAATTATGCTTGCGGATGCTGATACGTCTCCAACGTATCTATAATTTTTGATTGCTCCATGCTGTTATATTATCATTCTTGGATGTTTTACAATCATTTTATAGCAACTTTATATCATTTTTTGGGACTAACCTATTGACATAGTGCCCAATGCCAGTTGCTGTTTTTTTGCTTGTTTTTTTTACATCACAGAAAATCAATACCAAACGGAGTCCAAATGCAGTGAAACTTTTTGGAGATTTTTTGGACCAGAAGACATCTAGTGGGCCAAAGAAGTACCACAGGGGTGCCCCGAGGGGGGCACAACCCACCTAGGCACGCCTGGAGGCGCAGGCGCGCCCTGGTGGGTTGTGCCCACCTCGGTGGCCTCCCGCACCGCCTCTTCGCCCTATAAATTGTCAAATATTCCAAAACCCACATATGTAACCCTAGATCAGAAGTTCCGCCGCCACAAGCCTCTGTAGCCACGAAAAACCAATCGGGAGCCCGTTCCGGCACCCTGCCGGTGGGGGAGATCATCACCGGAGACTATCTTCATTGTCCCCATGGCCACCATGATGAGGAGGGAGTAGTCCATCCTCGGGGCTTAGGGTTTGTACCAGTAGCTATGTGTTTAATCTCTCTCTCTCTCTCTCGTGTTCTTGAGATGTCACGATCTTGATGTATCGCAGGCTTTGTTAATATAGTAGGATCATATGGTGTTTTCCCCTCTCTATCTTGTTGTCAATTGAGTTTTCCCTTTGAGATTTCGTTCTTATCAGATTGAATACTTTTATGGATTTGAGAACACTTGATGTCTGTCTTGCTATGAATACCCGTGGTGACAATGGGGTATGATATTGATTCACTTGATATGTGTTTTGGCACTCAACTCGCAGATTCCCGAGGTGACATTGGGGTAATCTATGCATAGGGGCTGATGCACGTTCTCGTCTTTGTTTCTTCGGTAAAAATCTTGGGGCACTCTTTGAGGTTCTTTGTGTTGGATTGAGTATCATGAATCTGAAATTGTTTGATGCATATCGTACAATCAACTCACGGATACTCGCGGTGACATTGGAGTATCTAGGTGACATTAGAGTTTGTTAATGTGTATCATATGGTGTTATTTTAGTACGAACTCTTGGTTAGATCGATCGGAACGAATAGCTTGGTGTTATTTTAGTACGGACTCTAGGATAGATTGATCGGAAACAATAGCTTTGAGGTGGTTTCGTACGCTACAAACAATTTCTTCTTATGTTCTCCGCTAGATAAGAACTTTGGAGTGATTCTTCATCGCACGTTGAGGGATGGTTATGTGATCCAATTAGATTAGCATTGTTGAGAGATTGCACTAGCGAAAGTACGGACCCTAGGCCACATTTTCAAGCATTGCAATACCGTTTGTGCTCAATTTTATCGTTTGCTACCTCGCTGTTTTTACTTATTCAGATTATAAAAATATATTTCTACCACCCATATTACACTTTTATCACCATCTCTTCGCCGAATTAGTGCACCTATGAAATTTTCCATAGTATTGGGTGTGTTGGCGACACAAAAGATTACTTGTATTTGGTTGCAGGGTTGTTTGAGAGAGACCATCTTCATCCTATGCCTCCCACGGATTGATAAACCTTAGGTCATACACTTGAGGGAAATTTGCTACTATTCTACAAAACTCTGCGCTTGGAGGCCCAACACGAGTCTACAAGAATAAAGTTGCATAGTTGTGACGCCCGGATAGTTAAGCAACAGTAACCCTCTTCTAATGATGCCACGTCACCACGGTTACCGTTGTTAATCTCACGGTGAATCAAGTCCCATTCAAATTCAGATAACAAATGAAATTCTAGACATCTCAAACATGAAAACTAAAATGCTCATCATGTGGGAAATAATCCCTAACTAATTTTGGTGTTGGAACGAACCTTTTTCAAAATGTTTAAATGCCCTAAACTAAATAAAAACAGTGGCTGAAATAACAATTTAATTTATTTTTAAATTATAAGAATATTAAACTAACTTATTTTGGGTCCAAACCAGGTTTGGCAGTGGCCTATTTTAATGATACTAATTTAGGTGCTAACTAGGTATTTCATAAAACTAAAATGAATGAAACTATAATAGAAAACAAAAAAGAGAAAATAGATAAAAAGAAAAGACAAAAATTAAAATAGAAATAAAAGGAAAAGAAACCCCCTCGGCCCAACTGGGCCTTGGCCCAGCCGGCCGGCCCACCCACTTCCCCTTAACCCCCACTATGCAAAACCCTAACCCCTGACCGCACCACTTCCTCCCCTCGCTCCCACGTTCGCCCCCTCCCCGATCCAGATCTGGATCGTGGAAGCGAACCGCCGACGTCGCCGCCTGGAGGACCACAACGCCGGACGCCGTCGCCACCATCACCTCCAACGCCCCCGCTCGGGGCTCCCCGTCTGTCTGCCTCCTCGACAGCCCGTCGTCCCCGTCCTCCTCCTCGAGCTCGAGCCCGCTGCCATTTTCCCCATGAACTCCGGTGAGGCTCCGACCTCCCTCCCTCTCTCCCCTTGTTCTCTGTTGCCGGCGCCGTCCACCACGCGCCGACCACGCTCGGCCCTCCGCCTCGCCATGGTCCCCCGCGAATCCGTACACACACACCGCATCCCGCGTCTTCGCGCGCCCCGGCCTCCTCACGGTGCACGCGCACGGCCCCGCTCGCGCCCAACACCACCCAGCTCGCGCCCGCGTTGTGCTCCCCTCGCCCGCTCCGGCCGCCTCCTCCCGCAACCATCACGCCTACCCGTGCCCGTCGATCCCCGCGCTTCTCTGCAGCCGCCCACACGCACCGGGGTGCACCCAACTACTGCTGGCCGCGCGCGCCCGCCGCCGCGCGCTCACCGCATCTGCTGCCACCCGTGCACCTTCACAGCCGCCGGTGCCGCATGGCGGCGCTCGCCCTGCGCCTACCGCTGCTCCTCGCCGCGGTCCCGCCACTATGCTCCGCCCGTGGTTCACCTGACCCTCCTGCGCGCGCGCCCACGCGCTGCCTCGCCGTCGTGCCGCGCTCGTCGCTACCGGCCGCCCCAGGCGACCCCCGACAGCGCCACCCCATGCCTCGCCCCGCCCGTCGATGGCCGCCACGACTCGTCTCGCCGGCGTGCGTGCCCCGCAGCTAGCCGCGCCCGGCGCTGCTTCCGCCGTCGCCGGCCACCGAGGCCCCGGGCGCGCTCGTCCTCGCCTCTCCTGGCCTCGGGCGCGAGACCCGCACCCGTACACCCATACGCCCGACCCGCTATGGCCTTGGGCCGCTGCCAAACGGGGCCCAGCCCCAGACCATTTTTTAAAAGAAAATAAAAATAATAATATTATTAATTAATTAATTAATTCTGTTTAGACTAACCTAATCATTAGGTAAATTAATTAACTCTGTTAATTAACCTGCTAACTAAACAGCCTATGACATGCGGGACCCACTTGTGAGGTTGACCAAGTCAACGGTCAACGTTGACTGCTGACGTCATGCTGACTTCATGCTGATGTCATAATTACCTTCTCTAATTAAATAAATCCTATTAATTCTAGAAAAGATAAAATCTTTTTAAAATTAATATAAGCTAAACCGTAGCTCGGATGGAAAAACTTTGTACATGAAAGTTGCTCAGAACGACGAGACGAATCCGGATACGCAACCGCCACATTTCCCTAGCATAGCAAACACGCAACTTTCTCCCTATGGTTCATCTGTCCGAAAACGTGAACCACCGGGAATACTTTCCCGGATGTTATCCCCCTTCGCCGGTATCGTGTAGCACCACGTTAGAACGCCCTAGCTCTGCCTGATAACATGTCATGCAATTGTTTGCTTTATATTTACTGTTTCTTCCCCCTCTTCTTCTCCGGTAGACCCCGAGACCGCTGTTGATGCCACTGAGTTCGACTACGATGTTGACGACCCCTCCTTCTTGCCAGAGCAACCAGGCAAGCCCACCCCCCCTTGATCACCAGATATCGCCTATTCCTTCTCCCTACTGCTTGCATTAGAGTAGTGTAGCATGTTACTGCTTTCGGTTAATCCTATTCTGCTGCATAGCCTGTCATTGTTGCTACAGTTGTTACCCTTACCTGCAATCCTAAATGCTTAGTATAGGATGCTAGTATTCCATTAGTGGCCCTACATTCTTGTCCATCTGCCATGGTATACTATCGGGCCGTGATCACGGGTATATACATACATACTATATAGGTGGTGACTAAAGTCGGGTCGGCTTGTAGAGTACCCGCAAGTGATTCCAATGTGGGGGCTGAAAGGACAGGTGGCTCCATCCAGGTAGCGGTGGGCCTGAGTTCCCGACGGCCCCCGACTGTTACTTTGTGGCGGAGCGACAGGGCAGGTTGAGACCACCTAGGAGAGAGGTGGGCCTGGCACTGGTCGGCGTCCGCGGTTACTTTAAAATAACACGCTTAACGAGATCTTGGTATTTGATCTGAGTCTGGCCACTCGCCTATACGCACTAACCAACTACGCGGGAACAGTTATGGGCACTCGACGTCGTGGTATCAGCCGAAGCCTTCTTGAGGTCAGCTACTGAGCGGCGCGCGCCGGGTTGGACTAGAACGCCTGCTCTTGTATAAGGGAGGCTAGGTCTGCTCACCGGCCGCGTTCGCAACGTGCAGGTGTGCAATGGGCGATGGGCCCAGACCCCTGCGCGCATAGGATTTAGACCGGCATGCTGACCTCTCTGTTGTGCCTAGGTGGGGCTGCGACATGTTGATCTTCCGAGGCCGGGCATGACCCAGGAAAGTGTGTCCGGCCAAAGAGGATCGAGCGTGTTGGGTAATGTGGTGCACCCCTGCAGGGAAGTTTATCTATTCGAATAGCCGTGATCCTCGGTAACAAGACGACCCGGAGTTGTACCTTGACCGTATGACAACTAGAATCGGATACTTAATAAAACAAACCCTTTCAAGTGCTAGATATAACCCGGTGATCGCTCTCTAACAAGGCGACGAGGAGGGGATCGCCGCGTAGGATTATGCTATGCGATGATACTTGGTGAACTTACAGTCTACTCTCTTCTACATGCTTCAAGATGGAGGCTGCCAGAAGCGTAGTCTTTAATAGGACTAGCTATCCCCCTCTTATTCTGGCATTCTGCAGTTCAGTCCACCGATATTGCCCCTTTACACAGATACCCATGCATATGTAGTGTAGATCCTTGCTTGCGAGTACTTTGGATGAGTACTCATGGTTGCTTTTCTCCCTCTTTTCCCCCTTTCCATTCTTCTCGGTTGTCGCAACCAGATGCTGGAGCCCAGGAGTCAGACGCCACCTTCGACGACTCCTACTACACCGAGGGTGCCTACTACTACGTGCAGGCCACCGACGACGACCATGAGTAGTTTAGGAGGATCCCAGGCAGGAGGCATGCGCCTCTTTCGATCTGTATCCCAGTTTGTGCTAGCCATATTATGTCAACTTGTTTAACTTATGTTTGTACTCAGATATTGTTGCTTCCGCTGACTCGTCTATGATCGAGCACTTGTATTCGAGCCCTCGAGGCCCCTGGCTTGTATTATGATGCTTGTATGACTTATTTTATTTTAGAGTTGTGTTGTGATATCTTCCCGTGAGTCCCTGATCTTGATCATACACGTTTGCGTGTATGATTAGTGTATGATTGAATCAGGGGCGTCACAAGTTGGTATCAGAGCCGACTGCCTGTAGGAATCCCCCTTTCACACTTCTTGGCCGAAATCGAGTCTAGACATTACAAAACTTTTACTAACATGGTTGTGTTCCTTACGGGCCCACGTCGCCATTGGGTGGTATTAGGATCTTTTATTCCTCGACCTATACTCTGGGACTCTGATTTGTCTTCTATTCGGGTTAAATGAATTTGCTAAACTCTAACATTAGGTTCTCGTAACAACTTTCTCCCGGAGAGCCCCTTATTACAGATGATCGTTTGCTGCACCAGAAGAATCTGAAGTTACTCTCCGATGTTCTCTCGGGACTTTATGGCGTCGCTTTTGCAATTCCCTTCCATCGATAAACCCTTATGGATAACCATGTATACTCGCCATTCATACAATGTTTCCCAGTTGATCTTGTTATTACAAGATACCCCAAAGTTCTCTTTGTTGTCCCGAGAATCCTTTGAGCTTACTGCCTTGCTGTTCTTTGTCACCTGAATAACCCTATGGATAATTCTCGCACTTATCGAGTATCCGCTCATCCCCAGTTGATTCATGTATTTCACACAAGTCTCCAAAATACCCTTCGATCTTTCGAAAACCCTAAGCAACTGATGACTCTTCAAATTCTTGCTTCCTTGCATTATGGTTGATCCCATAAGTATAGTAATCTTATTGGCAGCCTTTGTCACTATCATTCTGAGTCCATTGATTCAATATGTTGCGAATGCTCGCAATCCTCAATCAGATCCTAGAATTCATCCTTTCGGCTCAGACGTCATTTTAAACATGAGCTGAATCTCGACCAATCAAATTGTTGTCAACTTTACCCCTAAGCTTACTCAACTTATCCATCCTTAATCAGAGCGTTCGCTTCTGATCATTTGATTTCAAAATCATAATTCCTTTACATGTGAGCTTTGAATTAGCCAGTTGCTTCTATAATCCAATGCCTTCACATTGTTTCTTCCTCTGGTTGTGTGCCGATACTCACATCAGCTTCGCTATGGACCGCCGGATCCTTTGTTGAAATATCATCCGACAGTGTCCTTCGTGTACAAAAACCTCGAGAAGTTCTTTCCCTGATATATAATGCCTTTGACAATTTGTATCCTCTGCTTTGATAACCATACTCTACTTTCGAGCTTGTACTATTTACTCTGAAGCTTGTAGTATATGTTTCCACGATACCCCGATGGGTTGAACCTATGCCTTCCTTAATATGTGTGAACTCGAAAGTTTTCACGAGTCATACTCTTCTGGTATTTTGCCAGATAAAATTTCAACACTACAACTTCTTCGAAAATGAGAAGTGGATGAAAGGTTATGCATTGGAGAAGTGGGAGTCGACCTTGAACTTTGTGTTCATGCCCATGGACACGATGTAGATCATATCATTAAAGCCTCTCTTCAATTAAATATCCCCTTGGTATAAGTTCATCTTATATCTGAGATTTGGTCTTTTGCAATCGTGGTTCCGGCCATAATTTCTTCCTTTGATTCCATTTCTCAGACAAGTTAAAGCGCGTGTCTTCTATAGATCAATACACCCCACTTCAACCTTTAATTTGATATGCCTTCGAGTATTATCCCCCTGGTATCTCGAGGACATCATGCCATTACACTACATCTTATGAATTTTGTCGGTGTACAAAAAGAGGGGTGCATTTTTGTACCCCTATACCTGTGCACGGGCAGTCGGAGCCGGGCCTACGGTCACACCAAGCAGAGCAGGGGAGGTGAGCCAAGGTAAGACCGAAGCCCAAGATAATAAGAGCAACACCAAGGCCAAGACCACAAAGAGCAGAGGGACGAAGCAGGTTCCCCCGGCAAGACCCTTGCCGGGGCAGCTCGCCCCACACCAACAGAGCAAGACACCCTTGAGCCCACGGTCCCCAACACCATCATCCATGTGGGGCCAGGGCTCGGGAAGGCACCTCTGTGGTGGCATGCAGATCATTGTGAAGACATATTCAAGATCAGATGAGGATTAGAAGACGACAATCCTCGGCAAGATCCTTGCCGAGGAAGGCCACCAGACCCCCGGCAAGGCCCTAGCCGGGGATGACAGCGCGCCACGGCAAGACCCTTGCCGGGCCACACGGCAAGACCCTTGCCGGACCACCCGGCAAGGCCCTCACCAAGGACGCCAGCAGGGCCACCACCAGTGTAACGCCCACGATGCGGCTATATCTCCCACGTGTCGAGGCACGACTTAGAGGCATAACCGCATAGTGGTTTTGTCGCAAGAAGGGTCATCTTCACACAATCCCATGTAATGAACAAGAATGGGATAAAGAGTTGGCTTACAATCGCCACTTCACACAATACATAAATATAATTCATACATCATCCAAAATACAAACATATATAGACCAACTACGGTCAAAATCCAAATGAAAATAAGACAACCCCAAATGCTAGATCCCCGATCGTCCCAACTAGGCTCCACTACTGATCATCAGGAAAAGACACATAGTAACGACCACGTTCCTCGTCGAACTCCCACTTGAGATCAACCCCATCATCTGCACTGGCATCGTCGGCACCTGCAACTGTTTTGGTAGAATCTGTGAGTCACGAGGACTCAGCAATCTCACACCCGCGAGATCAAGACTATTTAAGCTTATAGGAAAGGATGGTGTAGTGAGGTGGAGCTGCAGCGGCAATAAGCATATATGGTGGCTAACATACGCAAGAGAGAGCGAGAAGAGAAGCAACGGAGCGGTCGTCATCTAGCAATGACCAAGAAGTGATCCTGAACTCCTACTTACGCCATACATAACTCAGACCGTGTTCACATCCCGGACTCCGCCGAGAAGAGGCCATCACGGCTACACACGCAGTTGATGTATTTTACTTGGGTCAAGTGACAAGTTCTCTACAACCGGACATTAACAAATTCCCATCTGCCTCATAACCGCGGGCACGGCTTTCGAAAGATAATACCCTGCAGGGGTGTCCCAACTTAGCCCATCATAAGCTCTCACGGTCAACGAAGGATAAACCTTCTCCCGGAAAAACCCGATCAGTCTCGGAATCCCGGTTTACAAGACATTTCGACAATGGTAAAACAAGACCAGCAAAGCCGCCCGAATGTGCCGACAAATCCCGATAGGAGCTGCACATATCTCGTTCTCAGGGCACACCGGATAAGCGAAGCGTACAGGTACCAACATAACCCAAGTTGCCAAGGGACGGTCCCGCACGATGCTCTAGTTTGGACCAGCACTCAGAGGAACACTGGCCCGGGGGTTAAAATAAGATGACCCTCGGGCTCGCGAAACCCGGGGGAAAAGGCTTAGGCGGCAAATGGTAAAACCAAAGTTGGGCCTTGCTGGAGGAGTTTTATTCAAGGCGAACTGTCAAGGGGGTCCCATAAATCACCCGACCGTGTAAGGAACGCAAACTCAAGGAACATAATCCCGGTATATGAGAAACTAGGGCGGCAAGAGTGGAACAAAACACCAGGCATAAGGCCGAGCCTTCCACCCTTTACCAAAAATATATAGATGCATTAATTAAATAAGAGATATTGTGATATCCCAACATATCCATGTTCCGACATGGAACAAACTTCAACTTCACCTGCAACTAGCAACGCTATAAGAGGGGCTGAGCAAAAGCGGTAACTTAGCCAAACAACGGTTTGCTAGGAAAGGATGGTTAGAGGCTGACATGGCAAAATGGGAGACATGATATAGCAAGTGATAGGTAGCGGAGCATGGCAATAGAGTGAACAACTAGCAAAGCAAAGATAGAAGTGATTTCGAGGGGTGGTCATCTTGCCTGCAAGGTTCTCAGAGTTGTCGAAAGCTTGATCCTCGTAAGCGTACTCGACCGGTTCCTCGTTCACGAACTCGTCTCCCGGCTCTACCCAAGACAAGAACACAAACAAACGGAACCACAATCAACCACGAGAAATGCACAAGCAACATGATGCAAAACATGTATGGTATGCAAGATATGATATGCGGTGCATATGCGTCCTCCGGAAGGAAAAAGATGAACATGGAAGTAACTTGGCAAAGCAAGCATGCCACTGGAAACATGAGATGATTTCGGTCGAAATCGATATAAAGATCACCGGAAAAGGATGCACGGTTTGCAAATGGCAAGCAAAACAAGAATGACGCGAATCTGCGATAAACAGCATGATAGCACTTAAAATGCAACAAGCAACAATGCTACAGCACTCCAATATAGCAACAAAGCAAATGGCAGTAATCTACAGGAGATGCTTGACAAAATATGAACACTGAGCTACGGCTAGTTCACAACATAACAAGCTCAAACAAGCATGGCAAAAGTGCTAAAGATAACAGGATCACAGACTTAGTGAAAAACTGGACATGGCAGAAAACAGCATCAGGTAGCAATGTTCAGAGCATGAAATCAACATGCTACAGGAACTTAAAGTAGCAAAACAAGGAATGGCAGTGTTCTACTAAAAGCACATGACAAAAGTACCTTACTGACCATAAGCCAAAAAGGAACATAAGATATGATGGCAAGCATGTAAACATAGCAAGATTCGTTATCAGGTTTCAGACAGTAGAAAACAGAGCATGGCAGAAATAATAATATGTAGGCATGTTGGTGAGCTTGATGCACTCACTATAGAGAAATGCATGACAAACCAAGCACACCTACAGCAAGATGGCATGTCTATAAAGCTATCCATGGCAAGAAAAAAAGCATAGCATGTATGGATCAACTACAATAAGCTTGGCAAAATTGCATATCATGTTAAGAATCTGCCAGAAATATTTTATAGCAAAAGTAGAGCAAGATTGAGTCAAGCTATGGCACTCCATAATTGGAAAAAATTGCAGGAATGGATCAATTACAACTATATCTACAAAACATCCTTACTGAACATCTCCAGAATATGCATGAATCTCCCTGTAGCATCAAGTTTACATGGTAACAAAATAACAGCAGACAAGGACTTAGAGAAATCACTAAGTCCCTGAAATCAGAAATATTACGGGGTCTACTTTGTATGCTTGTGCTAGCCACCACAGAGATCACAAAAATACATGGAATACACCCTTGGAAAGATGGCATGGCATACTTCAAAACACATGTAGAGCTCATGCCCGAAAGATGCACAGATTAAATGATATAAAAATGACAAATCTCCAAGTTCTGATAAGAACCAGAGAACAACAGCAACTAGCCCTCTTCCAACAGAGATTTGGGCATCAAGATGACCTCTAATGAATATGGTGCAATTGAACAAAATGAAGAGCATCACAAGATGAACAATTTGACATATTACACGCGCGAATCGAAGCTACATGCAAAGAGTTATGGCATCACGAACATGGCAAGATGCTGGAAAAATCACAGACTTGGGAATTTTCCGCGGGGGGGGGGGGGGGGGGGGTGAGGAAGTCAACGCACAGGTGCGGGCGATCCAGATCTGGCCCGATGGAGCTCGGGCTCGTCGGCGACGGCCGGAGGAGAAGGAAGGCGAGGCGGGGCGGCGGCCGGAGGGAGGGGGCGCGGTCGCCGGAGGAGGAGGGGAGGCGCGCCGATGGGCGGCGGCGCCGGCGGGCGTGCACGGGCGCCGGGCGGCGGGACTGCGATGGCGGCGGTGCGGCGAGGTGGCGGCGGACGCCGGCGAGTGGCTGGGCGGCGGAGACGGCCGCGGGCGATGGGAGGCGGGGGGCACGGCGTACGGGCCGCGGGGGCCTCGCGCGGGCCTCGCGGGCCGGCAGCGGGGGCGCGGCGGCGTGCCACGTGGCGCGCGCCGATAGGCTGCGGGCGGCGGCGGAGATATGTCCGGACCCGGGCGGACGTGTCCGCCGGCGCGGAGGAGCGGGTTAGGGTTTGATCTGCGAGCGTTTTTTGGGGGGAGATGCATATTTATAGGTAGAGGGAGCTAGGAGGCTCCAAATGACGTGCGGTTTTCGCCCACACGATCGTGATCGAACGACCTAGAGCATGGAAGAGAGTTTGGTGGGTTTTGGGCTGGTTTTTGAGGGGGGTTTTGCTGGACACTCAAATGGACTTTGCGGATGCCCGGTTAACCGTTGGAGTACCAAACGACCTCCAAATGGAACGAAACTTGACCGGTGGTCTCCGGGTGGTATAAGAAGGCCACTTGACAAGCCTCGGTCCATTCCGAGAAAGTTTGACACCCGCACACGAAAGAAAACAAGAGGGGTGCGCCGGAGGAGATAGGAGCGCCGGATTGCAAAACGGACAACGGGGAAAATGCTCGGATGCAAGAGACGAACACGTATGCAAATGCAATGCACATGATGACATGATATGAAAATGCATGACATGAAAAAAACAAAACGAAAGACAAAACCCGACCACGGAGTCATAACACATAGCCGAAAATGGCAAGAGTCGGAGTTACAAATATGGCAAGTTACATGCGGGGTGTTACAACCAGGTCCACGCCAACCAAGCTTCCACCGCCGCTCACATGCAGCTGCCAGCCCAACCAGCTGGGCGGGCACCTGTGTGGCAGCATGCAGCCCCCAGGCCAACTCATCGAGCGCCTGCGTGGTGGCATGCAGATCTTTGTGAAGGCTCCACCACCGCGCCACCTCAGCTGCCTGCCTGTCTACATGGCGCCGCACGCATCGCTAGCCAAGGTGCGTGTCGAAGCAAGGAGGAGAAGCGAAGGACGGGACGGGCCTCGCCCCCGTCCCCGATAAAGCAAGGGGACACCTAAGCTATGCATTAAATGCGTCTTGTCCTGTAATACGAGCGATAAGCTCAGGGCACTGTACGCCTTTCCACCTCCTGTGTGCCACTGTGGCAGCCCCTTCAGACTATAAAAGGAGGCCCATGGCATACTGGAGAAGGATTCGGCTCTTTTGAACCACGCACTCACCACAGCTAGTTCGAGAGCTCAAGAACTCTCTGAAATACACCCACAAAAGCAGGACTAGGGTTTTACGCATCCTCGCGGCCCGAACCTGGGTAAACGATCCTTGTGCTATCTACTGATCCTGCTCTTCTTGCAACCCCGCGCCCCGGCAACCGTAGTAGGGATGCTTGTGATCCCATAGGTGTCGTTCCACACCGACATCTTTGGCGCGCCAGGTAGGGGGCGCAATTGTGAGAATCTGGTCTAGTAGTTAGCCTAGCAGTTCTTCGTCGCCATGGCTCCTAAAAAGAAGATGGCCACGGCGATCGGCTCGTTGGGAGCCGAACGGCCCGTGCCGGTGCGGACGAGCAGTGGACCGCTTGCGGACAGGACCCGGGCGGCGGTCCTCGAGCACCAGCATCGCCCAAGCAGTCAGAGCCTGGTGAGCGGCGTCGTTCGCGCACCAGACGACCGGCCGCACGTCGCCAGATCCAAAGACGGAGCCGGGCCCCCCGCAGGCGGCGCGGGGCCCTCCAGGGGTGTCGTTGTGCCACCTTCGGGCGGCGCAGCGACCTCCAAGACACAGACACCGGCGACCACCGCGCGCTCTTCCCATGGCGCGCGCCAAGCAACGTCACCACGTTGGTGACCCTGGGCACCGCCATGGGAAGAGCCCTGTGCGCCATCCGCAAGATGAAGGGGTTCAGCACGCTCGCCGAAGCGCTAGCGAAAATGGCACGCAGCCGCTGGGTCGTAACGGAGCTCCTTCTAACATAGTTAGAAGTCGAAGCGCGCCATGATCCATGCAGCTGTCGCCGCCGCCCACGCCAGCGGAAGCTTTGGCGCGTGCGCAGCTGCTCCTCGACTTCCCTCCTGCTGCGAAGAAGCTCGACGGGTGGAGGGCCACCATCCGGAGCCTCGTCGCCGTCGCAAACAAAGACGATCCGCGGGTCGGCGCTCCACCGAGCCACCACATGCTGGCGCTGTGAGGACCGGGGGAGCTGTGGCCACGGTGCACTCTCCTCCTCCTCGCCAGCCGCCGCGGGCGTCTGCCCGTCGCGACGATGCATGTGATAACATCTCCATAGCGTCGGCCGATCCGCGGACCCTCCGCGACTAGCGCCAGGTCCTTCAGGAGCGAGCTCACAAAGACACCCGAACCACCGTCGAGCGCCGGCGCGAAACGCGCTGCCAGTCGGACAAGCGGGCGGGACCCACTATGGACCACCCGGCACCGGGGGGCTCCGGTGGCCTACCTTACGAGGTAGGCTGCCCGGCCTTACCCGTGAGCTGCCGCAGTTCCACTGGCCGTCCCACCGCACTTTCAAGCCCGACGTCGGCGAGAAGTACACTGGCAAGACCCATCCGTCCGAGTTCCTCAGCATCTACACCATCGCGATGCAGGCTGCTGGGGCTCGCGATGACAAGGTGCTTGCTAACTATTTCCTGCTGGCGCTCAAGCCCAATGTGATGTCTTGGTTGATGCACTTGCCGGTGGATTCCATTTCTTCTTGGTCGGATCTGTGCCATGAATTCGTTGGCGCCTTCACAGGAGGCCACCAAGCTCATGGCCAGGCCAGTGATCTGCATATCATTCCCCAGAAGGAAGGGGAGACCCTGCGCAAGTACATCCAGAGATTCAGCCGGGTGCAGTACAACATCCCCGACGTTCATCCCGCAGCAGTGATTCGCAATCGCAAGATGCGCGAGGAGCTGGCGATGACCAAAGTTAAGGATGTGGCCGAGCTCCACGTTCTAGCCGATAGGTGCGCCTGGGCTGAAGAGGGAAGGAAGTACCCCGGCGAAGACGCCGGCGCAGAAACCGACTCTACCGATGAAGACGCCGCCACCCCGACGAAGAAGGGCCGGCGTCGCAACAGGAAACGCAAAGGCAAGGCCGTGCTTGCCGTTGAGGGATCCGACGATACCGGTGCCAGCAAGAAGGTCAAGGCAAACGCCCCCGGCAAGGAGATTGCCGGGTGCGCCGCCTGCCTGGCCTTGGCGGCTACCGACAAGCCAGGAAGCTCTGGCAAGCAATACTGCAAGATCCACCGCACCAAGGGCCACGACCTCCAGAAGCAAATGGCTGAGTATGAGAGGCGGGACAAGGAGAAGGACCAGGACGGTGCTGAGGGATCCGGCAAGAAGCGTGGCGGCCAAGGAGGCCGCCCCGGCAAGGACAACCAGCAAGAGAGGCCCGCCCGGGGCCGCAACAAGAAACAAGAAGACGATGATCACGACGAGGACGTCGATTCTGGTGAGCAAGGGTTCCAGAAGGCTACGGAGGCCATGTGCATCGATGGCGGCACCTCGCTGCATACCTCTCACCGCCAGCTCAAGCAGTGGGCGTGTGAGATTACAACAGCAGAGCCATCGTTCGACGCTCAGAAGCCGTTGAAGTGGTCCAGCACGCCCCTCATCTTTGACGCCGAGGACCACCCTGACCGCACTGCCGCGGTCGGGTGTTTGCCATTGTTGGTCTCACCAACGATACGCAACCTCAGGGTGAACAAGATGCTGGTTGACGGCGGGGCCGGCCTGAACCTGATCTCGCCTGTCGTGATCAAAAAGTTGCAAATCCCTGATGGAGACCTCAAGGAAACGGGCACGTTTCAAGGGGCCAGTCCGGGGAGGAGCCAGCCGAACGGGAAGGTCACGCTGCCCGTGACATTTGGAGGAGAGTTGAACTACAGGACGGAGAGGATCGTCTTCGACGTGGCCGAGATCCCCTTGCCCCACAACGGGATCCTCGGCTGCCCGGCGCTAGCCAAGTTCATGGTGGCGTCACACTACGCCTACAACATGCTAAAGATGCCTGGGTCATTGACCATCATCTCCGTCCCCTCCGACAAGAAGGACGTGCTGATCTGCGCCGACCAACTCTACCGGGAAGCAGTTGCAGCAGCTACCGTCAAGGCACCTGCTCCTGCCGCTGAAGGCCCGGGAGGGAAGAAGAAGCCCGGCAAGACCTCTCGCACCCACTCCGGCAAGCGCACCTCCTCGGAGTGTTGTGCTACCGTCGAGGACGTGCCAGAGAGCTCTACCGACAAGAGCAAGAGATCCAGAGCCGAGCCGCCGCAGACCAAGAAGGTGCCCGTCAGGGAGGATGGCACGGGACGGGCCTTCACCATAGGCTCCACCCTCGATAGCAAATAGGAAGGCACGCTCGTCACCTTCCTGCGGGCGAATGTCGACGTGTTTGCATGGCAAGCATCCGACATCCCCGGTGTTCCCAGGGAGGTGATTGAGCACCACCTAGCTGTCTGCCCCCACGCGCGGCCCGTCAAGCAGAAGGTCAAAAAGCAGGCTCTGGAGAGGCAGGAGTTCATCACAAAGGAGATCAGGAAGTTGGAAGCGGCAGGTTTGGTAAGAGGAATGCTCCACCCGACGTGGTTGGCCAATCCGGTAGTGGTGCGCAAGGCGAATGGGAAGTGGAGGCTGTGTATTGATTACACAGATATCAATAAGGCTTGTCCTAAGGACCCCTTCCCGTTGCCGCGCATCGACCAGATTGTTGACTCCATAGCCGGGTGTGATCTGTTATCATTCTTCGACGCCTACTCAGGCTACCACCAGATCTTCATGACAAGAGAGGATGAAGAGAAGACAGCATTCATCACCCCATGTGGTATGTATTGCTTTTTACGGATGGCTTTCGGGTTGAAGAGTGCTGGCTCAACATTCGCAAGAGCAGTCCAAATTGGTTTTGAACCTCAGCTCCATAGAAATATGGAGGCATACATGGTTGACATAGTGGTCAAAACCAAGGACGGACCAACTCTTGTGCGAGATCTGGAAGAGACATTTGCCAACCTGCGCAAGATCAACCTCAAGCTGAACCCTGAGAAGTGTGTCTTCAATGTCCCGTCTGGCAAGCTTCTCGGGTTCTTTGTGTCATAGTGCGGGATCGAGGCAAACCCAGACAAAATCAAGGCTATTGAGCAGATTGAGGCGCCCAAGCGGATCAAAGATGTGCGTCGGCTCACCGGCTGCGTTGCCGCCATGAGCCGATTCATCTCCAAGTCCGCCGAGCGCGCCCTTCCCTTCTTCGAAATCTTGAAGAAGGCGGTCCAAATGGAGTGGACCCCAGAAGCCGAGGAAGCATTGCAGGATCTGAAGAAATACCTTTCCTCCATGCCAATACTGGTTGTGCCTAAACCACAAGAGCCGTTGCTGCTATATCTGGCGGCGACGAATCAAGTGGTCAGCGTTGCACTGGTGGCACAGAGGGAGGTCGACGAGGAGGCAGTGATGGCGGCAGAACCAACGGATGGCAAGCCAAAGATTCCCTCGGCAGAGTCTGATGCCACCAAGGCAGTGCCCGCGCAGTCGAGTGAGGTGGTGCAGAAGAAGAAGATGATGCAGCACCCGGTTTACTTTGTCAGCTCCCTCTTGCAGGGGGCTAGGTCGAGGTATTCCGGTGTGCAAAAGTTGCTCTTCGGCCTCCTTATGGCCTCGAGGAAGCTGCATCATTACTTCCAAGCCCAGGAGATCACCGTCGTCACCCGCCTCCTGTTGCAACGAATACTGCATAACCCAGATGCAACCGGAAGGATTGTGGAATGGGCCTTGGAGATATCAAGTTTCGGTTTGAAGTTTGAAAGTACCTCGACAATTCAGAGCAGAGTCTTGGTGGAGTTCATTGCAGAATGGACCTCGACACCTGACGAAGAAATCCAGGAGACCACTCTCCCCAGCAAGGAAGCAGACTGCGACTGGATCATGTACTTTGATGGGGCTTTCTCGCTGCAAGGCGCCGGTGCCGGTGTGCTGCTCGTCGCACCCACCGGAGAGCACCTCAAGTACGTGATCCAGATGCACTTCCCCAGGGAGATGTCCACCAACAACACTGCTGAGTACGAGGGATTGCTTGCCGGTCTCAGGATCGCGGCAGACCTCGGGGTTAAGAAGCTCATCGTCAGGGGTGACTCGCAGCTTGTTGTCAAACAGGTCAACAAGGATTATCAGAGCCCATTGATGGAAGCTTACGTAGATGAGGTGAGGAAGCTGGAGGAACGCTTTGATGGTATCCAAGCGGAGCACATCCCCCGAGTGGAAAACGACATCGCCGATTACCTGTCAAAGCATGCTGCATTCAAGCTACCTGTGGAACCAGGTACCTTTTTGCTCCGGTTAACTCAACCATCCGTCAAGCCATCAACGGGGCAGAACAAGCGGAGGAAGTCAGGTCCCGGCAAGTACTTTCCTACCGAGCCCCCTGGGGCTGCCGGCAAGGGTGCTGTCGCGGACGCTGAGCCTGCCCAAGAGCAACTGGCTCCGGCAGGGCGTCAAGCCCTGGCCGTAGAGACAACCGCTCCCATGGCAGAAGAAATGCCTTTGGTCCTTGCCGTCGAGCCCCAGGCTCCGGCATGGGCGCAGCATACCGTCCAATTCCTCCAAACGGGGGAGCTTCCTGAGGAGCAGGAAGAAGCGGAAAAAGTAGCCCGTCGGTCCGCCCTATACCAGTTCGTCGATGACGTCCTGTACAGGAGAAGGCCAAACGGTGTGAAATTGAAGTGCATCCCCCGGGAGGAAGGACTGGAGCTGTTGGCGGAGATACGCGGAGGCATATGTGGCTCCCACATAGGGTCGAGGGCCCTTGCCGGGAAGGCGTTCCGGCAAGGTTTCTTCTGTCCCACCACCCTCCAGGATGCGACGGCACTAGTAACCAAGTGTGAAGCGTGCCAGTTCCATTCAAAGAAGCTTCATCAACCAGCTCAAGCCCTTCAAACAACCCCTCTCTCCTGGCCATTCTCAGTCTTGGGGCTCGATATACTGGGCCCTTTCCCCCGCGCTATCGGGGGCTTTGAGTACTTGTACGATGCAATCGACAAGTTCACAAAGTGGCCGGAGGTGGAAGCAGTGAGAAAGGTGACTGCTCAGTCAGCCGTCAAGTTCTTCAAGGGACTGGTCTGCCGTTTTGGTGTGCCAAACAGAGTCATCACCGACAATGGCACACAGTTCACAAGCCACACCTTCATGCAATACATTCAAGACCTCGGCAGCAAGGTCTGTTTTGCTTCCGTGGCACACCCACGGGGCAACGGCCAAGCGGAGAGGGCAAATGCTGCAGTGTTGCGAGGCCTGAGAACGAAGACCTTTGACAAGCTGCACAAGAGCGGAAGGCGCTGGATTGATGAGTTGCTGGCGGTTCTTTGGTCGATCAGGACGACGCCAAATCGAGCCACCGGCCAGACACCTTTTGCCCTGGTATACGAGGCAGAAGCAGTTCTCCCCACGAAACTCATATACGGGTCACCTCGAGTGCTCGCTTATGATGAGCTTGAGCAAGAGCAGTTGCGCCAAGATGACGCGACGCTCCTTGAGGAAGATCGTCTTCGGGCGGCTGTGAGAGCAGCACGCTACCAGCAAGCCTTGCGCTGCTACCATAGCCGCAAGGTTCATGCCCGAAGCTTTGAGGAAGGCGACCTTGTTCTTCGGCGCGTTCAGTCGGCCAAGAATTCCAACAAGTTGACGCCGAATTGGGAAGGCCCTTATCGGGTAATGCGAGTCACCAGGCCCGGCGCAGTCCGCCTGGAGACCGAAGATGCTGTCCCAGTGAGCAACTCCTGGAACATCGAGCATCTTCGCAAGTTTTACCCGTAAGGCGCCACTTGCCGAGCCTCCCGGCAAGCCACCTTTTGTACAAGCTTTGCCGCCAAGGCATGTGACCCTTTGTACAAAGCCAGGCGCAGACCCTGAGCATAAATAAATGAAGCGTTGGCGCCCTAAGTTATAGCATGCATGCTAGGTCGAGTCTCTTCCTTGGTTAGGGTTGATAGTGCTTAGCGGCGACTAACCCCTAGCCTAGAGGTCGAGTGCGCGTCTATCTGTTCCTTTTCTGTCCTCCTTTGGTTCGCGGGGCACATGAGCACTTCTGCTGAGCTACTTGGAAAGAAGGAAACGGACCGACGTCCCGACCCCGGCAAACCAGAGTTGCCGGGGGCTGCAAGCACAAGGATCCAACCACGGCAAGACAAGGTTGCCGGGGGCTGCAGATCCAGATAAGTCTTTCATCCTCTATCATGCACTTTGGGACAGGACTGGGGCATGTGAAACCTCATTTTTATCTCTAGGCTGCCGTGCTCCACTTTTTCCTATACCTAAGGAATATTTCCTGGGTCCGGATTTGGTTGTAGCCGCGGCGGCAAGGAGGTAGAACGAGGAGCCTAAAGCCCACTTTATCCCTGCCTCCGCCAAGAGCGCGAGAACGGTCGAGTGGAGTGGGGGGACGGCAAGGCCTGTTGCCGGGCGAAAAACGTTTATCTTAAACAATAACAAGGATTCGCTCCTTGTCGCGGGATTTACCCATGACCGAAAAACCCGGCAAGCATCCCTTTTTCATTAAAAACATCCCTTACAGGAGGCATGTCAAGGAGGCGAAAGGGCAAAAGGGGCGCCTAGGCGAGCTACGAGCAGCAGAAAGCACCAAGAGACACACCTCGGTGGCCGCCCACGGGTGGGCCGGTGATGACGGTGCCGGGAAAGGAGCTGGAAGACGAGGCGGCAGGACCGGCAATACGCGATGAAGGCGTCAGTTCCCGCGTACTCCGAGTTGACGGCCTTGCCGCCCGCCCTCTTCCTCTTCCGCAGCCTCCCGCCGCCAGCCGCCCAAGGAGACAGCCCCAAGAAGTTCAAGGAGCTGGCCCCGCCCCCGGCAAACCTCTATCGGAGGAGCGGCCAGGTGTAGATGTTGCTGCTGCTACACCCGCCCAGGCGCGGGGCGTCCGAAGCCTAGTCGGACTCGTCCCCGTCATCTGCCCCGCTGTCCTCCTTGTCACATTCGCTCAAGGAAGAGCTTCCATCGTCGGAATCTCCGTCGGAGGAGCTCTCCATGCAGCACTTCAGGCGAGTTCCGAACTCCCCGAAGACCTTGACGGAGAGCAGGTCGTCCTCCATTAATTTCAAGTAGAGGACGAGCCCCGCCGTCAGGCTATTGATGCGAGCAAACATCTTCCACCCACGACGGAGGTACATGACCCGAGGAGCCGGGAAATCGACGTCGACACTACAAAAAAAGACACATCCATGACATTTTGGGCCGAACGAAATTTTTTTCTGTCATACATATGACACTTCTATGACGATAATTGTGAAAAAACCCGGTATCATCATAGATGTGGTGGGCTCCTACTTCTATGACAAAAAATCATGACAGAAAATGGGCTTTTCGTCCTGGGCGGGCCGGAGACGCAGCTGCTTGACATTCTTTGGGCCGTCCATGATGGAAAAAACCATGGTAGAAGCGAGGGGGAGGAAAATTTCGGGGAGTTCCCGGTTACGGTGGGAGGTCGGGGGCCGAGCGATGTGCGTTTCTCTCGTACACGTACATGCGTGTGTGCGAGGCGTTGGCTCTAACTGAACTCGAGCGAGGCGTTGGGCTCTAACTGAACCCGAGCGATTGCACTGCAGGCTACGCGTTACTGAACCCGAGCGATCGATCGATGGCTGTTAACTGAACCCGATCGAGCGATTCCTTCGCTACTGTGGTTAACTAAAGCCGATCGACTGGATGAACAGTGAGCGTTGCGGGGGGGGTGGATGAACAGTGAGCGGTGGTGTTGCCTCTGGATGAACAGGACCCCGTGGTGTGGAGGGCTGGATGAACAGTAGACGGTGGAGGGGTGCCCGTGGAGGGGTGGTTGAACAGGACCCCGTGGTGTGGAGGGCTGGATGAACAGTAGACGGTGGAGGGGTGCCCGTGGAGGGGTGGTTGAACAGTAGCCGGTGGAGTAGCGCGCGGTGGAGACTGGATGAACAGGAGCCCGTGGAGGCTGGAGGAGGTCAATGGTAGCCCGTGGAGGCTGGAGGAGGTCGACGATGGAGATGAACAGATCCCGTGGAGTCCCGTTTTGCAGTACGCCACACCCCTCCCAATGAACAGGACCCCCGTTTCGACCGTAGGAGGTCCGTTTCGTCCGTTTTGCGGTATGCTACACCCCTCCCGATCAACAGGACCCCCGTTTCGACCGTAGGAGGTCTGTTTCGTCCGTTTTGCGGTACGCCACACCCCTCCCGATCAACAGGAACCCCGTTTCGACCGTAGGAGGTCCGTTTCGTCCGTTTTGCGGTACGCCACACCCCTCCCAATCAACAGGACCCCCGTTTCGACCGTAGGAGGTCCGTTTCCTCCGTTTTGCGGTATGCCACACCCCTCCCGATCAACAGGACCCCGTTCCGAACGTAGGAGGTCCGTTTCCTCCGTTTTGCGGTATGCCAGGCCTCGTTTCCATCGCCTGTTCCGTCCAAGCCCTCCCGATGAACACGACCACGCATTCCGTTCCGACCCAACCGGTTGGCTCCCACACATTCCGTTGCCTCCTGATGAACACGACGCATTCCGTTGCCTCCCCATGAACACGACGCATTCCGTTGCCTCCCCATGAACACGACGCATTCCGTTGCCTCCCCATGAACACGATGACGACGCTATTTCTCTGTTCCAACCCAGCCATGTACACGAGCCCTGGCCGTACGTATGCGCGATAGGCGTTCGAGACCCCGCCCGTATGTACACATACGTGGCCGTATTTTCTTTCTTGCACCCTGGCCGCTGTACGTCCGTGTACATGCTACGTGCGCGCCTCTACTACGACACGTGCGCGCCTCTACATCAACCAGTATGTACGTACACGTTCGCGACCAGAATGACAACACTACGTACGCTTCGACCAGGTGGGTCCTGACTGTCAGGCACTTCCTTGCCTGCGAAGATGTAGCTGGTGGGTCCCAGCAGTCAGGGGGCGAATCGTTTTTTTTTTTTTGCCCGGACGCACTTCCTTGCGTGCGAAGATGTAGCCGGTGGGTCCCAGCAGTCAGGGGGGCGAACCGTTTTTTTTGCCCGGACGCAATTCCTTGCGTGCGAAGGTGTAGCTGGTGGGTCCCAGCAGTCAGGGGCGAATCATTTTTTTTTGCCCGGACGCACTTCCTTGCGTGCGAAGATGAAGCTGGTGGGTCCCAGCAGTCAGGGGGGAATGTTTTTTCCGCGAAATACAGTGGCCCGTCCGGTGGGTCCCAGCTGTCAGGTGGAGGAATCATTATTTTCCGCGTAATAAGGAGGCACTTCCTTGCTGCGGCCGTGGACCCAGCTGTCAGCCTCTCCACGTATAGTCCACGTCCGATGGAAGTCGTTCCTTGACCACGTTGACCAAGCCGCGCCGAGAGCACCACGGCGGTGGACGACGGCGAGGCCTAGGAAGGGGATGACGCGGAGCCGGGGAAGACGCGGCAGTGGAAGCCCACGCGGAGAGGAGTACGAGGGTTCACTGGTTCGGCTGCGGTGTGAGGCTACTGTCGACGCAGGGCCTCGCCAGCGGTGGGAATAGTAGGGGCGATGAGGCCTCCGCGGCAGCACAGCCGGCCACGGGAGGCAGGAGCATGCAGCACGACCGGCGCTGCTTTTGGCGGCTGGAGCAAGAAGACCAGAGATTGAAGAAGCACTACGGCCGTTGGATGGACATCGTACGGTCACTGGAGCTAGAATTGTTCATATTGACTAAGTTGACAAAGCCCTCCGTCCCCGTCAACTTAGTTGGCCCACAAGTCATCCTCCCACTATGGTGGGTCCCAGCTAGTAGGGGGTATTCATTTTTTTGTGCGTAATAAGGAGGCACTTCCTTGCGTGCGAAGATATAGCTGGTGGGTCTGACATGTCAGCGGGGGGGACGTTTTTTTCACGAAATACAGAGGCCATTCCGGTGGGTCCCAGCTGTCAGGTGGAGGAATCATTATTTTGTGCGTACAGTCCACGGCCGATAGATGTCGTTCATTGACCATGTTGACCAGGCCGCGCCGAGAGCACCATGGGGGTGGACGATGGCGAGGCCTAGGAAGGGAACGACATGGAGCCGGGGAAGACTCGGCAATGGTTGCCCACGCGGTGGGGAGTACGAGGGTTTACTGGTCCGGCTGCCGTCGCCGGAAAATAACAGGAGGTGTGGGTGAGTAGAGGAATGGCCTGGCCAGCAATGAAGTAGGGTGGGGCGGTGCGGCCTGTGCGGCAGCACAGCCGGCCACGGGAGGCGGGGGCAGGCAGTCCCACCGGAGCTGGTTTGGGCGGCTCGAGCAAGAAGATCAGATATTGAAGAAGCAGCACGGCCGTTGGATTAACATCCAACGGTCACTGCTGCTAGAATCGTTTGTGGACTAAGTTGACAAAGCCAAAGTACACGTCAACCTAGTAAACCCACAAGTCAGCCTCCAAATCTGTCCGAAACAGCTTACAACCCGAAATTTCTAGCCATATTCAAATTAATTTTAAATCTATATATACCTTAATTTAAATTCAATGAAATTTTACCCACACAAAAACAATGAAATTTGAAATATCAAAATCCGAAAGAAAACAGTATTTTGGAACTAATTGCCTGTTTGCTGTATTTTTTCATTTTACAGCCCATTTATTATTACTTATAGCCCATTTCTTATTACTTATAGCCCATTTTTTGGGCAAAATGCATCCCTCCTCGTCTTGAAAGATTTCCGGCCCAGCAAGGCATAGAAAAGCAAGTAGGCCTACGTTGGTTATTCTGCAAAAAACAAAATAGCTGGCTAGCCATTTTCAGAAAGGAAAAAAACAAACTGGGCTGGTCATGTGCTAAACATATGAAATAAAATCCTGGGCTAGACGGGCCATGGGTCCCGCACAACCCTGTTGATACCCTTCTCCGTCCCGAAAAAACAAAATTACTGCCCGCGCTGCTGGGTCCCCACTGTCATCCTCACCATGTACAGTCATCTCCTTATTCCTCTCGGTTGTTGACCATGTTGACAACACCGGAGGGCGGCGCCGCGGAGAGCGAACCAAGGCGGAGGACGATGGTGAGGCCTCGGACGGGAACAAACAGGAGCCGGGGAAGATCACAGCCAACCGTGGGAGGCGGGAGCAGGCGGTCCCGCCGGCGCTGGTTTGGCTTTGGCGGCTCGAGGAAGAAGAGACTGAAGAAACATGACAGACGTTGAATGTCAATCCAATGGTCAAGGTTGGCACAATCGTTTGTTGACTAAGCGGACACCAAGTAGCATACTTTTTTATATATAGGAAGAAAACTGCGAGGAAAATGCGTTCGTCTGCCGTCCTCCTCACAGGGAACATTCGCCACATAAGTGACTAGCACCCTTGGTTTTCAACCGAGAGGTCTTGGGTTCGAGTCCCAGGAACTCTCAATTTTTTCCTCCTTCCTTCCTCGCAAAAAAAGGGAAAGAAAATCAAAGACTTGGGAAGGCGTACAAAACAAGCTAGTGTACCAGTAAAGAGACGTTGCCGAGTTTTAGAAAAAAAGAAAGACGTGCTCCTGTAGCTGGTTCGAATCCAAACCTAGACTATGACTATATATGGTGCTATGCTACTCTGCAAGTAATGAAACTGACATATCCAACGTTCGCTTCTCCTCTTCTCTACTTACTCTGCCTAGCATCAGAAGCTCTGGCCGCAGCAACCATGTCCGCTGGCTGCTCGTCCACCTGCTCTTCAGCAGGCAACAACCAGATATGCGCCAAGTCGCCACCCGTACCATCGCCTGTGGGTCTCATCACACCCCCGCCGGCACGCGCACCGCAGCTGATTGCTCATCGCAACCCGCTGCCGTTGGTGTGGTGCCACTGCTGCAAATCACGCAGAGTCATCCGTTGCGTCTCAACCACAATCCGCAACCCTGGCCGAGTCTTCTACAAATGCCCGAATCATGGGGTAATAATATGTTTAAGTGTTGTTCTGCTGCTTTCAGTTGCTGATTTTTTTAATAGTTTGGTTGATGATCTTCCAATTTGATTCATGCAGAAAAGGGAAGATTCGTGTGATTTGTATTTCTGGGAAGTTGCTGATGTGGGGGAATGCAACTACGCTAATTATTTGGTTAGCCAAGGAATCCCAATACCAGCAGGTTGGGGTGTTGGACAAGTAACTGAAGGAACGACAGAAGAGGAAGATGCAGAGCAGAAGGTTAAAGATGCAGTTCCTCTGATCATGGCCAAGCAACAGCTGCTGAACGGCCTTGACAGCAATGAGGAGATGAAAGAGCTTGTGAAGATAATGGGAAAAATCGATGTGCTCTGTAGGATGATTGTCTCTTTATTTGCAGTGTATGTAGCACTCCTGATGTATTCAGTGGCTACGACATGAGCACTTTGCTGAAACTAGTAATGAATGAAACCTGTGTAGCAGGCTGGGCGTAGTGTTGTGAACATCTAATGATTTCTATTAACGGAAATCAGGGGGTATCCCCTTTTGCTCATATAAATAAATAAATAGCACAGGCCCTGTCGGGTCACCTTTGTTCTCATTCGAAGACGTCGAGCAAATTGCAGTCCAACAGCAAACTATGTCATCAAATTCAAGTTTCACAGCCAAATATGAGTACAACTAAACAACAATGTCATCATGTTTTAGTTGTCATACAATCACCAAACACAAATCAGCATACATAACAAGTGATGTTCTCACAGCAAAATACTAAACAACATGTTCATCAGGTTTCAGTAGTCATAGCAAACACAATTTCACATAGTAGATAAAAAAACGTCTTCTGACAGGCAAATACGACAAAAGCAATGTAATCATCATCCGCAGCAGCAGCGTCAACATCTTCGCCATGTGTATCAGTCTGAATCGTAATTCCCCATGGTGTCATCTTCTTCTTCGTCCTCAACGTCCTCGAACGTTGGCTTCTTCTTGACCAACTCTTGTATGTCCACAGCACGACAGGCAATCTTTTCGCCGGCGTCATTGACGTGATGGTTCTCAAAGATATTAGGAACATCTGTGTTATCTTGTACATCAGGAGCAGTGTAAGCATCATCTTGTTGTGCAACTTCATTAAACGAATTCCTCTGCTTAAACCTTTGCAATACTCTCCAGTCATCACTACGTGCAAATGTGTCTTCCAAGAAAAATATCTGTGTTGCTTGATTTGCCAAAATAAAAGGCTCGTTGGTCTGGTACGCCGCCTTGACATTGATGGATTTGAAATAATCATCAGCTCTGGGTTTTGCGATCCTGGAAAATAGGTTATACCAACGACAGCACAACAGAACCACACACCGATGATCCTCGAAACTGGAGATATACTGCAACTGAACAATGTCTGTTATGTTAGCATACATTTCAGTTGTCTCTTTGTCATACGTATCCGTGCTCATGATGGCACTGTTTTATGTCTTCCTGCCTTCGTCTCGTGCAAGGGTGTTGTAGCGCACATCTCCAACAACGCAAGATTCATAATGTCTTACCCGAGTATCAGGACCCATTGCTAGTGAGTAAAGGGCATCATCAACTGCCTGCCCATCCTCCCGCATCTTCTTAACCTATGGTTAGAAAATAGACAAGCTGATCATCTTATGTACTCAATATATTAAAAAAACTGACAGTGCACTTCAAAAGCTTACATGGTTCTTGAACCATTTCGCAAATCCTGCCATAACTAGTTTGTCAATGTTTCTTGGATTTTGCGGCAGTAACTCCTCTTTGTAGATGCTGCACAACATAGTGATCGTGTCAAACATCTAAATATATAAGAATGTGTTGCAAGTTTAGTAGATTACGATGTATAAGCTGCAGTACTGCACTTACTTGATATAAGGTAGTATCTCAGGACAGTTATTCAACACATACCAAACCATTTTGTCCAAATCTTTAGGTTTGTCCTCTTGTCGACTCTTCCCTATAACTCGAACAGAATAATCGAAACCATTGAGCCCGGGATTGTCTTCACCCACCTCTTTGCTAAGCTGATCAGCTATTTCAATGTATTTTGAGCAGAATGTCAATGCTTCTGTAGCAATGTAGGCCTCTGCAATGGAACCCTCGGGTCTAGCTCTATTCCTAACATAGCCCTTGAAAGTGCCTAGCCGCCTTTCAATAGGGTACATCCAACCATACTGTACTGGACCTCTAAGTAGTGCCTCATCAGGTAGATGAACAGCCAAATGCACCATCACATCAAAGAAGGCTGGAGGATATATCTTCTTAAGGTCGCATAGGATAGTTGGTATCTTGTCTCTAAGACGCTCCAAAGCATCTATCATGATATTCCTACTGCAGAGTTCCCTGATGAATTGTCCCAACTCTGCAACTGCTCTGTATAAGTCAGGGCGGCCCAATCCTCTAAGGATAACAGGTAAAACCCTTTGAAGTAGGACGTGCCAGTCATGAGTTTTCAACCCTTGTACCTTGTTTCCATCTGCACTGACTCTCCTTTCAGGGTTGGAAGCAAATCCATGTTGGAATCTCACACGTGACAGGACCTCGCAGAATTCTTTTCTTTTTACCTTGTCCAAGACGTACACAGCTGGTGCCATATCCCGTGGTTTATCTTCATCTTGCACCTGCAAATCCTTTCTGATACCTAGGTGTCAAATCAATCCTAGATTTTAAGGTATCTTTCGTCTTGCCTTCAATATTAAGAAGTGTGCCGATAATGCTGTCACATATATTTTTCTCGATGTGCATCACATCAAGATTATGCCGCAGATCCAAATCTTTCCAATACTCCAAGTCCCACAAAGTGGACCTGCGGGTAAACAATAATCTCTCTTCTACCCCGCCACGCTTCCTTTTCCCGCTACCAGATGGTTTCCTGGTGTAAGATGCCTGACCTTCTCTAATTCCACTTGCAACTCATCGGCGGTGAGCCTCTTTGGCGCATCACGGTTTTCATGCTTTGCATTGAACACATGTCTTCGGTACTTTCTAGGATGCGGCTTGTCCTTGGCAAGGAAACGGCGGTGTCCAATGTAACAGATCTTGCTAAGTATTGCGTATGACAACGGATTCCTGTCACAGCGAACACATGCATTGTAACCATGTGTCGTTCACCCTGACATAGTGCCCAAAGCCGGATAATCATGGATGCACCAAATTATAACAGCACGCAGAAAGAAATCAGCTGGTGGGCTGCTATATAGGTGTCGAGTGAGAACACCCTTCCATAGCTTTTGGAGTTCCTCCACAAGAGGCTCCATGAACAAATCAAAATCCTTTCCAGGACTTTTTGGACCTGGGATGAGCAAGGCCATCATGTAGTTTGATTCTTTGGTGCAGACATTTGGAGGCATGTTGTAAGGGATAACAAGCACTGGCCACATGCTATATGTGGCGCTCTGGTGGCCAAATGGGTTAAATCCATCTGAAGCTAAGCCAAGTCTAATGTTTCTCGGGTCAGCAGCAAACTCTTTGTGTTTATCATTGAAGCTTTTCCACTCACTACCATGAGATGGATGGCTCATTACATTCTCATCTCTGTACTCCTGGTTCCTAGAATGCCACAGTACATCCTCTCTTGTTTCAGCATCATGAAACAACCTCTGCAATCTTGGTGTAATTGGAAAATGTCTCAGAACATTATGAGGAATCCTCTTCACAGCATCGCCATCTTTCCATCTTGATGATTTGCATTTCGGGCATTCACTTAAGTTGGCATAATCCTTCCGGAACAGAACACAATTATTCTTACAAACATGGATCATATCATATCCAATTCCAACTGCACGAAGGAAATTCTTCATTTTACTGTAGGTGTGTGGCAGCTCAGACGCATCTGGGAAAGATTTGTGGAAAGCAGCCAACATCGCATCGAATGATTTGTTGGTCATCCGCTCAGATGTCTTCACCTGAAGAAAGGTGACCATAGCTGAGAATACTGACAGCTTATTTCATGGGGTGACAACAATGTTGCATTGTTCCAACATGTCGGCCCACCGTTTTTCTTCTGCAGGTGAAAGTTCACGGAATGCACGAGCATTTCGTAGCATTGTTTCAATGTTGGTCAAACTCACTAGCTTCGCCACCACCACCTCCTCCTCCTCTTCCACCTGAGCATCAGGCAGATCAAGATGGTGATCTGTTGCTTCCACGTAGTCAATAACATTGACGTTCACAGCTTCACCATTATGAACCCACCTAGTATATGTGACCGACATCCCATACAAGTGTAGATGATTTTGCACAGTTGACTAGGGTCTTGTAACTGAATTCATACAACTGCTACACGGGCAGAGCACATCTGATTTCGGACCACCATACTCAGCTCTGATAAAGTTCATGAAGTTTTCAACCCCCTCGGCATATGCAGCGGAGAATCTTCGAGCAGAAGTTATCCAAGTCATGTCCATCTGTTAGACATACAAATTAGTTCTTCTACTAGATATTACAGGAAAACATATATGCTTTTTTATGAAGTCCAGAAAAAAATACCTAGGTCGAAAGCTATGGCAAGATATTTGGACGAGCAAATCTAAGTAACGAAATATATGTAAAGCTAATTCAGCAAACAGATTTGAGTGCCAAATTATGGCAGGCTGTTTCAGCAGTCAATGAGGCCGAGCACACAGCCATCGAACTATCGAAGGCCATCGCAGCAACAAAGATCGAGTATAAAACGGTGTAGAGCTATTTCACCTAACAGATTGGCTACTAGACCATGGCAATCTACGTCACAATAAATATATGGCAGGATATTTTAGCAACTAATTGGCCTTGGCATGCCATCTCAGCTAAGCAGATTGAGTACAGAACAGGGCAAGGAAGCTTCTTAAGCAGAGCATATTGACAGTAAACTACTTCGGCAAACAGTGAGATTAACAGCATCTATCAGCTAACATTCAGCGCTACACCGACATGAATGGGGCCTCAGTCTAGAATGCGCGTACCGTGGGAGAAGCTGACCACCGTGCGTCTCCACACGAACGTCGCCAGCGGTGGCGGCGCTGACCGCCGTGCGCCTCCACAAGAATGTAGCCAGAGGTGGCGGCGCGGCGAGAGGACGGCAGTCTACGAGAGTGTACTGTGGGAGCGAGAGGATCGCCGAACCGCGGCGCCGACGTATCAGCGCGGCAGGGAGGGCAGCTTTGGCGGAGCGAATGGAGTGGAGGGGGACAGGGGGGAGGGGGGTTTGGGGAATATTATTGGCTAGTTGGCCGAAGGGCGGTTGAATCGGATTTGGGGGGAAATTTTGGGTGTGGGGGGGAGGATTTTGCGCGGTGGGCGGGGGGAGTTTGGCGCATGGTCGGTTTCTCCAAGTCCAGTCCCACGTGTCAGTGAAGAGGCAAGCCGAAGCGCGTTCCGTTTGCGTGAGCCGTGTGCAGGACCGAACGTGTGTGGGGTGCAATGTGACCGCGACAGGAGTGCTGTGAGTGTACCACCTTTTTTCCTTTTAAACTAGGTGCTTCGCCCCCTCAAAAAAAAATTGTTGCTTCGCGCGATCCATCGATACTACTACTAGTAATCCGGTAATCCCGACTAAAACGGCGCGGCCGGGTCTTTTCCCGCGCGATATACTGGGAGGTTGGCTTAGTTGGGTTTTTTAGGACGAGTAATGCTACACCTACGTAATCCCAGTTACGTAATTAACGTAATGTGAAACGTGTGAGCTGTTGATTGTAGATTGGGGGGAGGGAGGGGCCCACCACCATGAAAATTAGGGGAGGAGAGAGAGAGAGGCAATTTACGTTAACCCTTTCGTAGGTTCCCGTAGATGTAGAAAGATGTGAAATGCGTGAATGTGTAGTGGACGTACTATTGGAGTGCCTAAGATAATTTGTGTATGTATAGACCCTATGTGTTTATTTTACTTCGCATGTTAGATTTGTCTCGGTTCAATAAAAAGCAGAGTTGGTGATGATGGTGTGCCTGTCATCCTGCAATATAGGCCGTCCGATCTATATCTAACGGATAGGAAGGAAACTATGACAATTTACCCGCACTCCTCTCCACATTTGCAGATAAGGCTTTCCCTCGTTCATCCTTTTCTCCCACAAGATCTTGATCTTCCGTGCAACGCACGGGCATCTTGCTAGTACTCCTACAATATGTATATTATTATGAAAGTACATATACACCGGCCGAGATTAATGCAAACACGGCAGATTTTCATTACATTTCGAACTTTTATAGGACAGAAAAATAAAAGAAACCCGACCCTAAACCTATTCTACGGCGGCGACCGACGTCCTCCATCTGCGATCTCTATGTACGGGGGCGGGGTTCAAGACCCGTGAAGTGAAGGTGCGGTCTTCGGCGAGGAAGAGTAGAACACGGGATACGGACCGGCCAGTTGGCACACCATGCCCTGCCGACTCCCATGCCCAACTCATCCTCGGAGGAGTCCCCGACCTCGGCGGTGCCGGACGTTGGACGGCGGCAAGTAGGACGCGTGGCTGACGGTGCTCCCGTCGTCGGCCGCCAGCGTGGACACCGCTTGTGCGGTCGCGTCCGTGTCCGGCTACGCCGCTATTGCGTCGCGAGAGGCGACTTGAGCGAGGGCGGCGACCTCGAGCTTCATCCCCGAAGACAAGCTCTCCCGCAGAGTGTTCGCACTTGCGGTCATGGCGGATGTGGTGCCAGGTAGGAGGATGATGCGCTATGGTGTGGAGGTTAGCTGGGCGTTACCGCTTTAAGTAGCTCATTCCGGTGAGGCCAAGCGTCCGGGTGCATCATTAAGTCACCGGAGTTGGTTCCTCGGGCACCGAGCCTCTTAACTATGACATACGAACGGACGGCATGAATGCGGGCAGCTGGCGCCGGCTGGGAACGCACCGCGCGACGGTGCGAGGGACGAGGGTTTTCGTGTGCCAGGGTAGTCAGCTGCGGTCGTGGCAACGTTGGAGATGCCCTTTGCTCACATGCGATCCCTGCATGTCATTGAAAAAGCAAGACGACCCGGCATGGTCTCAGGTCCAGAGGATGCAGTTGGCCGCGCTACACCACTCCGCGGACGCGTCGCGGCACCCCGTGCATCCTCGATGAGCCGGGTGTTGGGGTATGTTTGGATTGTGGCCAAAGTGCACCTTACCAAAATTTTGGTCATGACCCAAAGATTGGTCTTTGTTTGGCTGGTTGCCATTTTTTGGCATGCCAATGAACTCTAGCCAACTCTAGTTCATTTTTCTTGCCAATGTCGGCCAAATCATGGGCAACCAATACCTCAACCAAAATTTTGGTCATGACCCAAAGATTGGTCTTTGTTTGGATGGTTGCCATTTCTTTGGCATGCCAATGAACTCTAGCCAACTCTAGTTCATTTTTCTTGCCAATGTCGGCCAAATCATGGGCAACCAATACCTCAACCAAAATTTTGGCTACCCAATGCTTTGATGGGGCAACCTTGGGCACAAACCAAACATAACGTTGGTCGTGCCACAGCACTAACGCCACCCTCGGCACACTGAAACCGACCGTGTCTAGCAACGATATGAGCGTGTCGCTCACCGCGGTCGCCGTGTCCAGAGGCGGTGCTGGAGCTGCGCCCCGTTGTTGGCCCCAACGTCCCACATGAACGGTTGTCGGTGGCGAGGAGATCGTGGGCCAGCTCCTCCATTGGACTAGTCTGCGCTACGTCGTCCCGACGGGTGTGCCCCACATGTCGGTTTCCCTGTTTTCCCGGCCATATTCGAGCGTCAGTGCTCCGCGTTGCGCATTAGGCCTTTCACTATGTAGGCCAAGCGAGACAACTTATTGTTTATTTGAGCCATTCAAGTATAATCATGTGGCGTTTGCTTATTTCTCATTCCTCTCCAACCCTCTTCTCCATCGATCATGTCGCCCTCCAGTCGAGTCCATCCTCCCGCATGCCTCATTTGAACATTCCACCAAGTATCATTCGCATGTACCCACCCTAGTCCTCTTTCAATAGATCTCCGAACCCCCGAGATGAAATCGAGAGGGAACGAGTGGGGGCACGTGATACCTAAGGCGGATTCAAAATTTTGAACCGGTGATCATAGCATCCGCAAATCATATATAAAGGGTATTCAATGTTCGTTTCGTTTTTGAACGTACAATATACTCCCCCTATCCTTTCTAGTTTACATATAAGTTTTATGTGTAGTCAAAGTATCTCTACTTTGATCAAAAAGGTATCAACATTCAACAACACCCAATCAATATTGTTAGATTCGTACGTACTCCTAGATTTGTACTCGAGATGGTTTCCAATTTGACTATTGACAAGATTAATAGTACATGAGATGTATAATGTGAAAATTATATCATTGGAAACTTCTTTCACATACGAATTTGACCGTATGCTTTGTGTAATTTGCATGTCATATATTATTACTCTAACATTTGGTCAAAGTTAGCCTCAAAAAACGCATTAGACCCTGTATGCTTTGTGTAAGTTGCATGTCATATATTATTACTCTAACATTTGTGTAAGTTGCATGTCATATATTATTACTCTAACATTTGGTCAAAGTAGTATAGTGGAAGTGGATCCTCTGACGTAGGTATCCCTGCCTTACCCTCCCTTTCGGTCACTTACTGGCGGACCCCATGCTTGCTAGGCCCCGCATGTCAGTTACTCAATGGGTTCGGCCACGTCAGGGGATCCTCATCCGTAGTATACTCCCTCTGTTTTTATTTACTCCGCATAAAACGGAGGGAGTGGTGGTATAATAAATGACGCGGGCGGGGGAGGGGGAGGGACGTCGGTTTGCTCTCAACTGCGGTCCCACAAGCGAGCGAAAACGCAAGACGAAGCGCGTTCCATTCGGTGAGCGACGTGGAGGGTCCAGCGTGCCGGGCTGCAACGCGAACGCAACAAGAGCGATGTACAGTCAAAACCGATTGACCGGTCGTCACCGGAACCACTATTCACACCAGAACCTTCGCTACTCGGCCTACGCCAGCCACTGCCCTAAAACCACACCAAATCTCCAGCCCATTCCCCCACCTTTCGATCCCCTAGCCCGCATCAAGCGTCCCCTAGTTCGCCAGAAAGCCATGGTGCACCACAAGATCACTTACTACAAGATGCTGACGCCGGAGCGCCGCGCAGAAATCGCGGCGGCGGTCAGCACCACAGACCTCCGTTCCCAAGCTCGCTTTGCGGCGGGCCAATCCCCGAGTTCTCTGGAGCCAAGCTACGAGGAGGAGGAAGCCGATCCAATGTTCATGGCGGAGGTCGCGGCGCAGAAGGCCCCCGATGGGTATGAGACGATGGACGTCGACTTCGTGCCGGCGTCCGAGTCCCCCATGGTGCAGGCGGACCAGCGGTTCAACATGGCGATACTAAAGGAGGACCGGGAGGCAGAGGCTCAACTCGACACGGAGCGCGCGCATGCCGCTGCCATCGAGGCTCTCCTGCAGGCGGAACCGGATGTCGTGGATGTGAACCGGGCGGCGGAGGCTCAACTTGAGGCTGAGCGCGCGGATGCCGCTGCCATCGAGGCCCTCCTGCAGGTGGAACCGGACGTCCTGGACTTGAACCGGGCGGCAGAGGCTCGACTCGACGCAGAGCGCGCCGATGCCGCTCTCATCGACGCCCTCCTGCAGGCGGAACCGGACGTCTTGGACTTGAACCGGGTGGCGGAGGCTCGACTTGACGCGGAGCGCGCGGATGCTGCTGCCATCGAGGCCCTCCTGCAGGCGGAACCGGACGTCCTCGACTTGAACCGGGCTGTGCTCTCGTCCGTGCAGAGCGCTTGCACGCTCTGCTTGAACGAGTAGCTGGAGGCCGAGGACAACCATGGTGCGGAGACACACAACGGCAGCGACGGCTGGTTCGCGCCGGCAGCCAAAGACGACGAGGCCGTCTTTTTCCGCGAGCAGTGATAGTTTTTCTTTATGTTGTTGTTTTTATGGATCTTTTGCTGTGTAAAAACATATATTTGTTATGCAAGTCGCCTGACTTGGGTCAGTCTACCATTTCAGGCGGTTGGATGAATATCCTACGTCTCCTAACCCTTCTTTCCTTCTTCCTCACCTCTTCTTCTTCCCCAACAGACCACCGCACGGGCCGTACGGATACTCCCCAACATGCGGTTGGATAAACATACTCTATGAACGAAAATTATGTGTCAGCGATAGGATGGCTGAGTTTGGTTTGTTCACATGCGACAGCACGTGTCAGTGAGGGTGCGTTCCCTTGGTTGGGTTTGCGGCGTGCAGGAGCGACTGTGTGAGGGTGCGGTGCGACCGCGGTGTGCAGGAGCGACCGTGTGAGGGTGCGGTGTGACCGCGGCAGCCGTGCGCAAGTGTACCTCCTTCTCATTTTGAAAACTTTAGGCAAGCTTGGCAAAAATGTGTGGCGAAGTTTGGCAATGCAAGGCCTAGACCCAAACAGGATAAGTACGTACGTACTAGGAGTACTAGTGTTAAAAAAGAAAGGCGGGGTTTTCCTTCGCGGGATTTAATCGATACAAATCCTCGTTTCACGTGTCAATTAATGCATATTTTTTTTCTCCAAAGACCAAAGAGCTAACCATCTCACTCCTCATCACTTGCTTAATGCAGCGCCATGCAAACCAACCTTCTCACTTCCGCATGCATGCAGGGGATATTAATGTCCTTGGTTGCTAACCCCATCAATTTTGCCTCGATTAGTGTTAGTGGCCCTTTGCAAATTGTAATTTTGATATACTGGCCTTGTGTACAAAAAAATGGAGGTAGTAACTATATTTGATTTCCTTCCCCATTGCGGTGACGTTGACGATATCTTTTTTTTGGTGGTTTGGCGAAGTGCGTTCGACGGAGAACACCATTGAGGGAGACCACGGTAAGTCGTTCGCAAGTGCCGCCTGCAAGCCGAGACAACCGCCTTATTTGCATCCAGGAAGTCCTTTACTAGTACTACTAGGAGTACTAGTGCGGTGAGATGGTTTCTCGAAGAAGACGATGGAGAAGCGGAGTCAGCGAAGAGTGAAATGATGGCTGCTTCGTCCGTGCTTTTGTGATTTGACGCCTCACTGCTTTGTGATTTGTGATAGAAGGGACAGGGGAGTAGACTCTGTGCTCTATACTGTACTACATGCGTCCAAGCATGGGAGAAAGAGGAGAGACGTTGCATTTTTCTATTCCTTCAATCAATCAATCAGGGAGCTTCGGTTCCATCTTTTTGGCTTTGGCAACACCGTCCACAATGGTTCCCACAATGCCAAAAGCTATTTTCACATTTGGCTACACATTGTGGATGCCCTTAACCGTACCACTTGGTTTTGCTCATGTGTGCTATCTATACAAATCTCAATTATATTGATCTAAAAAATTATAGAATCAAGATTAGTAAAAAGGAGGTGATTTTGCCGCGCGGATGGTGGGGGAGGTTTCTTATTTGAGCAATGCTACATCCACGTAATGGTTTACGTAAAGTTATGAACTGATGTGATGTGGGACTATTTGATTGGATTAAAGGAGAGGATTAGGCCCACCCCACCTGAAAATCAGGGGGGCATACATAGATTAGATGGAAAGTATACGTAGCAGCTACGTAGCCCTTTGTAAGTCTAGGATTAGGCTTCTTATTTTTGGAGGACGTTGTCCTGGCAGTTTGCTAACATGCGGTCCCACGTGTCAGTGCTTTACCAAGCCGATCCGCGTCCGACATGAGGCAGAACAACGGCAGAAGCAACACGTGGTTAAGTTGAAGAAGATGAGGGAGAAGCGGATTCAGCAACGAGTGAAATGTTGGTTGCTTCGTCCCTCCAACTTAACTGCAGGAAAGGTGCAGCTTTGTGATTTGACGCCTCATTGCTCATTACTATGTCGGCGCCATGACTGGGGTGCTTCACCCCTGCTGCTCTGCACTGTATTCCGGTATGGCACGTGGACCCGGTAGCTTGATGTCCCACATGTCAGCGAAAGGGACTAGAAGATTTATGAAAGCGAGCGCTCCACTCTTATGACGGAGGAGTAGATGACACGACGGCCGAGTGAACTGTCACTTGTACTGTATAGTACTATAGTTTTGCTGTTTCGCACGATCCATCGATACAAACCCGATTAAACAGGAAAGGGCGGGATTTTTCCCGCGCGGTAGATGATACTGGCCATACATTTCAAAGGCAATTTTAATGTATGCAAACTGAATAATTATAAGTAACAATATGATATCTAGTAAAACTAAAAACACATATGATTTATTGTGTTAGAGTGTAGTAGTAGTGCTGTATTGCATAGTTGTTAGATGTAACATGCGAGAACATGTAGAGATGTAGTTTTGGAGGGCCTACAGAGAGAAAAGCGTAATGCGGTCACCGAACTTCAGAATAAGCTGATTACGGTCAATATATACGTTTTGCGGTGATTATACGGTCACTTGCTCACAGTTTAGCATCGGATTGCACTCTGTTGACCGGCCAAATAGTCTGCGTGGCGCCATGTTGACTAGTTAAATTGACCACGTTCCTTGTGGGTCCCACCTGTTAGTTCACATAGGCAAAAGGTCAGATAAACACAAATTTACACAGGCGCGACAAGGCTCCAACCCGTGCACGGGAATCACCTGGTTGTGTATGTGTCTGTCAGGGCCTGATGTGTGCGCATGCACGTGTAGGTTGAGCACTTGAGCGTGAGAGTGTGTGTTGGTCGTGTGGTGTACTGGTGTGTGCATGCATGCGTGTGTGTGTGCGTGTGAGCGTTACGTGCGTGCATGGCTGCGTGTGTACGTGTGAGTGTTGCGTGCGTGCGTGGGTGCATGTCTTTGTGTGAGTGTTGCGTGGATGCAGTTTGTGTGCATGCGTGCGTGTGTGTATAATCACCACACCAGCTCCTGTGTGTTAAAACAGACAGCTCAGCATACCAATACAAGGCCACCTTGTTCGATGTGCCCGCAGTCATGACTTCGAACCACCGTCCAAATATATTTTTGTCGTTTGTTTTCATTCTTACTAGCAAGATGCCCGTGCGTTGCACGTAACATCAAGATGCATTTGTATGACTTGTTTATCTTGTGAGAGGAAAAGATGAACGAGGGAGGGCCTTATTTGCAAATGTGGAGAGGTGTGTGAGTATATTTTTGCAAAATTGCCATAGTTTCTTTCCTATCCGTCAGATATAAATCGGACGGCCTATATTGCAGGATGGCAGGCACACCATCATCACCAACTCTGTTTTTTATAAGAGTGTATTTTATGTATTTTATAAGAGTTTAGATGTAGAGTAGATACAAGTCGACAGGTGGGCACGATGGTAGTGAGATAATGTGATGCAACACTAGAGGTGCCACGTGGAGCGTTTAACTGGTCAACTAGTCATGTCATGAGCAAATACAGAGTTGTACGGTGAGCCCGTGACTGTATAATAACCACTAAACGTAAATGGTGACCGTAATGAGTGGATTCTGAAGTCCAATGTATGTATCGTGCTTTCGCTTCAAATACAATGATCGTCATTGCATATATCGCGAGAGAAAGATGAAACATGCGTGAATTTTCTGGGGGCTTACTTTTAGAGGACCTGGAGATAGTTTTGTGTACATACGTGAAAGGGGCGTACGGGGGGGTATGCGATGGAGAGAGAGATGCTCTTCGTTTCTCTTTATTATGACTAACTTTGTATATAGTATAAAAATATACAAATTCACAGTGCGGAATAAATATCATTGTGGGCACCATGCAATGCAAATTAGCTTTCATACTCCTCCATATAACTTTGTATTGTTGTATATATGTAGAAACTCTAAAATAATTTTTTGGCCACACTTTATTCAAAAGGACTATTGTATGCGAAATAAACGTGAAGATAGGGCTTTTTAGGTCAATGGGGTACGTGATGTAACATGTGTGAATGTGTAGTTGATGCATTTGGCAGGGCCTAGAGAGGTATGTGTGTGTATTACGTATTCGAGAGAGGCATGGATAGAGGGGCCGACGGGGGGCGTGGGAGAGATAGCACGAGAAATGAGAGTGGTCTAGAGAGAGAGACGAATATGACGTCACGACAAGAGATTCCATTCCCTTGAGTGTGTATATGCAAGGGGGGAGGGAATAGAGGCACCAGGAGAATATATTTTTTGTGTGTGGTGTCTGTGTTGGTATGTGTGGGTGTGAGAAGATAATGAGACGTGGGGGCAGAGGGTGTGTCACCGCGTGAGGTCCGGTGGGTCGAGGTGAGGCCCTTCGTTCGGTTCCGTCCTGCGCCACATTGGTCGGCCCGTGACGCATTTAGGAAGACCCATGGATGACTAGTCGTACAAGACAAAAATAGCAGAATTGTGAAGGACTCTGTGTCCACTGACAAAGCCGGCTAGGATTTGTAACCCTAGGTTCTCGACTAAGGTAACCCCTTTATCTCTGATATTACTATTCATCCAACCTAACTTTAAGGGGCATCCTACAGAATGCTCTGCTAGAATCATACTTGTCGATTAGGAAGAGAGGTGTGAGACAATGCGTGAGAGACAGGCGTAAAGATAATGTGCATACATGAGACACGTAGGCAGGTCCATGTATATAGAAAGGGTCGATGAGGATTGTGCGTGTGTATGTTTGCGAGAGGAAGAGTACTTGTGATAAAGGTTAGTGAAAACAGTTGTAAATGGTTACGAGAGGGAGGGAGGGTTATATCTAGAGCATGTGTGCGAGAAAGACACCTCGGGAGAGAGTGTGAGCATGTGTGAGAGACCATCGATGGAGAGTGAAACTACACGTAAAAGACTGCTCTACACATTGATTAAAGATATAAATTGTATCCAAATATTAGGATGGGATCATGATATTTGCAATTCGCGTAAGGAGCGGTCATTGATCCATCAGACATCTAGATTCTATCGAATTTGAGCATGTCTATGTTATTATTCGACACAATTGATCCACATAGTTAGTATTTTGAACTCCAGACAATGCATCGCTTTAGCAATCGAATATAAACGTGAGTATAGTTCATGTTGTGTGTGTAAAGCACATTATACATACGAAAGTTACACAATGGACATTATTAATAGCTACCTATGAACTAGCATACATTTGAATTCAACTTAAGGTGGTTTAAAAAAATCAAATTCAACATGAAGTCCATTCAATTATTTGAATTTGATATCATTGCATTTGTAAACCATACCTAAATTATGGGGGCACCAATCTTTGCTCTGATTTTGAACATAATAGCATATGTAGTCGTGTACAAAATAGATTCAAATTTAGCTCCTCCATTCCAAAATAATCGTAGTTATAGGATTTTCAAGTGTCAAAATTTCAAAAAGAAGCGGATAATTTAATGAGGTTTTCAAACATACAAGGTCAAATATAACGTTGTCTATTTAGGTCAATCCTCAAAGTTCAAGAGTACTCTAAACGTGAATGCTTGTGTTTCAAAATTTCGAACGAAGCGCCAAAAGAGCCTCTACTCGCCCGAAACTGCGTGAGACCAATGTTTGGTAGTACAAGGAAATTACTTTTCTAATAACTCTGACCCGTGAAACCTACTGGCCCGACATCCAAAGGTCTAAACCGGGGTAGGTTTGTAGCTTCATCTAGACGCCACGCAACCGCATCCGAAAAACATTCATACACAATGGCCGCCTAAGCACACATGCGCGCGGCCGGAATCGCTCCCACCCACTATTTGGGACACCTGGGATTACCATCCTACCCCCGATCCGCAGTAGGTCCGAAATTTAAGAGGGGGGCAAAGTTTGTACTTTCCCCAAATTTCAAACAAGCGCGTCCCATCTTCTGTTCAAAAAAGCCAAAAACAAGCGCGTCCCAGACCGAAACATGGTTCCCCCCACCCGTCTGATTCCCCATTCGTACTCCGTGGGCGCCAAAACTACCTCTCCACCAGCTGCGAAACCCCGGCGTCCTCCGTCCGCCACCCCATCCCACCCATCAACCGCCGCCCTCCTCCATCACGCCGGAGCCGATACCCCGACGTCGTCGTCCACCGCAACCTCAACCGCAACGCCCTCCACGGCTAGTAGTTGAAGCCGAGGCCGAGCCGTCCGTACCCGAGCCAGTTCAACCACGCCGTCCTACGCCTCACCGCTGCCGCTCCAACTTCGCCACCCTCCACCGCACCGGAGCTGTTCCTGCTACGCCGTCCTTTGCCGCCTCGGATCTGCTTCCCCTCCGCCGACATACGGCCACGGCAACACAGTCAACAATTTGGCCATGGGTTCGTTCAAGCCTGCACCCTCCAGAACATCGGTTTCCCCGGTAAAAAGAAGAAGATCGGCGCGACATGTGGAGGTGACCACACCGGCAACCGAAAAAGGTACTCCTCTTCCCTTATTCGTGCAAATCTTACGTCTCTGCTTGCACGGTATTCATCCCACAAAAGACACTAGTTGACCGCTTCTTCTTGATACTAGATGTTCCTAGTAACTCGCGATGCACAAGGTTTCTCCTCATATACTATTTCACCTTAGCTAGAGGTCCGTCGCCCCCTGAATTTCAATTTCTGGCGAGTTGATTCCCAATTAACGGAAGCATTCCCCGGCGTAATAGGCGCTAGTACGCCTGTTACGCCGGGGAAGCAGAGCCTTAGTGTTTATCTTAGGGGTGTGTGCGGCCTAGAGCTACTGGCGCCCGATCTGGAGGTCAGCCGGGATTAAAGGGATGGCCTGGGGGCGCTGCCAAGCACGGCGGTGGTGTGAGGTCGATGGGAGGACGGGGCGGCGGAGGCAGGGGTCTGGGCCGGTGGTCGCTGGCGGTTCGAGAAAGATCGTCAACAGTGACTGGCGGGAGGTAGACGAAGGCCATCTGCCCGTTCCTTATAGATCGGACGGTTCATTAAAAAAATTGACTGACCTATTTATTTTCAGTCGACTGTTATCTTAGATATGACCACATGTGGTGGTGTGCTGGAGGAGTACCTGCATTTCCTGTGCTCATATATTACAAAATCATACAGAGTAGAATCTAATTTTGTTTGCCATGCAATGTTGTAGAGCTATCATATGTCTCCTGTCATTTATTTTTTAGCCACCTGCTATCTGCTACTTTTACAGTGCACTAGTTCTGCACACACTTCACCCTTACTCTCACTATTGTGTTTTTATGCAAGGGTATTTCAGACTCTGCTGCCATGAGAGAAGCCAAAACGAAAAGAGAGAAGTCGCTCCAGCTTCGTATGCGGGTAGGCAAGACATGTTACAGCGCTATAAAGGGTGCAGTGTCAGCAGATGGAGACGGTAAACGTAGCTCTGGAGTTGATGACCTTGCTCGCAATGAACCACCATCCCAGGTGATTGCTTTAACTTCGCGGTGTCATATGTGGTTGCATGTTCCATATGGTGTCTAGCTTGTATTCGAAAGGCTGAAGTCGGTAAGATAAGGAAAGATATTTTTTTACATGAACCACCATCCCGTGAGCACCAGAAGACAAATAGCTAGTCAGGGCACTGGCCGAGCCAGTGACAAGCCCAGCAAAGATAGGCATCACCTGGAAGCCAACTAAAAAGCTGCGATGGTGGCGAAGCAGCCTGCCTCCCACCAGGCTCTCAGGTCCTAGATGATCATGCTCACCACTCCAGCCGGATGTCTAGCTTGTATTGCTTCCAATTTGGTTAAATTGCATCTGCTTAGCTTACACATTATACCTTTGAATATGACATGCCTTTCTGTTTTTGGTACATACTAGTACATCTGTGTATTAACCATGTTCTTACATCAAACTAATGTTCTTGTGTATCCCTCATCAATCACTTATGACGAGGCAGGCAAGCAAGGGGACTACTCCTCATTTAAAGAATGTAGCGTCAGCCTCCCGACATGATTCTCAAGAAACGGAAATGCTAGATGAAGATAGTGAACGTAGCTCTGTAGTTGATTACAGCATTTCCCCTACACTAGCATCGCAGGTGCTTGCTCTAACTTGGCAGCGTGATATGTGGTTGCATGTTGCATATGGTGTCTAGATTGTAATTCTTCCAATCTGGTTAAACTGCATGTGCTAGTCTGCTTAGCTTATACATTATACCTGTTAATGTGACATGCCTTCCTATATTTAGTACATAGTACATCTGTCTATTAAGTATGTCCTTACATAAAACTATTGTTTTTTTTGTATCCCGCATCAATCAACATGACGAGACTGTTGGGGATCGTAGCAGAATTTTAAAATTTCCTACGCATCACCAAGATCCATCTATGGAGTATACTAGCAACGAGGGGAAAGGAGTGCATCTACATACCCTTGTAGATCGCGAGCGGAAGCGTTCCAATGAACGGGGTTGATGGAGTCGTACTCGCCATGATCCAAATCACCGATGACCGAGTGCCGAACGGACGGCACCTCCGCGTTCAACACACGTACGGAGCAGCGAAGTCTCCTCCTTCTTGATCCATCAAGGGGAAAGGAGAGGTTGATGGAGATCCAGCAGCACGACGGCGTGGTGGTGGAAGTAGCGGGATCTCGGCAGGGCTTCGCCAAGCTTCTGCGAGAGGGAGAGGTGTTGCAGGGGGAGAGGGAGGCGCCAGGGGCTGTGGTGCTGCTGCCCTCCCTCCCCCCCCCCCCACTATATATAGGGACCCCTGGGGGGGCGCCGGCCCTGGGAGATCAGATCTCCAAGGGGGGCGGCGGCCAAGGGGGAAGGGGGGTGGCTTCCCCCCCCAAGCCAAGTGGGACGCCCCCCACCCCCAGGGTTTCCAACCCTAGGCGTAGGGGGAGGCCCAAGGGGGGCGCCCCAGCCCACTAAGGGCTGGTTCCCTTCCCACTTCAGCCCATGGGGCCCTCCGGGATAGGTGGCCCCACCCGGTGGACCCCCGGGACCCTTCCGGTGGTCCCGGTACAATACCGATAACCCCCGAAACTTCCCGGTGGCCGAAACTGGACTTCCCATATATAATTCTTTACCTCCGGACCATTCCGGAACTCCTCGTGACGTCTGGGATCTCATCCGGGACTCCGAACAACTTTCGGGTTTCCGCATACTAATATCTCTACAACCCTAGCGTCACCGAACCTTAAGTGTGTAGACCCTACGGGTTCGGGAGACATGCAGACATGACCGAGACGCCTCTCCGGTCAGTAACCAACAGCGGGATCTGGATACCCATGTTGGCTCCCACATGTTCCACAATGATCTCATCGGATGAACCACGATGTCGAGGATTCAATCAATCCCGTATACAATTCCCTTTGTCAATCGGTATGTTACTTGCCCGAGATTCGATCGTCGGTATCCCAATACCTTATTCAATCTCGTTACCGGCAAGTCACTTTACTCGTACCGTAATGCATGATCCCGTGACTAACTCCTTAGTCACATTGAGCTCATTATGATGATGCATTACCGAGTGGGCCCAGAGATACCTCTCCGTCATACGGAGTGACAAATCCCAGTCTCGATCCGTGTCAACCCAACAGACACTTTCAGAGATACCTGTAGTGTACCTTTATAGTCACCCAGTTACGTTGTGACGTTTGGCACACCCAAAGCACTCCTACGGCATCCGGGAGTTACACGATCTCATGGTCTAAGGAAAAGATACTTGACATTGGAAAAGCTCTAGCAAACGAACTACACGATCTTTGAGCTATGCTTAGGATTGGGTCTTGTCCATCACATCATTCTCCTAATGATGTGATCCCGTTATCAATGACATCCAATGTCCATAGTCAGGAAACCATGACTATCTGTTGATCAACGAGCTAGTCAACTAGAGGCTTACTAGGGACACGTTGTGGTCTATGTATTCACACATGTATTACGATTTCCGGATAACACAATTATAGCATGAACAATAGACAATTATCATGAACAAAGAAATATAATAATAACCATTTTATTATTGCCTCTAGGGCATATTTCCAACAGTCTCCCACTTGCACTAGTCAATAATCTAGTTACATTGTGATGAATCGAACACCCATAGAGTTCTGGTGTTGATCATGTTTTGCTCTAGGGAGAGGTTTAGTCAACGGATCTGCTACATTCAGGTCCGTATGTACTTTACAAATATCTATGTCTCCATTTTGAACACTTTCACGAATGGAGTTGAAGTGACGCTTGATATGCGTGGTCTTCCTGTGAAACCTGGGCTCCTTGGCAAGGGCAATAGCTCTAGTGTTGTCACAGAAGAGAGTCATCAGGCCCGACGCATTGGGAATCACCCCTAGGTCGGTAATGAACTCCTTCATCCAGATTGCTTCTTGCGCTGCCTCTGAGGCTGCCATGTACTCCGCTTCACATGTAGATCCCGCCACGACGCTTTGCTTGCAACTGCACCAGCTTACTGCCCCTCCATTCAAAATATACACGTATCCGGTTTGTCACTTCGAGTCATCCAGATCTGTGTCGAAGCTAGCATCGACGTAACCCTTTACGACGAGCTCTTCGTCACCTCCATAAACGAGAAACATATCCTTAGTCCTCTTCAGGTACTTTAGGATATTCTTGACCGCTGTCCAGTGTTCCATGCCGGGATTACTTTGGTACCTTCCTACCAAACTTACGGCAAGGTTTACATCAGGTCTGGTACACAGCATGGCATACATAATAGACCCTATGGCCGAGGCATAGGGGATGACACTCATCTTTTCTCTATCTTCTGCCGTGGTCGGGCATTGAGCCGTGCTCAATTGCACACCTTGCAATACAGGCAAGAACCCCTTCTTGGACTGATCCATATTGAAGTTCTTCAATATCTTGTCAAGGTACGTACTCTGTGAAAGACCAATGAGGCGTCTTGATCTATCTCTATAGATCTTGATGCCTAATATATAAGCAGCTTCTTAAAGGTCCTTCATTGAAAAACACTTATTCAAATAGGCCTTTATACTTTCCAAGAATTCTATATCATTTCCCATCAATAGTATGTCATCCACATATAATAAGAGAAATGCTATAGAGCTCCCACTCACTTTCTTGTAAACACAGGCTTCTCCATAAGTCTGTCTAAACCCAAACGCTATGATCATCTCATCAAAACGAATGTTCCAACTCCGAGATGCTTGCACCAGCCCATAGATGGAGCGCTGGAGCTTGCATACCTTGTTAGCATTCTTAGGATCGACAAAACCTTCCGGCTGCATCATATACAATTCTTCCTTAAGAAAGCCGTTAAGGAATGATGTTTTGACGTCCATTTGCCATATCTCATAATCATAGAATGCGGCAATTGCTAACATGATTCGGGTGGACTTCAGCTTCGCTACGGGTGAGAAAGTCTCATCGTAGTCAACCCCTTGAACTTGTCGATAACCCTTAGCGACAAGTCGAGCCTTATAGATGGTCACATTACCATCCGCGTCTGTCTTCTTCTTAAAGATCCATTTATTTTCTATGGCTCGCCGATCATCGGGCAAGTCAGTCAAAGTCCATACTTCGTTTTCATACATGGATCCTATCTCGGATTTCATGGCTTCTAGCCATTTGTCGGAATCCGGGCCCGCCATCGCTTCTTCATAGTTCGAAGGTTCACCGTTGTCCAACAACATGATTTCCAGGACAGGGTTGCCGTACCACTCTAGTGCGGAACGTGTCCTTGTGGACCTACGAAGTTCAGCAGTAACTTGATCCGAAGCTTCATGATCATCATCATTAACTTCCTCCCAAGTCGGTGTAGGCACCACAGGAACATCTTCCCGCGCTGTGCTACTTTCCGGTTCGGAAGGGGTGACTATCACCTCATCAAGTTCCACTTTCCTCCCACTCAATTCTTTCGAGAGAAACTCTTTCTCCAGAAAGGACCCGTTCTTGGCAACAAAGATCTTGCCTTCGGATCTGAGGTAGAAGGTATACCCAATGGTTTCCTTAGGGTATCCTATGAAGACGCATTTTTCCGACTTGGGTTCGAGCTTTTCAGGTTGAAGTTTCTTGACATAAGCATCGCATCCCCAAACTTTTAGAAACGACAGCTTAGGTTTCTTCCCAAACCATAATTCATACGGTGTCGTCTCAACGGATTTCGACGGAGCCCTATTTAAAGTGAATGTGGCAGTCTCTAAAGCATAGCCCCAAAATGAGAGCGTTAGATCGGTAAGAGACATCATAGATCACACCATATCCAATAGAGTGCGATTACGACATTCGGACACACCATTTCGCTGAGGTGTTCCAGGCGGCGTGAGTTGTGAAACGATTCCACATTTCCTTAAGTGCGTACCAAATTCGTGACTTAAATATTCTCCACCACGATCTGATCGTAAGAATTTTATTTTCCTGTCATGTTGATTCTCAACCTCACTCTGAAATTCCTTGAACTTTTCAAAGGTTTCAGACTTGTGTTTCATTAGGTAGACATACCCATATCTACTTAAGTCATCAGTGAGAGTGAGAACATAACGATATCCTCCGCGAGCCTCAACACTCATTGGACCGCACACATCGGTATGTATGATTTCCAATAAGTTGGTTGCTCGCTCCATTGTTCCAGAGAACGGAGTCTTTGTCATCTTACCCATGAGGCATGGTTCACACGTGTCAAATGATTCGTAATCAAGAGACTCCAAAAGTCCATCTGCATGGAGCTTCTTCATGCGTTTGACACCAATGTGACCAAGGCGGCAGTGCCACAAGTATGTGGGACTATCGTTATCAACTTTACATCTTTTGGTATTCACACTATGAATATGTGTAACATCACGTTCAAGATTCATCAAGAATAAACCATTGACCAGCGGGGCATGACCATAAAACATATCTCTCATATAAATAGAACAACTATTATTCTCGGATTTAAATGAGTAGCCATCTCGAATTAAACGAGATCCAGATACAATGTTCATGCTCAAAGCTGGCACTAAATAACAATTATTGAGGTTTAAAACTAATCCCGTAGGTAGATGCAGAGGTAGCGTGCCGACGGCGATCACATCGACCTTGGAACCATTCCCGACGCACATCGTCACCTCGTCCTTTGCCAGTCTCCGCTTATTCCGCAGTTCCTGTTTTGAGTTACAAATATGAGAAACCGCACCGGTATCAAATACCCAGGAGCTACTACGAGTACTGGTAAGGTACACATCAATTACATGTATATCACATATACCTTTGGTATTGCCGGCCTTCTTGTCCGCTAAGTATTTGGGGCAGTTCCGCTTCCAGTGACCACTTCCCTTGCAATAAAAGCACTCAGTCTCAGGCTTGGGTCCATACTTCGACTTCTTCCCGGCAACTGGCTTACCGGGCGCGGCAACTCCCTTGCCGTCCTTCTTGAAGTTCTTCTTGCCCTTGCCTTTCTTGAACTTAGTGGTTTTATTCATCATCAACACTTGATGTTCCTTTCTGATCTCCACCTCCGCTAATTTCAGCATTGAATATACCTCAGGAATGGTCTTTTCCATCCCCTACATATTGAAGTTCATCACAAAGCTCTTGTAGCTTGGTGGAAGCGACTGAAGGATTCTGTCAATGACCGCGTCATCCGGGAGATTAACTCCCAGCTGAGACAAGCGGTTGTGCAACCCAGACATTCTGAGTATGTGCTCACTAACAGAACTATTTTCCTCCATTTTACAGTTGAATAACTTGTCAGAGACTTCATATCTCTCAACCCGGGCATGAGCTTGGAAAACCATTTTCAGCTCTTCGAACATCTCATATGCTCCATGTTTCTCAAAACGCTTTTGGAGACCCGGTTCTAAGCTGTAAAGCATGCCGCACTGAACGAGGGAGTAATCATCAGCACGTGATTGCCAAGCGTTCATAACGTCTTGGTTCTCTGGGATTGGTGCTTCACCTAGCGGTGCTTCTAGGACATAATCTTTCTTGGCAGCTATGAGGATGATCCTCAGGTTCCGGACCTAGTCCGTATAGTTGCTGCCATCATCTTTCAGCTTGGTTTTCTCTAGGAACGCGTTGAAGTTGATGACAACGTGGGCCATTTGATCTACAAGACATATTGTAAAGATTTTAGACTAAGTTCATGATAATTAAGTTCATCTAATCAAATTACTCAATGAACTCCCACTCAGATAGACATCCCTCTAGTCATCTAAGTGAAACATGATCCGAGTTAACTAGGCCGTGTCTGATCATCACGTGAGACGGACTAGTCAAGATCGGTGAACATCTCCATGTTGATCGTATCTTCTATACGACTCATGCTCGACCTTTCGGTCCTCCGTGTTCCGAGGCCATGTCTGTACATGCTAGGCTCGTCAAGTCAACCTAAGTGTATTGCGTGTGTTCCGAGGCCATGTCTGTACATGCTAGGCTCGTCAACACCCGTTGTATGCGAACGTTAGAATCTATCACACCCGATCATCACGTGGTGCTTCGAAACAACGAACCTTCGCAACGGTGCACAGTTAGGGGGAACACTTTCTTGAAATTATTATAAGGGATCATCTTACTTACTACCGTCGTTCTAAGCAAATAAGATGCAAAACATGATAAACATCACATGCAATCAAATAGTGACATGATATGGCCAATATCATTTTGCTCCTTTGATCTTCATCTTCGGGGCACCATGATCATCTTCGTCACCGGCATGACACCATGATCTCCATCATCATGATCTCCATCATTGTGTCTTCATGAAGTTGTCACGCCAACAATTACTTCTACTTCTATGGCTAACGCGTTTAGCAATAAAGTAAAGTAATTTACATGGCGTTATTCAATGACACGCAGGACATACAAAAAATAAAGACAACTCCTATGGCTCCTGCCGGTTGTCATACTCATCGACATGCAAGTCGTGATTCCTATTACAAGAATATGCTCAATCTCATACATCACATATATCATTCATCACATCTTCTGGCCATATCACATCACATAGCACATGCTGCAAAAACAAGTTAGACGTCCTCTAATTGTTGTTGCAAGTTTTTACGTGGCTTGTATAGGTTTCTAGCAAGAACGTTTCTTACCTACGTAAAACCACAACGTGATATGCCAAATTCTATTTACCCTTCATAAGGACCCTTTTCATCGAATCCGTTCCGACTAAAGTGGGAGAGACAGACACCCGCTAGCCACCTTATGCAACTAGTGCATGTCAGTCGGTGGAACCTGTCTCACGTAAGCGTACGTGTAAGGTCGGTCCGGGCCGCTTCATCCCACAATACCGCCGAAACAAGATAAGACTAGTAGCGGCAAGAAGAATTGGCAACATCTACGCCCACAACTGCTTTTTGTTCTACTCGTGCATAGTAACTACGCATAGGCCTGGCTCATGATGCCACTGTTGGGGATCGTAGCAGAATTTTCAAATTTCCTATGCATCACCAAGATCCATCTATGGAGTATACTAGCAACACGGGGAAAGGAGTGCATCTACATACCCTTGTAGATCGCGAGCGGAAGCGTTCCAATGAACGGGGTTGATGGAGTCGTACTCGCCGTGATCCAAATCACCGATGACCGAGTGCCGAACGGACGGCACCTCCGCGTTCAACACACGTACAGAGCAGCGACGTCTCCTCCTTCTTGATCCAGCAAGGGGAAAGGAGAGGTTGATGGAGATCCAGCAGCACGACGGCGTGGTGGTGGAAGTAGCGGGATCTCGGCAGGGCTTCGCCAAGCTTCTGCGAGAGGGAGAGGTGTTGCAGGGGGAGAGGGAGGCGCCAGGGGCTGTGGTGCTGCTGCCCTCCCTCCCCCCCACTATATATAGGGACCCCTGGGGGGCGCCGGCCCTGGGAGATCAGATCTCCAAGGGGGGGCGGCGGCCAAGGGGGCAGGGGGTGGCTTCCCCCCCAAGCCAAGTGGGGCGCCCCCCAACCCTAGGCGCAGGGGGAGGCCCAAGGGGGGTGCCCCAGCCCACTAAGGGCTGGTTCCCTTCCCACTTAAGCCCATGGGGCCCTCCAGGATAGGTGGCCCCACCCGGTGGACCCCCGGGACCCTTCCGGCGGTCCCCGTACAATACCGATAACCCCCAAAACTTTCCCGGTGGCCGAAACTGGACTTCCCATATATAATTCTTTACCTCCGGACCATTCCGGAACTCCTCGTGACGTCCGGGATCTCATCCGGGACTCCAAACAACTTTCAGGTTTCCGCATACTAATATCTCTACAACCCTAGCGTCACCGAACCTTAAGTGTGTAGACCCTACGGGTTCGGGAGACATGCAGACATGACCGAGACGCCTCTCCGGTCAATAACCAACAGCGGGATCTGGATACCCATGTTGGCTCCCACATGTTCCACGATGATCTCATCGGATGAACCACGATGTCGAGGATTCAATCAATCCCGTATACAATTCCCTTTGTCAATCGGTATGTTACTTGCCCGAGATTCGATCGTCGGTATCCCAATACCTTGTTCAATCTCGTTACCGGCAAGTCACTTTACTCTTACCGTAATGCATGATCCCGTGACTAACTCCTTAGTCACATTGAGCTCATTATGATGATGCATTACCGAGTGGGCCCAGAGATACCTCTCCGTCATACGGAGTGACAAATCCCAGTCTCGATCCGTGTCAACCCAACAGACACTTTCAGAGATACCTGTAGTGTACCTTTATAGTCACCCAGTTACGTTGTGACGTTTGGCACACCCAAAGCACTCCTACGGCATCCGGGAGTTACACGATCTCATGGTCTAAGGAAAAGATACTTGACATTGGAAAAGCTCTAGCAAACGAACTACACGATCTTTGAGCTATGCTTAGGATTGGGTCTTGTCCATCACATCATTCTCCTAATGATGTGATCCCGTTATCAATGACATCCAATGTCCATAGTCAGGAAACCATGACTATCTGTTGATCAACGAGCTAGTCAACTAGAGGCTTACTAGGGACACGTTGTGGTCTATGTATTCACACATGTATTACGATTTCCGGATAACACAATTATAGCATGAACAATAGACAATTATCATGAACAAAGAAATATAATAATAACCATTTTATTATTGCCTCTAGGGCATATTTCCAACAGAGACACCTTTAGTATATGCAGTGCGATATTAGTTGCATCTTTCATACGATTTATAGCATGCGTTGCTTCTAATTTGTTGAAATTCCATTTATGATGGGACGCTTTTAACTTGGCAGAGTCATATTGGTTGCATCTTTCATGTGGTGTCCAGCTTGCATTGCTTCTTATTTGCTGGAATGGTTTCTGCTTAGTTTACACAAACAGTTGTGAACATGCCATGCCATCCTGTTTTTCGTGCATATTCCATCATGGTATCATGTGTTTGCCTTACATCAAAGTAGTGATTGTCAGTATCATGCATGAATGAGTTCTGAAGAGAGAATTTTATTACTTTTTATTTTCGGTTTTACTTGACAATTCAAAATCAATAAAGCGGAAGGAAGTTAGCAAGGCAGCGGATAAAGGTGCTCCTTCCGAACGGAGGGCCTCTACAGTTTCTACTCATCCACACCCCCAAGATGATTTCCAAGACAACACATGCATAGACACTCAACAAAGTTGTGTTTATGATGAGCACGTCTCCCCTAGTGCAGCATCACCGGTGCTCCCTCTAACTTGGCACTGTTATATGTGGTTGCATGTTATGTGTGATGTCTAGCTAGTATTGCTTCTAATTTTGTTGAATTCCATCTGCTTACTTTACACATTATACTTGAATAAGACACGTGTTCCTGTTTCTAGAACATACAATATCTGTCTATCACACCATGTTCTTACATCAAATTACTACTGTTGTGTAACCTGCAACAATCACTTATCATAAGACATGTTTGACTTCGGAGTGTGATATAGGTTACATCATAGTTCTGGTTATCTCTTCCGTTCTGTTTTTCATACGTATTACATCCTCCTATCATGTGGTTGTCTAACATCAAAGTTCAGTTCGTCTGCATGACGCATCAATTTGTTCTGAAGAACTAAATTGTTATTCATTTTTCTTGTTGGCTTGACTTAACATGGCACAGAGAAAGAGGAAGAAACACAGAATGGCAGGGAATGAGAAGCGGATGAATCCTGCAGATTCTGCTGGTACTGATGGTGCAATAGAAGGTCAAAGTCCAGCGGAAAATTCTACAAACATGGCATCCCATGCTACACGAGTTGCAAAAAAAAGCCAAACAGAAACAAATAGCTGCCACCAAACAAGCAGAGACAGCCCTAGTTCTTGCAACACCTACCACAGTACTACCAGCTGCACGACTTACTCGTGCGTCAACTGAGCTAGCAGCATGTTCCCAAGCTCCCTTGCCACCTGACACTACTTCCCAAGCACTCTTGACACAAGATGAGTTGGCAATATCAGATGAACCTTGTGAGCTTCAACAGCAAGAAGGTAGTTGCTGGAGTCAAGTTACAGTTGCATGCTTCTTTATATGTAGTCTCACAGTTTGATGTACACTAACACTTCCTATGTTCGTTGTTGGACTAGCACCTAGGCGCAAGAGGAAACAAACATCAGGGATAATGCTCGATAGGTTAACTAAATCTAGAGGAGGAAGAATGGAGATCCGTTTTGAGGCAGGTTTAAAAAGGCCACATGATGCTACAGAGTCAGCCAAGTTAGTATCAGAGGCAGCGGTTACCGTTAGGTGTCATGTACGTATCCTCCCAACATGGATTCAGTACAGGAATGACAAAGACGAAACCCAGTTCAACACCTTCCTCGACCATTTATCTGTAAGTATGGTTATGTATGGAAACTAGTAATATCATCTTGCTCTGTCCCATACTTTCTAGGTTGCTGATAATGAGACTCCCATAATTTTCAACAGATGAGGTTCAAGTTGGATAGCCAAGATGATGCAACTAGACAAGCTTGCACCATGTTTTCAAGTCTGCTCTGCGACAGTATCGGTATAACTTGAGGAAAACTCACTTTGAAGGCAAGGCTAACAGTGAACTTTCCCAAACATCTCCAGTGGAAAATATATCAGATGAAGACTGGAGGGGCCTTGTTAAACACTGGTCTGATCCGAAGTATCAGGTACATTATATATATGTGATCAGATCACATGTTGAAGTCCTATTTACGCATGTGCCACACAAATCTATCTTCTTGTAGGTGAACTGTTCAAAGAACGGCCAACCGTACGAAAGTGAAATTCCAACAGACGACAGGATCTCGTAGCTATATTGCACACTGCGAGGCTCTTGTAATTAGCTGCTGTTTCACTCTTTTCGCTGTACCATATTATCAGATCTATATTGACTTGTTCGAAATGCAGAGGAAAGCCCGCAAGGACCAAAAAGTACCTGAACCAAATGCTGTGGAAATCTTCAAGGACTATCACACCAGCAAGAAGAAGGGCATGACTACACCAGTCAAAGCCGCTGTTGTAAGTCCTTAATCCTCATGCCTTTTAACTACTACTTACTCTGACTTGTGCCTTGAACTGCATGGTTTGCAGCCAATGTCTATTACTCTTTTCAATTTTATACACAATTGTCTTAGCGTATCATTGCACCTTACAAGGTTTAAAAGAGAGGAGTGATGTTCCTTTGATCTTGACCCGTAATCTAGTTCCGTGCTGGACTTGCCCACACAACGTTACAATTGCCTGTTTGTCTGTTCTCAGTTGTTTTGTGATATGAATGATGTCATACTATGCTTACCGTATTATAAACTTCGTCTCTTTATCCTTAGCCCTCAATACAATGTGAAGAAATAGACAATACATTAGCGATGGTACATGGTCATATGTTTGGAACCTGGTTTTATTATGTACTTTGCAATAAAATACAACTAATATTTTACATGGGTTCACCAGAATAAGTTCTGTATATAGACCAAAGCTATTTTGTTTGGTTTTGCTGCCTCCTTAATATCTTCTGTTCTGGTACTACTAATGTAAAACCTCAACTTTTCACCGAGCTATGGAAAAAATGGTGGAACCGCCACCTTCTGAAGGTGGCGAGGCAACTACAACCGCAATGTCAGCTCTTGCTACAGTGGGTCAGTACCTGTCCACTAACAGTGCCAAAAGCACGTTCCTGCATAATACTGGGTCCGTTGTTAAGGCAATATCGTCCAAACTGCCTCATGATCAAGATATGCAAGCTCAAAGCAATGTTGTATCTGCGCTCCAGACACAAGTCCATTCCCTAACAGAGACCCTTTGTGAAACAAGGAGAAACATTGCTCAATGTCGTCAAGATATGCATGGTTTTGACACCAGACTATCAGACATTTGTTATGTTTTTCAGGAGCCTAGGGGAAATGAAGGCGAGGGTTATGGTGCTCCATCAGACAATACAACATGAAAACGTAACAGTCAGGTCAAATGAACTGAGCTTCTGAACTTCTGGTGGTGCATTTATCTCCTAGACTGTTAAGTTTTATGCCAACCTTCCTTTTGTTATATAGTTGTAATTTGTTTTGGTGCGATACAAAATTTATTCTTAACGTGCAGCCACCGGCTGAAGAAAACAGCAAGCCATTTTTGTATAGTGTAGGGTGTTCCCTATATTTGCACTGGTGGCGATCTTTGATGCCAAGTGGATGTAATCTGTGCAATCGCCTTAATAGCCTAGCGTTAGTTTCGGCCTTATTTATTTCCTAGTCTTCTTTTTCCCTGGTTTGCTAGTGGCCGCAACTACCATGGGCCATATACGGGCCGTAGGATCCATGGGTCTCCTACGGGCCGTCGATAAATGGGCCTGTAATCGGTGGGCCTCGGGCCGTCGGATAAATGGGTCTACATGGGCCGTAATCGGGCGTAATTGGTATCGGCCTAGCACGGTAACAGGCCGTAGGACAACAAAGGCTTAATTCTGTCACAGGCATAACGGGTCGTTAATGGGCCAGAATATAGGACGGGCTGGAAACGGCGCAACGGATTAACAGGCCAGAAACGGGCCGACTCTTGCCATGGGCCGAATTTGGCCCATTAGGGTAACACGCCAGTAACGGGCCGACTCTTGCCATGGGCCGAATTTGGCCCATTAGGGGAACAGGCTAGTAACGGGCCGACTCTTGCCATGGGCCGAATTTGGCCCATTAGGGGAACAGGCCAGTAACGGGCCGGAAGTAATCGAGGGCCGAAAAGGAGCCCAAGAACGTATGGGTCGTCAATAGGCCGAAAGCTAACACGGGCTGGAAACGGCCCATGTAAATCACGGGCCGTTAACGGGTATAAAGAAAATTATTGTTCATTATGGGCTAGAGTCACCGTGGGCCTGTAAAGGGCCGAAAGATACGAAGGCCTCATATGGGCCGAAAGACGTCATGGGCCATACATGGGCCGAAAGTGAAATGGGCTGGTGTTATATTCGACGGCCCACATGACGTTGTTGGGCCGATTTCCTTTAGGGCCTAACGGGCCGTGAGTTAACGGGCCGTAAAATGGGCTATTTGCGAAGAGACCATTAACAGGCTTTTCATGGGCCAGCCCGTTAACTTTTGACCAAGTCAAACGGGCCGGCTTTGTAAGATAAATGGGCCAGTGGTGGGCCGTGGCACGTGTCGACATATCATAGGCACCTATCTGACCCACTGACGAGCTGACACGTGTTTCGTCCGGCCAATAAGAATTTTACACGTGGAAATTTCCCATTGGTCGGGGCTGTTAACGGGTTATCGGATCCAAAACCCGACCTGATAGCTTAACGGCGTTCCATTACGGTGGATGCCACGTGTCGGCCACCCTTGACGAAAGCACTTCTGTAACGCGCGATTTATCGTCATGGAAGTGGACACTTCCGTGATGATAATTTTGGTAATCTCATGGAACACTTCTACGACAGCACAGGTATGACTATCTTGATTCTGTCATAAATTTGTCATGGATGTACATGCATGACAAAAAACGCGACCTACTGTGACAAACACATATCATCACGGAAGTGTATTTTTTTTGTAGTGCGACCCGCGTGCCCCCATTCCCACAACCCCTCATGTGCAATCTGAGGGATTGGGGCCGGTCACGTTCCATCTCCCGAGCAAACGGGGTGGGAAGACAGAGACGGCGACGCGGAGGCCGGCGCAGCCTAATGAAGAACTCGCGGGGCTGGTCTCCGACATCGCCTTCCATCGGGAAAGGCACCATTGGCGGAGGCGAAGCCGGCGCACCACCCCGTCCTCCTCTTCCCCGAGCACTACGACCTCTGCCACGGCCTCGCCCACGGCCTCGCCCCCTCCCCCTTCCCCTCGCGGCCGGTTCCACCGCCACGGGCTCAGCAGGAGGAGGGACGCGCTGTCGAGCGGCGACCCTCGCCGCCACCGTCGAGGGTCTCGGGTTCCCTTTCTCCATGGCGAGTGAAAGGAAGAAGCAGAAGCAAGAGGAGATAGATGACACAAGAATGTGGGATGCCATTCCCCCTTCCCCCTCTTTATAAAGGGCTGGGGTCGGGGCTCGGCCGCCCCACTCGACCAATCCAGCCACCGGAGGCGCAGGGAATCAGGACCGACCCGCTGCCCCAACCAGCGACGGCCCGGTTTCCCGCCTCCACCGCTTGCCACCCCAGGCGCATGAAGGACGCGTGGCGGACGTGCAGAACTGAGGGGACAGGTGAAGCAACATCTCCCCACCCCGTGATCGTGGGGAGTGGACGCCTTGAAGACCGCGGCCCGGCCCCATTCAGTAAATGAGCCGCGCCTCCACGCCTCCCTCTTTTTACGGGGAAGGCGTGAGCCGCCTCTTTACTGCGATGTGATGCATGCATGTGGAAACCGCCCCACGCATGGCGCCCACGTCACGCACACCCCTCCACGTCGCGCCACGCGCGCGGGTCATGGGAAGCGCGTGAGTGAAAAGTTTTACCGCGGTAAAAACCGCCCCGCCTGCCCGCGCACCGTTTTGGGCCTGGCCCAACAACGTGTCGCGCTTATGTGTGGCCCATGCCCGGGGCTCCTGTCGGTGTACAAAAAGAGGGGTGCGTTTTTGTACCCCTATACCTGTGCACGGGCAGTCGGAGCCGCGCCTACGGTCACGCCAAGCAGAGCAGGGGAGGTGAGCCAAGGTAAGACCGAAGCCCAAGATAATAAGAGCAACGCCAAGGCCAAGACCACAAAGAGCAGAGGGACGAAGCAGGTTCCCCCGGCAAGACCCTTGCCGGGGCAGCTCGCCCCACACCAACAGAGCGAGCCACCCTTGAGCCCACGGTCCCCAACGCCATCATCCACGTGGGGCCAGGGCTCGGGAAGGCACCTCTGTGGTGGCATGCAGATCTTTGTGAAGACATATTCAAGATCAGATGAGGATTAGAAGACGACGATCCTCTGCAAGATCCTTGCCGAGGAAGGCCACCACACCCCCGGCAAGGCCCTTGCCGGGGACGACAGCGCGCCACGGCAAGACCCTTGCCGGGCCACATGGCAAGACCCTTGCCGGACCACCCGGCAAGGCCCTCACCAAGGACGCCAGCAGGGCCACCGCCAGGTCCACGCCAACCAAGCTTCCACCGCCGCTCACATGCAGCTGCCAGCCCAACCAGCTGGGCGGGCACCTGCGTGGCAGCATGCAGCCCCCAGGCCAACTCATCGAGTGCCTGCGTGGCGGCATGCAGATCTTCATGAAGGCTCCACCACCGCGCCACCTCAGCTGCCTGCCTATCTACATGGCGCCGCGCGCATCGCTGGCCAAGGCGCGTGTCAAAGCGAGGAGGTGCGGCGACGGACGGGACGGGCCTCGCCCCCGTCCCCGATAAAGCAAGGGGACACCTAAGCTACGCATTAAATGCGTCTTGTCCTGTAATACGAGCGATAAGCTCAGGGCACTGTACGCCTTTCCACCTCCTGTGTGCCACTGTGGCAGCCCCTTCCAACTATAAAAGGAGGCCCATGGCATACTGGAGAAGGATTCGGCTCTTTCGAACCACGCACTCACCACAGCTAGTTCGAGAGCTCAAGAACTCTCTGAAATACACCCACCAAAGCAGGACTAGGGTTTTACGCATCCTCGCGGCCCGAACCTGGGTAAACGATCCTTGTGCTGTGTACTGATCCTGCTCTTCTTGCAACCCCGCGCCCCGGCAACCGTAGTAGGGATTCTTGTGATCCCATAGGTGTCGTTCCACACCGACAAATTTGTGCTGGAGTAATACCTTTCCCTATCATAGTCACTCCACAAGTTCTGTGTTGTCGTCAACCGAGAACACCGATTAGTGAATCGAATCAACACTGTGATTCAATACTCCTAGTACTTTGTTGTTGATACGTTTAATACTCCATCACGTCACTCCTAGCCCGATCGGTTACTTCATGATCTTGCTAATTTTGATTGTGCTACCTGGTCCTTCTTCCCGGAGCACAAATTTAGACGGTGAGCTAACCTTACATCGATCTTCCTCGTCATATCATTTCTCCTTGAACAGAAAACTTGATTTCGAGTTTGTCTCGCACCCATGGTTCCAATAACCTTTCGCTTCATCATTCCTTTAACTTGATGTCATCGCCGATCGATTACATCTTCATGAAATCTCTCGACAAAGGTGTCGTGATCATCATCAACATTCTGGGTTCTTCCGAGATATCTATCGAATTCATGATGAGAAATACTATCCTTGCCCCTCGATGATTTGTGTTATCATAGACAACATTCTTGCCTTCCCCCCAACACAAACTTGTTCGTGTTCTGTGTTATACCTTGAGTTCCTTGTTATCCAGCATTTGTTCTTCTTTACCTTGGAGTATTACCATCTCTTATGTCATCAATGTTGTGAGAATTTCACCACCTCTTAAGAATTCGTGATACAGTGATGCTTCTTGCCATCACCATTCTTTTCTTGGTCCCCGTGTTGAGTGAACTCTGTTGTGCAAATTTAATATCTCTAGCAACCCTATTGCTTCAGATTTATTGCACAATAATTCCAATTTAGTGTGTTCGTTGCTCAATCACCATTCCGACGTTGGTCGTGCAACCCATCCCATATTTCGGGTGCACCTTTCAACCAATGTTTAATTGTGTATGTTTTCCTCCAGCATACATCATTAAGTCATTTGATCTAGCTAATGTTATCTCCTTGTTCACATAGATGTGGAAATCCATCTTTTTGGAAATCTTAATGGATTGTCGCTGAGTCAATCAGTCACCTCCTCACCTCTCCTTAATTTAATGATGTACTCTTGTTTCGGAACTCGCTTCCATGGTTTAATTCCCGAGAATCTTACAATGTCACGCCGACAATTTGTGTTGCACCTTTCTTCTCAGGCATCCTGAGTCTAAGGTATCCTGACACCAGTCAGATCTGAATCTCGGCCAGATATGATGGTTGGAACATATTTTCAAGAGTTATAACATTGGTCCCTATATGACCCGGTATGGTGATGTCATGCCTAGCACACCTGGCTGGAGGACCTATTGTTATAGTTTCCTTTTAGCAAGGTTATCTATTCTTCCATGAGGAAATGGTAAGACTTATTCTATAAGTTGTTCCTGATGAATCCCTTGAGTATCCAAAGTCCGACCTTTGCTTGAAGACCATGTCAATGCTATCTCGAAGCATGTTTGTGGTACTCCGATCTTCAATAAGGACATTTGAAGCAAAATGCTAAATTTTCTTTATCAATTATCAAAACACCGTTGTTTGGGGTAACGTCATGAAATTCCTCTCCCCTTACCTAAATGGTTTTGTACTTTCTATCCTGTCTTGGATATCATGCTCTGCTTATCCTTGGGAAGGATATACTCCTGAAAAATGTGTTAAACACATTTTCCTTTCCACTGTTCTATTTAATCTGATAATCGAGCTTTCTTGTAATCTGACTTAACTGAGCAGTGATAACTCCCTGCTTAGGTAAGCACCTCGTTGTGCCACTCTGTCAGTAAGACCCTATTACTATTGTTGATGACATTACAGTAACCACCGGTGGACGAGAACTTTGCCTATTGGTCCGCCTTGTTTTAACGAGCAGGAAAATGGTTCTCTTCATCCCTCGCCCTTGGTACCGATGTGGTTGTCGACATAACTGATAGGTTATTCTCTGACGTGCCTTGCTATCATAACCGTGCAAGATGTCTCCGCTCCTTCTACTTTTAACCCACATGGTGGGCCCATAACCCACAGTTCCACAGGATCGAAACCTGACTCTCCTGTACATCCATGTTTCAAAATTACCCATTGCGCTTGGTTTCGTATGTAATTCGCGAGCCACCTTCCTAGTGATCTATTCGGGTATCAGACGTAATACTTATTCTCGTTACCCTAAAACCCTTTCACCTTCTGATTAGGCATCGAACGATTGCCTGGCCACTTGAAACTTCTTATTTACCTTCTTACTTTGCTCTCGATATTATCTTAAGTTTCAACTCGAGAGTTAATATCAATCACATTCCCCGAGTTATAAACCAGATAGCCACCTTGTAGAGTTCCGTTCTTTCAGAGCTACCCCTTATCCTTTTCGTCAGTACGATGGAGTTCCCGAAGAAAGGATGACGACTTGATCAGGATGACCTGAAGTGGAGAAATGAAGACATCAACGTGGTGGATCGACCTCTTCGAGAAGAGCAATTAAGTCTGAGAAGATTCGTTAGAATTTCGTAACCAGATCTTTCCCCCTTACTCTACCTCTTAAATCTCGGGACGAGATTTCTTGTAGTGGAGGAGAATTGTGACGCCCGGATAGTTAAGCTACAGTAACCCTCTTCTAGTGATGCCACGTCACCATGGTTACTGTTGTTAATCTCACGGTGAATCAAGTCCCATTCAAATTCAGATAACAAATGAAATTCTAAACATCTCAAACATGAAAACTAAAATGCTCATCATGTGGGAAATAATCCCTAACTAATTTTGGTGTTGGACCAACCTTTTTCAAAATGTTTAAATGCCCTAAACTAAATAAAAACAGTGGCTGAAATAACAATTTTAATTGATTTTTAAATTGTAAAAATATTAAACTAACTTATTTTGGGTCCAAACCAGGTTTGGCAGTGGCCTATATTAATGATACTAATTTAGGTGCTAACCTGGTATTTTATAAAACTAAAATAAATGAAACTAAAATAGAAAACAAAAAAAAAGAGAAAATAGATAAAAAGAAAAGACAAAAACAAAAATAGAAATAAAAGGAAAAGAAACCCCCTCGACCCAACTGGGCCTTGGCCCAGCCGGCCGGCCCACCCACTTCCCCTTAACCCCCACTACGCGAAACCCTAACCCCTGACCGCACCACTCCCCCCCTCGCTCCCACGTTCGCCCCCTCCCCGATCCAGATCTGGATCATGGAAGCGAACCGCCGACGTCGCCGCCTGGAGGACCACAACGCCGGACGCCGTCGCCACCATCACCTCCGACGCCGCCGCTTGGAGCTCCCCGTCCGTCTGCCTCCTTGACAGCCCGTCGTCCCCGTCCTCCTCCTCGAGCTCGAGCCCGCTGCCATTTTCCCCACGAACGCCGGTGAGGCTCCGGCCTCCCTTCCTCTCTCCCCTTGTTCTCTGTCGCCGGCGTCGTCCACCACGCGCCGACCGCGCTCGGCCCTGCGCCTCGCCATGGTCCCCCGTGCCCCGGCCTCCTCGCGGTGCACGTGCACAGCCCCGCTCGCGCCCAACACCACCCAGCTCATGCCTGCGTTGTGCTCCCCTCGCCCTCTCCGGCCGCCTCCTCCCACAGCCATCACGCCCACCCGTGCACGCCGATCCCCGCGCTTCTCTGCAGCCGCCCACACACGCCGGGGTGCGCCCAAATCCTGCTGGCCACGCGCGCCCGCCACCTCGCGCCCGCCGCCTCGCGCTCACCGCATCCGCTGCCGCCCGCGCACCTTCACAGCCGCCGGTGCCGCGTCGTGGCACTCGCCCTGCGCCTGCCGCTGCTCCTCGCCGCGGTCCAGCCGCTGTGCTCCGCCCGTGGTTCGCCTGACCCTCCTGCGCGCGCGCCCACACGCTGCCTCGCCGTTGTGCCACGCTCGTCGCTACCAGCCACCCCAGGCGACCCCCGACAGCGCAACCCCACGCCTCGCCCCGCCTGCCGATGGCCGCCACGACTCGTCTAGCCGGCGTGCGTGCCCCGCAGCTCCTTGCGCCCGGCGCTGCTTCCGCCGTCGCCGGCCACCGAGGCCCCGGGCGCGCTCGTCCTCGCCTCTCGTGGCCTCGGGCGCGAGCACCCGCACCCGTACACCCGTACGCCCGACCTGCTATGGCCTTGGGCCGCTGCCAAACGGGGCCCAGCCCCAGAATTTTTTTAAAAGAAAATAAAAAATATTATTATTATTAATTAATTAATTAACTTAATTAATTCTGTTTAGACTAACCTAATCATTAGGTTAATTAATTAACTCTGTAATTAATTAACATGCTAACTAAACAGCCTATGACATGCGGGACCCACATGTCAGGTTGACCAGGTCAACGATCAACATTGACTGCTGACGTCATGCTGACTTCATGCTGATGTCATAATTACCTTCTCTAATTAAATTAATCCTATTAATTCTAGAAAAAGATAAAATCTTTTTAAAATTAATATAAAATAAACCGTAGCTCAGATGGAAAAACTTTGTATATGAAAGTTGCTCAGAACGACGAGACGAATCCCGATACGCAGCCCATTCGTCCGCCACACATCCCTAGCATAGCAAACACGCAACTTTCCCCCTTCGGTTCATCTGTCCGAAAACGTGAAACACCGGGAATACTTTCTCGGATGTTATCCCCCTTCGCCGGTATCGTGTAGCACCACGTTAGAACGCCCTAGCTCTGCGTGATAACTTGTTATGCAACTGTTTGCTTTATATTTATTGTTTCTTCCCCCTCTTCTTCTCTGATAGACCCCGAGACCGCTGTTGATGCCACTGAGTTCGACTACGGTGTTGACGACCCCTCCTTCTTGCCAGAGCAACCAGGCAAGCCCCCCCCCCTTGATCACCAGATATCGCCTATTTTCCTTCTCTCTACTGCTTGCATTAGAGTAGTGTAACATGTTACTGCTTTCGGTTAATCCTATTCTGCTGCATAGCCTGTCATTGTTGCTACAGTTGTTACCCTTACTTGCAATCCTAAATGCTTAGTATAGGATGCTAGTATTCCATCAGTGGTCCTACATTCTTGTCCGTCTGCCATGCTATACTATCGGGCCGTGATCACTTGGGAGGTGGTCACGGGTATATACATATGTACATACATACTATACAGGTGGTGACTAAAGTCGGGTCGGCTCGTAGAGTACCCGCAAGTGATTTCGATGTGGGGGCTGAAAGGACAGGTGGCACCATCCAGGTAGTGGTGAGCCTGAGTTCCTGATGGCCCCCGACTGTTACTTTGTGGCGGAGCGACAGGGCAGGTTGAGACCACCTAGGAGAGAGGTGGGCCTAGCACTGGTCGGCGTCCGCGGTTACTTTAAAATAACACGCTTAACGAGATCTTGGTATTTGATCTGAGTCTGGCCACTGGCCTATATGCACTAACCAACTACGCGGGAACAGTTATGGGCACTCGACGTCGTGGTATCAGCCGAAGCCTTCTTGACGTCAGCGACTGAGCGGCGCGCGCCGGGTTGGACTAGAACGCCTGCTCTTGTATAAGGGAGGCTAGGTCTGCTCACCGGTCGTGTTCGCATTGTGCAGGTGTGCAATGGGCGATGGGCCCAGACCCCTGCGTGCATAGGATTTAGACCGGCGTGCTGACCTCTCTGTTGTGCCTAGGTGGGGCTGCGATGTGTTGATCTTCCGAGGCCGGACATGACCCAGGAAAGTGTGTCCGGCCAAAGGGGATCGAGCGTGTTGGGTAATGTGGTGCAACCCTGCAGGGAAGTTTATCTATTCGAATAGCCGTGATCCTCGGTAACAGGACGACCCGGAGTTGTACCTTGACCTTATGACAACTAGAACCGGATAATTAATAAAACACACCCTTTCAAGTGCCAGATACAACCCGGTGATCGCTCTCTAACAGGGCGACGAGGAGGGGATCGCCGCGTAGGATTATGCTATGCGATGATACTTGGTGAACTTACCATCTACTCTCTTCTACATGCTGCAAGATGGAGGCTGCCAGAAGCGTAGTCTTTGACAGGACTAGCTATCCCCCTCTTATTCTGGCATTCTGCAGTTCAGTCCTCCGATATTGCCCCTTCACACAGATACCCATGCATATGTAGTGTAGATCCTTGCTTGCAGTACTTTGGATGAGTACTCACGGTTGCTTTTCTCCCTCTTTTCCCCCTTTCCATTCTTCTCGGTTGTCGCAACCAGCTGCTGGAGCCCAGGAGTCAGACGCCACCTTCGACGACTCCTACTACACCGAGGGTGCCTACTACTACGTGCAGGCCGCCGCCGACGACCAGGAGTAGTTTAGGAGGATCCCAGGCAGGAGGCCTGCGCCTCTTTCGATCTGTATCCCAGTTTGTGCTAGCCATCTTATGTCAACTTGTTTAACTTATGTCTGTACTCAGATATTGTTGCTTCCGTTGACTCATCTATGATCGAGCACTTGTATTCGAGCCCTCGAGGCCCCTGGCTTGTATTATGATGCTTGTATGACTTATTTTTATTTTAGAGTTGTGTTGTGATATCTTCCCGTGAGTCCCTGATCTTGATCGTACACGTTTGCGTGTATGATTCGTGTACGATTGAATCGGGGGCATCACAATAGTAGACATGACACCTACACACAAAAGAACAAATACTTGCACCCAACGTGATCAAGGGGGTTGTCAATCCCCTCGGCGTTTAATTGCATCAAGTCTCTTTTTTAACACAAGGAAGGCGCCAACAAGCGCCAAATTTCAACTCATAGGCAATGTACAACACGTATGACATATCCCTGCATTTGGAAATTGAGAAAGGAGAGCAAAACAGGGCAAGAGCCATTGGTATGAGTAGAATGAGTACAATTGAAAACAAGTTCTACTCTTGAGTTGAGAACCTGATGAGCACAATTATGAGCAATTCCATTAGTATTCCTAGAGATATGGTAAACAGCAAAAGGGAGTTGTGAAGTGTCATGAAAGAACTCGCTAATTGGTTGTCTGCATCTCCAAGTGATGATCGGGCTGTTGATATCTCTGTATGCTACCATCTTGGCTAAAGAAAGATTGTAAGGAAAGTAATCCGCTGAAGTTGAAGCCTAGAAGCAACCTTTGCAGCAAAGTGAAGCGCAAGAGCTTCAGCGACGAGAGGCGAGGCAGCAGAGTCAACAGAAGCTTGGATCATAATCAGTGAATCTGAACGGTCTCCGGGAATGTTAATGTGCACACCAATTCCAGTCGCCATCGAATCCCCCCAACCTGGTACGTTCTTTTTCTTCCAAGAAGCGTCACAAAAATCTTGGTACCTGCAATTGCTAGATCAGATCGAAGGGTACAACCTTGCTGGATATTTTCATGGCATTGAGGGAACATGCCAGAAGACACATTAAGAGGAGGAGTAGGTTGGCTTCCTGGATTGAGGGATCAAGTCTGATAATGGTAGATAGATAAACAAAAACACAAAATAAAATAACGGTAAATAAATTGCAGCAAGGTATTTTTGGTTTTTAATATATGATAAAGATAGACCCGAAGGCCATAGTTTTCACTAGGGGCTTCTCTCTCGAACAAAAAAACATACGGTGTGTAAACAAATTACTGTTGGACAATTGATAGAAAAGCGCATAGTTATGATGATATCCAAGGCAATTATCATGTATATAGGCATCACATCCGAGACAGGTAGACCGACTCCTGCCTGCATCTAGTATTGTTACTCCACACATCGACCGCTATCCAGCATGCATCTAGAATATTAAGTCGATGGCAGCCTGAACAACCATCCGACGTCACCAGTGCATGCAACACAGGTCTCACCAGCCACCACTGAGTTGACGAAGCGACCGAAGAACGCGGGGTACTCCACCAGCGCGCGTGACAACATGGTGCGGATCTCCTCGGCTGGCCCGGCGCCGTCAACGCGCAGGTTGCCGTTGTGCCGGAACATATGCAGAGACCGCACGGTTTGGCGCAATCTAGGAACATGGTCTGACGTTGCCGACACAGATGGGGCGACGAGAGTAGATGTAATAAGGCCATTGATGCAGGAGGCGAGAGGATCCTTGTAGTGGGCCATGTCAGAAGTGCACCAAACAGATACTTAACGTAGGAAACTGAAAAGATGAAACAGAAGGGAAACCAATCGATGGAAAGAGATGGGCGAATGCCTCAATCAATTTTAGGTGCATTTGTTGTTGTAATTGTGATGGGGAAAACATGGTCGTTAGTGGCGGAACATAAGACTATCAGCAGCGAGTCAATGCGATGTTATCTACGTATGCGCTGCTAGTTGGTTCACCGAATTTAAGTAGACAAAGTGATGTTACTCGGTCAAAATAGTACTAATGGCCTGGGAGCATGCATATAGGGGGCCACAATTGGCTGGTGAAAGAGAGAAATAGTGAGGGAGAGTTAGTTGTCATGGTGAGATTATTGTAACTGAAGTGGTGATATGGCAATGCCGACGTGGACAATCTACATGTTGAGAGAATGCCCTGTAGTGTGGATGAACTTCTTAAGAATGTAAGGTTCACCGAACTTAAGTAGAGAAAGTGATGTTACTCGGTTAAAATAGTACTAATGGTCTGGGAGCATGCATGTAGTGGGCCATAATCGGCTCGTGAAAGAGAGAAATAGTGAGGGAGAGGTCGTTGTCATGGTGAGATTATTGTAACTAAAGTGGTGATATGGCAATACTGATGTGGACAATCTGCATGTTGAGAGAATGCCTTGTAGTGGGGATGAACTTGTTAAGAATGTAGGATGTAGGATTAGTTACCTATATTTTTCTAGTTTGGTATTAACTATCCCACCATTTTAGGAGCATGCATATATTGATTATTAGATAACACTAAATGACAATCCATTGTATACAATGCTTCTTTGTCTTCTCCAAATGACGTGTTTCTCTTTTTGCAAGAATCAAATGGCATGCATAGCATAATAAAAAACCATCCAATCAACCATTGGATACTTTTTTTAGGAACCAACGATTGGATGGGTATTAAGATCACATTTTGCTTCACATACATCATATCAACAATTCAACTAAGTAATTAAAAACAATATAACTTTTTTGAGGAACAAAAACCATTCAACTAAGTAACTTTTTGAACCTCACACTGAACAAATGTCGTCGGAAAGCCTGAAATAGTAAATTCATAAAAATACGAGCTCTAGTGACAAGTCAAGGACTTGAACTCTCCACCACAAGGAATCTAACCATCTAAGCTACGCTAAGTTCGTGATTCAACTTTTTTAGGGAGGAACCAAGTTTTATTCATCAAACCCCTCATGGAGTGCGATACGGTTTTGATCATGAGACTGGCCAAACCAAACGTGGCGTCCTGGGTCTGAAGTTATTGCAAACTTGGCTAGACTAGGTGCTTCATAATTAACATCATGACCTTCAAAAATAAAATTACATTGAAACAAAGACGCTGTAGAAGTGATCTCGCTAATGATAGCCTCGTAGTCGCCTCGGCCATGACTGATGATGTCTCCAACAACTTGTTTTTAGTCAGATGAGATGATAAACTGTTGGATGTGAAGGTTTTCTGCAAGGGTTATCGCCTCCCTACATGCAATTGCTTCAACCGTTGTTGGATCACACACCCCGCTAATGACAAGGGTCAAGCTCCCTAGTAAAGAGCCTTCCCTGTCCCTGCATACTGCGGCTACTCCTCGTCCCCTTCCAGCCCGGATACCAGCAACATGACTTTTTGCATACCAAGCGGCGGTGTCGTCGCTGACCCGTGATCGGTGCATAACCAGGAAGGCCATGCGCTGGGCGTGTTCCAGTAACCATCTCAAGCTTAAAGATGTACTCCCTCCGTTCCTAAATATAAGTCTTTTTAGAGATTTCACTATAGGGACTATATTCGGATGTATATAAACGCCTTTTAGACTATATAGATTCACTTATTTTGCCGCGTATGTAGTTTATAGTGAAATCTATTAAAAGACTTAGGCTGCGTTCGGCGCAGGAATTTTGCAGGCCAAATTTTCACCGGAATTAATTCCCGTAAGACCGTTCGCTCCAGAGGAACCAGCTTCTTGTGTTCCATAGGAAAGCGTCACAGACCTGTACATTTCATGGGAAAAATAAAATCTACTCCAATCAAAGGAAATGTGTGGTCAAAATCTCCTTCCCTCACTTCATCGCTCCCCCGCCCCATCCCACATCCCGTGTCCCGCCAGATGTGCTAGTACTAATGCAAGACAACGGCTAGACACTTTCCTGTAACCTGAACACACCTCATTTTTTTTATTCCTATGCTCTGAAGACCTGTGGTTTGTACTGTACATCCAACTTCACTTTCCGTTTCGTTCTATTTTTTAGCTCCAACCAGACATAGGAATAGGAATGGAACCGACCCATTCCCGTGAAATGGAACCATTCCATTACATTTGGTTCCTCAACCAAACACATCCTTATTTTGCTCCTCTCCAATCCGAACGCAGCCTTATATTTAGGAATGGAGGAGAGAGGCGTTTTGGAGGCCGAGCTCCATGGAGGCCTTTATTTTTGAAAAAAAATAAATTCAAACTTTTATGATTTAAAAAATTCTGAAAAATATGCGTGTATATAAGGATGTTAACAACATGTGTGTAAAAATTCATGATGAAATACCTTGAGTTGCGACCTGTACAAAAAAGACAAATTCATGGCCTGGAAGGATAAATAGTATCATGTGTTAAACAACCCCAGATTTGTCTTTTTTCACAGCCCTCATTTCAATGTATTTTGAACTAAAAATTTACGCACATCTGTATTTTTTCAGATTTTTTTGAACTATAAAAATATGAATTTCGATGAAATTTTAATTTTGAATTTGGAGGCCTCACTGGAGGCCGAGCTCAAAAGGGATTTCCGGGAATGGAGGGACTACCTTTCAAGAAAGCCCACCGAAGCAAACTATATAAAAAAATCGGGGAGCCTTGGGCTGACGCTGAACAGTGTTGCCTGACGTGTGCTAGGTCGGCCATATCAGCTTTTGGGCTTGGGCTGGGCTCCAAGCTAACGGAACAGAACGGAACGGAGAAAGGAAAGAAGACGGCGATGACTCCAGTCTCCAGCACAACTGTCCAAGGCAACTCCGGGGGAGGGGAACGAAACGCATCCGGCGGAGCTACCATGGCGTCGTCGCCGCAGCAAGGCCAAGGCCAGGCCCAAGGCGGCGGCGGCGGCGGCGGCGGCGGCGTCTGCCCGGCGGAGCAGTTCTGGTCGCTGCTGGACAAGGCGGACCGGCGGTTCGCCCGGGTGCGGGACCTGCCCCTCTTCGGCCGCCAGGAGCCCGCGGAGTACGGCAAGGCCTTCCGCATCTACACCCAGCTGTGGCGCATGCAGCAGGAGCACCGCCACCGCCTCCTCGACGCCGGCCTCCGCCGCTGGCAGGTCGGCGAGATCGCCGCCCGCATCGCCCACCTCTACTACTCCCAGTACCAGCGCACCTCCGACACCGCCCTCCTCTCCGAGGCCTTCGTCTTCTACCACGCCGTCCTCGACCGCGCCTACTTCCTCGACGACCACCTCGGGGCCTCCACCAAGCACCTGCGCTTTCTCGCCAGGTTCCTCCTCGTCGCGCTTATCCTCTCCCGCCGCGCGCAGACTGTGCCCCGCCTCGCCGGCCACATCCGGTCGCTCCTCGACGAATCCAAGAAGACCCTCCAGGTCCAATTCAATTCTTCTCTCTTTTGTTCCTTCCCCGCTTCCCGATCCCGATGCAATGAGCTCGCTCTTCATTTCTCTGGCTCAAATTAAGATGAAATGTTGCAGGAAGCTGATTACAGGGAATGGAAGCATGTCGTGCAAGAAATCACGAGGTTTCTAAAGGCTGACTCGCCCTTCATGAACAAGAGACCTCTCAGGTACAGCTATGCATTTGATCCTCCCCCGGAAACTCTTCCGACCATCCCACCTACAGTCAAGAAGCGCGGTCTGCTCTTAAGCGATGCCATCCTATGCAGCTATTATCATAACGAGGTATAATGCTTCCTCGGTTTCTTGCAGTCAGATGCATGGTACGCTCTTTAATTTTTTTACTAGCGGAACATCATGTATCTATGTGTTCCCTTCAGGTCAAATTTACCGACCTCACTCTAGACACATTCAGAATGCTTCAGTGTCTTGAATGGGAACCATGTGGTTCCTTTGCACAAAACAATGGTTACAGCGCCCATGATGAAGGCGGGCAAAATCACCCCAATCTCCTGAAAGATCTGAGAGACGCTGCGTTGCCCCCGAACCCACTGAAAACAGTTCTCTATCGCCCCTCGGTGCCACATTTCCTGAAGGTCAGTTTCTCATTTGGCATCTTGTCAACTCAAGTTTGATTTATTGTCTTCGTCCTGAATATACACACTGCTCATTGTTACTCAATGCACTGGTCTGGTCCTAAGAGAAAACCTGTGGACCAAGCTCTTCTAGATACATTTCAAATTAGGAAGTGGAAGTGTAATTTGTAAATGGCAGCCAGTGTATGTTTCTTGGAATGATCAAAAACCGGCTAGTAGGAGAATTGAAAAAAGTAGGGAATTCTGCAAGATATGTACACGATGCTACTAACTAATCTGAACTACGCGACGAGGAAGCATGATGATGACTTGATGAGGGAAGATAATGCAACTAAACTGAGTCTGTTTGTTGATTTGTTCCATTATCGATAATACCATCCTCTCCATTATCCGCCCATAATAACCAACAGTCCTTTCTTCATTCCTTTACACCCATAGCAGTTAGGAATTCTAACCCAAAATATATTTGAGGCATAATGGTATTAGTGATTCCTGGGGTGCTATGCTATGCAAATGATGCAATAGAGAGATGATTGCTGTTGAATAGAATGGCAATGTTTGGTGCATGCCCTCTGGGGCCTCCTATCATCCGCGCCCTCCTTTTACGGCCGAACATCCAAATTCTTTTTTTCTTTCGCTTCACAAGAAAATATAGTTATATGAACTCCTATGTTTACACCATTTTATCCTAAATGAAATATTTGCCTGGATAACAACATTTACGATTGAAATCCAGGTCCTTGCCACCAAATGTGAAGAGCTCCCATTGAACACTATGATGTTGATATACCTTTCCGCTGCAGGTTGGTGCCCTAGGCTTGTAGAACTAAAATGTTATCAGCTGTGTGTTAGGGAGTCATTCTAGTTAGCATTCAAATATGATAATTTCTTTCAGATGAGGTGCAATCCTCTGGACTTGGTCCCGATACAAGCGAGAGGGTTGTGAACAGCTTTAGTCAGTTTGACATATCTAATACCAGGGCCGGCACTTCAAAGGAAGATAGCGAACCATGTCTTTGGTTAGGTTGCCGTGAAGGCGAAGGTATTTTTTTGACTCTGAGTTCATTCGACTATGTTCGATGTCTCTAATGCAATACATAACTAGTTTCACAATGCTGAGTTCATGTGATTATGTTCAATATCTCTAATGCAGTACAGAACGATTTTGATGGCATAGGGTTGTTTGAAGTTGCCTTTATACAGACTTGAGTATGTATATATGTTTTTGAAAAGAAGTGTATTGTTTCTGATACATGTTCAACATCTAGGCTCAAACTGCATATACCCTTGTGATCTGATCCCGTTTACAAGGAGACCTCTCTTTTTGGTGATTGACAGTAACATCAGCTATGCATTTAAGGCAGGTTTGTTTACTCTCTTTTTTTTGCTGCCATATCTATTATTCTGGCTAGTGAATACTGAATATATATTCTTAGTGGAAGTGGAGTATCCATGATCGGTGGATGCTTCATATGGAATATTGTATTGCTTCCTTGAGATAATGCAGAGGTTATTATTGAGCCCGCTCATATGCACATAGACAAGCTTATATTTTAATGCTCCCTCTAATACATATTAATTGGCACTCACTTGGTACAACTTTAGTGCAAAGTTCTACTAAGTGAGCGACAATTAATATGGATCGGAGGGAGTAACATTTTAAAGTTCTTATTTTCATATTCACAGAGCTTTTGCCCTATGCTCTTATTGTGGAACAAAGTTCCTTCTGCATTTTCTTATTCTACAATTCACTTTCCTCCTTTTCTTGTTCTCTTTCTTTTTTGTTTGACGCTCATGTTTGTAATCTTACCCTCTAATCTTAAGTGAAAAGGCAGAGCACCTGCCTTTTGCCCGTAAAAAATCCTGTTTCTTTAGTCCTTTTTATTATTATAATGTGATATGCTAGTCCTTTTTGTTCTGTCAGTGATTTTGTCGATGCTAATTGTTGTATTTAAGCACTGCAGTCAATTCATGGGGCTGAAAAAGGGGAGACAGCTGCCATGTTACTTTCTCCAAGCTCCCGATCTTGCGCTGTAGGATTCAGTGGGGACTCTACACGGCAGAGTGGTAGTCAATTTACTATGTTCCTCACAGCTCCATTGCAAGCTTTCTGCTTTCTGATCGGCAATAATGGGCTGGACATTATTGACAAGGTTTGTGTTTTTATTTTGTGACAAATTTCTTATTTCTGCCAGGCACTACATTTTGCAGTCTGAGAATTGATATGATTTTTTTTCTGTAGGATTATAACAAAGCCGAGGAGCTACTATCCTTGTCATTGAATGAATGGGCCATGACTTTGGTTGCTTCGTCTTCACTTGACCCTGTCTGGGTTGAAGTTTTAGGCGATCCACTCCTGCGGCGGCTGCTTCTCAGGTTACCTAGCTTGTCAATCTGTGATACTACTATTCCCCGCTCCAGTTCCAGTCCTGGGGAACAACTCAACCGAAACCTTGGTAGTAAGTTCATTTGGGTTGTTTCTTGCAGGTTTATTTTCTGCCGAGCCACGCTTTCGCTGTTCAAAGCGAGCAACGATAAGGCGGAATGCCTGCCAAGCTGCGTGCCTCCATTGCCGGAGTCGGTTGGGGGAGAAAGCATGCTGTCGCAATGCTGTCTGATGCGAGTGGCATCTTTCTTGGGCGCCGCTGACCAATTCTCGTTCGCCGAGGTTACTACATGGCCTGACATTGATGAGCCCACCAGCAGTGGAGGTGCCGACAAAGAGTTATGAGGAGAAGATCCATCGGCCGTCTCATGGACCCATTTCTCCTGGTAGCCGCTCTTGAAATTTCTTCCTCCTGAACTGCTAGTAACAGTTGTTGATTTGTGACCTCCCGCGGTACAAAGCGAAACTTATAGCATTCACCCCAGTGTGATATTAGTGAAATTTGACTAGAGAATAAAACCCGAGTACTTGATTGATCTTGTAAAATCGAATGGTGAGAGTTGCAACTGAATTTTGATGTTGCGAGCAAAATGATCGAATCTGCAGAAGCGGCCAGAAAGCGACAGGCCAATGCAAACTGCAAGATCTTTGGAAAAGCAGCTTACATGTCAAGTCATGAAAGGTCCGGACCTTTCTTTTTTTTTTAGTTTTGGATTGTCATCACCAAATGGAAGCAGTAGCAATGTGCCCGTGGAATGCGCCCCATCTCCAGCCAGCCATCCTCGAGCGTGGCAGCGACTTTTGGTTGTCAGCGTTATTGAGTGCACCGTTGCGGCAGTATCCAGCGTCGTTGGCCTGAAGAACCCTTGAAGAGCAGAATGTCACAGCCTGGTTTTTGGCCTTTTTTTTTATTTTCTGAGATTTTTTGCTTGAGTTTTCTTTCTCTGTGGCTATGTGGTTTGAAAATTGAAGGAGATGACCTCTTTTTTTTTCCAGAGTAGCTTGTCATTCTCAAGACCTTTCCTAGACCTTGTCATTCCCATCTTGGACCAACCCCAATAATCTTTTTCTTGGGAATATTCCTTTTTTCTATTAAAGGAATAACCCAATTTGCCCTAGGTTGTGAAGAAAATTCCCAAATAATTCTCATAAATTGTTTGAGACATATCTTCATCACATATGGCAAAACTTTTCTTTGTCATGTTCAAAAATAATTCACCAATATTTCTTTTCCTATTCTGCCCTAAATGGCATTTTTTGAAGCAAGTGCTATTTATCTTTGCCCATTTGACCCCAAACTTTTTGGACACCTTTTCATGTCCATATCATTGCCACATATCAAAATTCAACTTCATTTGCCTAGTAAATCTTCTTCAGTGATTTTTCAAAGTTCCTGACTGAGAGAATGCTTTGTGAAGGAAGTACTAACTAGGGTTATCCAAATGAGTTAAAATTTTGCACACTCCTTCATGTGCTGATATCATTACCCTCCTCAAGATTTGAGCTCATGCAATGCATCCATGAGAGCACAGGGTCAAATCTTTGTTTCTGTCCAAATTTTCAGTTTGTGAAGCAAGTATATTTTATCTTGCTCCATTATGGCTGAAACTTTTCCAGGCCCTTCTCCTATCCATTTAACCTATCCCCCACCAATTTTGGATCAATTAATCAATCCAATATTCCTCTAGAATTTTTGCAAGTTTCTGGACAGTGAGGATGTTTATGTAGCAAGTACCATTTTGATTTATCCATTTGGTATGAAATTTTTACAGCATCTTCATATGGCCAGATAACACTGCCATGCCAAATATCAGCTCAAGTGGCTTCTACATTTGGGTGCCTCATCATAATCTCTATTCTGGACCATTTTGGCCAGTTGCAAAGCAACTATGTTATATATTGGTCCATTTCCTTCCAAACTTTACATGATTCTTGTCCCTCCTATCCTAAACACCCCATACAACTCATTTTTTCCAAGCTCTTCGCTGTTGATCACTGTAACCTGATTCAATTTGAAAGAGCAAACTTCAGTGGAGTAATCCCATCGATCCAGAGCATGCCTTGTTGATCCATCACCTCCCCCAGCCTCAGTGATGCATGGACTTGTCACCAGACATATCGAGGCAGACCCTCTTGTCCTCTTCATGCCAGTCAGCGCGGTGACCATCATCTTGGCATGCACTGAGCGCGTCCAGGACATCGTTTGTGCTTTGGCCTCGCCTCCTCTCGTCGTCTTCGCGCGCGTGACCCTGTCCAGCGTGTTCCCCGAGTTGTCGTCGTTCCCCTGGAGCCATTTGCCCCTCCGTTTGCTTCCCCGGCGACCCGTCCCCGTCGAGAAACAGTGCGCGCCCGTGAGCGCCGTCGTCTTCCACCGCGGTGTCCTCTTCCTTCTCTTGTCCCTGAGCTCTGCTCGTCTCAGTGATCGTCTGCAGCTCGTCTGCTTCCCCCTCGTCGCCTTCCCGCGCCCTCCCGTGATCGCTGCCCGTCGCCTGGGCCTCGGCCGGACGCGAGCGGCGGCACCCGAGCTCGAACCGCCTCACCCCGCCTATATAAGACAACCCCGGCCTCGTCCGAGCTCATCACTGGCCTCCGCGCACTTCTAGCTCACTCCCCAGCCCCTCCATTAGCCTCCAGGAGCTCCCCTCCTCACCCACTGCCGCCATGGCTGTGGTTCGGCTCCGCCTAAATTGGCTTGATATCGGCCGTCCCTTCCCTTCTGACCTCACCTGCGTCTTCTCCAAGCTCCAGTGGTCCTCCCAACCTCCTTCTTTCACAACCGGAGCCTGTGTGGCCGCGACCCCACAGATCGGCCGCACCGCCCGAAGCCCTCCTCCACCGCGGCCGACGTCCCTCTCGGTTCGGTGCTCCCCGGCGTCTTCTACCACCTGGATGGGATCCTCCTCGCCGCGCTGAGCCCGCCGGTAGGTCGCACGCTCCATATGGTGGTCGGGATCGCCGACGAGCCTCGTCGGGGTGAGCTCCCCTGCTCGGCCCGATGCGTCCAGGCGGGAGGAAGAAGAAGACCTGCCAGGTGGGCCCCGCATCACCCCCGACTCCACCAGTCAGCCGCACGACGTTGACCCCGCCACTGCCACGTCACTTAAGTGGAGGCGTATTCGCCAGGGTACGTTTTCCCCACTCTAAAGTGCACGTCGATTGTTCTTCGGGCCAGAATACGTTTTCCATACGAGAAAGCGTATTTCTGAGAAAGGCATGTCCGGTTTAATCAGCCAGGGACCTGTTTGTGAATATTTTTGCTACAGATTGGTCCCTGAGCTTTAAACGTCCGTATCTTTTTGCCCGTAACTCCGATTGAGGTGAACCCAAAGCATACTTCTTCGTCCTGTCGAGCTCTATATTTCGGTACCATTTTCACTAGGTGGTTCCACTGTGAAAATGACCATTTTTGCCCTTGCCCGTAAACAGCCCCCTCCGAGAGAGAACTGCTTTCGGCGATTCTTTCCGCGGCTTCACCGCACTTCTTCCCGGTGTATCCTTCATCCCCAGGTAAGCCACAACACCCACTTGCATGATGGCCATGCAGTAGCCAAGGTTTTCAACTTGAACATTTAATAAGTGCTTGTTTGCCTGCAACTATTATTGCTGTTTTGGTTATGCTTATGGATCTGTGTTTATCTTCATGCTATGTTCTTATACACTTGGCTATCATGTCTTCTTGCTAGTATTAATTTTCTATGCCATGCTTGGTAGTAGTACATGTTGATGTTGGTGATGGTCTTCGGTGCATGACTATCGTCTGTTCTGAGTACCGTTGTTATGCATGTTCCTTTGCATCCAGTTGGTTAAATGCTTGCATGGTAGTTTTATCATTATGTTACTGCATGGTACTTATTCTCGATGCTAGTGGTCATGATATGTTTATATGTAGTGTTATACTCGTGATATTCATGCTCGTCAGTATGCCATGCTCATTCAGATAAATGATTTAATGTTGTTGATATGCTTGATGAATTAAGTTGCACCCCCATGCTTATGTTGATATCATGCTCATGCATTTTAGTTGCAACATGCTATCTTATTATGGCTCAGCTTATTGCATTCAAGTTTAACCGGACTTAATCGAACTTGAACAACTGTTGGCTGAGTCATGGTGCCACCATATCGAGCTGACCAGTGCAACCACATTTGCCTTTTATGGGGAGGTCCTAACTGGGTCTATTGTCATGCCTCTCGCCGGTGCCTCCAACGAGGGAAGGTTATGCGCGGGCGCTACCTTGGTCGGGTAGGACGGCATAAGCCTTGTGTGCCCGTTGTTGTATTGTACCCGGGTTGTCCCCGTTTGGGACCGTTTATTGTTTTGCCACGACGGTGGCCGTTGATGCCTTTGGTAGGCACGGGGCCACCCATGACTTAGCCCAAAGGGGAGTTGGTTGGAGTGGCCGGGAGAGTGTCATGGCAGTAGATCGGTTTTGTCGGAACGCCGTTGGTCCAACCGAATGGGAGTGCGAGGCCATGGGTTCTGTGGTGTGGGTACAGTGTGCTAACCTCTGCAGAGTGTTTGTTAAATCTATCAATAGCCGCGCCCGCGGATAAGGGCCCAGTTCGTAGTTGGTCACACTATGGGTCAACAGTAATAATAATAACTTGCTTAATAACAACCCTGGTTCGATGATGAGAAAGAAGTTGGTTGTGATCATGAGAAGATCACCGTGGTATCGAGGATACCGAGTTGTTGGATATTTGTGGTGTTATGCAAGAGTCAATGGTAAAGATCAAGCTCCTTGTGGTCATGTAATGATTACTACGGTATTGTAATACCAAGCTTGATTGGATCCTGAGATGATCGTGTGATGTCCGTGATGGTAAGCTTGTGCATGTGATTAGTTACGAGGTAACCCGAGCGGAGTAAGTTGGTGCATGATAGTGTCATCATGTTGCATGTAGTATCATCATGTTCATATGTTCATGCCATGCTCGTATTGTTCTAGCTGTATCATGTTGCACATGCCATGTTGATCTGATAGTATCATGTTAATCCTTGTTAACCTGTAATTGCCATGCTGTTGTTTGTCTTGATTGCTCTTGGTTGCTGTGAGCTTGCAAGTACATTCAATGTACTGACCTGGCGTGTCACGCTAGTTTGCAGGTCATGCCGGATTTGATTGCTTGTTTGTCGTGGATTCCTTATTTGCGAGCTAGGATAAGCGTTCCAGCCAGAGTCCCTGCGGAGTGGAGTTCACCACCGTTGTCGCTGTTCCGCTGCTAGAGTTATTCCGCTGCTTCGTGTTGTTCTGCTGCTTGCATGGAGGAACCGTGGCAGGCGTAGTGTTGCCGTGCCAATGTAATCCCCTTGTACCCATATAGACTATAATAAAGAGCTGATTTGTTCTATGCTAAGCAGTGTCGTATTCCAGAAGACTTCTCCTTGATCTCTGGGCTGGAATACGGGGCATTCCGGTTTCTCTGAGCCGGGGTGCCACAACGCTTGGTATCAGAGCAGGTCTGGTTGTAGGATGCCCTAGCCCGCGCGAGCGTTAGAATGCGGTAGTATAGAGCCCAGTTAGTTTGTTGCACTTGATTGCTGCATTTGTTTGTTGCATAGCATGCATATAGATTTCATCCGGTCGCTTATAGTGATCTTGTGAGTGTAGGTGGTATCGGTTTCGATCCACTACCAGCACCTCCTCTTTGCATACCCATGATAGGTCTCTGTCGTATCTATAATTTTTGATTGTTCCATGCCAATATTATACAACTTTCATATACTTTTGGCAACTTTTTATACTATTTTTGGGACTAACATATTGATCCAGTGCCCAGTGCCAGTTCCTGTTTGTTGCATGTTTTTTGTTTCGCAGAAAACCCATATCAAACGGAGTCCAAATGGGATAAAAACTGATGGAGATTTTTTTGGAATATTTATGATTTTTGGGAAGAAGAATCAACGCGAGACGATGCCCGAGGGGGCCACGAGGCAGGGGGGTGTGCCCCAGGGGGTCAGGCGCGCCCTGGGCCCTTGTGGCCACCCCGTAAGGCGGTTGGTGCCCTTCTTTCTCCACAAGAAAGCTAATATCCAGATAAAGACCGTGTCCAAAATTCATCCCAATCGGAGTTACGGATCTCCGGGAATTTAAGAAACAGTGAAAGGGTAGAATCAGGGAGCGCAGAAACAGAGAGAGACAGAGAGACAGATCCAATCTCGGAGGGGCTCTCGCCCCTCCCACGCCATGGAGACCAAGGACCAGAGGGAGAACCCTTCTCCCACCTAGGGAGAAGGCCAAGGAAGAAGAAGAAGGAGGGGGTCTCTCTCCCCCTCGCTTCCGGTGGCGCCGAGTGCCACCCGGGCCATCATCGTCACCGCAATCTACACCAACAACTTCACCGCCGTCATCACCAACTCTCCCCCCTCTAGGCAGCGGTGTAACACCTCTTTTACCCGCTGTAATATCTACTTAAACATGGTGCTCAACGCTATATATTATTTCCCAATGATGTATGGCTATCCTATGATGTTTGAGTAGATCCGGTTTGTCCTTTGGGTTAATTGATGATCGTGATTGGTTTGAGTTGCATGTTTTATTATTGGTGCTGTCCTATGGTGCTCTCCGTGTCGCGCAAGCGTGAGGGATCCCCGTTGTAGGGTTTGTAATATGTTCATGGTTTGCTTATTGTCTGCGTTGCGTGAGTGACTGAAACACAAACACGGATAAGTGGGTCATGGCGTATGGGAATAAAGAGGACTTGATACTTTAATGCTATGGTTGGGTTTTACCTTAATGATCTTTAGTAGTTGCGGATGCTCGCTAGAGTTCCAATCATAAGTGCATATGATCCAAGAAGAGAAATAATGTTAGCTTATGCCTCTCCCTCAAATAAAATTGCAATAGTGATTACCGGTCTAGTTATCGATTGCCTAGGGACAAATAACTTTCTCGTGACAAAAAGCTCTCTACTAAAACTAACTTATTTGTGTCTTTATCTAAACAGCCCCTAGCTTTTATTTATGTGCTCTTTATTATCTTGCAAACCTATCCAACAACACTTCTAGTTTCATACTTGTTCTAGGTGAAGCGAACGTTAAGCGTGCGTAGGGTTGTATCGGTGGTCGATAGAACTTGAGGGAATATTTGTTCTACCTTTAGCTCCTCGTTGGGTTCGACACTCTTACTTATCGAAAGAGGCTACAATTGATCCCCTATACTTGTGGGTTATCAAGACCTTTTTCTGGCGCCGTTGCCGGGGAGTTATAGCGTGGGGTGAATAATCTCGTGTGTGCTTGTTTGCTTTATCACTAAGTAGATTTTATTTGTTGTTCTAAGTTGTTCTCTATCTTTAGTTATGGATATGGAACACGAAATACCAAAAAAAATTAGGTTTACTTGCTACTCATGGAGATGGGGAACCTCCTAAAACCCTCGATGCTCATTATGTGAAAGATATTATGTACTACTTTGATAATCCCGAGAAAACCCCATTCAATTTTGTGGGAGACACGTTGGATCAACGTGAATACTTTAGGGATTATCGCTTGACTCAGAAAGGGAAACTATTATGGGATCAAATTTGTATGTTGTATTGGTATGCTAGGCAACTATGCTTGAGATATGATTATAGTTGTTGCTCTAGGATGAAGGCTCCACACCTTCCCTTTTCATGCAAATTTAATGATAATGAAACCTTGGCTTCTTATGCTAGTGGTATATATGATTACTATGATGTGGAGCGAATAGAAGAATTTGTTGCTTTTAAGAGTGCATGTGAAATTGAACCTTTGTTTAAAGAGTGTGAAGATTTTGATGATTCAGTTTATAGACCTGAAAATTTTTCTATACTTAAATATTGCTATGAGAATTATAAATACAATTATGATATTGATGAATTTATTGAGAAAGTCTCCGCTGTCCAAGAAGAGACTAATATTTTGCAGCAGTCTATGGAAGAAGAAATTGATGAAACTGTGAGCTCATTGCATGAAAAAGATGATGAGGAGAGCGAAGAACAAAAGGAGGAAGAGCGGATTAGCTACCCGTGCCCACCTTCTAATGAGAGTAACTCTTCAACTCATACATTGTTTAATTTCCCTTCGTGCTTACCGAAGGATGATTGCTATGATGATTGTTATGATCCCGTTGATTCTTTTGAAATACCCCTTTTTGATGAACTTGATGCTTGCTATGCTTGTGGCCAAGATGCCAATATGAATTATGCTTATGGAGATGAACTTGCTATAGTTCCTTATGTAAAACATGAAATTGTTGCTATTGCACCCACATATGATAGTCCTATTATCTTTTTGAATTCTCCCGACTACACTATATCGGAGAAGTTTGCCCTTATTAAGGATTATATTGATGGGTTGCATTTTACTACTACACATGATGATTTTGATAGATATAATATGCATGTGCTTTCTGCTCCTACTTGCAATTATTATGAGAGAGGAACTACATCTCCGCCTCTCCATGTTTCCAAGATGATAAAATTGTAAGAAACTGTTTATACTATGCATTGGCCTTTACTATGTGTGCATGAATTGTTCTTTTATGACATGCCGATGCATAGGAAGAGAGTTAGACTTTGTTGTTGCATGATATATGTTACTTTGTGCTCACTACTAAATCACAAATCATTGTTAATTAAAATTGGCTTTGATATACCTTGGGATCCGGGTGGATCCATTACTTGAGCACTATATGCCTAGCTTAATGGCTTTAAAGGAAGCGCTGCGAGGGAGACAACCCGGAAGTTTTAGAGAGTCATTTATTTCTGTTGTGTGCTTTTATAAAGTTTAAAAACAAAAAAATAAAGAGGGGAACCTAAAAGTTTTTCAAAAAGAAAAGCGAAAGTGAGAAAGACGAGCATTGTTGAAGTGGGAGCTAGCCTTGAACTTTGTTCATGCTCACGGAAACTTTGTGAATCTTGATTACAGAAACTTTTCAACAAAAATTATCCCCTTGTACAATTCCATTGTATAATAAAAATAATGTGCCAAGGTTTGCCTTTAGGATGTTTACAATGCTTGTTGGTTTGCGCGGTGCAGGACAGAAACTTTGGCTGTAGTGCGCGATTTTACATTTTTTACTGGAATGTCAAAAGGTTCTGAATTTTTTTCACTGTCTTTCTATACAAATTGTTTGTTTTTCCTAATTTTGGTAGAATTTTTGGAGTACCAGAAGTATGGTGAATGTCCAGATTATTACAGACTATCCTGTTTAAGACAGATTCTGTTTTTGATGCATAGTTTGCTTGTTTTGATGAAACTATCGATTTATATCAATGGATTAAGCCATGGAAAAGTTATATTACAGTAGCTACAATGCAAAAAAAAATATATGAATTGGTATGCAACAGTACTTAGAGTAGTGATTTGTTTTATTATACTAACGGATCTTACCGAGCTTTCTGATGAGTTTTGTGTGGATGAAGTGTTCGAAGATCGAGGAGGTCTCGATGTGAGGAGAAGGAGGAGAGGCAAGAGCTCAACCTTGGGGATGCCCAAGGCACCCCAAGTAAATATTCAAGGAGACTCAAGCGTCTAAGCTTGGGGATGCCCCGGAAGGCATCCCATCTTTCTTCAACAAGTATCGGTATGTTTTCGGATTCGTTCCGTTCATGTGATATGTGCAAATCTTGGAGCGTATTTTGCATTTAGTTTTCACTTTTCTTTTATGCACCATGATGGTATGAGATAGTACATGGTTGATTTATAGAATGCTCTTTGCACTTCACTTATATCTTTTGAGTATGGCTTTATAGAATGCTTCATGTGCTTCACTTATATCATTTGAAGTTTGGATTGCCTGTTTCTCTTCACATAGAAAACCGCCATTTGTAGAATGCTCTTTTCCTTCACTTATATTTGTTAGCGCGTGGGCATATCTTTTGTAGAAAGAATTAAACTCTCTTGCTTCACTTATATCTATTTAGAGAGATGACAGGAATTGGTCATTCACATGGTTAGTCAAAAAATCCTACATAAAACTTGTAGATCACTGAATATGATATGTTTGATTCCTTGCAATAGTTTTGCGATATAAAGGTGGTGATATTAGAGTTGTGCTAGTGGGTAGTTGTGGATTAGTAGAAATACTTGTGTTGAGGTTTGTGATTCCCGAAGCATGCACATAAGGTGAACCGTTATGTGATGAAGTCGTAGCATGATTTATTTTTTGATTGTCATCCTTTGTGTGGAGGTCGAGATCGTGCGATGGTTAACTCCTACCAACCCTTCCCCTAGGAGCATGCGTGTAGTACTTTGTTTCGATGGCTAATAAATTTTTGCAATAAGTATGTGAGTTCTTTATGACTAATGTTGAGTCCATGGATTATACCCACTCTCACCCTTCCATTATTGCTAGCCTCTTCGGTACCGTGCATTGGCCTTTCTCACCTCGAGAGTTGGTGCAAACTTCGCCGGTGCATCCAAACCCCGTGATACGATACGCTCTATCACACACAAGCCTCCTTATATCTTCCTCAAAACAGCCACCATACCTACCTATTATGTGTTGGGGAATGTAGTAATTTCAAAAAATTTCCTACGCACACGCAAGATCATGGTGATGCATAGCAACGAGAGGGGAGAGTGTTGTCCACGTACCCTCGTAGACCGAAAGCGGAAGCGTTAATACAACGCGGTTGATGTAGTCGTACGTCTTCACGATCCGACCGATCAAGTACCGAACGCACGGCACCTCCGAGTTCAGCACACGTTCAGCTCGATGACGTCCCTCAAACTCCGATCCAGCCGAGTGTTGAGGGAGAGTTTCGTCAGCACGACGGCGTGGTGACGATGATGATGTTCTACCGACGCAGGGCTTCGCCTAAGCACCGCTACGATATTATCGAGGTGTAATATGGTGGAGGGGGGGCACCGCACACGGCTAAGAGATCAATGATCAATTGTTGTGTCTATGGGGTGCCCCCCTGCCCCCGTATATAAAGGAGCAAGGGGGGAGGCGGCCGGCCTAGGAGGAGGGCGCGCCAAGGGGGGAGTCCTACTCCCACCGGGAGTAGGACTCCTCCTTTCCTTGTTGGAGTAGGAAAAGGGAAGGGAGAAGCAGAAAGAAGGAAGGGGGCGCCCCCCTCCCTAGTCCAATTCGGACTAGTCCATGGGGAGGGGTGCGGCCACCCTTTGGGGCCTTTCTCTCCTTTCCCGTATGGCCCATTAAGGCCCAATACGAATTCCCGTAACTCTCCGGTACTCCGAAAAATACCCGAATCACTCGGAACCTTTCCGAAGTCTGAATATAGTCGTCGAATATATCGATCTTTACGTCTCGGCCATTTCGAGACTCCTCGTCAAGTCCCTGATCTCATCCGGGACTCCGAACTCCTTCGGTACATCAAAACACATAAACTCGTAATATAACCGTCATCTAACTTTAAGCGTGCGGACCCTACGGGTTCGAGAACTATGTAGACATGACCGAGACACGTCTCCGGTCAATAACCAATAGCGGAACCTGGATGCTCATATTGGCTCCCACATATTCTACGAAGATCTTTATCGGTCAAACCGCATAACAACATACGTTGTTCCCTTTGTCATCGGTATGTTACTTGCCCGAGATTCGATCGTCGGTATCTCAATACCTAGTTCAATATCATTACCGGCAAGTCTCTTTACTCGTTCCGTAATACATCATCCCGCAACTAGCTCATTAGTTGCAATGCTTGCAAGGCTTATAGTGATGTGCATTACCGAGTGGGCCCAGAGATACCTCTCCGACAATCAGAGTGACAAATCCTAATCTCGAAATACGCCAACCCAACAAGTACCTTCGGAGACACCTGTAGAGCACCTTTATAATCACCCAGTTACGTTGTGACGTTTGGTAGCACACAAAGTGTTCCTCCGGTAAACGGGAGTTGCATAATCTCATAGTCATAGGAACATGTATAAGTCATGAAGAAAGCAATAGCAACATACTAAACGATCGAGTGCTAAGCTAACGAAATGGGTCAAGTCAATCACATCATTCTCCTAATGATGTGATCCCATTAATCAAATGACAACTCATGTCAATGGCTAGGAAACATAACCATCTTTGATCAACGAGCTAGTCAAGTAGAGGCATACTAGTGACACTCTGTTTGTCTATGTATTCACACATGTATCAAGTTTCCGGTTAATAAAATTCTAGCATGAATAATAAACATTTATCATGATATAAGGAAATAAATAATAACTTTATTATTGCCTCTAGGGCATATTTCCTTCAGTCTCCCACTTGCACTAGAGTCAATAATCTAGTTCACATCGCCATGTGATTTAACATCAATAGTTCACATCACCATGTGATTAACATCCATAGTTCACATCGTCATGTGACCATCACCCAAAGGGTTTACTAGAGTCAGTAATCTAGTTCACATCGCTATGTGATTAACACCCAATGAGTACTAAGGTGTGATCATGTTTTGCTTGTGAGATAATTTTAGTCAACGGGTCTGTCACATTCAGATCCGTAAGTATTTTGCAAATTTCTATGTCTACAATGCTCTGCACGGAGCTACTCTAGCTAATTGCTCCCTCTTTCAATATGTATCTAGACCGAGACTTAGAGTCATCTAGATTAGTGTCAAAACTTGCATGGACGTAACCCTTTACGACGAACCTTTTGTCACTTCCATAATCGAGAAACATATCCTTATTCCAGTAAGGATAATTTTGACCGCTGTCCAGTGATCTACTCCTAGATCACTATTGTACTCCTTTGCCAAAATCAGTGTAGGGTATACAATAGATCTGGTACACAGCATGACATACTTTATAGAACCTATGGCCGAGGCATAGGGAATGACTTTCATTCTTTTTCTATCTTCTGCCGTGGTCGGGCTTTGAGTCTTACTCAATTTCACACCTTGTAACACAGGCAAGAAACTCTTTCTTTGACTGTTCCATTTTGAACTACTTCAAAATCTTGTCAAGGTATGTACTTATTGAAAAAACTTATCAAGCGTCTTGATCTATCTCTATAGATCTTGATGCTCAATATGTAAGCAGCTTCATCGATGTCCTTTCTTTGAAAAACTCCTTTCAAATACTCCTTTATGCTTTGCAGAATAATTCTACATTATTTCCGATCAACAATATGTCATTCACATATACTTATCAGAAATGCTGTAGTGCTCCCACTCACTTTCTTGTAAATACAGGCTTCACCGCAAGTCTGTATAAAACTATATGCTTTGATCAACTTATCAAAGCGTATATTCCAACTCCGAGATGCTTGCACCAGTCCATAGATGGATCGCTAGAGCTTGCATATTTTGTTAGCACCTTTAGGATTGACAAAACCTTATGGTTGCATCATCTACAACTCTTCTTTAATGAATCCATTAAGGAATGCAGTTTTGTTTATCCATTTGCCAGATTTCATAAAATGCGGCAATTGCTAACATGATTCGGACAGACTTAAGCATCGCTGCGAGTGAGAAAATCTCATCGTATTCAACACTTTGAACTTTGTCAAAAACCTTTTTCCGACAAGTCTAGCTTTGTAGATAGTAACACTACTATCAGCGTTCGTCTTCCTCTTGAAGATCCATTTATTTTCTATGGCTTGCCGATCATCGGGCAAGTCAACCAAAGTCCACACTTTGTTCTCATACATGGATCCCATCTCGGATTTCATGGCCTCAAGCCATTTTGCGGAATCTGGGCTCACCATCGCTTCTTCATAGTTCGTAGGTTCATCATGGTCTAGTAACATAACCTCCAGAACAGGATTACCGTACCACTCTGGTGCGGATCTTACTCTGGTTGACCTACGAGGTTCAGTAACAACTTGATCTGAAGTTTCATGATCATCATCATTAACTTCCTCACTAATTGGTGTAGGTGTCACAGGAACCGGTTTCTGTGATGAACTACTTTCCAATAAGCGATGAGGTACAGTTACCTCATCAAGTTCTACTTTCCTCCCACTCACTTCTTTCGAGAGAAACTCCTTCTCTAGAAAGGATCCATTCTTAGCAACGAATGTCTTGCCTTCGGATCTGTGATAGAAGATGTACCCAACTGTCTCCTTTGGGTATCCTATGAAGACACATCTCTCCGATTTGGGTTGAGCTTATCAGGATGAAACTTTTTCACATAAGCATCGCAACCTCAAACTTTAAGAAACGACAACTTTGGTTTCTTGCCAAACCACAGTTCATAAGATGTCGTCTAAATGGATTTAGATGGTACCCTATTTAACGTGAATGCAGCTGTCTCTAATGCATAACCCCAAAACAATAGTGGTAGATCGGTAAGAGACATCATATATCGCACCATATCTAATAAAGTACGGTTACGATGTTCGGACACACCATTACACCGTGGTGTTCCAGGTGGCGTGAGTAGTGAAACTATTTCACATTGTTTTAACTGAAGGCCAAACTCGTAACTCAAATACTCTTCTCCATGATCAGATCGTAGAAACTTTATTTTCTTGTTACGATGATTTTCCGCTTCACTCTGAAATTATATGAACTTTTCAAATGTTTCAGACTTCTGTTTCATTAAGTAGATATACCCATATCTGCTCAAATCATCTGTGAAGGTCAGAAAATAATGATACCTGCTACGAGCCTCAATATTCATCGGACCACATACATCTGTATGTATGATTTCCAACAAATCTGTTGCTCTCTCCATAGTTCCGGAGAACGACATTTTAGTCATCTTGCCCATGAGGCACGGTTCGCAAGCATCAAATGATTCATAATCAAGTGATTCCAAAATCCCATCAGTATGGAGTTTCTTCATGTGCTTTACACCAATATGACCTAAACGGCAGTGCCACAAATAAGTTGCACTATCATTATTAACTTTGCATCTTTTGGCTTTATTATTATGAATATGTGTATCACTACGATCGAGATCCAACAAACCATTTTATTGGGTGTATGACCATAGAAGGTTTTATTCATGTAAACAGAACAACAATTATTCTCTAATTTAAATGAATAACCGTATTGCAACAAACATGATCAAATCATATTCATGCTCAACGCAAACACCAAATAACACTTATTTAGTTTCAACACTAATCCCGAAAGTATAGGGAGTGTGCGATGATGATCATATCAATCTTGGAACTACTTCCAACACACATCGTCACCTCGCCTTTTACTAGTCTCTGTTTATTCTGCAACTCCCGTTTCGAGTTACTACTCTTAGCAACTGAACCAGTATCAAATACCGAGGGGTTGCTATAAACACTACTAAAGTACACATCAATAACATGTATATCCAATATACCTTTGTTCACTTTGCCATCCTTCTTATCCATGAAATAGTTGGGGTAGTTCTGCTTCCAGTGACCAGTCCCTTTGCAGTAGAAGCACTTAGTCTCAGGCTTAGGACCAGACTTAGGTTTCTTCACTTGAGCAGCAACTTGCTTGCCGTTCTTCTTAAAGTTCCCCTTCTTCCCTTTGCCCTTTTCTTGAAACTAGTGGTCTCGTCAACCATCAACACTTGATGTTTTTCTTGATTTCTACCTTCGTCGATTTCAGCATCACGAAGAGCTCGGGAATTACTTTCGTCATCCCTTGCACACTATAGTTCATCACGAAGTTCTACTAACTTGGTGATGGTGACTAGAGAATTCTGTCAATCACTATTTTATCTGGAAGATTAACTCCCACTTGATTCAAGCGATTGTAGTACCCAGACAATCTGAGCACATGCTCACTGCTTGAGCTATTCTCCTCCATCTTTTAGCTATAGAACTTGTTGGAGACTTCATATCTCTCAACTCGGGTATTTTCTTGAAATATTAACTTCAACTCCTGGAAGATCTCATATGGTCCATGACGTTCAAAACGTCTTTGAAGTCCCGATTCTAAGCCGTTAAGCATGGTGCACTAAACTATCAAGTAGTCATCATATTGAGCTAGCCAAACGTTCATAACGTCTGCATCTGCTCCTGTAATAGGTCTGTCACCTAGCGGTGCATCAAGGACATAATTCTTCTGTGCAACAATGAGGATAATCCTCAGATCACGGATCCAATCCGCATCTTTGCTACTAACATCTTTCAACATAATTTTTCTCTAGGAACATATCAAAAATAAACACAGGGAAGCAACAACGCGAGCTATTGATCTACAACATAATTTGCAAAATACTATCAGGACTAAGTTCATGATAAATTTAAGTTCAATTAATCATATTACTTAAGAACTCCCACTTAGATAGACATCCCTCTAATCCTCTAAGTGATCACGTGATCCAAATCAACTAAACCATAACCGATCATCACGTGAAATGGAGTAGTTTTCAATGGTGAACATCACTATGTCGATCATATCTACTATACGATTCACGCTCGACCTTTCGGTCTCAGTGTTTCGAGGCCATATCTGCATATGCTAGGCTCGTCAAGTTTAACCTGAGTATTCTGCGTGTGCAAAACTGGCTTGCACCCGTTGTAGATGGACGTAGAGCTTATCACACCCGATCATCACGTGGTGTCTGGGCACGACGAACTTTGGCAACGGTGCATACTCAGGGAGAACACTTTTATCTTGAAATTTAGTGAGAGATCATCTTATAATGCTACCGTCAATCAAAGCAAGATAAGATGCATAAAAGATAAACATCACATGCAATCAATATAAGTGATATGATATGGCCATCATCATCTTGTGCTTGTGATCTCCATCTCCGAAGCACCGTCATGATCACCATCGTCACCGGCGTGACACCTTGATCTCCATCGTAGCATCGTTGTTGTCTCGCCAATCTTATGCTTCTACGACTATCGCTGCCGCTTAGTGATAAAGTAAAGCATTACAGGGCGATTGCATTGCATACAATAAAGCGACAACCATATGGCTCCTGCCAGTTGCCGATAACTCGGTTACAAAACATGATCATCTCATACAATAAAATTCAGCATCATGTCTTGACCATATCACATCACAACATGCCCTGCAAAAACAAGTTAGACGTCCTCTACTTTGTTGTTGCAAGTTTTATGTGGCTGCTACGGGCTGAGCAAGAACCGTTCTTACCTACGCATCAAAACCACAACGATAGTTTGTCAAGTTGGTGCTGTTTTAACCTTCGCAAGGACCGGGCGTAGCCACACTCGGTTCAACTAAAGTGAGAGAGACAGACACCCGCCAGTCACCTTTAAGCAACGAGTGCTCACAACGGTGAAACCAGTCTTGCGCAAGCGTACGCGTAATGTCGGTCCGGGCCGCTTCATCTCACAATACCGCCGAACCAAAGTATGACATGCTGGTAAGCAGTATGACTTATATCGCCCACAACTCACTTGTGTTCTACTCGTGCATATAACATCAACGCATAAAACCAGGCTCGGATGCCACTGTTGGGGAACGTAGTAATTTCAAAAAAATTCCTACGCACACGCAAGATCATGGTGATGCATAGCAACGAGAGGGGAGAGTGTTGTCCATGTACCCTCGTAGACCGAAAGCGGAAGCGTTAATACAACGCAATTGATGTAGTCGTACGTCTTCACGATCCGACCGATCAAGTACCGAACGCACGGCACCTCCGAGTTCAGAACACGTTCAGCTCGATGACGTCCCTCGAACTCCGATCCAGCCGAGTGTTGAGGGAGAGTTTCGTCAGCACGACGGCGTGGTGACGATGATGATGTTCTACCGACGCAGGGCTTCGCCTAAGCACCGCTACGATATTATCGAGGTGTAATATGGTGGAGGGGGGCACCGCACATGGCTAAGAGATCAATGATCAATTGTTGTGTCTATGGGGTGCCCCCAGCCCCCGTATATAAAGGAGCAAGGGGGGAGGCGGCCGGCCTAGGAGGAGGGCGCGCCAAGGGGGAGTCCTACTCCCACCGGGAGTAGGACTCCTCCTTTCCTTGTTGGAGTAGGAAAAGGGAAGGGAGAAGCAGAAAGAAGGAAGGGGGCGCCCCCCCTCCCTAGTCCAATTCGGACTAGTCCATGGGGAGGGGTGCGGCCACCCTTTGGGGCCTTTCTCTCCTTTCCCGTATGGCCCATTAAGGGCCAATACGAATTCCCGTAACTCTCCGGTACTCCGAAAAATACCCGAATCACTCGGAACCTTTCCGAAGTCTGAATATAGTCGTCGAATATATCGATCTTTACGTCTCGGCCATTTCGAGACTCCTCGTCAAGTCCCTGATCTCATCCGGGACTCCGAACTCCTTCGGTACATCAAAACACATAAACTCATAATATAACCGTCATCTAACTTTAATGGTGCGGACCCTACGGGTTCGAGAACTATGTAGACATGACCGAGACACGTCTCCGGTCAATAACCAATAGCGGAACCTGGATGCTCACATTGGCTCCCACATATTCTACGAAGATCTTTATCGGTCAAACCGCATAACAACATACGTTGTTCCCTTTGTCATCGGTATGTTACTTGCCCGAGATTCGATCGTCGGTATCTCAATACCTAGTTCAATATCATTACCGGCAAGTCTCTTTACTCGTTCCGTAATACATCATCCCGCAACTAGCTCATTAGTTGCAATGCTTGCAAGGCTTATAGTGATGTGCATTACCGAGTGGGCCCAGAGATACCTCTCCGATAATCGGAGTGACAAATCCTAATCTCGAAATACGCCAACCCAACAAGTACCTTTGGAGACACCTGTAGAGCACCTTTATAATCACCCAGTTACGTTGTGACGTTTGGTAGCACACAAAGTGTTCTCCGGTAAACGGGAGTTGCATAATCTCATAGTCATAGGAACATGTATAAGTCATGAAGAAAGCAATAGCAACATACTAAACGATCGAGTGCTAAGCTAACGAAATGGGTCAAGTCAATCACATCATTCTCCTAATGATGTGATCCCATTAATCAAATGACAACTCATGTCAATGGCTAGGAAACATAACCATCTTTGATCAACGAGATAGTCAAGTAGAGGCATACTAGTGACACTCTGTTTGTCTATGTATTCACACATGTATCAAGTTTCCGGTTAATACAATTCTAGCATGAATAATAAACATTTATCATGATATAAGGAAATAAATAATAACTTTATTATTGCCTCTAGGGCATATTTCCTTCATTGTGGCATTTCCATAGCCATTCCGAGATATATTGCCATGCAACTTGCATCATCATCATATACATGACTTGAGCATCCATTGTCATATTGCTTTGCATGATCGTAAGATAGCTAGCATTATGTTTTCATGGCTTGTCCGTTTTTATTTTTGCTACGCTAGATCATTGCACATACCAGTACACCGCCGGAGGCATTCATATAGAGTCCTATCTTTGTTCTAGTATCGAGTTGTAAGTAAATAAAAGTGTGATGATCATCATTATTAGAGCATTGCCCCAGTGAGGAAAGGATGATGGAGACTATGATTCCCCCACAAGTCGGGATGAGACTCCAGACTTTACAAAAAAATAAAAGAGGCCAAAGAATCCCAAATAAAAAAAGAGAGGCCAAAGAAGCCCACCAATAAAATGAGAGAAAAAGAGAGAAGGGACGATGTTACTATCCTTTTACCACACTTGTGCTTCAGAGTAGCACCATGTTCTTCATATAGAGAGTCTCTTGAGTTATCACTTTCATATACTAGTGGGAATTTTCATTATAGAACTTGGCTTGTATATTCCGATGATGGGCTTCCTCAAATGCCCGAGGTCTTCATGAGCATGCAAGTTGGATGCACCCCCACTTAGTTTTCAGTTTGAGCTTTCATATACTTATAGCTCTAGTGCATCCGTTGCATGGCAATCCCTACTCCTCACATTGACATCAATTGATGGGCATCTCCATAGCCCATTGATTAGCCGCGTCGGTGTGGGACTTTCTTCCTTTTTGTCTTCTCCACACAACCTCCACCATCATATTCTATTCTACCTATACTGCTGTGTCCACGGCTCACGCTCATGTATTGCGTGAAAGTTGAAAAAGTTTGAGAATACTAAAGTACGAAACAATTGCTTGGCTGAAACCGGGGTTGTGCATGATTTTAATACTTTGTGTGGTGAAGATGGAGCATAGCCAGACCATGTGATTTTGTAGGGATAACTTTCTTTGGCCATGTTATTTTGAAAAGACATGATTGCTTTATTAGTATGCTTGAAGTATTATTGTCTTAATGTCAAATGATAGACTATTGCTTTGAATCACTCGTGTCTTAATATTCGTGCCATGATTAGACTACATGATCAAGATTATGCTAGGTAGCATTCCACATAAAAAATTATCTTTTTATCATTTACCTACTCGAGGACGAGCAGGAATTAAGCTTGGGGATGCTGATACGTCTCCGTCGTATCTATAATTTTTGATTGTTCCATGCCAATATTATACAACTTTCATATACTTTTGGCAACTTTTTATACTATTTTTGGGACTAACATATTGATCCAGTGCCCAGTGCTAGTTCCTGTTTGTTGCATATTTTTTGTTTCATAGAAAACCCATATCAAACGGAGTCCAAACGGGATAAAAACTGACGGAGATTTTTTTGGAATATTTATGATTTTTGGGAAGAAGAATCAATGCGAGATGATGCCCGAGGGGGCCACGAGGCGGGGGGGGGGGCCAGGGGGTCAGGCGCGCCCTCGTGGCCACCCCGTAAGGCGGTTGGTGCCCTTCTTTCGCCGCAAGAAAGCTAATATCCGGATAGAGATAGTGTCCAAAATTCATCCCAATCAGAGTTACAGATCTCCGGGAATTTAAGAAACGGTGAAAGAGCAGAATCAGGGAGCGCAGAAACAGAGAGAGAGAGAGACAGATCCAACTCGGAGGGGCTCTCGCCCCTCCCACGCCATGGAGACCAAGGACCAGAGGGAGAACCCTTCTCCCACCTAGGGAGAAGGCCAAGGAAGAAGAAGAAGGAGGGGGGCTCTCTCCCCCTCGCTTCCGGTGGCGCCGGAGTGCCACCCGGGCCATCATCGTCACCGCAATCTACACCAACAACTTCACCGCCGTCATCACCAACTCTCCCCCCTCTAGGCAGCGGTGTAACACCTCTTTTACCCGCTGTAATATCTACTTAAACATGGTGCTCAACGCTATATATTATTTCCCAATGATGTATGGCTATCCTATGATGTTTGAGTAGATCCGGTTTGTCCTTTGGGTTAATTGATGATCGTGATTGGTTTGAGTTGCATGTTTTATTATTGGTGCTGTCCTATGGTGCTCTCCGTGTCGCGCAAGCGTGAGGGATCCCCGCTGTAGGGTTTGTAATATGTTCATGGTTTGCTTATTGTCTGCGTTGCGTGAGTGACTGAAACACAAACACGGATAAGTGGGTCATGGCGTATGGGAATAAAGAGGACTTGATACTTTAATGCTATGGTTGGGTTTTACCTTAATGATCTTTAGTAGTTGTGGATGCTCGCTAGAGTTCCAATCATAAGTGCATATGATCCAGGAAGAGAAAGTATGTTAGCTTATGCCTCTCCCTCAAATAAAATTGCAATAGTGATTACCGGTCTAGTTATCGATTGCCTAGGGACAAATAACTTTCTCGTGACAAAAAGCTCTCTACTAAAACTAACTTAGTTGTGTCTTTATCTAAGCAACCCCTAGCTTTTATTTACGTGCTCTTTATTATCTTGCAAACCTATCCAACAACATTTCTAGTTTCATACTTGTTCTAGGTAAAGCGAACGTTAAGCGTGCCTAGAGTTGTATCGGTGGTCGATAGAACTTGAGGGAATATTTGTTCTACCTTTTAGCTCCTTGTTGGGTTCGACACTCTTACTTATCCAAAGAGGCTACAATTGATCCCCTATACTTTTGGTTTATCAACCCACTCTTCGGTGTTTGGCGTCACTTCTGTCCCAGCAGAGTGATGCCATGGTACTGAGTGTTCCAGACACCATTTGCAGGAGTTATGCTCGGATATCGCTTCGATATCTTTCCATCATCCAACCATATCAAGTCGGTAATAGACTTGTCTCTATCCCGAATTGTGCCCTTCATCTTGTTCCTTTGGCAACCCTTACTGATCCTTGTCATCAGAAAAGGGCAATGCCAGCAAGTCCAGCTTTCCACCACTATCCTACCCTGTCATCTCGTTCTTTGGACGTGTATGGTTCCCTTTCGTACACTTGATGATGATGTGGTCGTGACCTTGTGCCTCGCTACATGATCACCATGTTCGTCCTCACCTCCGTATCCATCCATTGCAACCGGTGTTCAGCCAGCGTTTGGTGTAGCCTTGTTTACACCAACTTCTTCCACACGTGGATTCATTTTCGTGCATGATAGGTCTCCAACGTATCTATAATTTTTGATTGCTCCATGCTATATTATCTACTGTTTTGGACATTATTGGGCTTTATTATTCAATTTTATATTATTTTTGGGACTAACCTATTAACCGGAGGCCCAGCCCAGAATTGCTATTTTTTTTGCCTATTTCAGAGTTTCGCAGAAAAAGAATATCAAACAGAGTCCAAACGGAATGAAACCTTCGGGAGCGTGATTTTTGGTACGAACAAGATCCAGGAGACTTGGACCGTACGTAAGAGAAGCTTCCAGGAGGCCACGAGGTAGGGGGCGCGCCCTCCACCCTCGTGGGCCCCCTGTTGCTCCACCGACGTACTCCTTCCTCCTATATATACCTACGTACCCCCAAACGATCAGAAAAGGAGCCAAAAACCTAATTCCACCGCCGCAACCTTCCGTAGCCACGAGATCCCATCTTGAGGCCTATTCCGGAGCTCCGCCGGAGGGGGCATCCATCACGGAGGGCTTCTACATCAACACCATAGCCTCTCCGATGAAGTGTGAGTAGTTTACCTCAGACCTTCGGGTCCATAGTTAGTAGCTAGATGGCTTTCTCTCTCTTTTTGGATCTTAATACAATGTTCTCCCCCTCTCTCTCGTGGAGATCTATTTGATGTAATCTTCTTTTTGCGGTGTGTTTATTGAGACCGATGAATTGTGGGTTTATGATCAAGATTATCTATGAACAATATTTGAATCTTCTCTGAATTCTTTTATGTATGATTGGTTATCTTTGCAAGTCTCTTCGAATTATTAGTTTGGTTTGGCCTACTAGATTGATCTTTCTTGCAATAGGAGAAGTGCTTAGCTTTGGGTTCAATCTTGCGGTGTCCTTTCCCAGTGACAGTAGGGGCAGCAAGGCACGTATTGTATTGTTGCCATCGAGGATAACAAGATGGGTTTTTTTTATCATATTGCATGAATTTATCCCTCTACATCATGTCATCTTGCTTAAGGTGTTACTCTGTTTTCATGACCTTAATACTCTAGATGCATGCTGGATAGCGGTCGATGAGTGGAGTAATAGTAGTAGATGCAGGCAGGAGTCGGTCTACTTGTCTCGGACGTGATGCCTATATACATGATCATACCTAGATATTCTCATAACTATGCTCAATTCTGTCAATTGCTCAATAGTAATTTGTTCACCCACCGTAAAATACTTATGCTCTTGAGAGAAGCCACTAGTGAAACCTATGGCCCCCGGGTCTATCTTCATCATATTAATCATCCAACACTTATTTATTTCCTTTGCTTTTTTACTTTGCTTTTATTTTTACTTTGCATCTTATCACAAAAATACCAAAAATATTATCCTATCATATCTATCAGATCTCACTCTCATAAGTGACCGTGAAGGGATTGACAACCCCTTATCGCGTTGGTTGCGAGGATTTATTTGTTTTGTGTAGGTACGAGGGACTCGCGCGTAGCCTTCTACTGGATTCATACCTTGGTTCTCAAAAACTGAGGGAAATACTTACGCTACTTTGCTGCATCACCTTTTGCTCTTCAAGGGAAAACCAACGCAGTGCTCAAGAGGTAGCAAGAAGGATTTCTGGCGCCGTTGCCGGGGAGGTCTACGCAAAAGTCAACATACCAAGTACCCATCACAATCCCTTATCTCCCGCATTACATTATTTGCCATTTGCCTCTCGTTTTCCTCTCCCCCACTTCACCCTTGCCGTTTTATTCGCCCTTTCTTTTTCGGTTGCCTCTTTTCGTTCACTTTTCCCTTGCCATGTCGGAACCAAAAAGAGTTGGGGTCCCTCTCCCAGGTTTTAGCACTTTAGACAATCCTGCTATCTTATCTAAACTCATAAATAAAAATACTATGGGAAAACCTGCCGGAGTTATCAATGAAAACCTTAGCAATTTTGATGAAGAAGATTATGGAATATTTTGTTATTTACTCGATGAATCTTTGAAAGATGCTTGGGATAGGCTATTAAGGATCCGGGCTAGCTATGTACCTCAATACCAAATTGAGGTTTACTTAAAGAGCTTTTATGTTGGGTTGCCCGCTTCGTTCAAACAAGTTTTAGATTCTATTTTTGAAGATGGTTTTCTTGAAGGGGACCCCACAGATACCTATGAAAAGATGAAAACCATATTTGGGCACCCCATTAACGAGAAAGTTGAAATCACATCTCTTTTGCTTTCTTACCAAAACGAATCTATCAAAGAGATAAAGGCTAGCCTAGATGCCAATTTCCGCAACATACTTAATCTTTCTTCTACCATTAATGGCCATGTACTTTGTCAAAATAGAAAGATTAATTCCATAGATAACAAGTTTGCTCTCTTTTTCCCTAAAACTAAAGATGGCAATACCTAGATCTATCCTTGCTTTTATGCCTAGCTAGGGGCGTTAAACGATAGCGCTTGTTGGGAGGCAACCCAATTTTATTTTTAGTTTTTTTTGCTTTTTCTTATGTTTAGGAATAAATATTTGATCTAGCCTCTGGTTAGATGTGTTTTTATGTTTTAATTAGTGTTTGTACCAAGTTAAACCTATAGGATCTTCTTGGATGATAGTTATTTGATCTTGCTGTAATTTCCAGAAACTTTCTGTTCACGAAAACAATTGTTAAAAATCACCAGAACGTGATAAAATACTGATTCCAATTGCTGCTGATCAATAAACAAATTTTCTAGGTCTTCCTATTTTGGCTGATTTGTTGGAGTTCCAGAAGTTTGCGTTAGTTACAGATTACTACAGACTGTTCTGTTTTTGACAGATTCTGTTTTTCGTGTTTTGTTTGCTTATTTTGATGAGTCTATGGCTAGTAAAATAGTTTATAAACCATAGAGAAGTTGGAATACAGTAGGTTTAACACCAATATAAATAAAGAATTATTTCACACAGTACCTTGAAGTGGTCTTTTGTTTTCTTTCGCTAACGGAGCTCATGAGATTTTCTGTTGAGTTTTGTGTTGTGAAGTTTTCAAGTTTTGGGTGAAAGATTTGATGGATTATGGAACAAGGAGTGGCAAGAGCCTAATCTTGGGGATGCCCATGGCACCCCCAAGATAATCTAAGGACACCATAAATCCAAAGCATGGGGATGCCCCGGAAGGCATCCCCTCTTTTGTCTACTTCCATTGGTAACTTTACTTGGAGCTATATTTTTTATTCACCACATGATATGTGTTTTGCTTGGAGCGTCTTGTATGATTTGAGTCTTTGCTTTTTAGTTCACCACAATCATCCTTGCTGTACACACCTTTTGAGAGATCCATACATGATTTGGAAATTATTAGAATACTCTATGTGCTTCACTTATATCTTTTGAGTTATATAGTTTGCTCTAGTACTTCACTTATATCTTTTAGAGCACGGTGGGGATTTGTTTTATAGAAACTATTGATCTCTCATGTTTCACTTAGATTATTTTGAGAGTCTTAAATAGCATGGTAATTTTCTTAAATAATCCTAATATGCTAGGTATTCAAGATTAGTAAAAACTTTCTTATGAGTGTGTTGAATACTAAGAGAAGTTTGATGCTTGATGATTGTTTTGATATATGGAGGTAATAATATCAAAGTCGTGCTAGTTGAGTAGTTGTGAATTTGAGAAATGCTTGTGTTGAAGTTTGCAAGTCCCGTAGCATGCACGTATGAGAAACGTTATGTAACAAATTTGAAACATGAGGTGTTCTTTGATTGTCCTCCTTATGAGTGGCGGTCGGGGACGAGCGATGGTCTTTTCCTACCAATCTATCCCCCTAGGAGCATGCGCTAAGTGCTTGGTTTTTGATGACTTGTAGATTTTTGCAATAATTATATGAGTTCTTTATGACTAATGTTGAGTCCATGGATTATACGCACTCTCACCCTTCCATCATTGCTAGCCTCTTCGGTACCGTGCATTGCCCTTTCTCACATTGAGAGTTGGTGCAAACTTCGCCGGTGCATCCAAACCCCGTGATATGATACACTCTTTCACACATAAACCTCCTTATATCTTCCTCAAAACAGCCACCATACCTACCTATTATGGCATTTCCATAGCCATTCCGAGATGTATTGCCATGCAACTTTCCACCATCCAGTTTATCATGACACGTTCATCATTGTCATATTGCTTAGCATGATCATGTAATTGACATAGTATTCGTGGCAAAGCCACTGTTCATAATTCCTTCATACATGTCACTCTTAGTTCATTGCATATTCCGGTACACCGCCGGAGGCATTCATATAGTGTCATACTTTGTTCTTGTATCGAGTTGTAATGATTGAGTTGTAAATAAATAGAAGTGTGATGATCATCATTTTCTAGAGCATTGTCCCAAGTGAGGAATAAAAAAAATAGAAAGGCCATAAAAAAAGAGAAGGCCCAAAAAATGAGAGAAAAAGAGAGAAGGTACAATGTTACTATCCTTTGCCACACTTGTGCTTCAAAGTAGCACCATAATCTTCATGATAGAGAGTCTCTTGTTTTGTCACTTTCATATACTAGTGGGAATTTTTCATTATAGAACTTGGCTTGTATATTCCAACAATGGGCCCCCTCAAGTGCCCTAGGTCTTCGTGAGCAAGCAAGTTGGATGCACACCCACTTAGTTTCTTTTGTTGAGCTTTCATACATTTATAGCTCTAGTCCATCCGTTGCATGGCAATCCCCACTCCTTGCATTAACATCAATCGATGGGCATCTCCATAGCTCATTGATTAGCCTCGTTGATTTGAGACTTTCTCCTTTTTTGTCTTCTCCACATAACCCCCATCATCATATTCTATTCCACCCAAAGTGCTATGTCCATGGCTCGCGCTCATATATTGCGTGAAGGTTTATAAGTTTGAGATTACTAAAGTATGAAACAATTGCTTGGCTTGTCATCGGGGTTGTGCATGATGAGAGCATTCTTGTGTGACGAAAATGGAGCATGACTAAACTATATGATTTTGTAGGGATGAACTTTCTTTGGCCATGTTATTTTGAGAAGACATAATTGCTTAGTTAGTATGCTTGAAGTATTATTATTTTTATGTCAATATGAACGTTTATCTTGAATCTTTCAGATCTGAATATTCATAACACAATTAAGAAGAATTACATTGAAATTATGCCTAGTAGCACTCCGCATCAAAAATTCTGTTTTTATCATTTACCTACTCAAGGACGAGTAGGAATTAAGCTTGGGGATGCTAAATACGTCTCCAACGTATCTATAATTTTTTATTGCTCCATGCTATATTATCTACTGTTTTGTACATTATTGGGCTTTATTATTCACTTCTATATTATTTTTGGGACTAACCTATTAACCGGAGGCCCAGCCCAGAATTGCTGTTTTTTTTGCCTATTTCAGAGTTTCGCCGAAAAAGAATATCAAACGGAGTCCAAACGGAATGAAACCTTCGGGAGCGTGATTTTTGGAACGAACAAGATCCAGGAGACTTGGACCCTACGTAAGAGAAGCTTCTAGGAGGCCACGAGGTAGGGGGGCGCGCCTACCCCCCAGGGCGTGCCCTCCACCCTTGTGGGCCCCCCCTGTTGCTCCACCGACGTACTTCTTCCTCCTATATATACCTACGTACCCCCAAACGATCAGAAAAGGAGCCAAAAACCTAATTCCACCGCCGCAACCTTCTGTACCCACGAGATCCCATCTTGGGGCCTGTTCCGGAGCTCCGCCGGAGGGGGCATCCATCATGGAGGGCTTCTACATCAACACCATAGCCTCTCCGATGAAGTGTGAGTAGTTTACCTCAGACCTTTGGGTCCATAGTTAGTAGCTAGATGGCTTTCTCTCTCTTTTTGGATCTCAATACAATGTTCTCCCCCTCTCTCGTGGAGATCTATTCGATGTAATCTTCTTTTTGCGGTGTGTTTGTTGAGACCGATGAATTGTGGGTTTATGATCAAGATTATCTATGAACAATATTTGAATCTTCTCTGAATTCTTTTATGTATGATTGGTTATATTTGCAAGTCTCTTCGAATTATCAGTTTGGTTTGGCCTACTAGATTGATCTTTCTTGCAATAGGAGAAGTGCTTAGCTTTGGGTTCAATCTTGCGGTGTCCTTTCCCAGTGACAGTAGGGGCAGCAAGGCACGTATTGTATTGTTGCCATCAAGGATAACAAGATGGGTTTTTTATCATATTGAATGAATTTATCCCTCTACATCATGTCATCTTGCTTAAGGTGTTACTCTATTTTCATGAACTTAATACTCTAGATGCATGCTGGATAGCGGTCGATGAGTGGAGTAATAGTAGTAGATGCAGGCAGGAGTCGGTCTACTTGTCTCGGACGTGATGCCTATATACATGATCATACCTAGATATTCTCATAACTATGCTCAATTCTGTCAATTGCTCAACAGTAATTTGTTCACCCACCGTAAAATACTTATGCTCTTGAGAGAAGCCACTAGTGAAACCTATGGCCCCCGGGTCTATCTTCATCATATTAATCTTCCAACACTTATTTATTTCCTTTGCTTTTTACTTTGCTTTTATTTTTACTTTGCATCTTTTGACAAAAATACCAAAAATATTATCCTATCATATCTATCAGATCTCACTCTCGTAAGTGACCGTGAAGGGATTGACAACCCCTTATCGCGTTGGTTGCGAGGATTTTTTGTGTGTGTAGGTACGAGGGACTCGCGCGTAGCCCCTACTGGATTGATACCTTGGTAGTCAAAAACTGAGGGAAATACTTACGCTACTTTGCTGCATCACCCTTTGCTCTTCAACGGAAAACCAATGCAGTGCTCAAGAGGTAGCAGTGCACACCGCCACAGCATATTAGACCGTAATACCGGAGTTTCCGCGAGATTTGTGTGCTTAGGTGTGCATGCATATTATTGTTGTGAGTAGCAGTAATATGTGATGTTGCTTGATTATATTATTAATATTAGTTGTATGCTTTGTGTGCTGTTGTTTTCATCGTTTCTTTTGCTTCTTTCTTTGGGCCTTCGTTGTTGCCATATCTTCCCCTTATTAAAGTTGCTCGTCAACCGACACTGGACCCGAAGAATCAGCAAGGAATGCATATATTTGGAAACTCAGCTAAACAGAATGGATTCTCAGCCGACTGCAGTGAAATGGGGAATGTATGATTGTGATGCTGATAATCAAGGTTTGCATTAGTGGGCACTCCTCACAACAGTACGGATAATCAAGTCTCCCTCAGAGTGCACTCTCAATAGCAGAAATGATCAAGTCAACAAGAAGATAAATTGTGTGCAAGATCGGCAGTAGATTATCGGTCAAAGGTACTCTGTCTTCTTTAGTAAGCAACCACAAAAGCTTCCAGCCTAAGGTACCGAGTCCTTCCCCAGCAAGTCTTTAAGGGGGAAAGCTTCTGAAGCACGATACCCAGTCTTCCTCAGCAAGATACTCTCGATGGTTTCCAGCATAAGCCATCCAATCATCCTCAATACGACACTGGTGCAAGATAGTACATTGTGAATTGATAGCAGATGGCAGTGCAAGAATCAGATCCGCAACAGTTGGTCAGAAGCAAGAATCAGTCAGAACACAAGTCTGCCTCGGAAATCAAATTCTCATATATATTGTGAAGCATGTTGCCAAGGTCTTGCAAGTCACTCGAATGAGGATCTGACAACCACATGAGGATTGTTAAAAGAAGGAAGTCAGTTATACACCGCAGTGTGACAAAGAACTATGAAGATTGATGACAACAGTGAGCTCTGTACAAGTACCTATGAACCTGGAATATGATCCTGATGAGCCGTTGTCCACTTTTCTCCAGTGCCGGCACCATGCCTGTGATCTGAGCTGTTTTTGGCCATACGGGGTGGATGCTGACTTTATATTTCTCTATTCAACAACTGTCGCGAGTTCCGAGCTGCTTTCCGGCTGTCTCGTACAGCTGTTGAGTTTCTTTTTGTGACAGTGGCCCTATAGTTGTTTTTCGGCCGTCTTAGGGAACTGCCGCTTTCTTCTTATCAACACGGTCTCATGCTCTGAGCTGATTTTCGGCCGTCTTGGGCCGTGGTTGAATTATTTCAGTGATGTCCCAGATCCGAGTTGTAAAGACCATTCTGGTGGCTACTGATTTATTTGCCGATTTCTTGCAAGGGTTTCGGATGATCATTTTCTTACGGTTAAAACTTGAGAGGTGATGAGCCTGCCATTTAAAGGATGCTACCATATCAGGAGATGAGGATAAAAGTGCTCCCGCCAGAATATTTCACCCGACAGTACCAATGGTCACACAAAGAAGCAATATAACCAAGCTCTTTCAGCAAAGGATCCAGACAAGGATTACAGTAATGAAGGAGCAATACTGATAATTGTTGCATGACCCACATGGTGAAGATGCCCCGGACAGTCTGAGTCAGCATTGATCACCATGAATATTCACCTAAGGGGTCTGCTCAATTTTGGTAAGGGCCCCATACCCAGACAACCCGCTCAGTCAACATTATATGCTCAGATTTGTTAGTATCGAATATCTGGGTCGGTTAAACCATACCAAGGGACCATTCAACAGTCTGACTCCAGCATCCATGGTAAAGCATCGCACAGCCTACTACCCCATGGAAATGCCGACAAAATGAATAATCAGAAGGGGGAATAACAGTCTTGAAGCATGTGCCCTCACTTATGAGAATCATCAAAGGATATCCTGTCATGAACAAAATTCTTCTATCTGAACCACGGTCAGTCAAGTCTGCGGATACTATCATATAAGGCCATACCCCCTGTATGACTGGTCACGACAGGAGACAGTCAAATATTTGGAACAGATCTGACACTCAAGACAGTGGAGCCAGTCAACATGAATCAGAAATTCCGCGAGAAATATGTATTAGTCAGAAGAACAGTTATGATCCACAACACTGTTCTGAACCTGGAGGACCTATAGTTATTTGAGGAACCCTATGCAAGGACTAAAAAGATTGGGTGTCCACCAGGAAAAATCTGTTCACAACTTCATGGAAGATTGTCAGTGCTGGAAAGCACTCTCGGACTTGTGAGACAGGCATATATCTCAGTCATGATAACTTGTCACCCTCAGCTAAGTCAGCAGATATGAAAGGAATTGGGGCCAGTATAAGCATGAACCGATAAGGTAAGATCTATCAGAATGTGGATACAGTGATGCAAACCACCCCAAAAGCCAGGCAGTCTCGTCATATGAAATTCAGTGGGAACAATCAATAAAGGAAAAAGGATACCCGAGTTGGAAACGGTTTCCTTAAGTCAGTATATTCATACTTGTTCCCTGAGCAACCAAATCTCGAGGACGAGATTTCTTTAAGGGGGGAAGGTTTGTCACAGCCTGGTTTTTGGCCCTTTCTTTTTCTTTTGATTTTCTGAGATTTTTTGCTTGAGTTTTCTTTCTCTCTGGCTATGTGGTATGGAAACTGAAGGAGATGACATCTTCTTTCTTACAAGAGTGGCTTGTCATCCTCAAGACCTTTCCTAGACCTTGCCATTCCCATCTTGGACCAACCCCAATAATCTTTTCCTTAGGAATATTCCTTTTTCTATTAAAGGAATAACCCAATTTGCCCTAGGTTGTGAAGCAACCTATATTTCCATCACTCCTAAAAGTCCCAAATAATTCTCATAAATTGTTTGGGACATATCTTCATCAAAAATGGAAAACTTTTCTTTGCCATGTTCAAAAATAATTCACCAATATTCCTTTTCCTATTCTGCCCTAAATGGCACTTTTTGAAGCAAGTGCTATTTATCTTTGCCCATTTGACCCCAAACATTTTGGACACCTTTTCATGTCCATATCATTGCCACATGTCAAAATTCAACTTCATTTTCCTACTTCCTCAGTGATTTTTCAAAGTTCTTGTCTAAGGGAATGCTTGGTGAAGGAAGTACTAGCTAGGATTATCCAAATGAGTTGAAATTTTGCACACTCCTTCATGTGCTGATACCATCACCCTCATCAAGATTTGAGCTCATGCAATGCATCCATGAGAGCACACGGTCAAATCTTTGTTTCTGTCCAAATTTTAAGTTTGTGAAGCAAGTATATTTTATCTTGCTCCATTATGGCTGAAGCTTTTCCAGGACCTTCTCCTATCCATTTAACCTATCCCCACCAATTTTGGAATCAATCCATCAATCCAATATTCCTCTAGAATTTTTGCAAGTTTCTGGACAGTGAGGATGTTTGTGAAGCAAGTACCATTTTGGTTTATCCATTTCGTATGAAATTTTTATAACATCTTCATATGGCCAGATAACACTGCCATGCCAAATATCAGCTCAAGTACCTTCTTCATTTGAGTGCCTCATCATAATCTCTATTCTAGACCATTTTGGCTAGTTGCAAAGCAACTATATATGTTATATATTGGTCCATTTCCTTCCAAACTTCACTGGATTCTTGTCCCTCCTATCCTAAACACCCCAAACAACTCATCTGGCTCCAAGCTCTTCGCTGTTGATCACTGTAACCTGATTCTATTTGATACAACAAACTTCAATGGAGTAATCCCATCGATCCAGAGCCTGAATTTTTGATCCATCACCTCCCCCAGCCTCAGTGGTGCATGGACTTGTCACCAGACATCTCGAGGCAGACCCTCTTGTCCTCTTCATGCCAGTCGGCGTGGTGACCATCGTCTTGGCATGCACTGAGCGCGTCCAGGACATCGTTTGTGCTTCGGCCTCGCCTCCTCTCATCATCTTCGCGCGCGTGACCCTGTCCAGCGTGTTCCCCGAGTTGTCGCCGTTCCCCTGGAGCCATCTGCCCCTCCGTTTGCTTCCCCGGCGACCCGTCCCTGTCGAGAAACAGCGCGTGCCCATGAGCACCGTCGTCTTCCACCGTGGTGTCCTCTTCCTTCTCTTGTCCCCGAGCTCTGCTCGTCTCCGTGACCGTCTGCAGCTCGTCTGCTTCCCCCTCGTCGCCTTCCCGCGCCCTCCCGTGATCGCTGCCCGTCGCCAGGGCCTCAGCCGGGCGCGAGCGGCGGCACCCGAGCTCGAACCACCTCACCCCGTGAGGGAGTCCTGGACTAAGGGGTCCTTGGGCGTCAGGCCTGTTATCCATGGGCCGGACTGATGGGCTGTGAAGACATGAAGACCGAAGACCATACTCGTGTCTGGATTGGACTTTCCTTGGCATGGAAGGCAAGCTAGGCAACCAGCTGTGAAGATTCCTTCTTATGTCACCGACTCCATGTAACCCTAGATCTCTCCAGTGTCTATATAAACCGGAGAGCATAGTCCGGATAGGACAGATTCATTACAATATTCACATAGGCTAGACTTCTAGGGTTTAGCCATTACGATCTCGTGGTAGATCAACTCTTGTAACACTCATATTCATCAAGATCAGTCAAGCAGGAAGTAGGGTATTACCTCCATAGAGAGGGCCCGAACCTGGGTAAACATCGTGTCCCCCGTCTCCTGTTACCATCGATCCTAGATACACAGTTCGGGACCCCCTACCCGAGATCCGCCGGTTTTGACACCGACATTGGTGCTTGCATTGAGAGTTCCACTGTGCCATCGCTAAGAGGGTTGAAGGCTCGCCTTGTTTTCAAGGATAATATCATCTCCGGAGGAGCCCTGGTCCCAGGCCAAACCCTCTGGTTGGGCGGCTTCGTCATGACCGCCGGGTCGGCCCTTAAGCCGACGATGACCTCTCAAGTCATCGAAAATCGCCTCCGCGTTGATCCCGAATACTCCGCCCCCATGGATCCAATAGAGTTATCATCGTTGAACGAACTCCTGGATCGCATGGCCGCCTTGGGGGTCACTATAGACTATGATCGGGTCAGGCTTAAACCTGACCAGAGAGAGATTAAAACTCCACCGATCACCCATCAGATAGCGGTAGTCGAGGAGCGGAGCAACTCTTCTACTATATTGAAGACGAACCATGTTCGGATCTCCAATTTTGAAGGGCCGGATACTCTCCGGCAGGAAGGCATATCCTGTCCCCTGAACATTGAGTCGGACGATGAGCCTAAAAAATCAGTCGATATCCCGGAGCCCGAACTGCCAGGTCCGGTAGACCTTCAAACTCCGGATCTGAAATCGGGTCAGGGTTCGGATTTCGTTCCACCCGCCCACCCGGACATAGACGCTCTCATGAGCATCAAACAAAAGCCTCAGGAAACGGTCCACCACTTCTGGGCCAGATTCCTCCTTGTCAAAAATAAGGTAAAAGATTGCCGCGACGAAGGCGTGATAGCGGCATTCCGCAACAACTGCGCGGATGAAGGTATCCTCAACTCCATCAATCGCCGCCACATATTAAAGTTCGCTGACTTAGCAACTATCGTACAAAAGTACAATGCGATGGAAAGCGCCTGGAAAACTCAGGCTGCCCACTGGGGACCGTCGGTCACAACCCAACTCATCCTGCAGGCGAAGAGGATGCACCCTCGTGGTGCGCCCAGCCGAACAGCCAAAAAACATAAACCCATTACGATGCACAGCACCGTTCTGGAGGGATGGCTCAATGGCCCATGCAAAATACAAATGACGCCGGATACCGTCGCAACCCACAACCTTAGAGCATGTCGGATACTTCGGCAGGTAGCCAAGAGCGGCGAGGGCATCCTTATCAAGGACACCCCAGAACAACACCCTCCAGCAAATGACGGCAATAGAGTATTGACAGTCTTCGAGACATTCGCTTCAAACAATAAGCGTAAAAGGGCCCTGCGCGACCTCGCCGAAGTTTGCCAGGTCGCCGCAATTAACCCCTGGAACGCCACGACCATAACCATTAACGCCAGTGATGAACCTAAATACAGAACAATCCGAGTACCAGCTGCATTGGTCCTCAGTCCCATCGTGGACGGCTTTCGACTTACAAAAGTCCTCATGGATGGCGGCAGCGGACTAAACCTCATTTACGAGGACACGCTTCGCAAGATGGAAATAGACAGGAGCCGCATCAAGAAAAGCAGCACAACCTTTCGAGGTATCATTCCCAGTCGGGAAACACGGTGTGCGGGAAAAATTACACTTGATGTGGTATTCGGCACGCCGGAGAATTATCGGTCCGAAGAAATAACTTTCCAGGTGGCCCCTTTCAACAGTGGATACCACGCCCTGTTAGGGCGAGAGGCCTTCATGCGCTTTCAAGCCATACTTCATTATGGGTATATGAAGCTAAAAATGCCCGGGCCCAATGGAATAATCACCCTCATCAGAGATCCGGACATAGCACTCCGCGCCGAGAACAAAACCGCATCCTTGGCCCTCGAGGCATTATTTGAGGCCCTTGTGGCTGAAGAACTAACCGCACTACGCTCCACTGTGGATAGAGACGATGTTATCCTGGACAAACGACCCAAATCTACTTCCTTCAAGCCAGCTGAAGAAACGGTCAAATTTCAGGTCCATCCAACAGATCCGAAGAAGACAGCCTCCATCGGAGCGCAGCTCAGCCCCACAGTAGACGCCGCACTACGAGACTTCTTGCACGAAAACTGGGATATATTCGCCTGGCACCCCTCTGATATGCCAGGAATCCTGCGCGAATTGGCCAAACACAACCTCAACATACTAAAGGGATATAAGCCGGTCAAGCAAACACTGCGGCGCTTTTCCGAACCCAAACGACAAGCTATGGGGGAGGAGCTTGCCAAACTCATCGAGGCCGGATTCATCAAAGATATTAAACATCCGGACTGGCTGGCAAACTTGGTAATGGTACCAAAGAAGGATAAATCCTGGTGCCTATGCGTCGATTTCAAAGACCTTAACAAGGCTTGCCCTAAGGATCCCTTCCCTCTTCCCCGCATCGACCAAATCATTGATGCTACCTCAGGACACGACTCGCTGTGCTTCCTTGATGCATATTCCGGATACCATCAAATCAAAATGAAGGAGTCCGATCAAGCCGCAACAACATTCATTACGCCATACGGGCCATTTTGCTTCAACACCATGCCTTTCGGGCTCAAGAACGCCGGCGCCACCTACCAGCGCATGGTCCAAACATGCCTCGAGAAACAGATCGACAAAACAGTGGAGGCCTACGTGGACGACGTCGTCATCAAAACTAGACACGTCGAAACACTAATAGACGACTTGCGTCTCACATTCGACAACCTCCGCACATATGACATCAAGCTCAACCCGGAAAAGTGCGTCTTCGGTGTCCCCGCCGGAAAACTACTGGGCTTCGTCGTTTCCAACAGAGGAATTGAAGCAAATCCAGCCAAAATCCGAGCTCTGTCACAATTGGCTACGCCAACCAAACTCAAACAGGTCCAAAAGCTTGCTGGGTGCGTGGCAGCTTTAAGCCGCTTTATCTCTAGGTTGGGAGAAAAGGCGCTGCCGCTCTACCGCCTTCTATGGCGCACCGATAACTTCGAGTGGACAGACGCGGCGACAGCCGGACTGGAAGAAATAAAAGCCCTTCTGGCAAGCAACCCAATCCTGGCAGCGCCAAACATCGGCGAACCAATGCTCTTATACATATCGGCAACACACCAGGTGGTGAGCGCCGTACTCGTCGTCGAGCAAGAACAGGACGGACACAAAGTTCCGCTACAAAAGCCGGTACACTACGTATCCACCGTCCTCACAGCATGCAAATTCCGGTACCCTCACTATCAAAAGATAGCATACACAGTCTTCATGGCATCTCGAAAGTTATGACACTACTTCTAGGAGTGTTCGATCACGGTGGCCTCTGAAGTGCCCCTCAATGATATAATAAACAACCGGGATGCCACTGGCCGGATTGCCAAATGGGCCATTGAGCTCCTCCCATTCGACATCACGTACAAACCACGTCGAGCCATTAAATCCCAAGTACTGGCTGACTTCGTCGCCGAATGGGCAGAGGCCGAACTCCCTAAAGAGTACGGCGCGTATTCCAACTGGGTTATGCATTTTGATGGCTCCAAAATGTTGGCAGGGCTGGGAGGGGGCGTCGTACTAACGTCCCCCACGGGAGATACTGTCCAGTACGTACTCCAAATATTATACACAGACTCCAACAACGCAGCCGAATACGAGGCCTTGCTACATGGCCTTCGGATGGCCGTATCAATGGGCATACAATGCTTGGAGGTGTGCGGGGATTAAAACCTCGCAATATCCCAAATTAATGGAGACTTCGACGCCAAAGACCCAAAGATGGCAGCTTATCGCAACACCGTCTTAAAGATGTCGGCTCGGTTCGAGGGGCTCGAATTTCATCACATCGCCCGCGAAAGTAATCAGGCGGCAGACATCCTTGCTCGCATCGGTGCTAAGCGCGACCCCGTCCCACCTAACATCTTCCTCGAAAGGCTCTTTAAGCCATCCGTGGTGTGGCAAGGGGGAGACAGCAACGACAGTCCCGTTCCGAACACAAACATAGATGGCGAACACGCCGATATCATCGGCGACTCAGCCACCAAAATAACACCATTGGCCCACCTCATCATGGCAGTCATCGCCCCGTGGACCGAACCATTCTTAGCCTACCTTAATAGGAAGGAGCTCCCAGAAGATCAGAACGAGGCCGCCGCATCGTCCGGCATTCGAAGGCCTATAAAGTTCACGAAGGAGAGCTCTACAAGAAAAGTACTACCGGAGTCCTTCAAAGGTGCATCTCCGAGGAGGAGGGGCGGCAGCTTTTGGCAGAAATCCATGCCGGTCTCGGCGGGCATCACGCCGCAGCCCGGGCACTTGTCAGCAAGGCCTTCCGGACATGATTTTATTGGCCTACAGCCCGGGCAGACGCACAGGACCTCGTCCAGCACTGCGTTGATTGCCAACTCTTCGCCAACCAAAGCCATATGCCCCCAACCGCCCTACAAACAATCCCCATTACATGGCCCTTTGCGGTCTGGGGATTGGACATGGTTGGACCCCTTAAAGGGGGAAGCCATAAGAAAAAATATCTGCTGGTCATGGTGGACAAATTCACCAAGTGGATAGAGGCTAGACCAGTCAAAACGGCTGAGTCCGGACCGGTGATCGCATTTATATACGATGTGGTGCACCGATATGGTGTACCGCACATCATCATCACTGATAACGGTTCCAATTTCACAGCTGATCAGGTGAAAACCTGGTGTGCTAATCTTGGCATTAAGCTCGATTACGCCTCTGTCTACCACCCACAAATAAGCGGTCAAGTCGAGCGAGCTAATGGTCTTATTATGAGCGGCATCAAACCCAGGCTAGTGCGGTCTTTGAAAGAATCAGACAAACACTGGGTCGAGGAGCTTGACTCCGTACTCTGGGGGCTGCTGACCACGCCCAACCGTACTACCGGATACACACCTTTCTTCATGGTGTACGGTACAGAGGCTGTATTGCCCTGCGATATTATACATGACTCACCTCGAGTGCGTATATACGAAGAGAAAGAGGCCGAGTTGGATCGGCAGGATGGCCTAGACGCCCTAGAGGAGGAGCGCGACACCGCCAAAGCCCGTTCAACATTTTATCAGCAGGAGGCTCGAAGATATCAAAGCAGAGAAGTATGGGCCAAGACTTACAATGTTGGCGAACTCGTTCTACGCTTGCCGGAGAAGAAAAAGGACAAACTCAAGCCCAAATGGGAGGGTCCCTTCATAATTGACAAATTTCTTACCGGAGGAGCGTACTGTCTTCGTGACGCATCAGACAATCGCCTAGAGCCGAACCCCTGGAACGCGGCCAGACTCCGAAGGTTCTATGCCTAGCGCCGAACTCTTTGTTAGTCTCCTTCTCCCCTATAGTTTCCATTACTTTTTCTCCCTTTTACACAATTCCTTTTTTTCGCTTTAAAGCTCTCATTTGGCTTGACCGAACACTGCTGACGTACACATATTTAGATATGTACGCCCATCATACCTGGGGGCTTCTTTAACAGAAGCTTGTTAATACTATTTCCCGAGCATCAAGCTCACCATACATACGTGTTCTCCCCGTATGTCTTTTCTTCACCATTATATGCATCGATATGACTTAAGTTTTGGCTAAGCTGGGTTGCCTGGCTCCTGTGTTTACCCCTACAATTCCGATTGTTCGGCTAGGTGGTAAAGGGAGCACCTCTGCGATTGTTATTGCCGGGTTATCCGGATGTGTACCTCAGACTGGGTGAAGCTGAAAGCTAGCATTCTTAAGGGAATATTCGGTTGGTGGATGAAAAATACTCTTTGCACTCACTCTATTGTGAACCCCCAGAAGCTATACACACTGTGATTTTTACATCACAATTCAGACATGTCTACTAATGCACGCACACCCAGGGAAAGGAACCCTTAACGGAACTATTCTCCCTGGAAGATGTTTCTTACATTCTCAATGTAATATAACATAACTAGCCGGATACAACTTGTGTGTTCAAGCAACTATGACCCTACGCCTAGATTTCCAAGCATACCCCGGTCTATTCGGCCGCGAGGGTATTCGGAAACACTCCGCACCATCGAGTCTGGAGGTTGAAGCGAAAAGGTCTGCCATGGCAAATGCTATACAATTCAGCTAGAATTACATAGGGTAAGGAAAGTACATAGTCACTGGGACTCAAACACTTCCTTCTCTATACCGTCCAACAGGCGGTCTAACTTACAATCCTGTTGGGAATACTTGGCGGCCACCTCTACTTGGTCATACACTAAACTAACGGGAATTTCTTCCCCATTCGACCCTAGCGGTCCAACCCGAGCCATGTGATTAGGATCAAGCTTGGTATACCGAGTTTTCACCATGGCCCAAGCTTCTCGCGCACCCTCTCGACAGGCCGATATCTTCCATAATCGGATACGCCGCCGCGCTCCTGTGAACAGCTCTACAAGCTCCTCCATACTTCCTGGAGGGGAGGCGGATGGCCATAAGGCCTTGGCAACAGTCCGCATGGCCAGCCGAGCATGCTCGTGCACCTGCGATAGTCTTTGCAGCAGATCAACAACTGATCCGGACACCTCCTCTTCAGGACGGCCCATCAATATACCTGCAATCATAACTATATCAGTTCCATTTATCTCCGAACTACTTTAACAATAGTTCGGACACATACTGAATATGCCGCCCCGCAGCTTCTTGTTCTCCTTCACGGAATCGGCTAGCTGGGCCCGCACATCTTTCAGCTCCTCGCCTAGCTGGGTCTTGCAGTCCTGGAGCTGGTTTCTCTCAATAATGGCCTGCTTCAGCACACGATCGCCCGTAGCTTGTAGCCTTTTGGCTTCCTGCTCATTCGCTTGCGCGACTTCCAACACTTCCTTGAGTCCCTCTGACGAATTGCATCATGGTATAGGCAGGACTGTTAGCATTCAAGGCATATAATTATATTTTCTCGTTGGAGGGGAATATTACCAGGCGACGTCTTCTTGGCCTTTTTCAGTTCGGCGGTAGCAGCATTTAGCTGCGTCCGACATTGTTCCAGCTCTTGGGATAGCAGGTTGTTCTTCTCTGTAAGAACCTGGTCATACAACGGTCCTTAAATCAGTTGTACCAACTGCTTTCAGTCCTGGGGGCTACTGGCATATGCTTATCCCATTCGGACAAAGGAAACTTACCCGCATATCTGATAAATACTGCTTCGTGGCTCTACTAAGCCCGTTTCGAGCAGTTCGGATGTACGCATCAGCTGAGCTGAAGGCATTGAATGCCTCTTCCGAGAACTCAGGGTCTCGTAAAACAGCCCGGCAGCACCGATGATTCATGGCCCTCTCCACCTCCGAGTTGGTAACAGACATATTCTCCGAACCCTCGGCCGAAGGACAGTCCGGCACTGTTCCTACGTCGGCTCCCGCCTCTCCAACGGGGTCTAAATCCCGGGCGCTGGGAGTACGGCTGGCCGGACCGTCGGACTTAGTCCGGCGAACCTTTTTCCTGATACCAAATAAACGTACAAGTTACAGTTGGATGTGACTACTAAAGTATACCTTCAAATCTTACCTCTTTGACGAGGGACCGATCGTGCCTTCACCGACCTTCCTTTTAGAGGCCTTGCTTGGCGCTGGAGCCGTTCTCTTTGGAGCCGCCCCCGGAGTAGCGTGACGCGCCGAATGCCTCCCCTACTGAGCACGAAGACAGTGCGATGGGTGAGGCAGTGCGAGGAAGCTCTTTTGAGTGAGAGTTTTTCTTGACGACTTACGTGGGAGGCAGGAAGAAGACCAGGGTAATCGGCGGTAATGGCCACTTCCGTGCCATCGTAGCTCGCCTGGTAAAACACACCTTCCACGAGTACCATGAATATATCCGCGTCTTCTTTGAACCCAGGATCCAGCTCCCGGTTTTGGTTCTCAGGCTGTGGGGCGGGGCTGTGAAACCCCTCGGTGATTTTTTGCCAATGCTGTTATAAGCGGGTTAGAAATTTATCAAAAGTAATCCGGGAAGCGGAATGAGTAAAGCAGAAGGATTGGGGCTTACCCAACTGGGAGGATTATACATAGAATATCCCTCTCTGCGATTGATGCGAAGAAATTCCTCTACCTCCGCTTTGAACAGCTCGGCCAGTATTTTGGCCAGAGCGGCGGGGGTACCCGGACCTTTCCAACCGCAGCGGGAGGCGTCGTCCTCCCAGTTGTAGTGCCACATTGGGAGCCCTCTATATTGAAGCGGCTGAACTCCTCGCGCTATGGATGTCGCCATTACCTCAACCATTGTTAATCCAGACTGGGCGAGCGTCTTTATCTCGCCCATGAGTTGACGAACCTCCACACTGTCATCCTCCTCAAGACTCTGGGGCGCCAACTATGGCGTTTCTTTAGTGAAACGCTTGCAAATTCAGGGAGACCCTTTCGAACTGGGTCGGGAAGCGCAACGTCCTCGATGTAGAACCATTCGGAAGGCCATTCTTCAGATGCCTTCCTTGGTGTGCCGGACGGGTATCCGGTATCGGCGATGCGCCACACTTCGGCTCCGCCCACTTCAAATATTGACCCCTCATGATTACGCGGGACAAGACAGAACAATTTCCTCCACAGTTCAAAATGGGCTTCAACACCCAGAAATAGCTCGCATAAAGCAACATAACCTGCGATGTGCAGGATAGAAGCAGGAGTGAAGTTGTGCAGCTGGAGGCCATAATATTCCAGAAGCCCTCGGAGGAACGGATGGATTGGAAATACGATGCCTCTTATCAGATAGGGGATGAAGCACACTCACTCCCCCCGGATGGATTGAGGGAATCCTCCACCTGGGTCACGCCATTGAAGGAAGCCACCCCTGCTCGAACAGGGACCAGATCCGCGGGAGGAAGAAATCCCTGCGTTTGCAACTTTGCTAACTGACTATGAGACACAGAACACTTCTCCCGCTCGCTTTTCTTTGGGCTGGAACGGGAGGAGGAGCTGGGAATGCTAGCCATGTTGGAATGGTTTCTCCTAGCAGTCTTCGGGGATCTTCTCGGTGTGGTGTCGCATGGAACTAAGATCCAATATCTTTAATAGGCGCGCTCCCTCGCATGGACGGGGTGGTATTTGCAAAAATACCCTGACTCTCCGCATTCGCTTGACACGTGAAAGACGAAGTTATTAGCGTGCAGAAGCCGAGGGGAACAATATTGAGTCAGCGGCCGAATACGCTACTTGGAGAAGGGAACCCGCCTTGCAATGCCGAAAACAATCCAACGCCAAACACCTCGTCATTGAAGCCTGGTTCGGGGGCTACTGAGGGAGTCCTGGACTAAAGGGTCCTCGGGCGTCCGGCCTGTTATCCATGGGCCGGACTGATGGGCTGTGAAGACATGAAGACCGAAGACCATACTCGTGTCCGGATTGGACTTTCCTTGGCGTGGAAGGCAAGCTAGGCGACCAGCTGTGAAGATTCCTTCTTATGTAACCGACTCCATGTAACCCTATAGATCTCTCCGGTGTCTACATAAACCGGAGAGCATAGTCCGGATAGGACAGATTCATTACCATATTCACATAGGCTAGACTTCTACGGTTTAGCCATTACGTTCTCGTGGTAGATCAACTCTTGTAACACTCATATTCATCAAGATCAATCAAGCAGGAAGTAGCGTATTACCTCCATAGAGAGGGCCCGAACCTGGGTAAACATTGTGTCCTCCGCCTCCTGTTACCATTAACCTTAGACGCACAGTTCGGGACCCCCTACCCGAGATCCGCCGGTTTTGACACCGACACCCCGCCTATATAAGCCAGCCCCGGCCTCGTCCGAGCTCATCACTAGCCTCCCCGCACTTCTAGCTCACTCCCCAGCCCCTCCATTAGCCTACAGGAGCTCCCCTCCTCTCCCACTGCCGCCATGGCCGCGGTTCGGCTCCGCCTAAATTGGCTCGATACCGGCCGTCCCCTTCCCTTCTGACCTCACCTGCGTCTTCTCCAAGCTCCAGTGGTCCTCCCCACCTCCTCGTTTCACAGCCGAAGCCCGTGTCGCCGCAACCCCACGGATCGGCCGAACCGCCCGCAGCCCTCCTCCGCCACGGCCGATGTCCCTCTCGGTTCGGTGGTCCCCAGCGTCATCTACCACCTGGATGGGATCCGCCTCGCCGCGCTGAGCCCTCCAGTAGGTCGCATGCTCCATATGGTGGTCGGGATCGCCGGTGAGCCTCGTCAGGGTGAGCTCCCCTGCTCGACCTGATGCGTCCAGGCGGGTGGAAGAAGAAGGCCTGCCAGGTGGGCCCCGCATCGCCCCCGTTGAGGGAGTCCTGGACTAAGGGGTCCTCGGGCGTCCGGCCTGTTATCCATGGGCCGGACTGATGGGCTGTGAAGACATGAAGACCGAAGACCATACTCGTGTCCGGATTGCACTTTCCTTGGCGTGAAAGGCAAGCTAGGCGACCAGCTGTGAAGATTCCTTCTTATGTAACCGACTCCATGTAACCCTAGATCTCTCCGGTGTCTATATAAACCGGAGAGCATAGTCCGGATAGGAAACATTCATTACCATATACACATAGGCTAGACTTCTAGGGTTTAGCCATTACGATCTCGTGGTAGATCAACTCTTGTAACACTCATATTCATCAAGATCAATCAAGCAGGAAGTAGGGTATTACCTCCATAGAGAGGGCCCGAACCTAGGTAAACATCGTGTCCCCCGTCTCCTGTTACCATCGATCCTAGACGCACAGTTCGAGACCCCCTACCCGAGATCCGCCGGTTTTGTCACCGACATTGGTGCTTTCATTGAGAGTTCCACTGTGCCGTCGTCAAAAGGTTTGATGGCCCCTTCAATCGTCGATGATGACGCTGTCCATGGAGAAACCTTTCTCCCCGGACAGATCTTCGTTTTCGGCGGCTTCATACTGCGGGCCAACTCGCTTGGCCATCAGGAGCAGATCGACAGCTACGCCCCTGGCCATCAGGTCAGATTCGGAAGCTTGAACAACGTTGCGGACATCCGTGGAGACTTGATCTTCGACGGATTCGAGACCGCGACAATCGCTCCCCGCTGCCCCGACGGACATGGCTTAAACCTGTCATTGGGCCGCATCCAGGAGAGAGCTCTTGCAGCAACTCTGGCCTTAGATCCGGAGCAGATCAAGTCCCCTGAAGATGGGAAGCTTAACCCCATCGCGGGGGCTACCGATTCTGCGGCGTTGGAGCCGCTCGCAGATTCCACTACGTACGGCATCTGCATCAACGGAACCCCGGACTCTTCTCCGGCGTCGAGTTTCGAACCCTGCGAGCCCGCAGATACCGAACTCGATCGGTTATCGATCTTCAAGTTCAGCGCCGCAGATGTCTTCCAACACTCGCCCATGGGCGACATACTAAACTCATTAAAAAACCTATCCCTGGCAGATGGCTCGTCGCCGAACTATGTTCGGTTCGAACTCGCAGCGGATGATGGAGAATTTTGCTTCCCACCCGCCAGCCACTTTATAGCCACCGTCGAAGACCCAACCAACACGCCTGACCCCCGCTCCGAAGACATCGCCGGTATAGACGATGATGAGGGGCAGGGCCAGAGCTCACTACCCGCTAGACACGGGATGGCCGCTTCCTGGTATGATGTGTGTATGATAGACACACCCGATGATGAGAAGGATCCAGTCGAGAATAAACCTCCTAGTACACAGTCCGAACACCGGCGCCCATGGTGCCGCTCCAAGCCACATCGCCCAAGAGAAAACACTGCTAGCACCAGAAAAGACAACACTCCGGCAATGAAGACCCTGTTGAGGTAGAATCCGAACAGGAGGAACAGGAAAGCGGGCAAGACAACCCTGATGAACAGGCCACATATGGAGACTCACAGGACAGCAATTATCTCCCACCCTCCAAGGAAGAGGAGATCCTCGGCAGCGAGGATTTTATCGTGCCTAAGGAACCTCTCGAGCAGGAGCGTTTCAAACGCCGACTTATAGCCACAACAAGGAGCTTAAGGAAGAAGCAGCTGCAACTTCAAGCAAGCCAAGATTTGCTCAATGATAGATGGACCGAGGTCTTGGCCGCCGAAGAATACGACCTTAATAGCCCAGACAAAAGCCACCCAAAGGGTAGGTGGCTCCCCCAATACAACGGCAGGGCGCTGGAGCCCACACTACCATCGAACAATGCGGCGGCCGGCCACAGTTCGGTCCTAACAAAGCAGCAACCCAAACAAAGCAACATACCAACCCATCCGGCCGTCAAATCAAGAGCAAAACAGCTCAAGGGAACACTCGCGACATCAACCAAGACCCGGAGGATAGAGCAAGGCGCACAAGATCGATGTATAGATCACGGAGATACACCCCGACCGACTATGATGGTCACCCATTCGGACACTATAGAGCCGACCACGCCCGGTCCGAACTCATAAGCGGAGCCTGCCAGAGGTGCTTCACAGTGTGGCCCAACATAGGGTAGCCGCAGACCCTCTTTTCTTCACCGACGAGGTAATGGAGCATGAATTCCCAGACGGGTTCAAACCCATTAACATCGAATCATACGATGGAACAACATATCCCGCGGTATGGATTGAGGATTACCTCCTCCATATTCACATGGCTCGCGGAGATGACCTTCATGCCATTAAATAGATACCTCTCAAGCTTAAGGGGCCAGCTTGCTACTGGCTAAACAGTTTACCAGAAAATTCAATTGGTAGCTGGGAAGACTTGGAAGACGCCTTTCGAGACAACTTCCAAGGAACATATGTCCGGCCTCTAGATGCCGACGACTTAAGGCATATTGTCCAGAAGCCCGGCGAGTCGGTCAGGGAGCTCTGGACTAGGTTCTTAGTCAAAAAGAACCAAATTGTCGACTGTCCGAACGCACAAGCCCTCGCAGCCTTCAAACACGATGTCCGGGATGAATGGCTAGCGCGTCACCTCGGCCAGGAAGGACCCAAGTCCATGACAGCCCTTACCGCTCTAATGACTCACTTTTGTGCGGGAGAAGACAACTGGCTCGCTCGTAAAAGCAACAACGCCAGAGACCCGGGCACTTCCGAAATTCGAGATGGCAGCGGTAAGCCACGACGAACCGAACACAACAGTAGCAGTAATACATGCGACATAGCGGTGAACGCCGGATTTCACAATCCGAAGCCCAGTCAACGGAAGAAGCCACTAAAGGCAAACCAGGATGGACCATCCACCCTTGACAGGATATTGGACCGACCTTGTCAGATTCACGGTCACCCTGATAGGCCAGCTAATCATACCAACAGAAACTGTTGGGTCCTCAAGAAGGCAGGCAAGCTCAACGCCGATCACAAGGGGAGGAGGCCACCAGGCGATAGAGACGACGGATCGGCTCGCCAGCAGAACACCAGGGGCCATAAACACTTTCCCTCTGAAGTTCGACCACTCCCAGAACGGAAATAGCAGTTCGGATTCCGCCGCCCACCTACTGTACTGGCAAAGTTCACACCACGCGTACATCACTATGCACTCAAGATACCATGGGTGTCGGGGATATACCCCGCGGTATGACCCGGCCGGAAGTATGACCCGGCCGGACTTGGCGCTTCACCGTGACCCGCCGAAGGACTGGCGACTCACGGGTCTGGCGGCTCACTGTCAGACGACTCACGAGCCCGACGACTCACGGATGACCCTGACGGCGGGTCAAATAGAAGACTAGGCCCAAGGCCCAGATGGCCGGCTCATGTGATGGTGGGCTGGCTTAAGAAGAAAGGGATGACGAATATTTCCTTTACAAGGGAGCAAGACCCGGACTTGTAATTAACTTGTAAGAGAAGATAGACTAGTCCTAGTCCTACTAGGACTCCACATGTAATCCGCCCCGCTAACTTATATAAGGAGGGGCAGGGCTCCCCGAAGAGGGACAGGCAACAAGAAATAATCTCTAGGGCTAAACACCGAGAGCCGGAGCCGGCGACTCTCCCGTGATCATAATGAGACCTAGCCTCAAACAGCATGTAGGGTTGTTACCGGATGATGTTTCCCGGGGCCCAAAGCTGTCTAAACCTTTGTGTTGTGCGTTGATCCGCCCTGCGTCTCTCATCCCAATCAACCCCTCTCAAGCTACTACATAGATGCGCTGGCCTCACGACTAAGTCCTTACACCCAGGACATCTGACGTGTTAATTCCACGACAGTTGGCGCCCACCGTGGGGCCGCGCACGGTGGTGTTGAGTTCTTGAAGGGATCTTTCTAAAGGGATCAAGAAGCTCGTTATTTTCCAGATGAAGAAAAGTGGGCACAGAACAATCACGCAAGATAACCCGGGCCAGAACAGTTGCCAAGCTCTTCAGAAATTCCTCCGCCGGGTGTTTTCCTAATTCTGTTGGTTAGTTTTGAAAGTTGGGGATATGAGATTTAAGTTCGAATGAGATTAGGGTTGCATGTGTGCGCCACCATAGGTGACCTAGAAATCTGCTGATCAGGAGCCAGATCGGTTTCGGGGGTTCTGCTGCTAGAAGCCTGAACCAACAAGGTTAAAAAAAATCGCCAGGGCAGCAGTGGTTTGTCCGGCAAAGCATCTACAGTTAAATCGCGAGCCGCTGCCGTCAAGTTGCAGCTGGCGAAAGCAGGTCCCGAGACAGATTTGTACCGCAATCACCGAAGGCAAGTCAACTTGCGTGGGAAAACTGGACTAAAACTGGACTAAACGACGCATAGTCAACAATTGACTCGCTAACACGGCCTAGTGATCCGACAAGTTCTTTGTTACTGATTCAAGTACGGTGGAGAGCGACTCCTACTCGGACGAGGCCAGGCATCTGTTGTGCTTTAGGCCGTCCATGTTCAAAATCCACGTGAGGGCAAAAAGTAGCTATCACCAGATCAAGTGGAAAGCACCCATCAGTTATTATTTCTATACCACACAGGAAAAGTGACTTGACACAGATTCCTAGGTTTGGGATGAAGAACTGTACTCACATGGGATCGTGTACTAATCACACGAGGCCAAAATCAACTGCTCTGCCCCCAGGGTTCGCTGGCTGGAAAGTCAACCGCCGCTCTCCACGGCCGTGGCCCGTGCGCCTGCGTCCGCACGGCTCGAACACCTCCGCGGCCGTGGCCCTGCTTCGCGGTTGCCGCCAGCTGGCTCGCCTGTTCAACCACCTCCGTCTTGGTGTCCACTGCGAGTCGCCGTCGCCTCTAGGCTACTGCGCCTCGAGTCGCCCATACATGGTTTTGCCTCTGAGCCGCTGCCCCCAGGCATGCTCTCCTGCTGATTGCCGCATGAAGAAAGGAAAGGTGGAGAGCTGATTGGACGACTGACAAAAAAAAGTATTGAAGCTTGGCTGCAGCGCCACTGCAATTTGCCGTCGCGTCCTCCTCTATTGCGGCCATCCGAGCGACCGCCCGGCTCGTGCCCTTGTCCGAGCCGCCTCTGGTCGATCTGCTAGCGGAAAGTTGCTACTATAGTTCCCTGTGTTCGTTGTTGTGGCTACCCTTTAATATATCAGGTCAATTAACTCATGGCCAAAGTATGATCCGATCCTCGCGTGCTGTCATTGGAGGTCGCGTCTACATCCGCACTACGTCAAATTACTCAATGGACATGCGCAAGACGCCGCCCCTGCGGCCCGGGCTACTTTGACTCACCGGGACCGTGCCTGCAATTGCCTCACCTGATCACGCTGACTTACAACGCCGTGGCCGGCCCGTCCGCCCTCGCGGCCGGTTCACGCGTCCGCGCCGGCTTACAACGCGGAGGACAGCTTGCTCGTCCGCACCGGCTCACAAACACCGTGGCCGGTTTATCTGTCTGCTCCCGCGGCCGATTCACCCGTGAAGGATTCCAGTTTCACCTAGTGATCATCAACTTCATGGCGGATTATTTTCGGCCTAAACACATCAGGTGATATCCATCTTAAATATATTTTTAGCACATATTATTTTTGTCAAAGAATAGTTTATCTTTGCCTTGGTCTGCAATATTGCTTATACAGGGCAATTATTTATGACAAAAAGTGATATTATACTACGGAGATGGAGGCACGCCAACATCTTTTGGCACAGGTGGTCTTCGTTATTCAACGGACCCTCGCACCGGCTTACAACGCCGTGGCCGTCTCTCGCGACCGCGCCAGCTTACCACGCCGTGGCCATCTCTCGCAACCGCGCCGGCTTACCACGCCATGGCCGTCTCTCACGACCACGCCGGCTTACAACAAGGAGGACAACTCACCCGTCCGCATCGGTTTACAATGCCACGACCGACTCATCTGTCTGTGCCGCCTCTGATGTTGCGGTCGTCCTTACCGCTCGTCTCTCGCGGCCTGATCTACATCAACACACCAGGCCACACTTGTCTGGATGAGTTGTTTATTGATTATGAGCAAGTCACTACTTGGGAAGCCCGGTTTTCTTCCAACAAACTGGAGGCAAATTATCATATATTATCAGCCGTCGTCTGCACTGGATGGTTCAATGAGCAGGCGTACGAGTCGCCGCCACTACAGTTTGGTTAACTTCGAACAACCAGTTGGAAGGAGCCATTGACCGAGTTGTTGACACGGCTCGTATGGGATCATTTATAACCCGCCGCAGTCACTTCAACCTTCTGTGGGTTCACATCGTGTTATCAACACCAATGATATACAAGTTATGCCGGTTTATATCACGGGTAAATATGGAGAATCTCAAGCCAACTCCTCGAGTCATCTTGAGACTCGGGGGCTACAGTGACCTGACTCGGGAACCCCGGGTCGTTGGAGGGAATGATAACCCGGTTTCGGAGGCTGCTACCATATTGATGAAACTTTAAAGGCCGTCAGAAAATTGCCGGTTCAAATAAAGATTCCGGTTTAAAATCCGGTTCAAGAGATATCTTTCTCCCGCAAAGTTTTGAAGCTCCCAAATCCGGTTCAAACGTCCGGCTCAAGGTAAATTTATATCTTATAAAGCTTTGAAGCTCTTAATATCCGGTTTACAAATTTCCGGTTCAAAAAGAGGTTATCTCTCGCAAAGTTCGAGTTCTCAGGAAACATTAAAGGGACCAAAGAGAGTCTGTTACAAAGCACAACTCAAATATAGGTACCCTGCTTTAATGACCATTGGGAGCTGATCGTATTTGAATTTAGCTTAACCCTTTTGGTGTGACCCTGATCGTATTCGAATCAGAGTCGTTAAATATTCTCATGATCACTAGGGGGCTTCCTGTTCAAACATAGGTCGTATTCGAACCAAAGAGAACATAGCTGTCGATACCCTTTTGATCGGCACACTTCCGAGCTCATTGGGGAGTTTCTTGGTCATATTTGAACCATAGCTCAACCCCCTTTGGGAACCGACGTGGATCGTATTCGAATCAGCGTCGTTAAACAACTCTCAAGGTCATTTGGGGGCTTCCTGTTCAAACATAGGTCGTATTCGAACCAAAGAGAACATAGCTGTCGATACCCTCTTGATCGGCAACGCCAAAGCCACTGGGGGCTATATGATCGTATTCGAATCTTAGCTTAACCCCTTTGGGACGGTTTTCTAATCGTATTCGAATCAGAAGCCTCAAAAATTTTGAAGTCTCTTTTTGCAAACAATTTTTGGATTTTATTTGAAGCTCTTTTTCATATATAAAGTGTATATGAGTGGTTGTTATTTAACCCGGCTTGATTTTCAATGGTAAATCGCCAGCTTATGACAATCATCATCTATGTGGAAGCATTGGCTTCTAAGGATTGGGTTATCGCCCTTACTGCACAGGTCATATAAACCGGCAGTACAAAATCAATATCACAGTGGTTATATGTGAGATATTATGACCCGCCCTGCGGTAAACCGCCAAGGGATCTTGTGATCTACTTGTGTGCAGGATAAGATTACATTTGGGTGGTTACCCGCCCTGGCTTTTAACGTTAAGTCGCCAGGGCATATGTTGTTTAAACTCTGTGCAGGATTTACAGGGCTATGACTTACATAAATGGTTAAGTTCAAGCCCATCATCAAAGATTGAAATTGGTGTCTCAAAAGGGTTGTCAATTCTTGGTTTTCTCAAAGGCTATAAGCCGCCGGGTTATAAACTTTCTGGCTTACAATGGAGGCGTAATAAATCGCCATCGGCCAAGAGTCGCCGGGTATTTAAACTCCGGATTTACTTGTCAACAGATAAGGTATTTGAATCTTTAAATAGCCAAACTTGGCTGGATTTTCACTATGATATTGAATGACTGAGGTTTCAAACCGGGTTATTCAAATGTTTAATAGCCAGCATGGCTGGATTTTTATTATGGTTATCATTAACTAATATTATGATTGAGGTTTTCAAAGTCGCTTTGGCGCAATGGCTATTATTTTATCAATGGATATGATTTATTCTACAATGAAAGGAATAGTCCCGAGTCGCTGCAGGCTTACAACCCGGCACTTGGGGGCTACATTATTCAAGTTGAGATTACATCAAATATGCAAGTCCCATGTCACTGCCAGCAGGCACCATGGCACTTGGGGGCTAATGCAAAGTCATTTTTTGCTCACTTCATTGAAGACCCGACTCATCACATTCTAAATGAGCCGACCCTTGGGGGCTACCAATTGCTCCTGGCAACAATTCAAGACAATTCTAGGATGACCCGGCTACACTACTATGACTATAGCCGACTCATGGGGGCTACACAACTGGATTTTATTTAAAGCCATGGTGATAAGTCCCGGCTTATTCATGCTGATTAAACCGGCCCTTGGGGGCTACAGGTAATATGGATATAAGGGAGAAATATTTTCAAATTCTTTGTTTTGAGCAAACCAGATTGACCCGGCGTCACCAATCATTATGACCCTGTGTCTACAACCCGGCGTCATCAATAATCATGAACCGGCGTTGGCAACAATCATGACCCGGAAGTATCAGCTTTTATAACCCAGCAATTTTGGTACTCATAAATCGGCAAGTTTTACATCTTTAAACCGGCTGAATATCGGATGAGTATTTCAAGACCAATATTTCTTAAGCCGGCGCTTTGAAAGCCGACTCAAGTGGATTATCTCTTACAATATTTCTCAACAAGAGATCAATGTCAGCAAATTGACTCTGAAGCTGGCCTGTTGACCCGGATTTTCAAAGGAAGTATCTGGATTTTTTGCATTGGCAAAATTTGAACATATCTGTTAAAAGAGATTTGCTATAAGATCTTGAGTATGCATCCAGGAGGAAATGACAAGGACTTAAAGATGACCAGGTGCCGGTTCAGGAAAATATTTAACCCGGAACACAACCTGTCAAATTTGTTCTTGTGTTTATATTGCAGATTAGTTTAACATGGATAAATCCAAATTAAACTGGGGGCTAATGTCGGGGATATACCCCGCGGTATGACCCGGCCGGAAGTATGACCCGACCGGACTTGGCGCTTCGCCATGACCCGCCGGAGGACTGGCGACTCACGGGTCTGGCAGCTCACTGTCAGACGACTCACGAGCCTGACGACTCACGGATGACCCTGACGGCGGGTCAAATAGAAGACTAGGCCCAAGGCCCAGATGGCCGGCTCATGTGATGGTGGGATGGCTTAAGAAGAAAGGGATGACGAATATTTCCTTTACAAGGGAGCAAGACCCGGACTTGTAATTAACTTGTAAGAGAAGATAGACTAGTCCTAGTCCTACTAGGACTCCACATGTAACCCGCCCCTCTAACTTATATAAGGAGGGGCAGGGCTCCCCGAAGAGGGACAGGCAACAAGAAATAATCTCTAGGGCTAAACACCGAGAGCCGGAGCCGGCGACTCTCCCGTGATCATAATGAGACCTAGCCTCAAGCAGCATGTAGGGTTGTTTCCGGATGATGTTTCCCGGGGCCCGAAGCTGTCTAAACCTTTGTCATGTGCGTTGATCCGCCCTGCGTCTCTCATCCCAATCAACCCCTCTCAAGCTACTACATAGATGCGCTGGCCTCCCGACTAAGTCCTTACACCCAGGACATCTGACGTGTTAATTCCACGACAATGGGCATCGGCGGAAGCACAATATGGACAACCCTGCAAGAATCCCCGTAAACTTCTTATCCGTCTTTCTTATTTTTCTGTATCATTTCTTAAAAACAGGTGACCATCAGGACAACATCTACATCGGATTCTCTCGAAGTTCGGATCCGCACACTCACCTACGGGGCCACTCCCGTTAAGGATTCCCCTCCCCGAGGACGAGCGGTGCAGACGTGCGACAGGAGGTCCAAAATAAGCTTTTGTAGACCGCACTCTTTCTTTCGAGCTTGTACCATGCCCTTTTCCTCTGTTCCCAACCCCGAGCATGTCAAATAGCTGGTTTGTGGTTTTTATTCTTTATATATATTTATCATTGGCATATTGCTCCGCTCCCAGTAAACTTTATCCGAACTAATCTTTTATGCTCTTTCTACAATGAGTCCGGCCGTAACGGCTGCCTTACAAGACGCGCCTCGGTATAACTTGCCAGGGGCCCGGTATAGGAACAAACGAGCCGCCAGTAAAAGTCCGAACAGCTCTATAGCGTACTTCGGCGTCGCAAGTTTGGCCTTATATGCATCAGCTCCGAATCATTGTCTTTGGTCAATAGTTGGGTTGCCCGGCTCCTGTGCTTGCTACCCTACGTTCCGCTCTATCGGCTAGGGTAGTAAAGGGAGAACTATTGCGATTGTGCCCTGGCCTAGACCGGATGAGCACCTCAGTAGAGAAAGCCAAAAACTGACTGTCATGATGCGGCGAGAGCTGGTCAACCACTTGACGACTTATTTGAATCTTTAGTGATTCTCCGTGTCACACGAGGGATCTTTTTTTAGATCAACATATGTAAAGCACTATGCGCCGTATACATACCAGGGGCTATGTCGTAGCCCCACCATAAAACTCCTATGGCTAAGTGAAAGTGTTAACGCCCTATTGTCCGATTGCCTGGTTCGCCACATTATCACCTCCTTTATGGACCAAGACGTTGGATAAAGAGTGATTAAATGCTTTTCCGAACACCCCCGTACTTCCTACGAGGGGGCTGAAGCCGACGACTGGAAAACTTTCAGATTATACTAAAACAGCCATAGAGGAGGAATTCAAGCTTTTGAGCAAAATATAAATAGATTAACTATAAAGTTGTCTGTTACATCATTATATAAATCACTTGAACATTATATCTTTCGAGCATTGACCCTCTATCAAGCGGGCGGCATGCAAGACGTCTTGAAAATAGTGCTCCAGCTCATTACGGTCCTGGCCCTTGGGTGGACTCCTCGCCGCGACATCAATGGCCTTCATCTTTCCCCAAAATGTTTTGACTCGGGCAAAGGCCATCCGTGCACCCTCAATGCACGCCGAACGCTTCACAGCGTCGATATGTGGCACCGCGTCAACAAGCCGCCGCACCAGGCCAAAATAACTACTCGGAATAGGCTCACTTGGCCACAACCGGATTATGACGTTCTTCATGGCGTCGCCAGGTATCCTATGAAGCTTGGCCCACTGGGACATCTGTTCATTGAGCAACATAGGGCGCTTCGACGCGCCGAATTGTGACCAGAAAAGCTTCTCCATTGCATACCCCTCTTGTGCGTGGTAAAATTGCGCCGCATCGGAAGAACTCTTCGGCAAGTCCAAAAATTCAGCCAGAGAACTCCAGACCTGGTTTAGCTGAGCATAGTCCGGATCGCCAAACTTGGTCTGAAGCAAAAAGGGCTTACCGGCCGCTATCTCCTTAGCCTGCCGAATCTCTTCATGAGCTGCCCTAGATCCAGACCGAGTTTCGCTTGCCTCTCGTACGGCCTTATCAAGTCAGCCATTTTGGCTTTATTCTCCTTCTCAAGGAATTCACATCGGCTGGCAGTATTCTTCAATTCAAGCGCCAGTGTGGATATTTTCTCCTCACTTTGGCGCCGCGCTGCTTGTTCGGCTCTTAGATCAGCCGATGCCTTCTCGACAGCCGCACGACTATGCCGGGCCTGCTACTTGGCCCGGGCTAGCTCCGCCCGAAGAGCTTCAACGGCGGCAACACCATCTGCAATCATGCACATTTCATATAACCCATTCTTCGGCATCAGGCCTACATTACAAGCACATTGGTGTAAGGAATGCTCGACATAGATACCTTGTGAGTCGTCAAGACGCCTGTTGATCAATGCATTGTCATCTTCCGCAATATCCAGCTTTCGCTGTAGTTCGGCCACTTCCGTATTTCGGGTAGCCGTAGGAGGGGAGGTAGCCTGTATTCCAAGTTAAATCAAAGTTAGCAACTGAGCATATCTTTTTGATCGTTCGATTGCTTCCGTCGGAAGGCAATCCAAGTCTCAGGGGCTACTGCATATACAACAGGTGCATTCTGTCAATATTATTCAATTGGCAAAACTACATCACAAACCTCAAAACCCCTTAGGAGGCTCGTGAAGGCCTCGTTCAACCCGCTCTTCGCGGATAGAACCTTGTTGACCACCGTAACCATGAAGGCACGGTGTTCCTCTGAAACGGACGCTTGTCGCAGCATGTCCGTCAGCATTTCCAGCGCTTCTGGGTCTTCGGAAGCCGCCGCCGGAGTACGGTATTCCTTTGAACGAATCCGCCCACTCGCCCCCGGGATCGTCTCCGGCTCTAAACCGGATAGGGCGGGGCCGCCATGCTTGATTCCCGAACCCTGAGTGACAGAGACACCACCTTCGGGTAATGCCCTCTTCGTTCCCTGCACTGCTTGTCGACCAGGAGGAGCCCCCAGGACGATACCTCAGAATCATCCGCCCTGTTGGGTGAGGGGGCCGGAGAAGGCGTGTCACTCTCCATCATCTCTAGAAGATGTTTCCCGAGGAGGAGGACGATTGGGAAACCCCAGGCGTTAACCTGTGAAGACATACGTATGTCGGAGGATTACTTCAGTAATAAGAGAGGAAGGAGGTATGATTAAAGTACCCCCGCTGCACTTACGATTTGGCCAGAGGTTTATCCTCATCATAAAGCTCCACGTCAACATCGCTTGCCCGGCCTAAGCTGCCCGTCGATGGTGTTTTCCCTTTCTTGGAAGGTTTCCCCTCCTGACCTTCAGAACGGCCCTCTTCTTGCCATGGAAGGCCTCCTCTGCACCTATGCCCTCGGGCGAGAGGGTTTCGGTTTCCCCGAACACAATGTCTGATTTATCCTTAGGGCAGAAACCACCTCCGGCCTCCCTATTCTCGCCCTCCTCCGCAGACACCTGGTACGGTGTCGGAGTCAGCATCCTCGTTAGTAGGGCGCTCGCAGAGTCTTCGGGAAGGGGCGCCGGACACCAGATCAACACCGCCTTCTTTATCCAGTCCTGTGAAGGAACGGATTGTTCAATATCTTACCAAGAGATACTCGAATAAAGGGCGTGTGGAGATTGAATGCTTACCGTGGTGTCCGGATGATTGCAGTCGAGGCCAACGTCTTCGGTGGTGTCCGGCCATTGCTCTCGTTCCCCGAAATATAATTTCCACATTCCCTTGTGCGTAGTGCCGAGGAAGTGCTGAAGAGTCTGCCGTCCTTCGGGATCAAACTCCCACATACGGAAAGGCCGCCGCTGATATGGCAGGGTCCGGCGGAGCAACATTACTTGAACGACGTTCACAAGACCGATGCCCTTCTTGGTAAGGCTTCAGATGCGACCTTGCAGAGTCTGCACTTCATTGACGGATCCCCAGTCTAGTCCCTTATTAATCCATGAAGCAAGCTGAATTGGAGGACCAGGTCGGAACGCAGGGGTAGCCGCCCACTTGGAGCCCCGCGATTCGTTGACATAAAACCACCCCTGCTGCCATAGGTCGGAAGACTTGGCGAAAGATCCTTCAAACCAAACCGCACTGGCAAGCTTGCCTATGGTGACACTACCGCACTCTGCCTGCTCCTCCTCTGTCACCTGCGGCCTCACGTCAAAGGTCTTGAGCCACAAACCAAAGTGCGGAGGAGTTCGGAGGAAGGCCTCACATGTGACGATAAATGTTGAGATGAGGAGAATAGAGTCCGGGGCCAGATCGTGAAAGTCTAGCCCATAGTAAAACATGAGCCCCCGGACGAAGGGGTTAAGCGTGAACCCTAACCCATGGAGGAAGTGGGACACAAACACTACCGTCTCGCCGGATTTTGGGGGTAGGAACGACCTGCCCCTATGCAGGAAGCCGATGGAGGATTTCCGGGGTCAGATACCTCGTTGCGCGGAGCTTCGCAATATCCTCCTCTGTGACAGAAGAAGCCACCCACCGGCCTGGACGGCTAGATCCGGACATGATTGGGGCTGGTAGCAATGGGAACCCCAGGGTTGGAACTTGGGGAGGCTAGGGTTGAGGAAGAAGCGAGCGCAAATGAAGAAGACGAGTCTGGGACCCTATATAAAGATCCCAAGTACTAAGCATATCCACCCGGGTCTCGAAACTTACCAATCTCTAGAGAGTTGTAACCGGGGGACGGTTGGGTTACCCACGTCTGCATTAATGAAAATCCCGTGAATAAGGGAACACGATCTCTGCCTTGGCAAGACAAGCCAGTAAAACCGCGTCCCGAGACGTGGGGCGACGCGCCAGCCAACGGTTGGAAATAGTGACCGGGCAGGCGTGATGTCATAAACAGTTACCAATAAATTAGGCTCTGCAACTATATATACAGGTCCGGATATATCTACTACATCCGAAGACTATCTTGGATTTTGGAGAAAGGGGAACCCGCCTTGCAATGCCGAAGACAATCTGCACGCCGGACTCCTTGTCATTGAAGCCAGGTTCAGGGGCTACTGAGGGAGTCCTGGACTAAGGGGTCCTCGGGCGTCCGACCTGTTATCCATGGGCCGGACTGATGGGCTGTGAAGACATGAAGACCGAAGACCATACTCGTGTCCGGATTGGACTTTCCTTGGCGTGGAAGGCAAGCTAGGCGACCAGCTGTGAAGATTCCTTCTTATGTAACCGACTCCATGTAACCCTAGATCTCTCCGGTGTCTATATAAACCGGAGAGCATAGTCCAGATAGGACACATTCATTACCATATACACATAGGCTAGACTTCTAGGGTTTAGCCATTACGATCTCGTGGTAGATCAACTCTTGTAACACTCATATTCATCAAGATCAATCAAGTAGGAAGTAGGGTATTACCTCCATAGAGAGGGCCCGAACCTGGGTAAACATCGTGTCCCCCGTCTCCTGTTACCATCGATCCTAGACGCACAGTTTGAGACCCCCTACCCGAGATCCGCCGGTTTTGACACCGACACCCGTCCCCACCAGTCAGCCGCACGGTGTTGACCCCGCCACTGCCACGTCACTTAAGTGGAGGCGTATTCGCCATGGTACGTTTTCCCCTCTCTAAAGTGCAGTTCGATTGTTCTTCAGGTCAGAATATGTTTTCCATACAAGAAAGCGTATTTCTGAGAAAGGCACGTTCGGTTTAATCAGCCAGGGACCCATTTGTGAATATTTTTGCTACAGATTGGTCCCTGAGCTTTAAACGTCCGTATCTTTTTGCCCGTAACTCCGATTGAGGTGAACCCAAAGCCTACTTCTTCATCTCGTCGAGCTCTATATTTCGGTACCATTTTCACTACGTGGTTCCACTGTGAAAACAACCATTTTTGCCCTTGCGTGTGAACAGCCCCCTCCGAGAGAGAACTGCTTCCCACGATTCTTTCCGCGGCTTCACCGCACTTCTTCCCGGTGTATCCTTCATCCCCAGGCAAGCCACAACACCCACTTGCATGTTGGCCATGCAGTAGCCATGGTTTTCAACTTGAACATTTAGTAAGTGCTTGTTTGCCTGCAACTGTTGTTGCTGTTTCGGTTTTGCTTATGGATCTGTGTTTATCTTCATACTATGTCCTTATACACTTGGCTATCATGTCTTCTTGCTAGTATTACTTTTCTATGCCATGCTTGGTAGTAGTACAAGTTGATGTTGGTGATGGTCTTCGGTGCATGACTATCGTCTGTTCCGAGTAACGTTGTTATGCATGTTCCTTTGCATCTAGTTGGTTAAATGCTTGCATGGTAGTTTTATCATTATGTTACTACATGGTACTTATTCTCGATGCTAGTGGTCATGGTATGTTTTATATGTAGTGTTATACTCGTGATATTCATGCTCGTCAGTATGCCATGCTCATTGAGATAAATGATTTAATGTTGTTGATAGGCTTGATGAATTTAGTTGCACCCCCATGCTTATGTTGATATCATGGTCATGCATTTTAGTTGCAACATGCTATCTTATTATGGCTCAGCTTATTGCATGCAAGTTTAACCGGACTTAATCAAACTTGAACAACTGTTGGCTGAGTCATGGTGCCACCATATCGAGCTGACCAGTGCAACCACATTTGACTTTTATGGGGAGGTCCTAACTGGGTCTATTGTCATGCCTCTCGCCGGTGCCTCCAACGAGGGAAGGTTATGAGAGGGCGCTACCTTGGCCGCGTAGGACGGCATAAGCCTTGTGTGCCCGTTGTTGTATTGTACCCGGGTTGTCCCCGTTTGGGACCATTTATTGTTTTGCCACGACGATGGCCGTTGATGCCTTTGGTAGGCACGAGGCCACCCATGACTTGGCCCAAAGGGGAGTTGGTCGGAGTGGCCGGGAGAGTGTCATGGCAGAAGATCGGTTTTGTCGGAACGTCGTTGGTCCACTCAAATGGGAGTGCGAGGCCATGGGTTCTGTGGTGTGGGTACAGTGTGCTAACCTCTGCAGAGTGTTTGTTAAATCTATCGATAGCCACGCCCGCGGATAAGGGTCCAGTTAGTAGTTGGTCACACTATGGGTCAGCAGTAATAATAATAACTTGCTTAATAACAACCCTGGTTCGATGATGAGAAATAAGTTGGTTGTGGTCGTGAGAAGATCACCGTGGTATCGAGGATACCGAGTTGTTGGATATTTGTGGTGTTATGCGAGAGTCAATGGTAAAGATCAAGCTCCTTGTGGTCATGTAATGATTACTACGGTATTGTAATACCAGGCTTGATTGGATCCTGAGATGATCGTGTGATGTCTGTGATGGTAAGCTTGTGCATGTGATTGGTTACGAGGTAACCCGAGCGGAGTAAGTTGGTGCATGATAGTGTCATCATGTTGCATGTAGTATCATCATGTTCATATGTTCATGCCATGCTCGTATTGTTCTAGCTGTATCATGTTGCACATGCCATGTTGATTTGATAGTATCATGTTAATCCTTGTTAACCTGTAATTGCCATGTTGTTGTTTGTCTTGATTGCTCTTGGTTGTTGTGAGCTTGCAAGTACATTCAATGTACTGACCTGGCGTGTCATGCCAGTTTGCAGGTCATGCCGGATTTGATTGCTTGTTTGCCGTGGATTCCTTGCTTGCGAGCTAGGATAAGCATTCCAGCCAGAGTCCCTGCGGAGTGGAGTTCACCACCGTCGTCGTTGTTCCACTGCTAGAGTTATTCCGCTGCTTCGTGTTGTTCTGCTGCTTGCATGGAGCAACTGTGGCAGGCGTAGTGTCGCCATGCCGATGTAATCCCATTGTACCCATATAGACTGTAATAAAGAGCTGATTTGTTCTATGCTAAGCAGTGCCGTATTTCAGAAGACTTCTCCTCGATCTCTAGGCTGGAATACGGGGCGCTCCGGTTTCTCTGAGCCGGGGTGCCACATAGAATCACGTCTCCCCGAGCTCGCACGACACTTTTCACCTTTTATTACTTCGACGTCTTAGGGCATCTCTATCACTGAGCCGCAAATTTGCTCAGGTATATGTTCGCGGACATGATGCGGAAGCCGGCCATCCAACACTGTCCGCATACATTTCAACCATTGTTTTAACTAAATGGACGGAATTCATGCAAACACACGGAATTATTCAAGTTTGGTTATAGTTTACAAAAAAAGATCGATGTACCGATCGTTTAACTAAAAAATTAGAAAAAAAACCTGAACCCTATACCAAACGACCACCTTGCACGTGTGGCCGCCCTGCCCCGTGCAGTCATCGCCGTCTGTGTCGTTGTCGTTGTCATCGTGGACTATCTAGCGGCAGAGCGGCGCCGGAGGGCCGCATCAACCTTGTCCAACAGCTGCCTGCCGCTTGCGGAGGAGCTGGAGCGAGGGCTATTGCCGATGTAGCCTTCGGAGCCCTGGCGGTGGCCTTGCCGCGACCGGCGTCGGGGGAACAGTCGCTAAGCAATCACTCCTCGCCGATCTTGGCGAGCTCGCCGTCAAGGCGGCGGCGGCGCCTGGCGGCCGTCTCCGTGGTGATGACAGAGCGGTCGAGCGCCCACGTGGCGGCGAGGTCAGTGTCCTTGCGGACCCATTCCGGGCCACGCCGCTCTTGGCAAACACAGAGCGGCGACCGACATTGCACCGGTCGTACCTTGCCTACTGCCTTGTCGCGCGCTCCCCCTCGGACACGACAGCCCTCAAGCCCGAGGCACCTCCGTAACCGCCTCCTTCGAGGTAGTAGGGGAGATGGCCCCCCGCCTTCGTGATAGCGGGTGGCAGCTCCTCCTTAATAGCGCGTTGGTGGTGGCGACGAGGGCCCATCAATGCGGGTGTACCGGCTACGCGGCAGGGACACCGACTCGTCCTTGATCCATCGTTAGATCTGGAGGCTGCGATTGTTCGGGGGGCGACGACGGCTCGTCCTTGAGGCGGTGTCATATCTGGACGCTATGGTTGCGCTCGTGCTAGGCCGACTCATCCTTGACTGGCCGGAGCAGCGATGCCGGGTCACGCTTCATGCGGTCGCACGGTGGGGACGGCGGCTCCTCCTTGATGCACCCCGACGATGCTGGCGACGACCCATGTGACGGAGCGAACGTACCATCATTATCTCGATCTGACGGACGAATTCTTCATTGGTCACAATGGCCTCCAAGAGGAGGCGGGTGACGGTGTCCTGGACTAGGGGTACTCACCACGTCGTCTCCCGATCAGTTAGATTGGGTCGAGGACCCCCATGGCCGTATACTCATGGGCCAGTTCGGACAGCCCATGCCGCATACAAGGAGGATTCTACAGGACTTGGCGCCCAAGACAAGGACTCCTCTAAACCCTAGGCCTACGGTGCATATATAAACTGAGGCCAGGCTAGTCAATAGGCAATCTCATATTCATTACTACAATCTCATGGTAGATACATATACTCTGTACTACACCCATATGAATACAATCAAAAGCAGCATGTAGGGTATTATCTCATCAAGAGAGCCCGAAGCTGGGTAAAACCCCGTGTCCATGTTACCATCGCTCCCAGACGCCTAGCTTAGGACCCCTACTACGAGATATGCCGGATATTGAACCGACATTGGTGCTTTCATTGAGAGCCTGCTGGCGGTCGCCACGGGGCGATGGGAATTCGGATGTCTCCGGCGCGATCTACACATCAGAGCCGAGCTTTATTGTCGATGTCGGCATCTTTTGTCGCCGGCTCGACTGGTCACCTTGGCTTAACAAAGGACTGTGCCCTACCTCCAATCATCATGTTCGGACGGGGGCTTTCGTCAACATCAAACTCCAATCTCTATCACGATCATGGAAGAATCATCCATGGAGCTCAGGGGCTCAACGTCAACATTGCGCTCGGGCGACCGTGCTGTTTTTTCCGAACAACAAACTTGTATCCGCTGCCACCACCTCCTCGAGCATTGCTTTGACGATTCCTTTGGTGGAATTGTGCGGAATTAAGTGTACAACAACCATGCCAAATTTCATCGAGTTCCGATGGAGGAAACTCTGGCAATCTACGATATACCGGAGCCCTGTCAAATCTGGATGGGAATCTGGATGAATTTAGGGCATGGTCTCCAGAGCCCAGCTCGGAGGTCCTTTGGAAGATCCAACCGTTCATCTGCTGCGCAATTCCCATATCTACCACCCCTCCGAATTTCAGCTCAATCTGACGGTTCAAACTCCGGGAACCTTTCGATGAGTGGACCAATTTTCGGATCTGTTTTCTGCGCGAATACGAATCCGGCCCGAGTTCATGTTTCTTCATGAACGGAATATTGGACAACCCTTTTGAAGGAATTTTTTTCTAGGGTATTGTGCGTTGTTTTTAAACACGTACCCATAAAATTTTAAGCCTCCTCCGAGGTAATCTTCACCATCACGCTGGTGTCAAACCAGTCCGGCAATATTGCTCCACGGCTGCCGACCTGCGCTAGACACGTCGTCGCTTTGTTGAGCCGAGCTCAACTTCTTCGATCATCATCTCGGCAAGCCGTACAAGAGTTCGACATAGTGAAGGATAAATCATCACCAACATCGTCGCCCCACGGATTACACGGAGCGGGCACACCGGCATCGCCGCGCGGTCACTTCATCAAGTCAGCATTGACCACGTCACGAGTTACGACCTGCATCAGCATGGCCGCACCGTTGCTTCATCGAGCCGATGTCCATCACACCGAACTACTTCAACACCTCGGTTGACATGGCAGCTGCAACATCTCCTTACCGACCTGCTCCGTCTCCTTGTCTGGACCGGGGGCTTCGCCATCAACCTACTCCGAAGACTTCGGTGTCGTCAACCGACCAACTTCGTCACATTAGCTGGACCGGGGGCTTTGCCTCAGCGAGCCAACCTTTACCAGCATCACCATGCTGTTGCTTCACCGCCCATCAGACAATGGGTATGCGGATCGAGTCCCAATTTTGGGAGTCACCTTTCTTTGGATTGCTACAACAAATAAACCAGGTGCTATTTCTCCTAGTAATTTTTGCTTGTTTGGGTTTATTTTTCCAAAGGAATTATTACTCTGGTTTGTTCCATCATCTGTACGCAGGTCTATCAAATGGTGGCCGCATTAATGACGGTCACATGGTGGTTCGGTAATGGACTTCGACTATGTCATGTGGTCTCTTCGGCAAGCCGACGCCGTCGTCCCAATCGACGTAAATCGGGTCACGTGATCACCTTGTTGGTCGTGTTACCATACCGACGTGTTCAGTTGCCTCGGGGACTTCGGCATCATTGAGAGAGCTCTACCTCATTGAGTATTCGGCACACAGGCCATATGTCTTTTATTACTCAGTTTGCATAAACTATTAATTATGCAACATTTTTTTAAAATTTATTATTATTCCTATTATCTTCGGCTTGCACTATTTTCTGTGCACAGATAAAGGATCTGGATCGGGCAGCGCTATCACCTCTGCGTACCGACGTACCACGTCACGTCGGCTGGACCGAGGGCTTCATCATCACTTCATTAACCCACGACGGGGACTTCGGCGTCACACTGCAGGCCTGCATTGGCCGTGCTATGTCGCCACTTCGGAGTGCCGAGCTCTTCGCTCTGCCACCTCGATCGGGACCGTGTTGGGGAATGGAACCTTGTCCCACATCAAGCTCGGACCGCGTCATCAATGCCGAACACATTAACCAGCTAAGTCGCTTTCATGCTCAAAAACTTTCAGTTTTAAATTTTGTTCGGTTCGACCAAGCATTATACTTTTTTGGCAAAAGGTTGTTTATGAAAAACTTCCTTGTCAAAACTTTGTTTATGACACACAAATACCCCGTCTACTTGGGGGCTTCCTTTATGAAGCTTTTCCTTTCGCATATGATTATACTTGTATGGCTTCGTTCCTTGTTCGTGTATTACGCCACAATATGCACCATGTTGACTTAAGTGTTCCGCAAGCTAGGTTGCCTTGCTCCTGTGTTTACCCCTACGTTCCCGATTGTTCGGCTAGGGAGTAAAGGGAGCACCTCTCCGATTGTCACGATCGGGTCATCCGAGCTCGGACCTCAGACTGGGTGAAGCCGAAAGCTAGCGCTCTTATTGTTTTCAATCATGGTCGGCACACAACGGAACTCATGAATACAAAAAATCTATTGCACAAGTCTCATAGTAACAATGAGCAACCGAAGAAAGGTATCAGTGGAGGTACTATTTTCTTCGAAGATGCTTCTTACACTTCGTCAGTAATATAGCATAAGTTCCCTGAGCGTGCTTTGTCTGTTACAGCCTTATGGCCTGATTGCCTGGTTATCGGAAACACCGTCGATATTCTCTACAGGTGGAGTACATAACACTTTTCAACCCTTGACCGAAGAGGGAGAAGCCGACGGTCAGTTAAGACGCGTTTAAAGTTCGGGTGAACACAGATATGATATAAGTACTTCGGTGCATACAGTCATTATACATAAACTCTTTTACCCAAGTCACTTGGGGGCTCTTAAATTTATACGAGCCATTTTATAAGTGTTCTTCTTCTTAGTCGTTGCAAAGTCTTTTTCTATCACTCCTTTTTTCGACGCGAGTGTGTGGTCAATAGCCGAGGAGCCTAATTTCTTCCTCAAAACCGCTAGAGTTTAGTTTGCTAAACTGGCCTAACGAGAAGTTCTCCGCCTTCGGGATAGGAGGTTGAAGCCGTAGGCTGACCCGCTTGAAGTCTTGAGATAGGATGTGTCATGTTAAAGCACCACAGAAGCACCTTTTTTAAGACCAATTTTTGATTTGTCACCGAACACTTGATCTAGTTCGGACGTTCAGTTTTTACTGAAGTTTTTTTGGTTTTCCAAGCCTATGGCACTTTTAAACTATTTGTGTGTTTCCAGCATAAGTGTCGCAGTGCAACGCCGGACACCTTTAGAGATTCGGCAAAAACATTCTCAGATATTGCTATATATGCGTTGGTTTCGAATTGTGTCTTCGGTCAATAGTTGGGTTGCCCGGCTCCTGTGCTTGCCTCCTGTGTTCCGCTTTGTTCGGCTAGGTGTGCGAAGGGAGAACCACTGCGATTGTGCTTCCAGCTCGCATGGTTAAGCACCTCAGGGGAGAAAGCCGAAAACTGATTATCACAATAAGCGTAAACTGGTCGGCAATCTGATGATTGTGTTAAATGACGGGCCGTTCATAACATTGGCCGAAGTGTTTACGGCTTGACCTCGGCTGTCGCCGAACACTAACTGGGGGCTAGTAACTGGCCTCCCAACTTTAAGCTCCTATGACTAAGTGAAAGTTATAAAGCTCGCATATCTGATTGCCTTGTTTCCGCTAACACAACCGCCTCCGGGCACCGAGACGTTGGCTAAGGGTTGTTTTGTTATTGCGGAAACACCCTACGTAGCATCTACAAAGGGGTGGAAGCCGACGACGGGCCACTTTCAAATGATAAACGGTCGCAACAGAGTCAAAATAAACATATATCATCAGCCTTTGTATTCAATATACAAACTGATGCCTTCCGTAATCATCGTTATAAAGCCATAAATATGCATCAATTTGACTTAAGATTTTGGCCAAGCTGGGTTGCCTGGCTCCTGTGCTTACCCCTATGTTCCCGATTGTTCGGCTAGGCGGTAAAGGGAGCACCTCTGTGATTGTTACTACCGGGTCATCCGAGTTAGTACCTCAGACTGGGTGAAGCCGAAAGCTAGCAATCTTAAAGGATCACATTGGTCGGCAACAACGGAAATATTTTTTTTGGTTCATTAATGCCATAGAGTTCGGGAACTTTCCCCGAACTACATCCTCAATATTTTCCTCCCACATTGATCGTAGGTGAGTTTTCATGATCATGATAAGCATGACGACCCAAAGAAAGGAACCGATAGCGGGACTATTTTCTTTGGAAGATGTTTCTTACGTTAAACCGTAATATAACATATCTCTCCGTGTACCTTTGTTTATAAAACCGTATGACCGGACTGCCTTGTTTGCCGTAAAACTTTGCCCTTGTAAAGGCTTTATAAAGTAGGACAAACACTCCCCAGCTACTGGCCGAGGAGGTTGAAGCCGATGGTCGGTCAACAAAGTTTTGTACAATACGGATCTGAGCATTAATGATGTAAAGTACTTGGATACATAGAATCATTACACATAAAAATTGCGAGTAAAATCCATTTACTGCAATCAATCTTTTAAACCCTTGGGGCCTACCTTGGCGAGCTCGGATTTCGACAAGCTCTAAGCTCTTTTAAGAGATCTTTATTCTCTTTCCGAGAAGTTTGTGTTAAACACAACAAAATTTTCTGTCAAACGGATATCGATCCTTAATTCGGCAACCCGTGCCCACATTAAGGCTCGGGGGCTACTGGGCTTTGCGCTCATTATTTACAAATATTAAAGGGGCATATCGATCCCCTGATCTGGTGTTGCCACCCGATCAGTGGCTCGGGGGCTACTGCATTGCCTATTCAATGTAGAAAATTCAAAGTGCTCAGTGTTCGGCATAAACCGAACTATTGACAAGTGCGTCTTCGGACGACAATAAGTACCATATGGGACTTATCCAGCATCGAGCTGATATATCACGGCGACTTCTCACGACCCTTTCTCAGGGGCCCGTCCGCCGATCACTATTAGCTCTAATATATTACACTGCATTTCTATTCCTATGTATGCTGCCGAGCTAGGAGTAGATCCTCAGGCCTATTTCACGACCTGAGTCTCAGAAGCTACTAGGATCAGCGGTTTCATATTTTCCTTCAGGTGCATCTCGGATTTTAGGCCAACAGACACCTTGAGGGATATTGGCAATACATGTTGACAGCAAATAAATTTACACGCATCGGAAATAAAATCCGTAAACAATCAGCCCGAGCCCGAGGTGGTGCATCACCTCGGAAGCAGTCCGGCATAAAGCTCGGATGCAAGTGGCTGGCTCTATAGAGGGCATTTCTGGCATTAAGCTTGGCTAACTTAATTTAAACTTCTTCAAGCCAAGGCGATCTATGACACCTCGTATACAGTCCGGCGTTGGAGCTCAGATACAGTCCGGCGTTGGTGCTCGGCTGCAAAAGATACCTCGAAATGCAATCCGGCATTGGAGCTCGGATGCAAGAGGACACCGCCGCCTGGGAACGACTTCGAACCTGAGGTGGGCGTAAAAATAACAAGGCATTGATAAAATCCGATAGCTTAAAGGGGCTCCTCGGATACCCGACATATAAACCCTTCGGTTGTACTTCGGCGATCCTCAAGATCGAAGATAAGAAGATTTGTTGAACCAGTTTTCAAGACCGACGACCGAAGATGAAGAACAGTTCAGAAGAATCCAGGAGCGTCCCCAACTTGAAGACCGGTTCAGGGGGCTACTGACGGTGTCCTGGACTAGGGGGTACTCACCAAGTCGTCTCCCGATCAGTTAGATTGGGCCGAGGACCCCCATGGCCGTACAGTCATGGGCCAGTTCGGACAGCCCATGCCGCATACAAGGAGGATTCTACAGGACTTGGCTCCCAAGACAAGGACTCCTCTAAACCCTAGGCCTATGGTGCATATATAAACCGAGGCCAGGCTAGTCAATAGACAATCTCATATTCATTACTACAATCTCGTGGTAGATACATATACTCTGTACTACACCCATATGAATACAATCAAAAGCAGCATGTAGGGTATTATCTCATCAAGAGAGCCCGAAGCTGGGTAAAACCCTGTGTCCATGTTACCATCGCTCCCAGACGCCTAGCTTAGGACCCCTACTACGAGATACGCCGGATATTGAACCGACAGCGGGGCCGCTGCTGTGGCATCTTAACTCCTCGTCACCGGAGGAGATGACGATCTCCTCCTTGCAGGAGGAGGCAGGCATTGTGGATACTGAAGGGCCTGGAGAGCGAGGACGGTATCGCCAAGAACCACCGGACGAAGAGTTTCCACAACCTCTGCATGCTAGCGCGGATCATTATGACTTTGGCATCGTCGCTAGGCTCAGAGAGTAGGTGGGGCTCAGGCACGGTGAGGGGGGAGGGGAGGTGCTCGTGGAGGGGGGTGCGCCTTTGTGCGTCGCTGGCGCACGGATGGCCACCGTCAGGCTAGCCGAAGGGGCGGTCAACCCGCTTCAATGCAGCGCAGCGGCTGGCATTGGTTCTCGGGATGCGGCATCCGCATTGAAGCAGCGACTCCCGAGAGGTCATGTCCATTAGCGCCGCCCTCCCATCCGGTCAAATTGCGGCATCAATGTCAGTCGCTGCATGCTCTGGGCTGGCATGAAAGCGACGCGGGCATTCGATGGAAAGCGTGGGAGAGGCCGGTGGTTTTTTTGGTGGGCCAGGGTGGTCAAACGCAGGCGTGGCACCGGTCAGGACGCCTGTGAAGCCCCCTCCCCCTCCCCCTAGTTTGACTCCTGTTTGCAGGAAAAAGTAAGTCCGGACTGCTCGGGCTCGGCGGACCGATACATACCCGTGTTGGATGGCACAACACGTCAGGACCGCACGGTCCGGACACATGCGAGCGGCTTGAGGGCCCATGTTGGAGATGCCCTTAGACCATCTACAATCGGCTACACCAAATATGGCCCCTCGAACGCCTGCGGACGTATGGCCGAACACCCCTCATTTGGCTGCTCCCACGGACATGTCCCATATTTGACCCACAAAATCCGTGCTACATAGATGAACACGCTTAATAGCAACAAACGAACTAAATTTATTCGATACAAAAGGATCATAGTCCATCGCTGGACAGTGTAAATGATCACTAAAAACATAAATAAATCGGAGAAGGATGGAGGACATCACCATTTCCACGCCAGCCCTTTCCCTTACGGTCGACAGTGCGGTTGTATCCCCCTTGTGTAGGTGTCGTCGGTCGGGGGCGTCGTCGTAGGAGTTGGAGCCACCGCCGGTGACGTCCGAGTCATCGTCGGAACAGATTTGGCTCATCCGCCTCCGGAGTAGGTGGTCCTGCTGCTTTGCATGTCGTGCCACCTCCGTCGTTGCCTCGCTCTCTGACAGCTCGATGACGAGCCGGAGCATTTTGGCATTCTTGCGGTGGAACTCGCTGCGCATTCGTCTCCGCCATCGTCAAGGAGCGGCGGAGGACCGGTGCAAGGAGCTTGTCCTTGGATCCACACGTGCGTGCACGCACCCGACGTGTGGCCATCGCCTCTCTCGCCGCCGCCCTCTCCTCTGCCCACTGCTGTTTGTGGCATGTTACCCGTGCCTCATATTCAAGCATGCTCGTCCACGCCGACGTGGGCACAAGGACCCAACAGTGTCGGGTACGCCATTCGGAGTAGATTGAGCTTGCAGTTGTGGGCATCATACGTGGAAATGCATGACGGGCGGGAGGGCTGGATCAGCCGCGACCGCCTCAAAGTAATGCGGAGGGTGATATCCTGCACATCGTCCGGCTCCACATCATGGAACAGGCTTGCCCACTCGTTCGAGCTGGCACTGTTGCCTTTGCTGGCCAACGATTGGAAGTGGGGTGTGCTAGGTGTGGAGGAGAGAGAGAGGAGTAAACTAATTGACTTTGGTCTAGGATTCGTCTGAAGAGGGCTATTTGTTGGGGTCTATGATTCATGTGAAAAGGGCTATTTGTTGGGGCCAGACCGGTGATGGACGCGCCCGAGCATCTCCATACCCGCCCTAGATTTCCTCTAGATATAACATGTGTCGGTCAGTCCGGTCACCCGAGCGCATAGGGTCGATGTGAGGAGTGGTAAAATTTCATGTTTTGACCCTTCTAGCATAGAAAATCAAGATCTGGCCCCTGTTTCAATATTTGTTGAAATCTGACCTTTTTTCCTACCGCTAGGGGGCTCGACGGTAGGAAACTAATCCACATCAGCACGCAAATTGCTATCGTCTCCCCTCCGTTGCACCCTACCGCTGCTGGTCCTGGCGGTAAGCTGTCTGATCCTACCGCCAGGGACCCTGGCGGTAGGGTGTGGACAGTTATTGGGTGCAGCCACCCACCCCACCCCCTTCTCCCACCACACGCAGCCGCCCTGCCCCCAAGAACATCAGTTCTTCCTCTCTCACCCCCTCTCTCATCTCCTCCACTTTCCCCCTCGGATCTTCTTCGTTTCTGTCGGAAGGATTGACCACGGGTAGCCCTATGAGCACCCCATAGCATTTCAAGACATCGGGGCTAGCAAGGCCCCTTGCACGTCCCGGACGTACGGCTGGCCTTCTGGGCCGGCTGGTCCAGGAGGCCGGCTGCTAGAAGACGGCGTGCTCTCAGAAGGCGGCCTCAAGGAAGCCGGCTCCTAGCAGGCGGCCCTGCGTCCCCTCAAAGTTTGCACCCATTTACCACGACGAGACGGGGCATGGCTACAGGACCACCTGCCAACCCCGAATACCGGATGGACGTGGCCATAGTGCGGGCGTACCGAGCAGACACCCCTCGCCCGACGCGGCACTGTGGCCATGTGACGCATGACGCGACCTACGTTAGCAGGCGCCATGACCCCACGACGGGCGGTCGGTACGGACCGCAGGCGGCAGGCCCTACATGTCCGCGAGCAGCTAGAAGACGGCAGACCCCAAGCAGGCGGCCTTGAGGGCGGGCCAAACTCTAGCAGTCGGCCCACCTTCCCCTCGAAGTCCGCGCACGATTAATCTGACAAGACGAAGTGTGGCTATAGTAAGAGCCGGCAAGGCTCCCGTCATCAAGGGCGAGGCTACACTAAAAGGCAGTCAGCGTGGCCCGCAGGCGGCGGGCCCTACCTATCGGTTGAGATCGTGGCAGCCGGCGGGACCCACCAAGCAGCGGGCCTCGGCAGCCGGCAGAGAAGCCGGTGCCCAGAGACACTGACATCCGGGTCCTACACACGGACGGATTACCATTGTACCCCTGGGGGTAGACCTATATAAACCCCCAGGTTCACCCATGTAAAGGGTTCAGCACCCCAGCCATCTTACACCCGCATAGCTAGAGAGGGGATAGAGCTAGCGTTGCCCTTCTTCCTCCTCTAGCCGAACAGCTCATGGAGCAACCTTGTAGCCACCTTATTGATAATAGTCATCATGCAGAGACCCTATAGAGCAGGACTAGGGGTGTCATCTCCACGGAGATCCCCGAACCTGGGTAAGACTCGTAGGCGTTTGAGATCTCGCTCACTCCCGCTTCCACGGCCCGACGACGTACTCCTATCCCCATCCATGATAAGCCACCCCCTGGCATATGTCGCTAGATATCCCCGACATTTGGCGCCCACCGTGGGGCTCAGTGCACCGTCAGTCGGAAACACGTTCTGGACGGGAACCCTCTTCCTTCCGGGTGAGCGCAACCAGCCCGGCACACCTGATGGCGTTTGCGTTGACACGCTTCGCGGCGTGGAAGCCGCTTGCGCCGCAAGCTGCCTCACTGATCTCATTGGTGGGATCCGCCTCTCCGACGAGCCCACGCCCGATGTGGGAGCGGCCAGCTCTGAGAGCTGCATCATCGACCTCCTCGGCAAGCTCTGCATCACTAGCGAGCCCGCCTCTGACCTGGAGTCCGTCGGCTCCACCGATCCGCCTGTCGAGATGCTCATCCACTCCGACACGGTTTCCACAGATGCCTTCCCTGGCAACGTGGTGATCATCGACGACCCACTCCCTCCCGTCGCCAGAGCCGGCCTCGTCGCGGAGGTGATGGTCACCGACCACAGCGGGGACGTTGAAGAAGCACCCCAGGACCAGCTGCGCGCCGCCCTGCAGGGCCAGTCAACCCCGTCGCCGCCAACACTGACGGGGCGACGCTGGAGTCGTTCCGCGTCTCGCTCCTCGACAGCGCCAACAAGTTGGCGGCCATAAGACGCCACACCGAAGCCTGCTTGCACGAGATCGAGCATGTTGCAGGTGGCACGCCGGCTGCTGGTGAGCCCAGCCGAGTCGGCATGATTGGGCAGCGTGGTTCGACCATCGCCAGCATGCTGGGAGCCGGGCGCCTGGTCTACGCTACCCCGATGGAGAACCTGCGTGCGGACCAGGCGGCAACAGACGAGCTGGATCACCTAGAGGGCGACGAGCAGCGCGGCTAGATGGCGCGCCTCCAGCAACTCCTCGACGTGGCAACCGCACAGCAGAAAGAGGGCTGCCACGTGGTGGAACCCGGCAAGCAAGCCGAAAACCACCCCCCTGCCGTGAGCATGGAGCGACCTCTCGGTCTCCAACAGGCGGCATTCACGATCAGCGAGATGAAGAGCCGGCTGCAAGCCGCAGTCGTCACACCTGCATCACGATTGTGCGCGACCAGGACAGCCGCCCACGAGCAGAAGAGCGACGGGGAGACCGTCCGCCTCCTCCTCGCAGGGAGAGGCGTGCTTCCCCACCGCTTGTTGACCATCCGACTCTCGGAGGCCGACTTGGCCCCCGTGAAGGAGTTGGAGAGAATGACGCGCGCCACCGGATCGAGCGTCTTGCTCGGTCCCTGGCCGTAGAAGAAGAAGATGCAATCGGCCCGGCCTGCTTCAGCCCCCGCATTCGCGGCGAGCCCTTCCCCAAAGGGTTCTCGCTCCCCTGAGATACTCCCAAGTACAACGGCTCCGTGAAGCCGGAGGACTGTTTGGTCGACTACTCCACGGACGTGAACATAGCAAATGGCAACAAGCACGTTGCCGTGAAGTATGTTCCGATCATGCTCCAGGGCATGGCCCAGACATGGCTGAACAGCCTCAAGCCGTACAGCGTCAACAACTGGCTGGACTTCGCCGATTTCTTCATCTGCAACTTCACCAGCACCTACAAGCGGCCGCCCAAGCCTCGCCAGCTCTCCATGTGTGTCCAAGACCCGACTGAGTCCACCCGTGACTACTTGACGCGCTGGGCCGAGTTGTGCAACTCCTGCGAAGGGGTGCACGAGGTGCAGGCCATTGAGTACTTCACCGCCGGGTGCAGAGAAGGCACTTTGCTCAAGCACAAGCTCTTGTGCGACGAGCCGACTACGCTGGACGGGCTCCTGATCGTGGCCTACAAGTACGCAACCGCCGACTCCTCCATGAAGTCGGAGATCCGGGTGGACACATCCGGGAAGGTGCTCCCACCGGCTCCTCACACGCTGGCTGGTGACTCCAGTCGGCGCCAGCAGCCGAACGACAACAAGCGCAAGGCCCAATAGCCGGCCTGCAACAGCTGGCAAGTTGGAACAGTCGAAGACCAGCAGCCGAAGTGACAGCCCGGCCCCAAGCGTCAGAAGGGCGGCAAGCCAGCTTGGTTGCCCGCCTTCTCCTTCGAGCAAACCCTTGACGCCCCTTGCAAGTTCCACAGCGGCGCGAAGCCGTCCAACCACACCACCCGGAAATGTGTCTGGCTCACCCGAATCGCCAAGGGCGAGGGCCTGCCGCCTCCGCCAACTGGTCTGCCGACTCCGCCTCCTCAGCAGCCGGTGGTTCGACCAGTCGGCGCAATCCAAGTGAGAACCCGGCAAGAGCATAAGCATGTGCGACATAAAGTTATTTACATAACAAAAGGCCCATGGCCAGCATTCAACAGAGTTTGAATTACACCCCAAGTGGGTGGAACTGAGCAAATTTAAATTGTTTGTTCTAAGGCATAAAGACAGAAAAAACTTGGAAGATAAGTGGCCCTAGGTTAGGGGCGCTGCAGGCGGTGTGGACAGGTCGGTAGAGGCAGAGGCGCCGGCTGGTGGAGCATCCGACTGGCGGGTCTCGGCTTGGTCGGCATCGGCAGCAGCTGACGCGGTCTCCCGCGGCTTGCTGGTCGAGGCCCGATCAGGTTGAGGTCGGTTGCTCGCTCCATTGTCTGGTGCGATGTCTTCGCCTTCCTCATCCTCATCTTCTCGCCCCTGTCGCTGGAGGCGATCTCCTCGGCCGAGTCCTCCCCCTCCTCCGGGTTCAGCCCGAACCAGTCGGGCGACACCTCAGCACCGTCGTCATCCAGCTCCGGGATGAAGACGCCGGTGTCGGCGTACTCGGCAATTGCTGCCCCGCGCTTGACAAGATCGCCGCGCACCGCATCCAGCTCCGGCCCGGCCTCCTGCCGGAAGGTGTCCCGCTGCTCCACCCCAAGCTCCGGATACCAGGCCTTGCCGAACTCCAGCACAGTCCTGCCGCCTGCTCGAGCCACGGCAAGCCTCGAACCGCCCGACCGCTACCTCCAGCCAGTCGGCATTCTGACTGGGAGTGCGAGGGACCTGAGCATCCGGCCAGAGTGCGGCTAGCACCTGTGACCCGGCACGCTGCAGGCGGCGAAGCAGACAGTGAGCTGGCTTCAGGCACGTTTTGATGGCCAGCAGCTGCTCGCCAAGGTTATGAGGCGCTTCGGGCGGAATGTCCACGCCCGCCCTCCTCTGCACCTCGCGCCGCGCCTCGATGGCCTGGCTGACAGCGACAGAGTAACCTGGAAGAAATTATGTCCAAGAAGAAGACTAAAAGTTTAGAAGCCAGAAGCCCGCCCCCGCAGTAGTCGGCGACTATACAACAACAGAAGAAATGACTTACCATCGACCATGTCCTCGATCGCTCCGTAGCCGTCCGACAACAGCTTCTCCTTCTCGGCCCAGTTCGAGCGCTGAGTCTCGAACTCGGCCTTGAGGAGCGCCTCGCCGTCTTTTAGCTGCAGACCTCTGCTTGGTGCTGCTCCGCCTGGTCCGCCAGTTCCTTCGCCAGACGGTCGCACTCCTTGGCGGCTTGGCTGCGCTCCTGCTCCTTGGTGTGGAGCTCGGTCTCGAGCTCGCCCACGCGCACCCGCAGCTGAGCGGCGGCCTCTGTCAAAGACAAGAAGAGAACATCAGCATCAACCAAAAACAAGTTTTTGCCGGAAGATCCGGCCCGACTGCTCAGCAGTCGGCCCGAATCTCGGGGGCTACACCTAGCAGGTGCGCTGACGCGCCCCCGCGGAAAGATGGCCCCACTAACCTCGACTCTGGTTCAGCTCGGCAGTCCGCTTGGCCAGCGCCTGATGTTGGGCGTTGTAGGCGGCTACACGCGAGTTGTGGTAATCCTACAGACAGTGGGTCCGCCTGATCAGCAGCCGGCCCGCCTGATCAGCAGCCGGCCCGCCTGATCAGCAGCCGGCCTGGAACTCGGGGGCTACACCCAGTGGGTGCGCTGCCGCGCCCCCACGGAAGATTGCAAGAATTGAAAACAAGAGCAAAAACTTACCCGGACGGCCGCCTGCATACCCCGTAGTTCTTCCCTGGACTTCAGGAGGGTGGCACTGTGGGCGTTGAAACGCTCCAAGATGCCCTTCACCGCCCCATTGAGGGTACCCGAGCTGGTTCCTGACTCCCAGTCCAGCAGGGCAGCGCTGGCGGCCTCGGTGTTGGGCGCTGATGAGCTCGCAGTGCCAACCGCCGTTAACCTCGGTGCTGAGACCGCCCGCGCTGGACACTGACGCACAGGGACGCGATTCAGGACCAACTCACCGCTGGATGGTGGCACCTCCGGCACCTCGGGCCAGTTGCCCCGCGCCAGCATCCGGCGCACGCGGAAGCACTTCCGTCTCCAGGATGATGGGGTCGGCCCCTCAACTCTCCAAGGCCGTCTGGTCGGCCTCGGCTCCTCCAGTCGGCGCCTCGCCCTCCACCACTGGCGGCTCCGCTGCTGCATGCCAGTGGCCTTCGAAGCCTTGTCGCGGGCCGCATCCTCCTCCTGCGCCTTGGCCGTCGCGTCCGACTGCTCCTTGGCCGCTGCGTCGGCCTGTGCCTTGGCCGCCGCGTTGGCCTTTGCCCGTGCCGCGTCGGCTGCCTCTGCCTCTAATCGGGCCGCGGCGTCCCGCACCAGCTCCACCTCTCGCGCATTCCTCTCTGTCACCTCCCGAAGGGCGGCAGCCGGGTCCATGCGGCGGGCATCTTCGGGGCCGCCTGCCGCCCCAATCACCAAGGCGGATGGGGCTCGCGACAGAGAAAGCGGAGCCCTGCAAGACATGGCGAACAAAGCTAAAGAGTTTGCGAGAAGAGAAGCAAATGCAAGATAGAGATTCATGAAGAAGAAAAGCCAAGACACTTACGCAGACACCATCGGGCGCTGCTTCGGGCCTTTCCGGATGGCGGCCGCCTTCGCGGCCTCTTGCCGCTTGGTTGCGGCGACTGTGGCCCTGGCCTTCTTGGACGGCCGGCTGCCAAACAACCTGGCGTCGGCGCGATGCTTCGGCACGCCGGCTGCTGCAGTCGGCGTCGTTGAGGAGCCGACGCCTGTCCTGCCGGCTTCTGGGATGTGGCACTGCTTGTTGCCCCCCTCGTCGTCGTCCGGCCAGTCCCGGACATCGCCGCCTCCTCCTGCGGAGCCACCCACTCCCTCACCGCCGCCTCCAGCGGCATCGTGTTCCTCCATGGAGGCCGCCCCCAGGTCGGGGTCGTCCACGTCACTCTCCGCGTGGTCCACCAGGTACTGATGGCCTGGATCCGGCGCGTTGCACGCCATCTGGCGTAGGAAGCACTGCATCACGGCGATACGGTCAGGCGGCACGAAGAAATTGACACGAGCAAAGGAAAATGATCGGAAAATAACCGGAGGCGGGGGATTGGCGCGGTTGTACGGCTCTTTGCCAAAGCGCTAGCTCCCCTCGACGAGCTTGCAGTCGGAGAAGTAGTTGACAAGCCGGACCACCTTCATGTCTGGCAGCACCTTGGCGGACATCCTGCATGGATCCCGGCGGCCGCTCATGCTGCTGATCAGGTGAGGCCGGGCGGCAAGCAGATCCGACGCCCTGAGGCCCTACGACTTTGTCATCTATTGGAGCTGGGTGAGAGCGGTGGTGATGGCGGCCGACAGCGTCTTCGGCCGAAACTTCCAGTTGCTCCGGGGCTCGAGTGGCGGGTCGGCTGCATAGGCCGGCAGGTTGACATAGTCCCACATCTCGTGGAGGTTCCAGATGTAGAAGTATGACTTCTTCAAGAGTTTGGCCGACTCCAGCAGAGCGAGGAACGGGAAGCGGACACCGGAGTCGGTGCGGCACACCGCCGCGCAGGCCCCGCACTGGGCCGCCTCGCCCTTGACGGCAGTGCCGAGCTTGAGGACACCGACAGCTCCAGTGTGGGCAGGATGCCGAGGTACCCCTCGCAGAGGGTGACGAAGCCGGAGAGTAGCACCACCGTGTTCGGCGTGAGGTGGTGGGGTTGGAGATGATAGAAATTGAGAAAGGAGCGAAGAAAGCCGCTTGCCGGCAGGCCGAAGCCGCGGAGGAAGTGCGACCTAAAGACGATGTGCTTGCCGTCCTCCGGCGCGGCGAGATCTCCTTTTAAGGAGGAACGCGCACCCCCACATTCGCCGCGCGGGGAAGCCGCAGCGTCTGGCGGAGGAACTCGAGGTGGTCTTCATGGACGTTTGAGCCGTCCCAATCGCCGTGGCGCCCGCCGCGCGCCATGATCGTGGTTGCTCGGCGGCGGAACAGCGAAGTCGCGCTATGACAAGGCTCCGGCGACGTGGGAAGGACGAACGACAGCGGGCTACTGCGACGTTTCGGTGACGTTCATCAAGAAGGCATGGAGCAGCAGCAAGCAAAGGGAGAAAGAAGAAGGAGAGCGGGGGAAGCGCGCACGTTCTACCGTGCCCTCCTTCCCCTACTTATAGGCCCGCGGCGGCGGAGCCGAAGCGGCAGGGCGTGGGGGGCGTGGCGATTAACTGTGCCCACGCCCCACATGACCCCGCGTATTCCGCGCCTTTACGGCGTGCGGTTAATGCGCCTCAGAAGGGCAACCGCCCACCTCGGCCACAGCGGATCTGCGCGCACGTCGAGGCCCTGTAGTGGCGGGCCCAGGCCTGTGGCGACGTCCCGTCGCACGTGTGGGCTGGCAGGCCGACCTGTCCTGCTGGCGACACGTGGAACGCGAGCAGCGGGCTACAGGCCCACGGCCCGACTGGCTCGCCACCCGGCGTCCACCACGACGATTTGAATTCACCGGGTAGTCGGCCTAGCCTTGGCCGGCTCCTGGCAGACGGCATCACGCGAAACCGTACGAAGCAAGAATACAAAACCATCGGAGTAGGAAGCTGCCGGGGCACCTCGATTTGAGCCCGGCGCCCCACCAGCTTCGGGGACTACTGATGGAGGGATTGACCACGGGTAGCCCTATGAGCACCCCATAGCATTTCAAGACATCGGGGCTAGCAAGGCCCCTCGCACCTCCCGGACGTACGGCCGACCTTCTGTCCGGCTGGTCCAGGAGGCCAGTTGCTAGAAGACGGCGTGCTCTCAGAAGGCGGCCTCAAGGAAGCCGGCTCCTAGCAGGCGGCCCTGCGTCCCCTCAAAGTTAGCACCCATTTACCACGACGAGGCGGGCATGGCTACAGGACCACCTGCCACCCCCGAATCCTGGATGGACATAGCCACAGTGCGGGCGCACCGAGCGGACACCCCTCGCCCGGCGCGGCACTGTGGCCATGCGACACATGACGCGGCCTACGTCAGCAGACGCCATGCTCCCACGACGGGCGGTCGGTACGGCCTGTAGGCGGCGGGCCCTACATGTCCATGAGCAGCTAGGAGATGGCGCACCCCAAGCAGGCGGCCTTGAGGGCGGGCCGACCTCTAGCAGTCGGCCCACCTTCCCCTCGAAGTTCGCGCGCCATTAATCTGACAAGACGGAGTGTGGCTACAGTAAGCGCCTGCCAGGCGGCGGGACTGTAGCGATGCGCCCCCGACAAGGCCCCTGTCATCAAGGGTGAGGCTATAGTAAAAGGCAGTCAGCATGGCCCGCAGGCGGCGGGCCCTACCTGTCGGCCGAGATCGCGGCAGCCGGCGGAGAAGCCGACGCCGAGAGACACTGACATCCGGGTACTACACCCGAACGGATTACCATTGTACCCCTGGGGGTAGGCCTATATAAACCCGCAGGTTCACCCATGCAAAGGGTTCAGCACCCCAGCCATCTTACACCCACATAGCTAGAGAGGGGATAGAGCTAGCCTTGCCCTTCCTCCTCCACTAGCCGAACAGCTCAAGGAGCAACCTTGTAGCCACCTTATTGACAATAGTCATCATGCGGAGACCCCTCCGAGCAGGACTAGAGGTGTTATCTCCACGGAGAGCCCGGACCTGGGTAAGACTCGTAGGCGTTCGAGATCTCGCTCACTCCAGCTTCCAGGGCCCGACGACGTACTCATGTCCCCATTCATGATAAGCCACCCCCTGGCATATGTCGTTAGATATCCCCGACAGTTTCTTCATCGTTTTTGCGGATCGAGATGGCCCCTAAAAGAGAAAAGTAAGCTCCTCCCTTCCCTCCAATTAGTTTTAGTCAAATAGCTTCCGATTCGTCGCATTATTTGATTCAAATCACTCCCCCTTTTTGAACTAGATTTAATTTTTTTACCCTAGGATCGATAGGTTGATTCTAGATGTTATATTGTGTTAGATATAAACTCTAGTCACTAGTAGGAATGGTAGTGTGAAGATGAACCCTAGTTCATATTTTTTTAAGGATTTTTTTTTCATATGATGCATTTTGGAGGAATTTGTTTTGATATGATGATCCATGTTGATATGCTATGATGCAAGTAGTGGATGTAGTTGGAGAAAAAATGGTGAACCCTCAAGATGGACCCTAGTTCATAATTTTTAGTGTTAAAAAATATGATATGATGAATATTGGAGGAATTTCTTTTGATATAGTATGCATGTGATGTTATATGATGAAAGTAGTGGATTTTGTTGGAGTAGAAATGGTGAACCCCTCAAGATGAACCCTAGTTCATAACTTCTTTTGTTAAAAAATGATGATATGATGCATGTTGGAGGGGAGGAATTCGTTTTCATATATGATACATGTGGATGTTATATATGAATTTTGTATGAATAAACATATGAATGTTGTATGAATGAATCAACCATGTTTCATTTTTTGATTTATGCTTATGCTTATGTTTATGAAATTTTATTTAGACGGGCACCTCTTGCGGACAACATTGGCAAACGGTACTCCATGCTTGACTATGCGTTCGACAAGGGTCTGAAGGAAATATGCCCTAGAGGCAATAATAAAGTAGTTATTTTATATTTCCTTATATCATGATTAATGTTTATTATTCATGCTAGAATTGTATTAACCGGAAACTTGATACATGTGTGAATACATAGACAAAACATCGTGTCCCTAGTAAGCCTCTACTAGACTAGCTCGTTAATCAAAGATGGTTAAGTTTCCTAACCATAGACATTTGTTGTCATTTGATGAACGAGATCACATCATTAGGAGAATGATGTGATGGATGATGTCTACTACGCAACTTTATTCTTTTAGACACGTGTTGGGCCTCCAAGCGCAGAGTTTTGTAGGACAATAGCAATTTTCCCTCAAGTGGATGACCTAAGGTTTATCAATCCGTGAGAGGTGTAGGATGAAGATGGTCTCTCTCAAACGACCCTGCAACCAAATACAAGAAATCTCTTATGTCCCCAACACACCCAATACAATGGCAAATTGTATAGGTGTACTAGTTCGGTGAAGAGATGGTGATAGAAGTGTAATATGGATGGTAGAAATATATTTTTATAATCTGAATAAATAAAAAGAGCAAGGTAGCAAATAATAAACGGGAACGGTATTGCAATGCTTGAAAATGAGGTCTAGGGTCCGTTCTTTCGCTAGTGCAATCTTTCAACAACGCTAATTTAGTTGGATCATATAACCACCCCTTAAATTGCGATGAAGAATCACTCCAAAGTTCCTGTCTAGCGGAGAACATAAGAATAAATTGTTTATAGGGTACAAAACCACCTCAAAGCTATTCTTTCCGTTCGATATATTCGAGAGTCCGTACTAAAATAACACAAAGCTATTCTTTCCGTTCGATCTATCCTAGAGTTCATACTAAAATAACACCAAAGCAAATTCATATTCATAATACTCAATCCAACACAAAGAACTTCAAAGAGTGCCCCAAGATTTCTACCGGAGAAACAAAGACAAGAACATGCATCAACCCCTATGCATAGATTATCCCAATGTCACCTCGGGAATCCGCAAGTTGAGTGCCAAAACATATATCAAGTGAATCAATACAATACCCCAATGTCACCACGAGTATTCAATTGCAACACATATATCAAATCTCAAATCCATAAAAGTATTCAATCCGATAACAACGAAATCTCAAAGGGAAAACTCAATTCATCACAAAATAGAGAGGGGAAAACACCATATGATCTGACTATATTAACAAAGCCCGCGATACATCAAGATCGTGACATCTCAAGAACACGAGAGAGAGAGATTAAACACATAGCTACTGGTACAAACCCTCAGCCCCGAGGGTGGACTACTCCCTCCTCATCGTGGTGGCCGCCGGGATGATGAAGATGGCCACCGGTGATGATTCCCCCTCTGGTAGGAAGCCGGAAAGGGTCTAGATTGGTTTCTGGTGGCTACAGAGCCTTCCGGCAGTGGAACTTCTGATCTAGGTTCACCCCGAGGGTTTTTTGAATATTTGTGAATTTATAGGGTAAAGAGGGGTGCGGGAGGCCACCAGGTGGGCACAACCCACCTGGGCGCGCCTGGGCCCCCAGGCGCGCCCTGGTTGGTTGTGCCCCCCTCGGGCACCCACTAGGTGCAGCTCTGGCCCATTGGAAGTGTTCTGGTCCATAAAAAATCCTCAAAATGTTTCGCGGTGTTTGGACTCCGTTTGATATTGATTTCCTGCGTTGTAAAAAACATGCAAAAACAACAACTGGCACTTGGCACTATGTCAATAGGTTAGTGCCAAAAAATGATATAAAATGACTATAAAATGATTATAAAACATCCAAGAATGATAATATAGCAGCATGGAACAATCAAAAATTATAGATACGTTGGTGACGTATCAATGGACAAGACCCATCTGTTAGCTTAGCATAATGATCGTTAAGTTTTATTGTTATTGCTTTCTTCATGACTTATACATATTCCTTTGCCTATGAGATTATGCAACTCCCAGATACCAAAGGAATACCTTGTGTGCTATCAAACATCACAACGTAACTGGGTGATTATAAAGATGCTCTACAGGTATCTCCAAAGGTGTTTGTTGGGTTGGCATAGATCGAGATTAGGATTTGTCACTCCGAGTATCGGAGAGGTATCTCTGGGCCCTCTCGGTGATGCATTACAAAACAAGTAATGGGACTTGCCGGTAACAAGATTGAACTAGGTATGAAGATAACGATGATCGAATCTTGGGCAAGTAACATACCGATGACAAAGGGAATAACGTATGTTGTCATTATGGTACGACCGATAAAGATCTTCGTAGAATATGTGGGAACCAATATGAGCATCCAGGTTCTGCTGTTGGTTATTGACCGGAGAGGTGTCTTGGTCATGTCTACATAGTTCTCAAACCCGTAGGGTCCGCACGCTTAACGTTCGATGACGATTTTATATTATATGAGTCACGTGATTTGGTGACCGAATGTTGTTCGGAGTCCTGGATGAGATCATGGACATGACGAGGAGTCTTGAAATGGTCGAGATGTAAAGATTGCTATATTGGATGATAGTATTCGGACACCGGAAGTGTTTCGGATTGTATCGGGTACATATCGGAGTATCGAGGGGGGGTTACCGGAACCCCTCGGGGGAAGATATGGGCCATATGGGCCACAGGAGGGAGGCACACCAGCCCACAAAAGTGTGGCGCCCCCCCCCCCACAAGGGAGGAGTCCGTATTGGACTACGGGGGGGGGGGGGGGCTTTCCTTCTCCCTCTCTCTCTCCTTCCCCCTTTCCCCCTCCGGTAAAAGGAAGGGGGGCCAAATCCTACTAGGAGCCGAAGTGGGACTCCTCCTACTTGGGGCGCGCCTAGGGCCGGCCTCCTCCCCTCTCCCTCCTTTATATACGGGGGTGGGGGAGCCTCTAACACACATCAATTGTTCCAAGCCGTGTGCGGCGCCCCCTTCCACAGTTTACTCCTCCGGTCCTATTCATGTAGTGCTTAGGCGAAGCCCTGCGCGGATCACTTCACCATCACCGTCACCACGCCGTCATGCTGACGAAACTCTCCCTCGACACTTTGCTAGATCAATAGTTCGAGGGACATCATCGAGCTAAACGTGTGCAGAACTCGGAGGTGCCATACGTTTGGTGCTTGATCGGTTGGATCGAGAAGACGTTTGACTACATCAACTGCGTTAAGCAAATGCTTCCGCTTTCAGCATACGAGGGTCCTATGCATCTCCTAGATAGATCTGGCGTGAGGGTAGGATTTTTTTTGAAATTGCATGCTATGTTCCCCAACAGTAGCATCTGATACGTCTCCAACGTATCTACTTTTTCTCGCGCTTTTCCTCTTGTTTTGGAATCTAATTTGCATGATTTGAATGAAACAAACCCCGGACTGACGTTGTTTTCAGCAGAACTACCATGGTGTTGTTTTTGTGCAGAAATAAAAGTTCTTGGAATGAAACGAAACTTCATGCGGATTTTTTATGGAATAAAAGAGAATTTCTGGAGCCAAGACCCACCGGAGAGAGGCCCCTGGGTGGGCACAACCCACCAGGGCGCGCCCCCCTCTCCTGGTGCGCCCAGGTGAGTTGTACCACTTGGTGGCCCCGCAGACCTCAACCCTGACACTATAAATTCCTATTTTCAGAGAAAAAAACCGGGGAGAAAGAATTATCGCGTTCCACGATACGGAGCCGCCGCCAAGCCCTGTTCTTCCCCGGGAGGGCAGATCTGGAGTCCGTTTGGGGCTCCGGAGAGGGGGATCTTCGTTCTTCATCATCACCAACCCATCTCCATCACCAATTCCATGATGCTCCCCACTGGGAGTGAGTAATTCCTTCGTAGGCTCGCTGGTCGGTGAGGATTTGGATGAGATTCATCATGTAATCGAGTTAGTTTTGTTAGGGCTTGATCCCTAGTATCCACTATGTTCTTAGATTGATGTTGCTATGACTTTGCCATGCTTAATGCTTGTCACTTTGGGCCCGGGTGCCATGAAATCAGATCTGAATCGTTTATGAATTCATCATTATACCCATGTTTTAGATCCGATCTTGCAAGTTATAGTCACCTACTACGTGTTATGATCCGGTAACCCCGGAGTGACAATAACCGGGACTTCTTCCGGTGATTACCGTAGTCTGAGGAGTTCATGTATTCACTATGTGTTAATGCTTTGTTCCGGTTCTCTATTAAAAGGAGGCCTTAATATCCCTTAGTTTCCATTATGGACCCCGCTGCCACGGGAGGGTAGGACAAAAGATGTCATGCAAATTCTTTTAATAAAGCATGTATGACTACTTACGGAATACATGCCTACATTATATCGATGAACTGGAGCTAGTGTCGTATCGCCCTAGGTTATAACTGTCACATGATGAATATCACCCAACAAGTCACCGATCCAATGCCTACGAATTTATCTTATATTGATTCTGCTAAGTTACTACTGCTATCATCACTGTTACACTTGCAACAAAAATACTGTTATCACTGTTATTGTTACCGTTGCTGCTGTCACTACTATCAAAACTATCATATTACTGTGCTACTGATTACTTGCTGCGGATAATTAATCTCCAGGTGTGGTTCAATTGACAACTCAGCTGCTAATACCTTCAAATATTCTTTGGCTCCCCTTGTGTCAAATCTATAAATTCGGGTTGAATACTCTACCCACGAAAACTGTTGCGATCCCCTATACTTGTGGGTTATGAAGACCTTTTTCTGGCGCCGTTTCCGGGGAGCATAGCAATATTTGTTGAGTCACTTGGGATTATTATCAATTTATCACTATGAAGAATCTGAAAGATCCAAAGACTAAGATATTTCCCTCAAAGACGAGGGGAGGTAAGGAACTTCCATCCAGTTCTGCTTTAGATTCACCTTCTATTATGAGTAAACTTGCAACACCACCACATGCTATTAATTCTAATATGTCGCAAGTTATTGATGATGCTACTTCTACAATGAATGATGCTTATGATGTTGCTAGTACCTTGCTTGATAATGATGATGTGCCACCTGGTGAATTTCTTGATGAACAAATTGCTAGAGTAATACAACATGATGTTGTTGAATCTGATGATGAGCTTGAAACTGGAACTCCTGAAACACCCTAGAACTAGCCTTCCTAGATATGAATTGCCTAAGGTACCAGAAGATTATGTTATGAATGAGGAGACAACTAGAGATATTCTTGCTTGTAAGGATAGAGATGATCTAGAGAAATTACTATGCAAGTATAAAGAAAAATCTCTGAATGCTAGAATGAAATGTGATCCTAAGTTTGCTACTTCACCTATCTTTATTGATGACAAGGATTATGAATTCTCTGTCAACCCAGAGTTAATTACTTTGGTTAAATCTGATCCTTTCCATGGTTATGAAACTGAAACTGTTGTGGCACATCTTACTAAGTTGAATGATATAGCCACCCTTTTTACTCATGATGAGAAAACTCACTATTATTGTATTCTCCCTTTCTCATTAAAGGGTGATGCTAAAGCTTGGTACAATCGTCTTACTCCTGGTTGTGTGCGTAGTCCCCAGGATATGATTTATTACTTCTCTGAAAAATATTTCCCTGCTCATAAGAAGCAAGATGCCTTGCAGGAAATATTTAACTTTGTGCAAACTAAAGAAGAGAGTCTCCCACAAGCTTGGGGGAGGCTTTGCCAATTACTTAATGCTTTACCTGATCATCCTCTTAAGAAAAATGGAATACTTGATATCTTCTATAATGGACTAACCGATGCTTCTAGGGACTTCCTAGATAGTTGTGCTGGTTGTGTTTTCATGGAACGAACTATTGCTCAAGCTGAAGAATTATTGAATAATATATTGAAAATTAATGATGATTGGACTATTGTTGAACCACCGCCTAAAGCCACTCCAAAGAACAGGGGTATATTATATCTCAGTCCTGAAGATATGCAAGAGGCAAAGAAATCTATGAAGGAAAAAGGTATTAAAGCTGAGGAAATTAAAAATTTACCTCCTATTGAAGAAATACATGGGCTTAATACACCACCAATGCCTAAGGTGGTAGAGGTAAATTCTCTTATGAAGTTCAATGAAAATGATAATCCTCACAATATGCATCCTAGTCAATGCCTTTATGAGTTTGAAAACTACATTAGAAAACAAGATCACTTCAATGCAAATGTTATGAAACAATTGAAATATAATTCTGATATGATTGCTCGCTTGAGTGACTTGTTATTTAGCATATCAAATGAGTTAGAGGTGTCGGAAAACATGCTTCTATGGTTCAGACTCAGTTAGAATAAGTTGCTAAATCACAAAGAGAATTACTTGATGAAATGAATCATAATATGCATGACTTTGCTGTTAGAGTTGCAACTAGAGGAGGTAAAATGACTCAGGAACCACTTTATCCTGAGGGACATCCTAAAAGAATAGAACAAGATTCACAAAGAAATAACATTAGTGCACCTAGTCCTTCTAAAAAGAAAAGGAAGAAGAAAAATGATAGGACTTTGCATGCTTCTAGTGAACCTGAAATAGAGAAACCTCCTGATAATGAAAATGAAACTTCTATCTCAGATGCTGAAACTCAATCTGATAATGAACATCCACCTAGTGATAATGAAAAGATAATGTTGATGTTCATGAAGACACTCAGCCAAATAATGAAAAAGAACCAGATAATGCCGTTGAAATAGAACCACCTGTTGATCTTGATAACCCACAACCTAAGAATAAAAGATATGATAAAAGAGATTTTGTTGCTAGAAAACACGGTAAAGAAAGAGAACCGTGGGTTCAAAAACCTATGCCTTTTCCACCCAACTCAACTAAAAAGAAAGATGATAAAGAATTTGAACGCTTTGCTGAAATGTTGCGGCCAGTCTTTTTGCGTACTCGCTTGACTGATATCTTGAAAATGCCTCCTTATGCAAAGTATATGAAAGACATCATCACAAATAAGAGAAAAAAACCAGAAGCTGAAATCTCCACTATGCTTTCTAATTATACTTATAAAGATGGAGTGCCCAAAAGACATGGAGATCCGGGAATACCAACTATACCTTGCTCTATCAAAAAGAATTATGTGAAAACTGCTTTGTGTGATTTAGGAGTTGGTGTTAGTGTTATGCCTTTCTCTTTATATAAAAGACTTGACTTGAATAAACTCACACCTACTGAAATATCTTTGCAAATGGCTGACAAGTCAACTGCCATACCTATCGGTATCTGTGAGGATGTGCCTGTTGTTGTTGCTAATGTTACTATTTTGACTGACTTTGTTATACTTGAGATGCCCGAGGATGACAACATGTCGATTATCCTTGGTAGACCCTTCTTGAATACTGCAGGGGCTGTTATTGATTGCAACAAAAGCAAGGTCACTTTTCATATAAATGGTAATGAACAAACGGTGCACTTTCCGAAGAAACAATTCCATGTGAATGGTATTAATGTTATTGAAAAATCCCCGACAATCACTATTGGAAGTTTTGAAATACCTCTACCTATTGTCAAAAAGAAATATGAAATGCTTATTGTTGGGGACATTCATATCCCCATTGAGATAACTTAGCGATTTACGAAAGCTCTTCAGTTTCATGCTAATCGAAAGTGGTTGTTAATAAGACCTGATCAACCATATTAATGAATCATTTTTGAACGGTATGAAGTTGATGAATTTAGTAAGCACTGCCTTCTGTCCCTACTTTTTATTCTCTGCTTTTATTATTTGAATAAAACAAAATGCCATGTTTTGTCTGTTTTCTGAATTTCCCGTGCAATAAAAAATGACCCAAAAATAAAAGTTCTCAGAATGCCCTAAAAATTGAACATGATTTTTTTCTGAATATTTATGAATTTTTGGTGCAAATAATACCAGAGGGAGGTGCACCAGGTGGGCACAACCCACCTGGGCGCGCCAGGACCCCCAGGCGCGCCCTGGTGGGTTGTGGTCCCCCTCACTTATCTCTTTAGCCCACATCATCACTTATCCCCAGAAAAAAATCTCCATTGCTCTCTCTTCCGTGTTCTTGTGCTCAAACCCGCGGATTTTGATCTCTTTGCTTGAAGCTCCATTTCCGAAACTGTTTCGGGGATTGTTGCTTGGTATGTGACTCCAATATTTGTCCAATTAGTTTTTGTTTTAGTGGTTTATACTTTGAATAATTAGCTACTCTTGGTGCTGCTATAGATGTGCTTGCATGTTCAATTCTTAGTGTTCTAAGTAGTTTGAATGCTTGCTATGGCCTCTATGTATCCCTATGAGTAGTTGCTATCGGTTTTATAAAGTTTTGATGACAAATTTTTGTCACCCCAAAAAATTTTATTTTCAGAAAATTGTACGCGGACATGATGAACCTATTTGGAAGGAGTTCTTCGAGGAGACGATCCTCGGGGGCATCTTCTAGTGACAGTTTGCTCGTCGGTCTTATGTTGAACCAAGTGAAAGTTCCACGCGAAATGCCGCCACCAAAACATGCTTATGGCCTTGTGATGAATATATGGTGCGTGTAGGCATCAAGGAGGAATTTGAGCAATATGTTCACAATGTCGGTCTCGGTCCCTACCTCTCAGATAAGTGTGAACAACACCGACTTCTCACTGAATCTTTTGTTAAAGGATTTAAATATTTTCCACATGAGTCTAGGGTGTCGTTTATGCTTTATGATAATCCATTTACTATTCCACTGGAGAACTTTGCTTACCATTGCAAACTTCCATTTGGGGGTTCGCTTGATGAGCCACCAACAGCTGAGTTCAAGTCTTTCTTGACTAGCCTTTGTTACGGTGAAAATAGGTGAGTGAGACAAGGAAGAATAAAGAGCATTCATTTTCCCGCGATTCAGTATTTTGCATTATTTAACGGGAAATGCATAGTAGGCAAACAAGACCCTAGCATACTTTGTGCGCCAGACTTGAGCCTCATTCACACTGCTCTCACTGGTGAAAGGAATTATAACCTTGGAGTGATTGTTGCATGTAGACTTCAACATAACGCTAACAGTGGTTGGTTCTATGGAGGGATTTATGCCACGCATTTAGCACAAGGGTTGGGTGTTTCACCTTTGCCCTTTGATCCTATCCTACCCATGCGGTATTTAGATTTTGACACCTTAAAAGAGCATAAGATTCTCAAGGAAAAGGTTGATAACTTCACTTATAATTTGATGTTTAACCAAACATCTATTGTGCACACATATTTGCATGCGCCTGCTCTTTTTGATTATCACAGCAAGGGGAGATATTTTATTCTTGAGAGCGAGGCCTGAGCTCATAACGCAGCAGTGGTTGCAGCATGGCAGGCCGAGAGATCCGCACCAAGAGCCTCCGTGACCTACCACGCCGACTACTACCCTCCAGGCTATTGATCGATTACCAACTTAGGCCAAAAGCCTAAGCTTGGGGGAGTACGTGTTTCCCACCGACATTACATTTATGTGTATATATCATTCTATCTGTTGGTGCTCACACTTTTTCATTGTATCATCCATGCTTAGGTTTATTTTCTTGCTTTCTTCTTGTGTGTTGGAAAAACTTTAGAAAAATCAAAAAAATAGTTGTAGTAATTTACTTCTATGCATGCTTAGTAGTAGTACTAGAAAAACAAAATCCAAAAAGATTTCCTTGTTCTTCTTTTGCTTTTGGGAGCTTTCCCGTGTAAATAGTTTTTCTCGTTTTTGCTTTTTATTTGCTTGTTGAAGAAAACCAAAAACTCCAAAAATATTTCAATGTGTTTCTCTGAATTTCTTTTTATTCGGGTTGTACCGAGGAGAAGACCACGATAAAAATGTTGAGTGGCTCTCATACGAATAATTGTTGAACTAATAAAGAGCACATTTTACCTTGTCTTCTCCTGTTGAATAAAATATTTGCAGATTCCAGCTTAGTCCATGGCACTCTTGCACTATTATTATTTTCATATCGTTCGGTCGTGCAAGTGAAAGGCAATAATGACGATATTCGATGAACTGGCCGTGGCAAAGAGAAACTGGTATGAACTCGACTTGTTCTGTTTGTGTAAATATGTTTAACCTAGTATCCAAGATTCAGGCCATTATGATTAAACATGTTTGCAATGACAATTAGAGATTATAGTTTCTCATGCCATGCATAAGTAGCTGGGAGTTGATAATGATTTATCTTGGATATCAACATAGCGTTAAAATGATTGTGATGTAGTAGTATCCTCCTCTGAATGTTCGAGTGGCTTGACTTGGCACATGTGCATGCATGTAGTTGAATCAAAACCAACATAGCCTCTATGATATTTATGTTCATGGTGTTCATATCCTACTCATGCTAGTGTCCAATGTTACTTATGCGTAATGCATGGTTATGATCGTTGTTGCTCTCTAGCTGGCCGCTTCTCAATCTAAATTGCTAGCCTTCGCCTGTACTAAGTGGGAACTCTGCTTGTACATCAAAAACCTTGAACCCAAAGTTATTCCAGATGAGTCCACCATGCCTACCTATATACGGTATCACCCTGTCGTCCTAAGTAAATTTGCATGTGCTACCTCTAAAAACTTCTAAAAATTATCCTTTTTGTGTGCCTGGATCATTCAATCTTCCATGCTAAGCGGGTTATTCTCAGGTCGAGTGTTTATTCGCTCGCCATCGCACGAGAAAATGGGCGGTAATAGGGATGCCCAGTCCCAAACTGCAAACATGAAAAATAGTTCATCTCTTAAATAATCAAACAAAAACTCCCAATGGAGTCAAAACCTTTACTTTTATCGCTTGGGAACCGCCACTTGCGTGCTTAGCATGGAAGATGTTGATAACTGATGGTCGTGAAGTGAATAAGAAGGGTGCATGTCTCAAAATAATCATTTATCTCTGTTTTAAAAACTGAGCTCTGGCATCTGTGCAAATCACTGCTTCCCTCTGCGAAGGGACTTTCTAATTACTTTTATGTTGTGTCATCACCTTCTAAGACAAGCGCCAGAAACTGAGTGGAGCACAGTTGTCATGATTTATGCATTATGTATAGCTAATGTTGGGTGCATCATGACTGGATCTTTTCTACCATGAATTACAATGTTTAGTCGCTGCTTGAACTTTGGAGGTGCTCTGCATTTATGCTTTGCGGTCTTAGAAAGGGCTAGCGAGATACCACTATTGTCATATTATATCATGGTTGTTTTGACAACGTGTTGCTGTTTGAGATATCTTATTATTGCTCGCTAGTTGATTATGTCGTTGATATGAGTTAATATAATCTTTAAGTGTTATTTTCGACATGGTTAGTTATAATGTTGGCTGAAAACCTAGTTGCTATTTAAGCTTATTTATGCAAAAAAGAGCAAAAGAGTTTGTAAAAGTTTTTCTTTCTCACTTTCAGTTTATCAACTGAATTGCCTGAGGACAAGCAAAGGTTTAAGCTTGGGGGAGTTGATACGTCTCCAACGTATCTACTTTTTCTCACGCTTTTCCTCTTGTTTTGGACTCTAATTTGCATGATTTGAATGAAACTAACCCCGGACTGACGCTATTTTCAGCAGAACTACGATGGTGTTGTTTTTGTGCAGAAATAAAAGTTCTCGAAATGAAACGAAACTCCGCGAGGATTTTTTATGGAATAAAACAGAATTTCTGGAGCCAAGACCCACCGGAGAGGGGCCCCTGGGTGGGCACAACCCACCAGGGCGCGCCCCCCTCTCCTGGCGCGCCCAGGTGGGTTGTACCGACCTGGTGGCCCCGCAGACCTCAACCCTGACACTATAAATTCCTATTTTCGGAGAAAAAACAGGGAGAAAGAATTATCGCGTTCCACAAGACGGAGCCACCGCCAAGCCCTGTTCTTCCTCGGGAGGGCAGATCTGGAGTCCGTTTGGGGCTCCGAAGAGGGGGATCTTCGTTCTTCGTCATCACCAACCCATCTCCATCGCCAAGTCCACGATGCTCCCCACCGGGAGTGAGTAATTCCTTCGTAGGCTCGCTGGTCGGTGAGGAGTTGGATGAGATTCATCATGTAATCGAGTTAGTTTTGTTAGGGCTTGATCCCTAGTATCCACTATGTTCTGAGATTGATGTTGCTATGACTTTGCCATGCTTAATGCTTGTCACTTTGGGCCCGGGTGCCATGAACTCAGATCTGAACTGTTTATGAATTCATCATTATATCCATGTTTTAGATCTGATCTTGCAAGTTATAGTCACCTACTACGTGTTATGATGCGGTAACCCTGGAGTGACAATTACCGGGACTTCTTCCGGTGATTACCGTAGTTTGAGAAGTTCGTGTATTCACTCTGTGTTAATGCTTTGTTCCGGTTCTCTATTAAAAGGAGGCCTTAATATCCCTTAGTTTCCATTATGGACCCCGCTGCCACGGGAGGGTAGGACAAAAGATGTCACACAAGTTCTTTTAATAAAGCATGTATGACTATTTACAGAATACATGCCTACATTATATCGATGAACTGGAGCTAGTGTCATATCGCCCTAGGTTATAACTGTCACATGATGAATATCATCCAAAAAGTCACCGATCCAATACCTACGAATTTATCTTATATTGATTCTGCTAAGTTACTACTGCTATCATCACTGTTACACTTGCTACAAAAATACTGCTATCACTGTTACTGTTACCGTTGCTGTTGTCACTCCTATCAAAACTATCATATTACTGTGCTACTGATTACTTGCTGCAGATAATTAATCTCCAGGTGTGGTTGAATTGACAACTCAGCTGCTAATACCTTCAAATATTCTTTGGCTCCCCTTGTGTCGAATCTATAAATCTAGATTGAATACTATACCCTCCAAAACTGTTGCGATCCCCTATAGTTGTGGGTTATCAGCATCCCAGCCAGGTCTATGCATAGATGATATGTAGGAGTAGAACACAAAGAGTTGTGGATGGTGATAGTCATACGGCTTACCACCAACGTCCTATTTTGATTCGGCGGTATTATTGGATGAAGTGGCCCGGACCAACCTTACATGACCACGTTCATCAGACCGGTTCCACTGACAGACATGCAACTTATTTTGCATAAAGGTGGCTGGTGGGTGTCCGTTTCTCCAACTTTAGTTGAATAGAATTTGACTACGGCCGGTCCTTGTTGAAGGTTAAAACATCAAACTTGGCGAAACATCGTTGTGGTTTTGATGCGTAGGTAAGACCAGTTCTTACTAGAAGCCCGTAGCAGCCACGTAAAACTTGCAACAACAAAGTAGAGGACGTCTAACTTGTTTTTGCAGGGCATGTTGTGATGTGATATGGTCAAGACATGATGTGATATACATTGTTGTATGAGATGAACATGTTTTGTAAAAGTTATCGGCAACTGGCAGGAGCCTTATGGTTGTCGCTTTATTGTATGAAATGCAATCGCGATGTAATTCCTTTACTTTATCACTATGCGTTAGCGATAGTTGTAGAAGAAATAGTTGGTGAGACGACAACAACGCTACGATGGAGATCAAGGTGTCAAGTCGGTGATGATGGAGATCATGACGGTGCGTTGGATATGGAGATCAAAGGCACAAGATGATGATGGCCATATCATGTCACATATTTTGATTGCATGTGATGTTTATCTTTTATGCATATTTTTTTATTAGTACGGCGGTAGCATTATAAGAGTATCGCTCACTAAAAATTTCAAGGTATAAGTGTTCTCCCTGAGTATGCACCGTTGCGACAGTTCGTCGTGCCGAGACACCACGTGATGATCGGGTGTGATAAATGTTGGGGATCGTAGTAATAATTCAAAATTTTCCTACGTGTCACCAAGATCAATCTAGGAGATACTAGAAACGAGAGAGAGGGAGTGCATCTTCATACCCTTGAAGATCGCTAAGCGAAGCATTACAAGAACGCGGTTGATGAATCGTACTCGCGGCGATTTAAATCACGGAAGATCCGATCTAGCGCCGAACGGACGGTGCCTCCGCGTTCAACACACATACAACCTGGGGACGTATCCTCCTTCTTGATCTAGCAAGGGGAGAGGAGAAGTTGAGGGAGAGCTCCGGCAGCACGACGACGTGGTGGTGGAGCTTGCGATTCTCCGGCAGGGCTTCGCCAAGCACTACAGAGGAGGAGGGGGTGTTGGAGGAGGGAGGGGCTGTGCCAGGGGAAGGGTTCCTACAGCCCTCCCACCCCCAGTATTTATAGGGGAAGGGGAGAGGGGGCCGGCCCCCCTAGATCCATCTAGATGGGGGGGCGGCCAGGAGGGGGAAACTTGCCCCCCAGGCAGGTGGGAGGCGCCCCCTCCCCCTAGGGTTTCCAACCCTAGGCGCCTTGGGCCCTTGGGGGCGCACCAGCCCACTAGGGGCTGGTTCCCACCCATATTCAGCCCACTAAGTCCTCCGGGGCAGGTGGCCCCACCCGGTGGACCCCCGGACACCTTTCGGTGGTCCTGGTACAATTCCGATAACCCCCGAAACCATTTTGGCGACTGAAACTGGACTTCCCATATATAAATCTTCACCTCTGGACCATTCCGGAACTCCTCGTGACGTCCGGGATCTCATCCGGGACTCTGAACAACCTTCGGTAACCACATACAATTTCCCATAACAACTCTAGCATCACCGAACCTTAAGTGTGTAGACCCTACGGGTTCGGGAACCATGCAGACATGACCGAGACATCTCTCCGGCCAATAACCAACAGCGGGATCTGGATACCCATGTTGGCTCCCACATGTTCCACGATGATCTCATCGGATGAACCATGATGTCGGGGATTCAATCAATCCCGTATACAATTCCCTTTGTCTATCGGTATGTTACTCGCCCGAGATTCGATCGTCGGTATCCCCATACCTCGTTCAATCTCGTTACCGGCAAGTCTCTTTACTCGTTCCGTAACGCATGACACTACAAAAAAATACACTTCCGTGATGATACGTGTTTGTCACAGTAGGTTGCATTTTCTGTCATGCATGTACATCCATGACGATTTTATGACAGAATCAAGATAGTCATACATGTGCTGTCGTAGAAGTGTTCCATGACATTACCAAAATTATCATCATGGAAGTGTCCACTTCCATGACGATAAATCCCGCGTCACAGAAGTGCTTTCGTCAAGGGTGACCGACACGTGACATCCACCGTAACGGAACGCCGTTAAGCTATCGGGTCGGGTTTTGGATCCGATAACCCGTTAACAGCCCCGACCAATGGGGATTTTCCACGTGTAAAATCATCATTGGCTGGAGGAAACACGTGTCGGCTCATCGTTGGGACAGATGTCATCCACTCATTGGACAGAAGGCGCCTATGATACGTCGACACGTGGCACGGCCCAACAGAGGCCCATTCCTGTGAAAAGGCCAGCCCGTTTGACTTGGTTAAAAGGTGGCGGGCCGGCCCATGTAAAACCTGTTAACGGCTTGTTCGCATATAGCCCATTTACATCCCGCTAACCCAAGGCCCGTTACGCCCTATCCGAATTAGGCCCAGTAGCGTCATCTGGGCCACCCAATATGATTCTAGCCTGTTTTCACTTCTGGCCCATGTATGGCCCATGACGTCTTTCGGCCCATATAAGGCCCTATGTAACTCTTGCCCTATTAACGGCCCGTGGTGAAACTGGCCCGTAATGAACAGTGTATCACTTTACACCCATTAACGGCCCGTGGTGAAACTGGCCCGTAACGAACAGTGTATCACTTTATACCCATTAACGGCCCGTTATTCCGTTGGGCCGTTTCCAGCCCATGTTATCTTTCGGCCTTCTCAGAGCCCATTTATTCTTGGGCTCATTTCCAGCATTCGTTTACTTACGGCTCGTTACTGTCATTTTCTGCTTGTGGGCCAAATTCAGCCCGTGGTTACAGTCGGCCCGTTTGTGGTCCGTTAATACGTTGGGCCGTTTTCATAGCGTCATCAAATACGGCCTATTAACGATGGCCCGTTATGGTTGGCCCATGAATGGACGATTCCAACTCTAGCCCGTTTACGGCCATAATGCGGCCTGTTATTGGCCCATGTTTGGCCAATCGATCATACTGCCCGTATAAGGCCCATTGATGATACGGCCCGTAGAAGGCCCATTGTTTCTACGGCCCATAAAAGGCCCATTGTTTCTACGGCCCGTAGAAGGCCCACTGTTTCTATGTCCCGTAGAAGGCCCACTGTTTCTACGGCCCGTAGGAGGCCCAGTGTCACTACAGTAAATATTAGCCCATGGTTATTGTGGCCTAGTTTGAAAAAATAGGTTATTGTAGCCACTAGCAAACCGCGAAAAAAGAATTGCAATGACTACAAGCAAACAAATAAACAAGACAACAAGGAAATAAATAAGCAAGCAACTTACGCTAGGCTATCACGGCTATCACACATATTACATCCACTGGGCATCAAAGTTCGCCACCAGTGCAAATAAACGCGCCGACAAAAGAATATACAAAACTGAGAGCACTTCAGAAGGCACTAGGCCTGGCCACGTCGGGCCCCCCAAACAGCTGAAGAAGCTAAGTAGACCTCAGTTGTGTCAACGATAGATGCATCAACACTAGATTTAAGGCATGATGGTGCGCACGGCAGTCCTCTGACATCTTCATTGCATCTTTGACTTCAAGTCGGAGCTGAGATGAAGCAAGCCTTTCCGCTTTAAGTTGAGACTGAAGAAGTCGAACTGATTGAGGCAATGACTGCACAGAGGTTGTCTCACACCTGCTGGTGAGTAGCTTCAACTCACTGTCTTCATCAAGACAGGACCTTGGGGTCATCTCGCTGTCCTCAAGATGGTTTGGCTCACTATCTTCCCTAAAGTTCTGCCTGGCGTAAGAGATACGAGTCTGAAAGAGAAACAAGGAGACACGTAACAGGTTTCACAATTATATAAGCAAATAAATGGATCTGTTCTGCATAAGGAACATGTTTTTACATCTACAATTTGAAACTGGTAGTTGTTGCAAACATCCAATCAGATGTAAACAGCAAAGCAAACAGCAGTGGAGGAAATGATGCCTATCCAAATCTATACTAGAACAAAGTTTGAAGGCTTGAGAAGGATGAACTTACATTACATGTTAACACGGGCTGGACAAAGCCCTTCTCCATGTTGATGGAAGGATAATTCAATAAATTCCCCAAAGAAAATTCTTTATAAGCGTTGCCATTATTCTACATTTTGCAAAGAGTAAATATAGATCAAATAATATTGGAAGAAACAGAGGATAATGAAGCTCAGGTGCAGACTGATGATACATAATCAAATAGCAATTAATTAAGTACAGCGTTACAAGGCAAAAGGGAGAGAGGTACTGACAAGAGCAATGCAGAGCCCATTATTGTTTTGAGATCGTATGATCCTTTGAGCAAGGAGATTCATCTGAAATTAGTTTTCATACAAGAGAGAAGGTAAGGCACAAGCAGGAATTTAGGAGTTCAAATTTTGAATTGATATCATAGACAGTACCTGACGCTGGGCTCCCAGCAGTTCTAATAGGGGTTTGGCCACTGGAGTAGGGGTAAAGTGTGGTACGGTTGGGCCTGTGTTTTCTGTGGCTGCTGATCTATCTGATTTAACAGGTATCACTACCTTTTCCAAATACCTAGTTTGTACTCCTTGAGGATCTGCACTCACCCTCTTCCTTTTGGACATCTATTACGAAAGAACAACATTTGACTGGAAAAACATAGTGTGACGACACATGGAATAGGTACAGAAAATGGATAGGTATGGCATATACTCATATATGATGCTTAAACTAAGCAGATGGTGTAACAAAGTAGAAGTAATGCAAGAGGTCAGATGCAAAATATGTGTGACCAATACAACTTTGCAAAGTTAGAGCAAGCACCTTGATGGGTGAATAAGATAGCCATCCTCCACCATGCCAAGTTTGTTAGCCAGTGGATCATTCCGCAATATTCCTCTCGTGCGCCCATTCTCATATTCATTTTGATAATGTTCAATATCTGACATGCATGACAACATAAAAACAAGTGAGATTTTCTTTGTAATGCAGAAGTGATTCTAATCCAATACTGCCTCCCTGTAAACCCCGTTGTGCTATCTTTGCAATTCTTTTAAAAGATGCCATGCATGCTGTAATTTGTTGTGTGCATTAATATAATGTGGCCTACTACTCAAAATATGAGAGCTCCAGAAGTGATGACACTTCACAGATGATAGCTTCAACATATAGTAAAGAAGAACAAGTCGACCTGACCTGACAGATTCAAAATATACTAAGGGGGAACAACTCGACCTGACCAGTCGACCGCAAGAGAAGAGTATTATCTTAAAGAAGAGCAGAAGAGCAAGCAGATTGAAGATATTACAAGTCTTTCAATACAATGTCGGTTGGCCACCCATGATGAACCAGAGCGCATAGAGAAATACTATTCTTTCCGGTCTCTCCATATGTGGCTCACATGCATTTCGAAACTAAAGTAGGAACATTTAGCTAACCAATTAAACATCTCTTAGTTTTACTAATATCAGCAATAATATCAGATATGAATTTGTACAACTAAGCTTGTTTAGCTCGATGGGTGGAGCAGTGCTATTACGACACGAACCATGTAGGCTGATTGTGCTCATCATAAAATGGGGGAAAACATAAGCATGATGAGTACAGTGTTGACCGTGGCAGTGGGATGGCAGATCTGAAGCTGCAAACCGCGCAAAGGGTAGTTAGCAACCGATGTTTGCTTTGAAATAACAACTAAGATTTGGTATGGACAAGAAAGTACGGTCAACAAGTGACAAAGAAATGCAATTATGCTGTCTCTCTATATGTCGCGACATGCATTTGGAAACTCAAGTGGGACCTTTAGCTAACCAATTAAATGTGTCGGTTAACTAATATCAGTATCATATCACAATCATATTTGAACAACTAAGCTTTCGAATTCTGAGTGTTGTGTTGTTTAGCTTGAAGGGTGGAGTAATGATAGTACGACAGAAAGCACCTACGCAGATCATAGTAGAGTAGATAAAAGGGGAAAACCCTAAGCATCAAGAGAAAATCAGGAAAGTGGAACTAGCTGGACCAGTGGGTGGCGCACATGCTTTTCGAAACGAATATAGGAACATTAGGTGACCAATTAAACGTTCTCTGTTTTAGTGATATGAGCATCATATCAAATTCGTATTTCAACACGTAAGCTTTGGATTGAGGTCTTGAGGAGCAGTGCTAGCATGACACGAAGCACCTACGATGATGGTAGTGAATATAAAGGAGGGAAACCACAAGCTTTACGAGTATAGTGCCCGTGCCATGGCGGATCTGAAGGTGCAAACCGGACAAAGCTACTTCACAACCAATGTTTGCTTTCAACTAGCCACTATGATTTGGTAAGGACAAGAAAAGTATAGTAAACAAATTACGATCTATTTTCCGGGTGAGATCAATAACTTAAGCACATATGGAAGAGTACCACCTCTCTTGCGACGCCGTGTAGGCCTATGCTGATACGTTGATGGTGTTGCGGGTGCGATGGCTGTCGGTGGCGGGAAGAAGACTTTAGACGGCAGACGGCCGGGTCGGGGGATATATCCTGTTGCCGTGGACGAGGCGGTCGTAGGAGCGGCAACGGCAAGGTGGACGACGGCGCCGATGAAGCGAGAGGAGGCGATGAAAGGATCCTGGTCCAGCGCCGTGGAGGAGAGACGTCCATCTCTTGCAGTGGACGACGGGGTAGGGGTAGCGGCTCCGGCAAGGTGGAGGATGGGGTGGCGGACGGAGGAGGCTGGCCGCAGTGCGGAGGTTGTCGTGCCGCCGACGGTGTATGAATGGGGAAATGGAGGGGAGGGGGGATCTCAAACTTTGGGACGCGCTTCTCTGAAATGGGGGAAAGTTACGAACTTATCCCCCGTTTAAAATTTCGGACATCGCATTGGTTGGGGATAGGACGGTAATCTCGCATCTCCCAAATATTTGCCGGTAACTATTTCGGGCGAGGAGAGGGTGTTTTGCCGCCCACGGTTGGCGTCCACGGTGTATGAACGGGGCTGATAGGTAGGGCGGTTGTGTCACGTCTGATGGAAGTTACACATCTGCCCCTATTTAAAATATTAGCCTACATCGGTTTCGGACGAGGAGAGTTTGTTTTGCCGCCCACCGTGTATGAATGGGGAAATGGAGGAAGAGACACATGTCTTTCGGACGAGCTTGAATCAAATGTGTTTTGCCGCCCATGTTTGGCGCCCACCGTGTCTGAATGGGCTCAGAGGCCATCGTGTCACGTCTGATTAAAGTTACTAGTCTACCCCTATCGACAGCAGTGTAAATCCGGTCGATAAGGATGTCAAGTGTCAGGGGTAGACAGTAATTTCCATCTCACAAACACTTGCTTCGGGCAGCCCACAAATTATAGTGGGTGTTTAGCCGCTTCGTTCAAAACTTGGGAGAATTAGCATTCACGTTTGCCCTGGGACCTGGCAAACTAAATTCAAATCCAATTTGTATTCGATTACGAATATCCACAGATAATTATACGTTTTGTTATTTATTTCTTCAAAACCACAACAAAGATTTATTCCACCTTTATATATGATTATGATTTAAAAATGCCGTGATCTTCGAATTCAGTAGGTTGGATACACTCTGAGTCAAACAGTTATTTCATCCAATACAATATGCTCACACGAAAAACAGTTCACCTTATGTCAATCATACAAGTACTGAGGATTACCTCGCCTAAAAAATTCGGATCATTACAACACATGGACAACATAGGGGGTCTGGCAACATAATCCATTCAGAGACATGACACAACATGCAAGTACAATAATCTAATGACAATTTCAACTGGTATCTAAAGAAGAACCGGGATTACCTTGGGCTTCAGATAGCAGAAACAGCAGGACCTCCTCCGTCTTCAAATGCAACATTCTTACTTCCTCCAATTCTTGGGTTGCTTGCATAAGCGTGCCGCTAATTCCGTAATTTCCAGCCTCAAGATAAAGATTACCTCATTCATGGCAGCCACACCATCTCTTTCTGCCTCTAGTAGAGCCTCAAGCACTATAATATCTGTGCCCAGACTGCTCTCCGGCGGTGTTGCCTCTGAACTGCTACCATCTGGTAACATGGATGGCGCACTGCTTCCACAAATAGATTCTGGGGTTGTACATTGTGTCCTAGTGTGAACAGCATCCTGAAAGGTTTCCGCTGGACATCAGTAAGAGATAGTTATCGTATGATCCAAGCAGTAAGCTTACATGGTAAACGACGGACGAATTATTGCCGAGCATGGCAAACTATATTTAAATGGTTCGAAGCAGCATCAGCCGAAAAGAAATTAAAATGGTAAGATGAAATTAGGGATGTGAGTGGCAAATAAACGACATCCGCCAGTCCCATCTAGTTAGTTTTTGCTACCTCCCTAGTTCATTTTCCTCAAAAAACAAAAACTCTTTTGAACTATCATACCACTAGTGGACTTTAATCGGGATTAAACGGGACCCAATTGACATCCCTAGTTGAAAGGGAGTGTGCAACCGCTATATTTAAGTTGCCAAGGCATCTAAGTAGTTGAAATAATCTGAGAAAGCACTTGACAGTGTGGCCTCATATAAACTACGAAGACAGTCTTGTGATGAAGTTGAGAGGAAAACTTAAGGACTCAAATGAAATAGGCATGCATTTCTTTACGATAGTACAGCAGGCACTGTTGACATATTGGCCAACTCAGGTATAGCGTAACAACAAATAAGCATTCGAATAAAGCAATATAGCAAAGCAGAAACTGAACTATTTGTAATTCGGTAGGATTACACGTTGAGGGCACAAGCCAAGAAAGCGGCCCACTCGCATTACATTTCACATGTACTAAAACACACTGGCTTACCATATGTTGCTGTGAAGCCTAGCTGCTGTTGCAATGTTCTTTGAAGATATCGTCAGCATCCCGTGGTTGCAAATCTAGTTGTTGTAGTTTATTCTGCACCATCTATTTAGGTAAAATTAATTTTAATCGCATGCACTGGTCCGAATTGATCATCAATGGTTCATCTAAACTAATGAAAGAAGGGTGTGTGCATACACGTCAATATATCTGCTTCCCTCTATTTTTATGCTAGTTCGAGGTGCCAGCCCCAAAAGAACAAATATTTTGCTTGATGGGGTTGGCAGCTCCATAATTAATAGAAGCATCAAATTAGTCATGCAACTTGGGAAGATCAAGAACACATAAACAAGTAATGAATAGAGGCTTGGAGCAGTGATGTAATAGCTAGCATCAGAAAATGTAGGGTAAAACGAACAAAAAGCAGCGGAACCACATGCTAGTTTGCTGATGTGTAATTAAGCATAGAGAACATTAAGCAGTCTGATGGAACCAACAGGTGGCATCAGAATAAAACTAAAGCATATTAACTATATGTGCACTGGTATGCAATTTAGCACATGTAACATGTTCACTGCCAGAAGTATGGCCCTACAGGTGCAAGCAGAATAACGCGTCTCATGAAAAACTGAATGATGCCCTGAAGAAATTCAAAGGTGCGGTGCTTATGCTAGGAAAGTGAACATAGGCGCTGGCCGTTGGATAATAGTACCTGATTCTCGGCGGCGTATGGGTATCGTTGTCATACTTGATAGCTAAGGATCGTCGATTGTGCTCGTGTTGCGGTTGAGTTTGGGCCGGCTGTCGCCGTCGCTGAAGCGGCTTCGGTGCCACGGTTGCGGCGCTTGTCGACATACAAGAAAGCTCATTTGTGGTAAGTGAACAGTTGCACGATAAAGAGAAAAACCGAAGGAGTACAAATCGAAATAACCTGATGAGGCTGCGGCATCGGTAAAGCAGGGCCGGTGGAGTTGAATATGGCGTCCGTGGAGCGGGTCCGGTGCAGTGGACGAAGGCTTTGGCGGGTGCGTTGTACAGTGCTTTCGGTGAGGCGGATCTGTTGCGGCGGACGAGGGCTTCTATGAAGGGCCAGCGAAGGGGCGGATGAGGGAGTCAGCGAAGGGCCTACGCTGTGGTGGACGAGGGCGCCGCTTAAGCAGATCCGGTGCGGTGGACCATGATGGCGGTCAAGGAGATCTGGAGCGGTGGACAAGCCAGTCGCTGAAGCGGCTCCGGTGAAGTGGTGAGTTGGCAGTTTGGGGTTCCAAGGTGCCGAAGGTAGATCCGGCGGGGTGTGAGGTCCACCGCTGCGGCGGAGGACTAGATTCGGCGGCTTGCTGTGGTTGGGGGGGTCGGGGAGGGGAAGGGGAGGGGCTCTGGGGAAGAATGTTGGGGGCAAAGAGGGGAAAACAATGGAGTTACCAAAGTAGCCCTTTTCCGTTCATGTGGCAGGGGTAAAACAGGAATATCGCAGGGCTAAACTTTCGGGCGCGTGATATTTCGATGTGAGCGGGAAGTTTGAAAGCTTTTGGCGCCTAAAATTATAAGTATTCTCCTCTCGTACGGCCGACTATGATATCATGGCTGACAATTTGTTTGTTTTGCACGCAAAAAAAGTGCAAGTTTTGAAAATCAATGTCTCCAACTCGAAACTTAGATTGTCCATTCAATTCAAATATGGATCATTGAGCTACTACAAGCAAATACCATCATACGGTCCAATTCAAATGAAATTCCAAATGTGTTTATCCTAAATATGATGACAAAAGCAAAAATGTGTATGTGTATGAATAAAGTGGATGATTATAAAGTTTGAACATGCCCGTATGTGTATATCTCTGGGTTTGATATATGAATTTGAAATCACGAAATCCCGGCTTAAAAATTGTACCTCCGTTTAAATGAATTACAAAAGCTAATGATGGAGTCGAATTCCAAAATTCCAATATTAGTTTTGTAATTCTGGTACATCAAGGTATATCACGCATGTTCAAAAGTATCGTTATCTCATAGTACAAACTGTGAAACAAATTGATCAACCATGAGTGCACAATATCTCAATTACGCTAAAGTCCCTCAAATATAGACACCTCACTCTTTATCTGAAGTCAACCCCCCCCCCACCACACACACACACATAGAGAAGTCGTTCTCTCCCCCAAATACCAACACACGAGCACATTAACACCCCTCTCTCTTGTAAAGTCCGGACCCCGACATAGGTCTCTATCACTTTGTCTCTCGGGCATGCACATATCTCTTCCCTCACTCTCTAGGTCTCCCGCTATCTCTCTTACCCAAGCACACGCACTGTGTAGAGTGTATATTTCCCATACACACAAAACGTCGCCCCCAAACGTCTATCTCCCTAGTTATGTGGTTCTCGCGCACTCACCTGATACACCACCCCCACTGCAAACAAGCACACTTTGTCTCCTTGTGCACCACTCTCCTCTTTCTATCTCTCCCACATGCGGACCCGCCCCAGCTCCTTCCCTGTATACATATATGTCGTGACTCTTTGCATAGCTCCCTAATGTATAATCGTTCTCGATTTTGCACATTGTTCTCTACACCATCTATTCTAGATCTCTCATGAAGTCCCTATCACACACACGATGACTCGCTTCCCTTGCGTCTCCGTTCATAGGCCAATTTCGGACAACATCAACATTGTCTCCCTATCTATATGCCATTTATGGACACAAACGATCCTCTCGCCCCCTCTCTTCCTCTCTCTCTCTCTCTCCGTCGCTAGCTCTCTCTTTCTCTCGCTCTCACACCCCTCTCCCACACACACACTCGATGTCTCTTCCAAATAGTCTGCTCCCCCCGCCCGCACCCGTGCTATCTCGCTACTACACATGTCACACCATTCCCCCTTCCCTTATACTAGGTTTACATCATCAGTGGTCTCTCTACTCCACATACACTCTCTCCCTCTCACACACAAACGCGTGCACAAACACACACAGACATGCACAAACACCCATTTATCTGGATCCTCATCTCTCCTCATGTCCGTGTGTGTATCTCACACACTCACTCTCTAATTATATATATGTGTCTCCACGTTACACAACACAAAGCCCCATGTACATGTCCCTCTCTATCCTCCACACACATAGACACAAAGAATCTGTTATCATTGCCTCAGTCTCTAACATATCACACACGCACACTGTCTCTATCTCTCTCGCAAACACGCTCAACAAGGGTTTCCCCGTGAATAACTTACCGTCTATTCATCAATAGTCGTGGCAGTACGGCGAACACGAGACGTGAAAAAGAATAAATCTACACGTGCTTAGACCAGCCAGTATGACTACTAGGACTAGAGCAAGCCAAAAAGCGCGCCGCCGTCACCCCCTCCTTTTCGGCGACGGGAAAATCTTTGTTTTACACAGTCGAGAAGTCATTGTGCTAAGGCCCCACATGTCGAGGCGTTGAATAGAATGTAGATGCTAATTTACGGAAGCAAGTATCGATAATACGTTTGTGTCTCCATACTTATATTTCTTCTCTTATAAAAAACCGAGTTGGTGATGATGGTACGTGTTCCATCTTGCAATATAGACCGTCCGATCTATATCTGACGGATGGAAATTAAACTAAAAGATACCCGCACCCCTCTCCACATTTGCAGATAAGGCCTTCCCTCGTTCATCCTTATCTCCAACAAACCTCATTGTTGAGCAATTAAGAAAGGAAGCCTCTGGAACAAACTGGCCTGGTGGCCGCTGCCGGCGTCGTCAATCCCCATGCCTCCGCTCAGTCCGACCACCAACCACCACCACACCCCACTCCTCTTCACCTTATCTCATATTTCTCGAGATATCATTAGTTTTTACACATGGGATTACTCCCGCAAGGGTCAATCACAACAAGTGTTTTATAAAAAAATGCATCTTGATGTTCCGTGCAATGCACGGATCTTGCTAGTACTCCTACACAAGACTAAGTTGGTGATGCTGGTGTGTCTGCCATCCGTCGTTTCTGACCATTAGATCTACATCTAACGATTGTGAGGTAAGTTGTTGCCTTTTCTCACCAACATCCCACTTGTCTACCAATTTGCAGAAAAACCCATAATTAGTATCTTAAAACCAACCACATCCCTCCCTGACCTCACCAAAACAGCCCAAGGAATATATTCTAATTGAAACATAATATATCTCTAGTGACATATGTATATCAAAATTAGAGTGTTTTGTACCAAGTTTGTGAATAAGTATTATTCTAATTATGATTCGTTGCAACAGACATGAACATTGCTAGTATTTCCAACCATGCATTTTTTCCTAGTATTCCATAGTTTCGAGTTTTCCATCAAGATATTAGTCACTCATGGTTGATATTTACTTTCAATCATGTACACATATGCACTATGTAACTAGCCTTGCTTATTGGCTTCCAAAGCTTAACTTTCACTCCTACTTACAATATGTAGAGTATTTAACCAAAAACTACCACTTTCAACCAGCCCTAGGAAGAATCTATTGTACAAAAAATAGCAAAAACATACCCAAAATTTCTTAATCCACGCCAAAAACTACCTAGTACTCCTACCGAGTAGATTCGTTTAAACCCATTTATGACAGGGTTGGCCCACACGTCCGTGCTGACGAGGCAGCTTACACCAACACATTTTGTCTGACCGTTGACACGAGGGACCCACATCTGACCTTCTATCCTGTTATTCCCCTCAAATCATTATTTTTCCTGAACATTACTTCAAACAGTACTGATGTGTGTTCATCGGTGGCGCCGGTGATGAGCGAGTTGGCCGCCGCTCCGCCGGACGGGCCGGACGCCGCGCTGGCCTCCGCACGGGTTGGCAGGCTGGCCCGAGCGTGACTCACGAGCGAGCAAGCCGCCACGCTGGCCTTCGCTCGAGCCAGATGGCTGGCCTTAGCGCGGCGCGCGCGAGCAAGCCGTCACGCTGCCGTGTCAATCTAGCTAGCAAACCTTGCAGACAAGCAGCTGCACGGAGCTATCTTGGCTAGCTAGCGGCCGCGAGCGCCGGACGGAGCTGGCATCCGGGCTGCCGCAACATGGGCTCCGCACCGCCGGTGGTTTTGACCTCGCCTTCTGCCGGCGGCGGTAGCTGCGTCCCATGGCCGAGGATGACTAGGTGGATGGGCCGGAGGTAGGAGGTCACTCGAGGATTTTTGTTGGTAAGAGCATGCACAATGGTTGATAAGGTAGTCTTATCTTAAGTCTGCCACGTATGCAAGTGGTAGTAGTTTCTTGGCATTTTAGTGGTTTCTTGCATTATTAGAGCAAGTACAGTAGAGCTGAGTTAGCGGGCTATAAGAAATAAACTAGTATATTTCTGCTTAGTTGGAGGAAAGAGAAGAGGAGAGAGAAGGTAAGCGGGCTCTGCGTGAAGAGCCAGCTCTAGCACGTGCTCCTAGGCACTTTGTGAGAATGAGAAGTGGGCCACATAATAAAAAAGTAGTACACTCTTTTGATCTATTATTCTACATTTTGGCTATAAGATGGGCTGTAGATGACATGGCACTGGCTTATAGCCAGCAGCTGGCTATACTATTAACCATGGTCTTAGGGGTTTCTTGTAAGGAACAATGTACGTACTACTAGCGACAAAAGGCGATTCTAGGTTGCGTTGTACTCCAACGAGTACTACTAGTGGTCGCGGGAGTGTATACCTCGTTTTGTGGGTTCGATCCCGGCCGAACACACGGCGGCCTTTTTTTAAAAATAGTACTACTACACTTCGCTGCGAGCCAATATTTTACACGGGTAGTTTGAGTTTTGAAGTCAAACGGACGTGCGGCCCCACAATCTGGGTGCACTGGACAGCCTAGCCATGTGAACGGGTTTTCCTTCCCAGCATCCCGTGGCTCGCGTGCTCGCCCTAGCCGCACCTCGCTTGCAGCTTCCAGCTAGTAGCATATTTAAACTAGCGCCTCCCAATTAAGCCCGAGGAGCCAGAAAAGCCTAGCGGGGCATTGGGAACTATGCAATATGGCTCTGTACGTAAAGTGCTTTACTACTACTCTGTAGCTTGTGGCGTTGCACGCATGGACTTGACTCCATTATCAGCTCTACTATAAAAGAAATTCCTCTTGACGTGTTTTTTTGAAACGGAGGCAAAAGCTTTGCTTCATCTCATTCATAAAGAAGGAACTACTAACAAAGTTCGACGAGATCCATTACACCTCCACAAATGGAAGCGAAAAGCCTAGTCTCGATGTATCAAATAACTCAAATGTTCTGCCCCCGCAGTAACCGTCGCTGATAAATAGGTTGCTAGTGTGTGCGTGAGAGGAGCGGCTGAGTAGGCCAGCTACGTGAGAGGAGCGGCTGAATAGAGCACCGAGAGTACCCACTAGGCCACTACGCAGGTGTACTTCCCCTGCATTGATAGTACAGCAATGCTTCTAGAGAACAGTAGTACCCTCCACTTCCAACTGTAGCTCCTTGGCCCTGAGATTCAAGAGTTCAAAACTGGTACACTATACTAGACTAGACTAGAAGTCCAGTACATCACACTACTAGTTGAGAAAAGTAGTACTAGTACTGCTACAGTACGAGTACGTACTCCTCCGTCACATAATGTAAGACGTTTTTTTGACACTAGTTGGCGTGTACAAAAAATGGCAAAAAACATACCCAAAATTTCTTAATCCACGCCAAAAACTACTACCTAGTGCCAAAAATTTCTTACTAGTGCTATTATTTACAGTATAATGCAATCCCATAACGTTCCATAATGCTAGTACTAGTAGTAAATAATAGCCTCACCCCTTCGGTGAGGAACGATCTACAGTTGGAAGGGACGAGGCCCTGCGGTTACTACGCTCTTATCTCCTCCTCGCCAGTTCCCCTCCCCCCGAAGAGAAGGCAGTTCGTCGCTGCTCCCATGGATTCGCCAGGCGGTTCTCCTCCTCGTCGGGGCTGGGAGACCTTGGACGACGATCCTCTGGGAGAAATCCCACGCCGCTCCGACGTCCTCACCGCCGCAAGACTCGGTGCTTCCTGCACCAACTTTTTCAAGACGCTGCTTAAACAGGCTTGGGAAAAGGCCATGCTTGTTGGTCTTCCATGCGTCCTCGAGGAGAAGGTTCTTCTATGGGACAATCCTTCGAATAGTCCACCGCTCCCTGGCCATGGTTGCACCTTGACTCCGGTAGAGTTGCCGACGTTGAGAGGTAGTCGGATTTTGTCCGATGAGCAGGTCAGTAATGGAGTTTGATCATGTAGTACTTAGTTATTCCATTTCCATCCCGTAATTTCTCCGCTGCCCACCGTCTTATATATAGGTCTGGGTCGGTGCCAACGAAGATTGGCTTGCATACCTCCGGCCGGATACCACCATCATTTTGCACAACATCCACAACAGTGCGGCCGTTCCGGTAGACCCCTTCTCCACCATTGGGATCGGCCTTCCGGACTGGCTGGGCTTGAATACGTACGATCATGCCTACATGAGATTGAAGAAGATAGCAATTGCGGACCCGCCGACAAAGTGACGCGGCTACGACGATTACTATCTCATCGCGGTGTTCGACATAAGGATTGCCATCAATGCAAGAGGCAGTAACGGCAGAGGCTGGCGCATGTTGGCGGCGGCAGATTTGTACCCCTACACGTTCGAAGACACCGTGCGCCATCTAGGCTGCATCTTCGCGGTGACAAGCCAGGGACTTGTTTCATCTGGTTGCCATCCTACGGTACGGGAGATTACAAACGGAATGCACAAACCATCATTTGCATCCCTAACAGTACTCCATTATTTTGCAGGGACCAGTCATCCCCCGATCAAAATAAGATCGCCGATCCTGGATGTGCATTTGCATCCGCGATTCGGTCTAACCTGGAACCTTGTAGCTGACTTTGGCATATTGGGATCAACTATCTTAGCGGTCGTTACCCATGGTACCACTGATGTGCAACATGGTCACACAATCTACCACGATCGGACCGTCACCATCTACCCAGGTATTCCATTTTTTAACCCTCTCGCCTTCTCTTTCATTGTTGTACTAGTAGTATACTTTGTAGTCCTAGTAGGAGTACTTTTTACCTTGGAGGACGTGTATAGCTAGCTAGGCCCTTGAAGACTTGAACCCACTAGCTGTCACCATTTTTGTTTTTCCATGTCTTACTATCTCATCCATGTAGCCAAGAGTGGCTATATATAATAAGCCGGTTATTTTACTTCCTCTATACCGGAGTAGTACTATTTGCTGCACAGTATTACTGATCGCCATATTTGAGCACAACATTATTATGCATGGACCTTGACTATGTACGTCACCATGTGTCCAGATCTGGGATGCGGCGTGTACCAGATGAACGGCGCCGAGTTCGACCCCCGTGATGCTACGTGGGTGCCGAGGAACACTCTTGGAGAGTACTCGCTTTTCATCGGGGACAGCTACCCCATTGTGAAGCGGATGCCACCTTCCGTGCACGACACGGAAGGCCTGCCGTTCATGAAGCATCGTTGTGTCTTCAGTGCGCACCGCCGGATGAACGACATGCTGGGACATGCTATCCCTGATTTATGCCGCTTTAGCTTGGATGAGTCTCCATCGTGTGGAACCGGACTAGAAAGCTGCGACAATGATTCCCGTTGCCCACTGCTATGGATCGTGCCATCCATGAAGAACACCTGGGACTGGAACCTGGAGGAGGACATGTAGCCCATCTATAACGTGTAAGTGGAGTACGGTAGTTGTGAACGGTAGCGCTGTGAATATATGTAGACTAGTCGTGCACAAATTTATCACATGAATTGGAGATGAACTTGTGTGGCATACTGGCATTTGTCCTTTAGAATTTATTACTAGTAAATGTGTTACGTGTACGTGCAACTTGTGTGGTTGTTGCACGGGCTCCAACATGCTCTTTGAGAAAAAAAAGGTGGCACAGCTTTGGATATACGTGACGTGGCGGCATCATACAGTAGCATCGTTCGCTATAGTTGTAGTACACTCCTACTAGGACGACAACTCCTATAAAACCTTGCGCTTGGCTCTTTGCCTCTTCGGGTGGTTCAACAGTTCGTACTCGTGTGAACCTTGCACTTGGCTTTCAACGAGAAAAATACACTGGCGGTCAACGTATGTAACAATACGCTCTTTATGGTCACTATATATAGTTTTGCGGCGATTATACGATCACTAGCTCATCGTAGAGCACCGTATTGCACCCTACTGACCGGCCACATAGTTGACGTGGCACTTTGTTGACTAGTTAAATTGTCACCTGGTTTCTGGGTCCCACCTGTCAGTTGGCAGAGCAAAGAAATCATATAAACAAAACTTTACGCAGGCGCGACACTAGTCCAACCCTTGCGCGCGAACCACCCTGGCTGTGTATGTGAGTGCATGCACGTGTCCTCCCTCGGTCTTCCAACAAAGAGTGTACATCGGCTATAAAACAAAGAGTGTAGTACATGATGTACATCTACACTTCCAATGCATTTAGCCTTTAATCTAAATCGATATTGATTGACTAATGCACCAACTTGTGCTGTAGGTATAGGCTACATGTCTATCCTTAATTACAGCATGCAACGGCCTTCATTTAATCTTCTTATCTCAATGGTCGCATGCACACATAAGTCTGCTACTTTTGGGCATTAATTATGCCCTGGTCAATGTGTAAATCTCTAAATGTACAGTCTTTCATGGACGTAGGGAGTAGGTTGAGCACTTGAGCGTGAGTGTGTGTGTTGCGTCGTGTGCTATGTGCCGCATGGGTGCGTGAGTGTTGCGTGCGTCCATGTGTACGTGTGAGTGTTGCATGTTGCATGCATGCCTGCATGGGGCTTACTCCCTCCCATTGACATGTTCATATTTCAAGCTTCCTCTGTTCCCTCCATATGGTGATACTCCCTCTGTTCCCAAATAGTACGGAGTAAAAGCCTCCCTCTGTTCCCAAATACGGAGTATTTGTCTTTCTACAGATTTCAACAAGTGACTAGGTACGGAGCAAAATGAGTGAAGTGAGCGTAGAGGCATAGGGATACTGTAGAAAGGAAGTCCTCGCAATCCATTATTCCCCATCTCGGTCAGAGAGAACTATTCAACTAGTCTTCACAGTGAAGTGACAATACACGCTGCAGCAGATGGGGCACGTAATTAATAAGCTGAACCAGCGTGTTGGTGTTACTAAATCAGCCTTACCCAGTACTGCCATCATGTTTGCCAGTAGAGCACGCTTCCGCAAATACGCCTACGCACCTCTGTCCTCCATTAACTGACATATGGGCCCTGTTGTGGTAGACCCACATGTCATCGGTGTAACTATTTACACTCCGAAGGACGGTATATCCCGGTAGTAGTACTAGTAGAATTGAGATTGAATGCACTTTCTTCCCCGTCTTCCACTCTTCTTCCTCCTCTCTTCTTCTTCCTCCTCTCTTCCCCATCGTCGGCCGCACACCATTTACCCCCGCTCACTGCTCGCCCGCCCGCGCCATCTTCCTTGGTAGCTCGCGCGTACCATATCCCCCCACTCACTGCTCGGCCACACAAGGAGAAGCTTCTTCGCTCGCCCGCCCGAATCCACTTCCCCGCTGGCTCACAGGCACCAAAAACCCCAATGGCAGAACCGACTGACACGCAGAGCCGCGATTGGAATTCCCTCCACGATGTTCTCTTGGAGAATTTCTATAGTCGTATGGATCTACTCAACACCGTCCGTCTGGCCGCATGCTCGGTGTCTTTGTACCGTCTACTCATCTGCAACCGGCCGTCTCTTTTCAAGACACCCTGCTTGCTGATGCCCGATCCTCGCAGGTGGCCAAGACACCGACTTGACGATCCTACGGAGGTTGCCGTGGTGCCCCTCGACATGCTACCACTACCCGTCCACCTGTCCTTCATGCGCGGCCACTACTGGGCGGGCATGAAGGCCAACTGGATCGTCCTCATCCACCACACTGGTAGTCCGTGGCGTCTCGTGGATATCTACACCCAGCGAGAGATCACCCTTCCATCGTTGGATACCGCCGCCATCGAGCCTCGCGGCCCGCCGGACACTCCTGCCTACTACGCATGAGATGCGTCAAGCTTTTGGCTCGACCTCTGTTTGCAGAAAGTTGTAATATGTGAAGTGCCCACACCATCAGAAGACTACATGGATTACAAGCTCATTGCCTTGTTCAACATGGGATTAGTCTATCTGGAATCCGGTCGCCATACATGGTTATGGCTCATCATGAATCCTGTTGAGGCAACATTTCTGTCTGATGCTATAGTGCACGATGGCATCATTTACGCGGTCGACACACAGATTGGCTGCCTATACTGGTGGAATCTATCGTCGTGTAATTGTGTTATCTCATCTCATCTTTACCTTATGAATACGACTGCCTGTTCATTTGTTACAAATTTAGAATGCATAGCATGTCTATAACCACATCATTGCTATATGTTCCTCTCATTTCCTAGATTTTTATGACCACACATGTTATTGTTAGAGTTGATATGAGAACAATTGGCATCTAATGATTGTTAGAATACATATTATGAGCATAACATCATGATTGCTATATGTTACTCTCGTTTACAAGATTTTTATAACAACGCATGTTATTGCTTAGAGTTGATATGAGAACAGTAGTAGTAAGTGCTATGGTAGAATATAAGTAGGCGCTGTCATAGCTGTTTTCCTCTCATTGTTACATGATGTTTGAACCATGACATATTGCTAGAATATGAAAGCCATTGGCTTATTTTTTTAACTGGGGTTATGATTATGACCACGGCATTACAATTCTCTGTCTATGATATGTGTCACTGTTATAATAATCTTAATTCCACACATACTATGAACATGATTGTTTATTTTTGTCCTTGGTCTCTAATTTGAATTGTTGCAGCAGACGCAAATGCGCTGGCCTTCATGATTCCAGGACCTGGAATCATACCAGCCGATGGGTGGTGGTTTATCGCTCGTTCAGCTAATGGCGGTCATTTGATGCTCATTCGCACGTACCAAATTGACCAAACCATTACATCAAACCACATGCAGTACAATGCGTGGGGCGTTCGTGACATTGATGACTATGGCTGCTTCGTGTTCGAGAAAGATCCCAGCTCTGTTGGGCCAGGCGTATTCAACTAGAGGCGGGTTTACAGCCTCGGCAACCACTCCTTGTTCCTCGGGCTCAATTATCCGATCATCCAACCAATCATCGATCATATCACCGGCGATGTTTACTGTGCTATGCAACTTCCATTCGCGAGGGGGGGCTGTGTTTACACATCATACCATGGGTTTCATGAATCACCATATCCAGAGATTCGTCGACACAGCTTGTTGCCAGATAATCTTCAGTGTGTGAAAGGCATCAAGCTTCCATGCGATGGATGGCTTTTGCAAACCCGACATGCGGCGATGTGGTTCATGCCAACAGCAAATATGCACAACTTGATTCGTGCTGATATCTAGACTGGGCCATGTATTCTGCTGCTGTAGCACGACCCTCTTTTGTTGGATATTATGTACTGTTGTTAGTTTGAAGCACTCCTCTGGTTTGAAGGATAGATACCTTCCTGGGATCAAGTGCATCCTAACTCACCTACGTAGGATGTACTGATAATGATGATGGAGATGCTGTGCAGAAGCCATATATATATATATATATATATATCAGTTAGGCTTCAAGTGTGTACTTGTTAGTTAAACCTATGTATAAATTGTGACACTAAATACGACTAGTAAGTAGTACAGTAGCAGTACTAGTATACATCGGTCAAATTATTCATCATGTCCACACATTGAATTGACGTGACAACACGCTGCGCATGAGGTGACACAAGAATCCCGGCGGCGTGTTCGGATATTCTGGACTTCAGATTTGGAGTACCACTTATCTATCGAAATCTTTCATCATTCACTTCAAACAGTCGATTGATCATACATTGACTACCATATAACTGGAATTACCGATGCAAGTCGAAGAAGGATTGGCCGGTGCTGCCGGCTGGCATCAAGTTCGATCCCACGGATCAAGAGCTGATCGAGCACCTTGAGGCCAAAGTGAGTGCTGACAGCGCGAGATTTCAGTCTCTCATCGATTTGTTCATACCAACCATCGACAGCGAGCACGGCATATGCTACAGCCAACCTGAGAAATTTCCATGTAAGACACCGATCGGCTGTCTACTTGCACAAACATATTCCTTTGTTTATAGCTCTATTTTTCTTTTTAGACGCAGACCTGGTGAAGCAATTACAATTTGATAGTTAATAAAAAGTGAAACAAGTGACTGCAACATGCCAAAGATGTTATGAAAATGCCAACTAGGTACACTAAGACCTGTATTCCACAATACTGCAGGTATCACACTGAGTGGCCTAAGGAAGCATTTCTTCCAGCGCAATTCCAGGGCGTTCAAAAGGGGCACGTGGACGCGTCGCAAGATACAGTTGGAGTGCGGCATGCACGCGATGTGCCACAAGACCGGCAATACCTTGCCGGTGATGGTCAACGGCCGGCAGACGGGCAGCAAAAAAGGTTCTGGTGCTGCACACCAACAAGAACTTCGACCAGCGGAGGACTAACTGGGTGATGCACCAGTACCACCTCGGGGACCTGGAGCAAGAGAAGGAGCGGGAGCTGGTCCTCTGCAAGATTTTCTACCAGACAAACACTAGGGCCAGGTGTAAAAAGATTATAAGTTAGTTTGGTGTTGGTAGTTGTACTACCTTGTCGTCCGCAAGTTGGTATTGTTGTTAACGATATTTTGGTATGAACTTGCATTTGCTTCCAACCATCATGCCGAGGGTCGACGTGGATATAAAGCTGAATCATTTGTTTCGAAACGAATTTTCAGGCACCTAATTTTTATTTGATGGGTAGCATAAGCACCCGCCGTTCGAATTCCCAGTTCTCCAATTTTTTTCGAAACAAGTGCATGCACTTATTATCACGATAAAAAAACAATATCCGTGCTGCATCCCAGTTATCAGTCTGTACTTGCAGAATTCTCTCGTTTATTGAGCACGTATATTGTTTTTTCAGGTCGAGCAAGTTTCAACTGGGCTGTAGACTGCCCAGGGTTGGTTTTGTTTTTAACAGGCCCAGCCCATGACGACAACGGGGCACAAAGATCCAGCAGGTATCTACTGGCCTCTGGCCCGCCAGCGTTAGTTATATTTTGTCTTACAACATCCGCAGGCAGTTTTTTTACTGAATCAAACACACAGCCCAGTTCTATTTTCCTCTTGAAACGCATGTCCTACATCCGTTTTATAATCTCTACCTATAGTTAACTAGTTCATATACACGTATCATTATATTGAAAACACATAAAATTCCCTTTTCATATTTACATCCTTATTTTTGTTGTTTTTTCCCATCCAGCGCTGATTTTTTTACCACTGGTTTTCCCTTAAACCAAGTCAATTGTCCCACGTCTTATTTTCTTACAGAAACAAAACAATTTTTTTGGCAAATCAATAAGTTCTTAAAAAATGTCTATCATTTCGGGATTACAACAGTTCGGACTCCACCAAAATATGTAAAATAAGGTTGAACTTTTTGACCGTGGTCCTGGGCAGAAAATGGGCTGTAATAAATTACTTAAGAATTAGCAAATGGGCTTTATGTTGTCTGCCACAGATTTGGAGGCTGACTTGTGGGCCTACTAAGTTCATGCGTACACAAGGTTTCTCAAAAAAGAAACTTAGTCAACAATCGACTCTACCAGCGTCAGACCGTTAGATGTCAATCTAACGGCAATCGTGCTTCTTCAGTCTCTGATCTTCCTGCCCCTGCCGCCCAAACCAGCGCCGTCGGAACCTCCTGCTCCCACCTCCCGTGGCCGGCAGTGCTACCGGGCAGGCCTCATGGCCCCATCATACTCGCATCCCTGGCCTGTCTATCCCTCTACTCACCCACACCTCCTGTTATTTTCCGGCGACGGCAGCCGAACCAGTCAACCCTCGTACTCTCCACTGCGTGGGCAGCCACTGCCGTGTCTTCCCCGGCTCCGTGTCGTTCCCTTCGTAGGCCTCGCCGTCGTCCACCGCCCTGGAGCTCTCGGCGCGGCGTGGTCAACGATGTTCATCCAATGGCCGTAGTGCTTCTTCAACCTCTGGTCTTCTTGCCCCAGCCACCCAAAGCAGCGCCGGTCGTGCCGCATGCTCCTGCCTCCCGTGGCCGGCTGTGCTGCCGCAGAGGCCTCACCGTCCCTATACTACTCCCACCGCTGGCCAGGCCATCCCTCCACTCACCCACTCCCCCTGTTATTCTGCAGCGACGGCAGCCTCACACCGCAGCCGAACCAGTGAACCCTCGTACTCCTCTCCGCGTGGGCATCCACTGCCACGTCTTCTCCGGCTCCGCGTCGTCCCCTTCCTAGGCCTCGTCGTCGTCCACCGCCTTGGTGCTCTCGGTGCGGCGTGGTCAACATGGTCAACAACATTCCATCGGAAGAGTACTGTACGTGGAGAGGCTGACAGCTGGGTCCACGGCCACAACCCAGTTTTTTTGTGATTTGCCAAGTAAGTCGCTTTGTCAGGCCTGTTGGGCTGCAAATCTTTCAAGACAAGGAGAGCTTTCATTCGGCTGGCCGAGAAAATGGCCCATCAGTAATGAGAAATGGGTTGTACATTATTAAAACACATCAAACCGGCAATTAGTTTCAAATATCTTTTTTTTCATTTCGAGATTTTAAATTACATTAATTTTTATGCATGGAGAATTTGTTGGATTTTATATTGATATACATTCATTTTTGAAATCAGTTTGAATGTGAGTCGAAATTTCGGGATTAAAAACAGTTCGGACTGCACCGAAATATGCAAAATTTCGTATAATTTTTTAACCGTGGCCACAATATGGGCTGTAATGCTAACAAAAAGAATATGGGCTCAAAAAACCTTAATAATTAGCAAATGGGCTGTAAATTATTAGAAATAATGGCAGATGGGATGTATGCTGTTTTCCACAGATTTGAGGCTTTCCTAAAAAAAGGTTGACGCACAAGCAGTGACTGTTGGATGGCCATCCAACGGCCGTCGTGCTGCTTCAATCTCTGCTCTTCCTGCTCCAGCCGCTCAAACAAGCGCCGGCGGGACTGCCTGCTCCCTCCTTCCCGCGGCCGGCTCTGCTGCCGCGCAGGCCTCACCGCCCCACCGTACTCCCATCGCTGGCCTAGCCATCCCTCTACTCACCCACACCTGTTGTTATTCTCCGGCGACGGCAGACGAACCAGTAAACCCTCGTACAGTCGTACTCCCCTCCGCGTGGGAAACAACTGCCGAGTCTTCCCTGCCTTCGTGTCATTCCCTTCCTCGGCCTCGCCGTCGTCCACCGCCTTGGTGCTCTCGACGCGGCTTGGTCAACGTGGTCAACGACCGACATGCATCTAAAGTGGAGTGTACGTGGAGAGGCCGACAGCTGGGTCCACGGCCGCACGCAAGGAAATGCCTCCTTATTACGCACAAAATAATGATTCCTCCACCTGACATCAGGGACCCACCGAAAGGGCCTCTGTATTTCCTGAAAAAAATGTTACCGCCGCTGACAGCTCGGACCCACCAGCTATATCTTCGCACGCAAGGAAGTGCCTCCTTATTACGCACAAAAAAATGAATACTCCCCCTATTAGCTGGGACCCAGTATAGTGGCAGGCTTGTGGGCCAACTAAGTTGACGGGGACGGAGGGCTTTGTCAACTTAGTCAATATGCACGATTCTAGCTCCAGTGACCGTACGATGTCCATCCAACGGCCGTAGTGCTTCTTCAACCTCTGGTCTTCTTGCTCCAGCCGCCCAAACCAGTGCCGGTCGTGCCTCGTGCTCCTGCCTCCCGTGGCCGGCTGCGATGCGGCGGAGGCCTCACCGCCCCCTGCTACTCCCACCGCTGGCCAGGCCATCCCTCTACTCACCCACACCCCCTGTTATTCTGCGGTGACGGCGGCCTCACACCGCAGCGAACCAGTGAACCCTCGTACTCCTCTATGCGTGGGCATCCACTGCCGCGTCTTCCCCGGCTCCGCGTCGTCCCCTTCCTAGGCCTCACCGTCGTCCACCGCCCTGGTGCTCTCGGCGCGGCGTGGTCAACGTGGTCAAGGAACAGCTTCCATCGGACGTGGACTGTATGTGGAGAGGCTGACAGCTGGGTCCACGGCCGCAGCAAGGAAGTGCCTCCTTATTACGTGCAAAATAATTATTCCTCCACCTGACAGCGGGGACCCACCGGACGGGCCACTGTATTTCGCAAAAAAACGTTTCCCCCTTGACTGCTGGGACCCACCAGCTACACCTTCGCACGCAAGGAAGTGCGTCCGGGCAAAAAAATGATTCACCCCCCAGACTGCTGGGACCCACCAGCTACATCTTCGCACACAAGGAAGTGCCTGACAGTCGGGACCCACCTGGTCGAAGCGTACGTAGCGTTGTCATTCTGGTCGCGAACGTGTATGTACATATATACTGGTGGATGTAGAGGCGCGCACGTGTCGTAGTAGAGGCGCGCACGTGTCGTAGTAGAGGCGCGCACATAGCATGTACACGTACGTACAGCGGCCAGGGTGCAAGAAAGAAAATACGGCCACGTATGTGTACATACGGGCGGGGTCTCGAACGCCTACTCGCGCATACGTACGGCCAGGGCTCGTGTACATGGCTGGGTCGGAACGGAGAAACACCGTCGTCGTCGTGTTCATGGGGAGGCAATGGAATGCGTCGTGTTCATGGGGAGGCAACGGAATGCGTCGTGTCCATGGGGAGGCAACGGAATGCGTCGTGTTCATCGGGAGGCAACGGAACGCGTGGGAGCCAACTGGCTGGGTCGGAACGGAATGTGTGGTCGTGTTCATCGGGAGGGCTTGGATGGAACAGGCGATGGAACGAGGCCTGGAGTACCGCAGAACGGAGGAAACGGACCTCCTACGGTCGAAACGGGGGTCCTGTTGATCGGGAGGGGTGTGGCGTACCGCAAAATGGAGGAAACGGACCTCCTACGGTCGAAACGGGGGTCCTGTTGATCGGGAGGGGTGTGGCGTACTGCAAAACGGACGAAACGGACCTCCTACGGTCAAAACGGGGGTCCTGTTCATCGGGAGGGGTGTGGCGTATCGCAAAACGAGACTCAACGGGATACTGTTCATCTCCACCGTCGACCTCCTCCAGCCTCCACGGGCTACCGTCGACCTCCTCCAGCCTCCACGGGCTCCTGTTCATCCAGCCTCCACCGCGCGCTACTCCACCGGCTACTATTCAACCACCCCTCCACCATCTACTGTTCATCCAGCCCTCCACACCACGGGGTCCTGTTCAACCACCCCTGCACGGGCACCCCTCCACCGTCTACTGTTCATCCAGCCCTCCACACCACGGGGTCCTGTTCATCCAGAGGCAACGCCACCGCTCACTGTTCATCCAAACCCCCCCCCCCCCGCAACGCTCATTGTTCATCCAATCGATCGGCTTCAATTAGCAGCAGTAGCGAAGGAATCGCTCGATCGGGTTCAGTTAACAGCCATCGATCGATCGCTCGGGTTCAGTAACGCGTAGCCTGCAGTGCAATCGCTCGGGTTCAGTTAGAGCCCAACGCCTCGCTCGGGTTCAGTTAGAGCCAACGCCTCGCACACACGCGCGTACGTGTACGAGAGAAACGTGCATCGCTCGGCCCCCGACCTCCCACTGTAACCGGGAACTCCCTGAAATTTTCCTCGCCCTCGCTTCTACCACGGTTTTTTCCGTCATGGACGGCCCAAAGAATGTCATGCAGCTGCGTCTCCAGCCCGCCCAGGAAGAAAAGCCCATTTTCTGTCATGATTTTTTGTCATAGAAGTAGGATCCCACCACATCTATGATGATACCGGGTTTTGTCACAATTATCGTCATAGAAGTGTCATATGTATGACAGAAAAAAATTTCGTTCGGCCCAAAATGTCATGGATGTGTCTTTTTTTTCTAGTGTGATCCCGTGGCTAACTCCTTAGTCACATTGAGCTCATTATGATGATACATTACCGAGTGGGCCCAGAGATACCTCTCCGGCATACGGAGTGACAAATCCTAGTCTCGATTCGTGTCAACCCAACAGACACCTTCGGAGGTACCTGTAGTGCACCTTTATCGCCACCCAGTTACGTTGTGATGTTTGATACACCCAAAGCACTCCTACGGTATCCGGGAGTTGCACAATCTCATGGTCTAAGGAAATGATACTTGACATTAGAAAAGCTCTAGCAAACGAACTACACGATCTTGTGCTATGCTTAGTATTGGGTCTTGTCCATCATATCGTTCTCCTAATGATGTGATCTTGTTATCAATGACATCCAATGTCCATGGTTAGGAAACCACAACCATCTATTAATCAACTAGCTAGTCAACTAGAGGCTTACTAGGGACATGCTGTGGTCTATGTATTCACACATGTATTACGGTTTCCGGTTAATACAATTATAGCATGAACAATAGACAATTATCATGAACATGGAAATATAATAATAACCATTTTATAATTGCCTCTAGGGCATATTTCCAACCATAAGCCCTACGTTCAAATACAATGGGTGCAAGACAGTTTTGCACATGCGGAATACTCGGGTTAAACTTGACGAGCCTAGCATGTACAGACATGGCCTCGGAACACTGGAGACCGAAAGGTCGAATGTGAATCATATAGTAGATATGATCAACATAGAGATGTTCACCATTGATGACTACTCCATCTCACGTGATGATCGGACATGGTTTAGTTGATTTGGATCACGTGATCATTTAGATGACTCGAGGGATGTCTATCTAAGTGGGAGTTCTTAAGTAATATGATTAATTGAACTTTAATTTATCATGAACTTAGTCTTGATAGTATTTGAAAATTATGTTGTAGATCAATAGCTCGCGATGTAGCTCCCCGTTTATTTTTTATATGTTCCTAGAGAAAAATAAGTTGAAAGATGATAGTAGTAATGATGCGGACTTGGTCCATGATCCGAGGATTATCCTCATTGCTGCACAGAAGAATTATGTCCTTGATGCACCGCTAGGTGACAGACCTATTGCAGGAGCAGATGCATACATTATGAACGTTTGACAAAGCTCGACATGATGACTACTTGATAGTTTAGTGCACCATGCTTTACGGCTTAGAACCAGGACTTCAAAAACGTTTTGAACGCCACGGAGCATATGAGATGTTCCAAGAGATGAAATTGGTATTTCACTCTCATGCCTGTGTCGAGAGGTATGAGACCTCTCACAAGTACTTTTCCTAGAAGATGGAGGAGAATAGCTCAACTAGTGGGAATGTGCTCAGAATGTCTGAGTACTAAAGTCGATTGAATCAAGTGGGAGTTAATCTTCCAGATAAGATAGTGATTGACAGAGTTCTCTAGTCACTATCACCAAGTTACTGGAACTTCGTGATGCACTATAATATGCAAGGGATGGCGAAAACGATTCCCGAGCTCTTCACGATGTTGAAATCGGCGAAGGTAGAAATCAAGAAAGAGCATCAAGTGTTGATGGTTAACAAGACCACTAGTTTCAAGAAAAAGGGCAAAGGGAAAGAAAGGGAACTTCAAGAAGAATGGCAAGCAAGTTGTCACTCCCGTGAAGAAGCCCAAAGCTGAACCCAAGCCTGAAATTGAGTGCTTCTACTGCAAAGGAAATGGTCACTGGAAGCGGAAACTACCCCAAATACTTGGCGGATAAGAAGGATGGCAAAAGTGAACAAAGGTATATGTGATATACATGTTATTGATGTGTACTTTACTAGTGTTCATAGTAACCCCTGGGTATTTGATACCGGTTCAGTTGCTAAGATTAGTAACTCAAAACAGGAGTTGCAGAATGAACAGAGACTAGTTATGGGCGAAGTGACAATGTGTGTTGGAAGTGATTTCAAGGTTGATACAATCACCATCGCACACTCCCTCTACCTTCGGGATTAGTGTTGAACCTAAATGAATGTTATTTGGTGTTTGCGTTGAGCATGAATATGATTAGATCATGTTTATTGCAATACGGTTAATCATTTAAGTCAGAGAATAATTGTTATTCTGTTTACATGAATAAAACCTTCAATGGTCATACACCCAATGTGAATGGTTTATTGAATCTCGATTGTAGTGATACACATATTCATAATACTGATGCCAAAATATGCGAAGTTGATAATGATAGTGCAACATATTTGTGGCACTACCGTTTTGGTCATATTGGTGTAAAGCGCATGAAGAAAATCCATATGGATGGATTTTTGGGATCACTTGATTATGAATCATTTGATTCTTGCGAACCATGCCTCATGGGCAAGATGACTAAAACTCCGTTCTTCAAAACAATGGAGCGAGCCAATGACTTATTGGAAATAATACATACCGATGTATGCGGTCCGATGAGTGTTGAGGCTCGCGGTGGGTATTGTTATTTTCTGACCTTCGCGGATGCTTTGAGCAGATATGGGTATATCTACTTAACGAAACACAAGTGTGAAACATTTGAAAAGTTCAAAGAATTACATAGTGAAGTGGAGAATCATCGTAACAAGAAAATAAAGTTTCTATGATTTGAACGCAGAGGCGAATATTTGAGTTACGAGTTTGGCCTTCATTTAAAACAATGTGGAATAGTTTCACAACTCACGCCACCTGGAACACCACAGCGTAATGGTGTGTCCGAACGTCGTAATCATACTTTATTAGATATGGTGCGATCTATGATGTCTCTTGCCGATTTACCACTGTTGTTTTGGGGTTATGCATTAGAGATAGCTGCATTCACGTTAAATAGGTCACCATCTAAATCCGTTGAGACGACACTGTATGAACTGTGGTTTGGCAAGAAACCTAAGCTGTCATTTCTTAAAATTTGGGGTTGCGATGCTTATGTGAAAAAGCTCCAGCCTGATAAGCTCGAACCCAAATCGGAGAAGTGCATCTTCATAGGATACCCAAAAGAAACTATTGGGTACACCTTCTATCACAGATCCAAAGGCAAGATCTTTGTTGCTAAGAATGGATCCTTTCTAGAGAAGGAGTTTCTCTCGAAAGAAGTGAGTGGGAAGAAAGTAGAACTTGATGAGGTACTTGTACCTTCTCTCAATTTGGAAAGTAGCTCATCAGATAAATCTGTTCCCATGATGCCTACACCAACTAGAGAGGAAGCTAACAATAATGATCATGAAACTTCAGATCAAGTCACTACTGAACCTCGTAGGTCAACCAGAGCACGTTTCGCACCAGAGTGGTATGGTAATCCTGTCCTGGAAGTCATGTTACTAGACCATGACGAACCTACGAACTATGAGGAAGCGATGATGAGCCCAGATTCCGCAAAATGGCTTGAGGCCATGAAATCTGAGATGGGATCCATGTATGAAAACAAAGTATGGACTTTGGTTGACTTGCCCGATGATCGGCAACCATTGAGAATAAATGGATCTTCAAGAGGAAGACGGACGCTGATGGTAGTGTTACTCTCAACAAAGCTCGGATTGTCGCAAAAGGTTTTCGACAAGTTCAAAGTGTTGACTACGATGAGATTTTCTCACTCGTAGCGATGCTTAAGTCTGTCCGAATCATGTTAGCAATTGCCGCATTTTATGAAATCTGGCAAATGGATGTCAAAACTGCATTCCTTAATGGATTTCTTAAAGAAGAGTTGTATATGATACAACCAAAAGATTTTGTCGATCCTAAAGGTGCTAACAAAGTGTGCAAACTCCAGCGATCCATCTATGGACTGGTGCAAGCATCTCGGAGTTGGAATATACGCTTTGATAAGTTGATCAAAGCATATAGTTTTATACAGACTTGCGGTGAAGCCTGTATTTACAATAAAGTGAGTGGGAGCACTACAGCCTTTCTGATAAGTATATGTGAATGACATATTGTTGATCGGAAATGACGTAGAATTTTCTGGAAAGCATAAAGGAGTGTTTGAAAGGGGTTTTTCAAAGAAAGACCTCGGTGCTGCTTACATATTGGGCATCAAGATCTATAGAGATAGATCAAGACGCTTTATAAGACTTTTGATGAGTACATACCTTGATAAGATTTTGAAGGAGTTGAAAATGGATCAGTCAAAGAAGGAATTCTTGCCTGAGTTGTAAGGTATGAAGTTCAGTAAGATTCAAAACCCGACCATGAAAGAAGATAGAAAGAGAATGAAAGTCATTCCCTATGCCTCGGCCATAGGTTCTATAAAGTATGCCATGTTGTATACCAGACCTATTGTGTACCTTGCCATGAGTTTGGCAAGGGGATACAATAGTGATCCATGAGTAGATCACTGGACAGCGGTCAAAATTATCCTTAGGTACCTAAAGAGGACTAAGGAAATGTTTTATCGATTATGGAAGTGACAAAGAGTTCGTCGTAAAGGGTTACGTCGATGCAAGCTTTGACACTAATCCGGATGACTCCGAGTCTCAATCTGGATGCATATTGAAAGTGGGAGCAATTAGCTAGAGTAGCTCCATGCAGAGCATTCTAGACATAAAAATTTGCAAAATACAAACGTATCAGAATGTGGCAGACCCATTGACTAAACCTCTCTCACAAGCAAAACATGATCACACCTTAGCACTCTTTGGGTGTTAATCACATGGTGATGTGAACTAGATTACTAACTCTAGTAAACCCTTTGAGTGTTGGTCACATCGCGATGTGAACTATGGCTGTTAATGTAACACCCATGATGCGGCTATATCTCTCACGTGTCGAGGCACGACTTAGAGGAATAACCGCATTGTAGGTTTTGTCGCAAGAAGGGTCATCTTCACACAATCCCATGTAATGAACAAGAATGGGATAAAGAGTTGGCTTACAATCGCCACTTCACACAAATAACAAGTTAAACATACATCATCCAGAGTACAAACAAGGTCCGACTACGGAACCAAAATAAAAGAAGACAACCCCAAATGCTAAATCCCCGATCGTCCCAACTGGGCTCCACTACTGATCAATAGGAAACGAAACATAGTAACGACCAAGGTCCTCGTCGAACTCCCACTTGAGTTCGGTAGCATCGCTTGCACTGGTATCATCGGCACCTGCAACTGTTTTGGTAGAATCTGTGAGTCACGAGGACTCAGCAATCTCACACCCGCGAGATCAAGACTATTTAAGCTTATAGGAAGGATGGGGTAATGAGGTGGAGCTGCAGCAAGCACTAAGCAAATATGGTGGCAAACATACGCAAATAAGGGCGAGAAGAGAAGCAACGCAACGGTCGAGAAGCTAGAAGTGATCAAGAAGTGATCCTGAAGCTACTTAAGTTCATACATAACCCAAACCGTGTTCACTTCCCGGACTCCGCCGAAAAGAGACCATCACGGCTACACACGCGGTTGATGTATTTTAATTAAGTCAAGTGTCAAGTTCTCTACACCCGGACATTAACAAATTCCCATCTGCCACATAACCGCGGGCACGGCTCTCGAAATTTTATACCCTGCAGGGGTGTCCCAACTTAGCCCATCACAAGCTCTCACGATAAACGAAGGATATTCCTTCTCTCAGGAAGACCCGATCAGTCTCGGAATCCCGGTTTACAAGACATTTCGACAATGGTAAAACAAGACCAGCAAAGCCGCCCGAATGTGCTGACAAATCCCGATATGAGCTGCACATATCTCGTTCTCAGGGCACATCGGATGAGCCAGACGTCGGGTTGGCATAGACCCTGGTTGCCCAGGGGGCGCCGGACATCGCTCGGTTTGGACCAGCACTTGGAGAAGCACTGGCCCGGGGGGCTAAAATAAAGATGACCCTCGGGAGCGCGACTCCCAAGGGAAAAGAAGTAGGTGATAGGCAAATGGTAAAACCAAGGTTGGGCCTTGCTGGAGGAGTTTTATTCAAAGCGAACTGTCAAGGGGTTCCCATAACACCCAACCGCGTAAGGAACGCAAAATCAAGGAACATAACACCGGTATGACGGAAACTAGGGCGGCAAGAGTGGAACAAAACACCAAGCATAAGGTCGAGCCTTCCACCCTTTACCAAGTATATAGATGCATTAATTAAATAAGAGATATTGTGATATCCCAACATAAACATAATCCAACATGGAGCAAACTTAATCTTCACCTGCAACTAAAAACGCTATAAGAGGGGCTGAGCAAAAAGCGGTAACATAGCCAAACAATGGTTTGCTAGGAAGGGTGACAAAGGTTAGAGGTGGTTTCATGGCAATTTGGGGGGCTTGAAGAGCAAGTGATAGGTAGCGCGGCATAGCAATAGAGTGAACAACTAGCAAGCAAAGATAGAAGTGATTTCGAGGGTATGGTCATCTTGCCTGAGATCCCACAAGGAAGAAGAACGAGTCCATGAAGAAGACAAACGGACATAGTCGAACGAACCCTCACAACTCCGGAACGAAACCGAAGCTAACGAGAGAAGCAAACCGGAAAGAAGCAAACAACATGGTAAACATCCATCACATACACAAGGCATGATGCACAAACAAGTATGATGCATGTCCGGTTTAAAAGAGGCATGGCATGGCAAAATGCAACAAACAATACTACAAATTAAGTGGAGCTCAATATGCAACGAGTTGCATATTGACAAAACACCACATCAATTATTTAGTTAACTCTCGGTTATGCTACACATCAATATTAAATGTTGGTTAACATGGCAAGAGATGAAGCATAATAAAACTATCTATTTAAGCAAGTTTAAATGAGGCCGGAAACAACAAACAACGATTCCGAAAAATCCCCATGTCCATATTTTAGATTTGGTATTGTTCTATCCTAAAGCATATTTTAGAGTTGTTAAACATGCAAAGTAATGCTACCATGCTAATCTATGCATTTTTTCACCCAATTTACATAAAAAGTTTATTTAAATTGGAGCTACGGTTATATAGTTATGAAATAAATCATTTTAACATGACATTTATACAAATTAAAACAAACAGCAAGTTGAAACATTTTTAACATGAATGAAAGTAGCATATTATGAAACTAGATGAAATTCTAAGCATTTTACGTGTTTAAATCGTTTTAAACCGATGCACGGTTTGTTAGTTATTAGATGCAGGAACATGAGGGTGCAATCTGTAAATATGCAGTTTTTGGACTAATAGGAAAATCGCAGCGCACAGGAAAAAACATATCGGGCCGCATGGGCCAGCTGCTGCGAGCGCTGCACGCGGGTGGGTTTCGGTGGGCTTCTCACCTCCGGCCAGATCTGGCCTGCTGGCGGGACGCAGGCGCTGGGCCTTGGCGCGGGTCGCGGTCAACGCCCTTGAGGCAGGGGACGAGCGCTGCTTGACCTGAAGCAGGGGAAGCAGGGGCGCGGGAATCCAGCGATGCGGAGCTCCGGGAAGAAGATGGCAGCGGTTCTGGCGTGCATCCACGCCGATCCGGACGGTGGCAGCTCCCTGGGCAAGAGAGAGAGAAATTAGAGGGAGCGACAGACAGGAAGGAACGAGAGGAGGAGAAGGATGGGCAGAGGCACGGCGACCTGCGGTGCTCCAATGTCGCGCTCGCCGGCGCGGCGGAGGAGGCCAGGATGGTAAGGTCGCCGGGGCCCTGGGCGGTGGAGGTCGTTCCCGGCGGCGGGCTTGACGGATCGAGGCAGGAGAAGGCCCTGGGCGGCCATGGCTGCATTTGAAGATAGGGAGGGACATGTGTGAGGAGAGAGAGAGAGATAGAGAAAGAAAGGGAAGGGTCAGCGGCGTGGATCTCACCGGAGGGTGCACGGGAGGAGAGGTGGAGACCCGGCAAAGTGGCTGTGGAGGTCAAGGCAGGGGCGAGGTCAAACTCGAAGCAGAGGAGGTCGCAGGCGGGCGACGCAGCAGAGGAGCTCGACGCGGAGTCTTGGGGCTCCGGCGAGGTGGCGAGGTTCGGCAACGACGGGGATGACCGGCTGAGCTGCTGCTCCGGTTGGCGTGGCAGCGAGGCAAGGAAGCTCGTGCTCCTTGGCGACGGGAGGCTCAGGGCATGAGCAGGGGAGACTGGGCTTGGAGGCGAAGCGCTCGATCCACTCGGGATCGAGATGCTCGGGCGGCTGCACGAAAAACCAGGGATCTGGTCGGAGGCTGCGGTAGGTGGGGATGGATCCCGAGAAGGAGAGCGGCGGTGGCGCGGATGGGACTGGGTAGACTAGGTTTAGGATAGGTTGCTTTATATAGAAAGTGGACTAGGCTTAGGGGTTAATCTGAATCCTTCGATCGAAATCGAGCGGTAGAATAAATGGCTTAGGGGAGTCCAACAAAGAACCGAGGATATTAGAGGGATGTTTGGGGATGATTCGGACCCATCGGTCGTGACCGTGCGGTTCGGATTCGGGGAAGTTTCGGACGAGCAAGCGAGGGGTTCGAGCATTGAGCAAAGAGATTAAGTGGCCAGACAAGAGGGACTCGAAAAACCCGGTTGGTCTCGGAACGGACAACAGAGAGACGTGGCAACTACGAACGAACTAAGAGTTTTAAAACATGATGGCAACGAAGTGCCGATGCAATGCGAATGATGCGATGATGAATGCAACACACAAATAAAACACACAGCAATAACAGAAACATGGAAGGCATCTGAAGCGTCAATCTCGGGGCGTCACAACACTCCTCCACTTACAAGAGATCTCGTCCCGAGATCTAAGGATGGCACCAGAGCGAAGCGGATGAGGAAGACGTAAAACAAGTTGCTTCTTTGACAAACGAGTGAAACCCACAAACCTTGAGAGGTTGAACAAATCGAAAGAAAGAATACAATGGAGGTGAACGAGATTGCAAACACTGCGTTAGCAGAGAAGAACAAAGAACATGATGAGAACCAAGAGCTTAGGGGACAAGATAGATTTTGAAGCCACTCCGGTTAAAACAAGATAGAGTAGGATTAAGAATGATATAATTTGGACAGCACTCCGACTGAAAATGGAAGGAATTAACATGAACTTGAGAAGATTGGATGATACTTGATGAAATCAACAACACACTGCCTCCAGAAGTATTGAAAAATGGCACAAGGGGTAAGAAAGATTTCAGACCGCACTCTGGTTGAGGAAGGAGGCAAAACTTGATAAGATGAGAGAGCTCGAATGAAAATACGACACTCCGGTTAAATGGATAAGCAAGGAAAAGAACATGATCTCCAAAATGAGATGATGGGTCGAAGAAAACATCACAATGCCTTCGGGGCAAATGAAAGAGTGGAATCAAGAGACAGAGAAGAGAACAACAACTTCTATCACAATTGAATTTGAAAGAGCCTCCTTAAAAAGAAGGATTGAACGGTGTTGTTGGAAAACCAACAACGAAAAGAATAAGCTTGTAGTGGACTTATGGAAACATCTCAACATTATGAGGTGACAAACGGCCACTAAAGGAAGCCATTGATTTGAGTGAGAGCACCAAGGCGATGAAAAACTTCTTTCACCAAGAGGATAGGAGAAAACTTGGATCATTGATAAGCACCATAATAGCAACATTCCTTAGGGAAGGCTTTAGGTGAAACATGACACAAGATAAATCCAACAAAGAGATTGGTGGATTTAAAATATCTCATTCTTGACAACATGTGAATCATGAAACACGAACTCAAATTGTCAAGAATGACATAACACCACCTCAAAAGATAAGAGAGAAAAAATTGCACTTCGGAATGCAAGATGAAGAATGCTTGAACTCCTCAAAACAAACATGTGTTGAGCACCATTTTTATTTTAGAGTATAGCTTGACGGATCTTGACTCCGAGAGAAATCTTGAAGAACAATTGAAGAATGAAAGGAATCCTTGACGAAGCACCATGTAGAGCTCCATGAAGAACTCCGGTAAACAAAAGGATGATAGAAAGAAAGAGAAGTTGACAACACAAGGTGAAGCCTTGTGATGATTTAGATGGAGCTTCGCGATGAGATAATGCGGAAAACTTGGAACTCCGAAAGAAGATGAACACATATAACTGAGAAATTGATATCACTACGAACTCCGGAAGAAGGAATTAATCACTTGGATGAAACAAGAACAAGAATTATGTTATCATATCCTTCATCAATTTATATTGATGACAAAGCAACGGATTTGGCATACTACTTATTCTCGTAGAAGGGATTAAGATAGATATAGCGCAAACTTGATAAAAGTCTTCAACGATCCACCGGTAGGATTTGGAATGAACGAATGAATTGATATGATAGCCAAGGAAGAGAACTATTGAATGAACCACCGTAAGAATTGGAAATGAAAGTAGCAAAGGCGCAATTCACCGGGAATTAGAAAACGAATAAAGATACTTGACAGAATTTAAATACGTGAGAACGTAGAGATCACGAGCTGATTAGAGAATACTTGAATGATGCACCGGTAAGATTTGGAGAACAGGAGCTGAAAGCTGAGAATGAGGAATTATGAAATGATGGCCTTCAGAGGAAAAAAAATGGAAACAACTCATGAAATGCTCCGGATCGGTATGAAAAGAATTCTCACAATTGAAAACAATTATGAGAGGATGGCATCAAGCTTGTACTTCGCATCTTTGGAAGAACGGGTAAGATTGAAGAGAAACTCTTCTTCGGTCTTCAAAATCCGAGAATGACGACAAGAAACACCACCATGAATTGTTGAACCACTCCGGAATGAAAATTAGAAAGGTTGAACCAATGATGAAAAGAATTTGAAAGCTCTTGGAGAAAGACATTTGACTGATGAGAATTCATTCTTACGTCAAACTTCGAAATGAATTTTAGAAGCTCTGGGAAAATTAGAAGAGTCGGGTAAGATCCTGGGAAAAGACCTATGGGTTAGGGCCCACTCAAAAGAACCACCGTTGAACGATTGATTGGAAAGAGAGATTGCACCGGTTGAATTAAATGGCTTGAATGAGATAGCATCCTCAAAATAACTTGAGTGAATTGAGAATGGAAACTTGAATCTTCTGAGATATCTTCATCACTCCGGAACAATTGAATAGCGAGAAGTGGATGATTAAGAGGTGCACCGGTACGAGAAAAACATTTGAAACGAGGAAAAGATATGATCGATAAAGCTTGAATTTAATCCACTGGAGAAGAAAGAGAACGAATAATGATGAAGTTAAGGCTCTGTTAGTATCTTCCTGAGAGTCACCGGATAAGAACATTGACGGAAGAGAATGGAGAGACTTCCCATCTATAAGATGGATACTTGATTAAGAAATATGAGTCCTTGAAGAAAAAGGGTGGGAAGGCGGGGAAAACAAAGACAACTTGGGACGGATGAAGCAAACACCGTTGCAAAGAACTGAGAATTGATCTCGCGAATGTTGAAATGATCGGATCCACTTGAAAAAGAGCACGTCGGTTGGAAAAGAATTGGCATGACAATCTCAATGATCAAGAAGGATTTGGTATTCACATAGAAGTATGAGAACACCGCTTAGGAAAGGTATGGACTCAACAATTGACTTCGAAGCAACTCGAATACCACAACTTAAAACAAAACAAAAGATTGGCTCGCAGAATAAGCCGGAACAAACATATGATAGAGATTTCGTCCGAAGTTTTCGTGGTGGGGCCCACACGGGCTCGATCGTACAGCACCATCATGTACAAGGCAGTGCACATGACATACGAAGCGTCCCCGAGCAGCATAGCCAAGGACTTTTTAAGACACTACGAGACCACTGTAAAACCAACCGTGGATAGGCGGACCACTAGACGTCGAACCCCAATCTCATATCATGCATCTGTCGGAAAGATATCCTAGGAGCTACTTGAATTCCCACTTATAAACTCCCGAAACTTTCTGGTTATGCAATCAGGTGTTGGGGATACAGGGGACGCAATATATCTCACCCAAACTAACAATACCTAGATCCAGCTGTATCCATCCTTCAACACATAACCAAGAAACCTTCGGAAATCATTTACCTCAACCATCGAAAAGCATCCGTTATACGAGTTATGGCAATACTCCCGAACTCCCGCCCCAGTACTGGGTGGCGTCAAGGTGATCTCACCAACAACTGCATAAAAGAGATTTTCGATGTCGGCGAAACTCAGGTATTCCAGAACTGCAACGATAAAATTGTGATGACAACACCTCGGAGGTCAACTCCCCGGGACACTGCCACAACCCCTAAATGTCAGGAGGCACCAAGAACAATGTTCTCATCACAAAACCATCGGAACGATTCCAAGATACCCGCGTGATCCTAAATTTTTTTTAGTGAAATTTGAGGAGAGGAAAGACATAACATCTACGTCAGGAGACCTCACCAGAGCGACGAAGGGGCAGAGGAGTAAAAAGAATCCTACTCTCCGATATATATAATCCTAAGACTCAAAAAAAATTTGTTCTAGACTCAACAACGTCAGCGATTCGATCAAGCAGGGGGCTCCTAAGTCGGGGATGGCTCTGATTACCAACTTGTAACACCCACGATGCGGCTATATCTCTCACGTGTCGAGGCACGACTTAGAGGAATAACCGCATTGTAGGTTTTGTCGCAAGAAGGGTCATCTTCACACAATCCCATGTAATGAACAAGAATGGGATAAAGAGTTGGCTTACAATCGCCACTTCACACAAATAACAAGTTAAACATACATCATCCAGAGTACAAACAAGGTCCGACTACGGAACCAAAATAAAAGAAGACAACCCCAAATGCTAGATCCCCGATCGTCCCAACTGGGCTCCACTACTGATCAACAGGAAATGAAACATAATAACGACCAAGGTCCTCGTTGAACTCCCACTTGAGTTCGGTAGCATCGCCTGCACTGGTATCATCGGCACCTGCAACTGTTTTGGTAGAATCTGTGAGTCACGAGGACTCAGCAATCTCACACCCGCGAGATCAAGACTATTTAAGCTTATAGGAAGGATGGGGTAATGAGGTGGAGCTGCAGCAAGCACTAAGCAAATATCGTGGCTAACATACGCAAATAAGGGCGAGAAGAGAAGCAACGCAACGGTCGAGAAGCTAGAAGTGATCAAGAAGTGATCCTGAAGCTACTTACGTTCATACATAACCCAAACCGTGTTCACTTCCCGGACTCCGCCGAAAAGAGACCATCACGGCTACACACGCGATTGATGTATTTTAATTAAGTCAAGTGTCAAGTTCTCTACAGCCGGACATTAACAAATTCCCATCTGCCACATAACCGCGGGCACGGCTCTCGAAAGTTTATACCCTGCAGGGGTATCCCAACTTAGCCAATCACAAGCTCTCACGGTCAACGAAGGATATTCCTTCTCCCGGGAAGACCCGATCAGTCTCGGAATCCCGGTTTACAAGACATTTCAACAATGGTAAAACAAGACCAGCAAAGCCGCCCGAATGTGCCGACAAATCCAGATAGGAGCTGCACATATCTCGTTCTCAGGGCACACCGGATGAGCCAGACGTCGGGTTGGCATAGACCCTGGTTGCCCAGGGGGCGCCGGACATCGCCCGGTTTGGACCAGCACTTGGAGAAGCACTGGCCCGGGGGGGCTAAAATAAAGATGACCCTCGGGAGCGCGACTCCCAAGGGAAAAGAAGTAGGTGATAGGCAAATGGTAAAACCAAGGTTGGGCCTTGCTGGAGGAGTTTTATTCAAAGCGAACTGTCAAGGGGTTCCCATAACACCCAACCGCGTAAGGAACGCAAAATCAAGGAACATAACACCGGTATAACGGAAACTAGGGCGGCAAGAGTGGAACAAAACACCAAGCATAAGGCCGAGTCTTCCACCCTTTACCAAGTATATAGATGCATTAATTAAATAAGAGATATTGTGATATCCCAACATAAACATAATCCAACATGGAGCAAACTTCATCTTCACCTGCAACTAACAATGCTATAAGAGGGGCTGAGCAAAAAGCGGTAACATAGCCAAACAATGGTTTTCTAGGAAGGGTGACAAAGGTTAGAGGTGGTTTCATGGCAATTTGGGGGGCTTGAAGAGCAAGTGATAGGTAGTGCGGCATAGCAATAGAGCGAACAACTAGCAAGCAAAGATAGAAGTGATTTCGAGGGTATGGTCATCTTACCTGAGATTCCGCAGGGAAGAAGAACAAGTCCATGAAGAAGACAAACGGACATAGTCGAACGAACCCTCACAACTCCGGAACGAAACCGAAGCTAACGAGAGAAGCAAATCGGAAAGAAGCAAACAACATGGTAAACATCCATCACATACACAAGGCATGATGCACAAACAAGTATGATGCATGTCCGGTTTAAAAGAGGCATGGCATGGCAAAATGCAACAAACAATACTACAAATTAAGTGGAGCTCAATATGCAACGAGTTGCATATTGACAAAACACCACATCAATTATTTAGTTAACTCTCGGTTATGCTACACATCAATATTAAATGTTGGTTAACATGGCAAGAGATGAAGCATAATAAAACTATCTATTTAAGCAAGTTTAAATGAGGCCGGAAACAACAAACAACGATTCCAAAAAATCCCCATGTCCATATTTTAGATTTGGTATTGTTCTATCCTAAAGCATATTTTAGAGTTGTTAAACATGCAAAGTAATGCTACCATGTTAATCTATGCATTTTTTACCCAATTTACATAAAAAGTTTATTTAAATTGGAGCTACGGTTATATAGTTATGAAATAAATCATTTTAACATGGCATTTATACAAATTAAAACAAATAGCAAGTTTAAACATTTTTAACATGAATGAAAGTAGCATATTATGAAACTAGATGAAATTCTAAGCATTTTACGTGTTTAAATCGTTTTAAACCGATGCACGGTTTGTTAGTTATTAGATGCAGGAACATGAGGGTGCAATCTGTAAATATGCAGTTTTTGGACTAATAGGAAAATCGCAGCGCACAGGAAAAAACATATCGGGCCGCATCTACTGAACTGGGCCAGCTGTTGCGAGCGCTGCAGCGGGTGGGTTTCGATGGGCTTCTCACCTCGGGCCAGATCTGGCCTGCTGGCTGGACGCAGGCGCTGGGCCTTGGCGCAGGTCGCGGTCAACGCCCTTGAGGCAGGGGACGAGCGTTGCGAGCGCTGCTTGACCTGAAGCAGGGGACGCAGGGGAAGCAGGGGCGCGGGACTCCTGCGACGCGGAGCTCCAGGAAGAAGATGGCAGCGGTTGTGGCGTGCATCCACGCCGATCCGAACGGTGGCAGCTCCCTGGGCAAGAGAGAGAGAAATTAGAGGGAGCGACAGACAGGAAGGAACAGGAGGAGGAGAAGGATGGGCAGAGGCACGGCGACCTGCGGTGCTCCAATGTCGCGCTCGCCGGCGCGGCGGAGGAGGCCAGGACGGTAAGGTCGCCGGGGCCCTGGGCGATGGAGGTCGTTCCCGGCGGCGGGCTTGACGGATCGAGGCAGGAGAAGGCCCTGGGCGGCCATGGCTGCATTTGAAGATAGGGAGGGACATGTGTGAGGAGAGAGAGACAGAGAAAGAAAGGGAAGGGTCAGCGGCGTGGATCTCACCGGAGGGTGCACGGGAGGAGAGGTGGAGACCTGGTGAAGTGGCTGCGGAGGTCGAGGCAGGGGCGAGGTCAAACTCAAAGCAGAGGAGGTCGCAGGCGGGCGACGCAGCAGAGGAGCTTGACGCGGGGTCTTGGGGCTCCGGCGAGGTGGCGAGGTTTGGCAACGACGGGGATGACCGGCTGAGCTGCTGCTCCGGTTGGCGTGGCAGCGAGGCAAGGGAGCTCGTGCTCCTTGGCGACGGGAGGCTCGGGGCATGAGCAGGGGAGACTGGGCTTGGAGGCGAAGCGCTCGATCCACTCGGGATCGAGATGCTCGGGCGGCTACATGGAAAACCAGGGATCTGGTCGGAGGCTGCGGTAGGTGGGGATGGATCCCGAGAAGGAGAGCGGCGGCGGCGCGGATGGGACTGGGTAGACTAGGGTTAGGATAGGTTGGTTTATATAGAAGGTGGACTAGGCTTAGGGGTTAATCTGAATCCTTCGATCGAAATCGAGCGGTAGAATAAATGGCTTAGGGGAGTCCAACAAAGAATCGAGGATATTAGAGGGATGTTTGGGGATGATTCGGACCCATCGGTCGTGACCGTTCAGTTCGGGTTCGGGGAAGTTTCGGACGAGCAAGCGAGGGGTTCGAGCATTGAGCAAAGAGATTAAGTGGCCAGACAAGAGGGACTCGAAAAACCCGGTTGGTCTCGGAACGGACAACAGAGAGACGCGGCAACTACGAACGAACTAAGAGTTTTAAAACATGACGGCAACGAAGTGCCGATGCAATGCGAATGATGCGATGATGAATGCAACACACAAATAAAACACACGGCAATAACAAAAACATGGAAGGCATCTGAAGCGTCGGTCTCAGGGCTTCACAGTTAATCACATGGTGATGTGAACTATTGGTGTTAAATCACATGGCGGTGTGAACTAGATTATTGACTCTAGTGCAAGTGGGAGACTGAAGGAAATATGCCCTAGAGGCAATAATAAAGTTGTTATTTTATATTTTCTTATATCATGATAAATGTTTACTATTCATGCTAGAATTGTATTAACCGGAAACTTGATATATGTGTGGATACATAGGCAAAACACCGTGTCCCTAGTAAGCCTCTACTAGACTAGCTCGTTAATCAAAGATGGTTAAGTTTCCTAACCATAGACATGTGTTGTCATTTGATGAACGGGATCACATCATTAGGAGAATGATGTGATGGACAAGACCCTTCCATTAGCTTAGCATAATGATCGTTAAGTTTTATTGTTATTGCTTTCTTCATGACTTATACATATTCCTTTAACTATGAGATTGTGCAACTCCCGGATACCGGAGGAATACCTTGTGTGCTATCAAACGTCACAACGTAACTGGGTGATTATAAAGATGCTCTATAGGTATCTCCGTAGGTGTTTGTTGGGTTGGCATAGATCGAGATTAGGAATTGTCACTCCGAGTATTGGAGAGGTATCTCTGGGCCCTCTTGGTAATGCACATCATAATAAGCCTTGCAAGCAATGTGACTAATGAGTTAGTTACGGGATGATGCATTACGGAACGAGTAAAGAGACTTGTCGGTAACAAGATTGAACTAGGTATGAAGATACTGACGATTGAATCTCGGGCAAGTAACATACCGATGACAAAGGGAATAACGTATGTTGTCATTATGGTACGACCGATAAAGATCTTTGTAGAATATGTGGGAACCAATATGAGCATCCAGGTTCCGTTGTTGGTTATTGACTGGAGAGGTGTCTCGGTCATGTCTACATAGTTCTCAAACCCGTAGGGTCCGCACGCTTAACGTTCGATGAAGATTTTGTATTATATGAGTTATGTGATTTGGTGACCGAATGTTGTTCGGAGTTCCGGATGAGATCATGGACATGACGAGGAGTCTCTAAATGGTTGAGAGGTAAAGATTGATATATTGGATGATAGTATTCGGACACTGGAAGTGTTTCGGATTGTATCGGGTACATATCGGAGTATCGGGGGGTTACCGGAACCCCCAAGGGGAAGATATGGGCCATAGGAGGGAGGCACACTAGCCCACAAAAGGGTGGCGCACCCCCCACAAGGGAGGAGTATGAATTGGACTAGGGGAGGGGGCGGCGCCCCCCTTTCCTTCTCCCTCTCTCTCCTTCCCCCTTCCCCCACGGGTAAAATGAAGGTGGGGGCTGAATCCTACTAGGAGCCCGTAGGACTCCTCCTACTTGGGGCGCGCCTAGGGCCGGCATCCTCCCCTCTCCCTCCTTTATATACGGGGGTGGGGGCGCCTCTAACACACATCAATTGTTCCAAGCCGTGTGCGGCGCCCCCTCCACAGTTTACTCCTCCGGTCATATTCACGTAGTGCTAAGGCGGAGCCCTGCACGGATCACTTCACCATCACCGTCACCACACCGTCGTACTGACGGAACTCTCCCTCGACACTTTGCTGGATCAAGAGTTCGAGGGACGTCATCGAGCTGAATGTGTGCAGAACTCGGAGGTGACGTACATTCGGTGCTTGATCGGTTGGATCAAGAAGACGTTCGACTACATCAACCGCGTTAAACAAACGCTTCTGCTTTCGGTCTACGAGGGTACGTGGACACACTCTCCCCCTCTCGTTGCTATGCATCTCCTAGATAGATCTTGCGTGAGCGTAGGATTTTTTTTGAAATTGCATGCTACGTTCTCCAACAGGGTCATCATGCCCGTTTCATCGAGAACGGAATGGTAAGTACTACGATCAAAATATTGAACCAAAGTTTTCGGATTGGTAAACTAAGATACCAACTTTTGGCGTCCACTTTTTGACAGATGCTCCAGCCACTGCGCATGAGGGGTCACACGAATGCCGTGAAGATGGAGTACGACGAGCGCTACACGCCGTACTTCAGGAGAGCCCGACTACTTGGTTTCGTCCTGCAGTTCAAGCGTCAGCCGCCGACGCTCGTCCGCCCAGCTCTCACGGCTTTGAATGACCAGTGGCAACCCAAGACACATAGCTTCCATCTCCCATGCGGGGAGATGATGGTGACCCTCGGGGATTGGGGGATGATAACAACCCTACTGATCGAGGGTCATGCACTCACCGGGCGAGTGGAAAGGACCAACTGGAAGCAGAGGGTTACCACCCTCATCGGCGACTGCCCCAATGCTAAGGGTAACCGGACATCCGGTGTATCGCTGCCTGGATCCTGAACAACTGGAAGAAATGCCCAGTAAATGCCGATGAGGGTACGGTGGAGCAGTACGTGACGGCCTACATGTGGTACCTTCTCACATAGGTCGTGTTTCTAGACTGCTCCAGGAACTCTGCCCTTTGGTCGTATCTCTTCTTCCTCGCCGACTGGGATGCAGGGTACAGTTGGGGGACCGTTGATGACCCACAAGTATAGGGGATCTATCGTAGTCCTTTCGATAAGTAAGAGTGTCAAACCCAACGAGGAGCAGAAGGAAATGATAAGCAGTTTTCAGCAAGGTATTCTCTGCAAGCACTGAAATTATAGGTAACATATAGTTTTGTGATAGGGTAATTTGTAACGATCAACAAGTAACAAAAGTAAATAAAGTGCAGCAAGGTGGCCCAATCCTTTTTGTAGCAAAGGACAAGCCTGGACAAACTCTTATATAGAGAAAAGCGCTCCCGAGGACACATGGGAATTATCGTCAAGCTAGTTTTCATCACGTTCATATGATTCGCGTTTGGTACTTTGATAATTTGATATGTGGGTGGACCGGTGCTTGGGTGCTGCCCTTACTTGACATAGCATCCCCTTATGATTAACCCCTATTGCCAGCATCCGCAACTACAAAAGAAGTATTAAGGTAAACCTAACTGTTGAGGATATAGACCTGGGGGTCACCCGCCAGGAGGGCCGGGTTACTCCAAGGATCATTACCAGAAGCCCGGAGCTAAGTTTCAGGATAATGGGCCAGAGATGGGCTGAGACCCGGATATGGCTTAAGGCCCGTAGTTACAATCATTGTTATAGTAGACTTGTAGTGTAAGGCAAGTATTGTTTTAGAGCCCGAGCCGGACACTCTTATGAGCCGGCTCGGGACTCTAAGGGCTGCTGGGCGTCAGCCTCCCTATATAAAGGGACGACCCGGCAGCGGTTTGGGGACGACAACAATCTCTCCGAGAGCCGGGATAAGTGTTTAGTTCCCTGGCGATCGTAACCCTAATCAATAACACCTCGAACTGGACGTAGGCTTTTACCTTCACCGTAAGGGGCCGAACCAGTATAAACCCTCGTGTTCCTTGTCCCGCATAACCCCTTCAAGCTTCCTAGTTGCGATGGCTCCACGATTAAGTCCTAGCCCAAGGACATCTGCCGTGACAATTCCACGACAGTTGGCGCCCACCGTGGGGCGAGCGCACGGTGGATTTGAGTTCTTGAAGGGCAGCTTTGAAGGGCTCAAGGGATACGCTGTGGGCCAGATGACCGAGAGTCGTCGCGGCAGGCTCTACATCGACGACGCGGACTGGGGCCCCGACGCCGGCTCAGTGGAGTACGGGTACCGGGTCCCCTTTGGCGGAATTCATGTCTTCATTGGCAAGATTGGTGAGCCGGGCCCCGAGCCGGGTCTCTGCGCCGATCTCATCGAAACGGCTCAGCGCGCCCGATCCGCCCGGGCCCGGCCTGCCTTAAAACGCGCTTTTGTGGGATGCATCCATGGAAAGCCCTCCGATCCATCTGGGTCTGGGGATGAGGCGGCCGCCGGCTCTGACGGCGAGTCGGCCGCTGATGAGTCAAACTCGTTGTACCAACTTCAAGATGGCAGGCTCATGAGTTATTCCGATGGCAACAGTATTCCGGACCTTTTTGAGCCGCCAAGTCAGGTCGGAGTTTTTATGGCTGGTACGCAGCCTGTTCAGAACCCCGCTACCGGATCAGAAAATCCGGAGCCTTCCCCGCCTCAGGTGCTGATGGATCTCACAGATAAGATGACGGCCCTGTTAACTGCCACGGTTGACCCGGCAGATCAAGCCCAGCATGACGCGGAGGTGGCACAGTTAAAATTGGATCTGATGAAAGCAAAAGAGGATCTTGCAGCAGAAGGGATCAGGCTGGCGGCGGAGCGGGCGGCTCTCGACGCCCGGGCTCAGTTGATTCAGGCGCAGTCCTTCCAACTCACGATGGATCAGAACGCGGCCAACGAGGTCATGAGAAGGAGGCATCAGAAGGCCCAGTCTCGACTCCCGCCGGTTTACGATCCGCGCAATCTATTCAACACGCCGGGTGCGGGATCCAGTAACCCACCAGGTGTCATTGCGCCCGGGTCGGGACCCCTTATTCAGCCACTAGTAATGGGGCCTCCCCAGGCGCCCCCTGCCCCGCCTCAGTATGTGCCAATACCCCCGGGTCGTTACGATAACCCGCTGGAGAACATGGTAGCAGCGGCAGCACGACTGGCGGCTCTTCCCGTTGACGGCAATTCTCCGGCAGCCGTGGAAACCCGCCGGGTCAGGGAACTCCTGCAGACGGCCCTAGCGCAGCAAGAGGCGTACTCCTACAGCCGGGACAGGATCCACTCAACTCCTCGCCCAGGCCAGAGCCCAAGCTACAGCCGGCACATGGTCTCGGCGACCGGCTCAAGTAATGTCCGACGCCATGGCCCGGCTCATGTTGGAACCTTCTACGCCGCAGACCAAGCACGGCAAGAGGCGGAGCAGGTGCCGCAGTTGACGGCTTATCAGACCCCCCCGGCTTATCCAACGGCGTCCGTTGATGTGGGTATTTCTACCAGGACCGGGGGTGTCCCTTGTTTGGTGCCGGCCATCCGTAATGAACGTTTACCTAAGGATTTCAAGGGCCCTAGGAAGGTGCCTAACTATACAGCTGACTTACAGCCTGCGGCCTGGATTGAGAGTTATGAGATGGCCATGGAACTGCTAGAGGTCAGCGAGGCGGCCATGGCCAAATATTTCACCATGATGTTAGATGGAACTGCCCGCACGTGGTTAAAAGGGCTGCCACCGAACTCCATTGGGTCCTGGACCGAGCTGAAGGCCCGGTTCATTCAAAACTTCAAGGATACCTGTAGGCAGTCTATGTCAATTGTGGATTTGACTAACTGTAAGCAGCAGGAGGGCGAGTCCACGACCCATTGGGTTCGCCGGGTCAAGGAGATCATACATTCATCAGATAAGATGGACGCCGGCTCTGCAGTCTTGATGTTAGAACAGAATTGTCGTTTTGTGCCCCTAAAGATGAAGCTTGGGCGGCTTAAACGTGACTGCACGGATATGGGTACACTAATGGCGGCTCTTGTCAAATACGCTGATTCCGATGGTACCAAGGATCCCCCTTCAGATGATGAAAGGACAGGGAAGGGAAAGAAGAACGGCAATGGAAAGAGCCCTCAGTTTAACCCGGGGAATCAAGGAGGAGGCAAGCGCAAGGCCGATGACAGCCTGGAGTTCGTAGCCAACACCCAAGGCAACAACCAGCGACGCAAGGGGAGGCCCCCTCCCCGAGGCGGCGGGTCAGGACCTTCTCTGGAGCAGCTGTTGAATGAACCTTGTCCGAGACATGGCTCTAGAGAGAAGCCAGCGACTCATCTGTGGAAGGATTGTGCTATCATGAAGGCCTTTAAAAACTACAATGGCCCGGGCGGCGGCCCAGGCGCAGGCGGCTCCGGCGCTGGCGGCTCTCATGGCCCGGGTGGCGGGTCAAATTCCGGTCCTCAGAACGGTCAAGGGGGCTTCAATCAACAGTCTGGTCAGGGTCATCAACAGCAACAGGGGGGTTATCAGACCAACCCGAAGCAACTTAGCGGTGGACAGTATCACGTGTTCACCACTAGTTTGTGCAAACGAGACGAGAAGCTTCACAAGAGGGCTGTTAATTCTGTTGAGCCGGCGGTTCCACGCTACTTACGGTGGTCGGAGCAGCCCATAGTGTGGAGTAGGGAGGATCACCCTCCCCGGGTGGATAACCCGGGCCACCTGGCCTTAGTAGTGGCTCCTCAGGTGGGAGGCTATAAATTCACAAAGGTACTCATGGATGGAGGCAGCAGTATCAACATCCTCTATTATGAGACTTTCCGTCGTATGGGGCTAGTTGATAAGAACCTCAGCCAGTCAAATACTATCTTCCATGGTGTGGTACCCGGTAAGTCGGCTTATCCAGTCGGCAAGATCGAATTGGAAGTGGCTTTTGGTGATGAGAACAACTACAGGGTGGAGAAGTTGACCTTTGAGGTGGTCAAGATAAGAAGTCCATACCATGCTATATTCGGACGGCCGGCTTACGCCAAGTTCATGGCACGGCCGTGTTATGTGTACTTACAGCTCAAGATGCCGGGTCACAATGGGACCATTACAGTTCACGGCAGCCGGAAGGTGGCTCTGGAGTGTGAGGAAGGTGACGCGGCTTATGCAGAGTCTGTTTGTGCCACAGAAGAGTTGAAATTTTATAAAGACAATGTTGACCCAACAGATATGACCTCTCTGAAAAAGCCAACCACGGAGAATGAACCAGCAATGAAATTTAAATCGGCCGATGAGACTAAACTTGTTGATTTTGTCCCAGGTGACTCGTCTCAGCAGTTCAGCATCAGTGCAAATCTGGACCCGAAATAGGAAGGCGCGCTCATCGAGTTCATCCGTGAGAATAGGGACATCTTTGCATGGAAACCTTCTGACATGCCAGGTGTACCTAGAGAACTCGCTGAGCACACTCTCAATGTGGATCCAAAATTTAAGCCGGTCAGACAGTTCCTTCGACGGTTTAACGAAGAGAGGCGGAAGGCTATTGGTGAAGAAGTGGCCCGGCTTTTGGCGGCCGGGTTCATTGTTGAGGTTTTTCACCCAGAGTGGTTGGCTAACCCTGTGCTCGTACTTAAAAAGAACGGCACCTGGCGGATGTGTGTGGACTACACGGACTTGAACAAGGCGTGTCCGGCTGATCCTTTTGCTCTCCCCCGTATTGATCAAATCATTGACGCCACGGCAGGTTGTGCACGCTTAAGTTTCTTGGATGCTTATTCCGGGTATCATCAGATTAAGATGGCAGTTAAGGACCAGGAAAAGACGGCGTTCATCACTCCCTTTGGAGCCTTCTGCTATGTGTCTATGCCCTTTGGACTCAAGTGTGCACAGGCGACTTACCAGCGTTGTGTGCAGAATTGCCTTCATAAGCAGATCGGGCGCAATGTTCACGCTTACGTGGACGACATTGTGGTTAAATCCATCAAGGAGGAAACCCTGATAGACGACTTAAGGGAAACCTTCGACAATCTCCGGGTCTATAAGATGATGCTTAACCCGGCCAAATGTGTTTTTGGTGTTCCTGCAGGCAAACTATTGGGCTTCTTGGTTTCTGACAGGGGCATTGAGGCTAACCCAGAGAAGATCAAAGCTATCACTTCTCTAGCTCAGCCGGCATGTATAAATGACGTTCAGCGTTTGGCGGGTCGCATCGCTGCGTTAAGCCGGTTTATAAGCCGTTTGGGTGAGAAGGCTATGCCCTTATATCAATTGATGAAGAAAACTGATAACTTTGTCTGGAATGATGCAGCTAATACCGCCTTCGAGGATTTGAAAAAGCAACTGGCAGAGCCCCCCGTCCTTGCTGCTCCGGTTGATAAGGAGCCCTTGCTACTATATGTAGCGGCAAACGCACGAGCTGTCAGCGTGGCTATTGTGGTGGAGCGCAAGGAGGCAGGTAAGGAACATCCGGTTCAGCGGCCGGTTTATTATGTCAGTGAGGTGCTCATTGAGTCCAAGCAGCGGTATCCGCATTGGCAGAAGCTCGTATATGGGGTATTTATGGCGAGCCGGAAGCTTAAGCATTACTTTCAAGGTCATCCCATCACTGTGGTCAGTTCCGCCCCTCTCGGTGATATTATCCAGAACAGAGAGGCTACAGGGAGAATTGCTAAGTGGGCTATAGAACTTGGACCTCATGACCTCAAATATGTGCCACGCACTGCTGTTAAGTCTCAGGCCTTGATAGATTTCATCAATGATTGGACAGAGTCACAAATACCCGAGCAAAAGCCGGATAACACTTATTGGACTATTCACTTTGATGGGTCCAGGCAGCTGGAGGGCTCGGGGGCTGGTGTGGTCTTGGCTTCCCCTAAAGGTGACAAGTTCCATTATGTGCTACGGTTGATGTTTCCTTGCACTAATAATGCGGCTGAGTACGAGGCTTTGCTCCACGGTCTTCGGGTGGCTAAGGAGATGAGCTTAAGCCGGCTGAGGTGTTTTGGTGACTCAGACTTGGTGGCTCAACAAGTATCAGGCACCTGGGATTCTAAGGATCCTCTAATGGCGGCTTATCGCCGCAAGGTTGATGCCATTGCTGGGCACTTTCAGGGATATCAAGTGGAGCACATTGACCGCAGGAAGAATGAGGCGGCTGATGCTTTAAGCCGGCTCGGCTCTCAGCGAAAGCCGGTGCCGCCTAGCACTTTCCTGGATGTCCTATATAACCCTTCGGTTAAGTTGCCTACAGAGGAGGACTTGGCTATCCCTGACCCGGAGGCACGACTGGTGGCGGCTCTTCATATCACACCAGACTGGACAATGCCATATCTGGCTTATATAACCCGGGGAGAGGTGCCTGAGGATGAAATTCTGGCCAGGCAAATAACCCGGCGGGCTAAGTCAATGATTGTTATCGATGGCGAGTTGCATCATCGCAGTGTTTCAGGGGCATTCCAGCGTTGTATCTCCCCTGAGGAAGGTCAAGAGATCTTGCGCGAGATCCATGAAGGGGATTGTGGCCATCATGCCGGTTCAAAATCTCTTGTGGCCAAGGCTTTCCGTCATGGTTTTTATTGGCTGACGGCTCACGCTGATGCAGAGGACTTGGTCAGTAAATGTGATGGCTGCCAAAGGTTCTCCCGACGGGCTCATGTGCCGGCTCAGGAATTGAGGATGATCCCGATCACTTGGCCCTTTGCGGTCTGGGGGCTTGATATGGTCGGGCCTTTTAAACGGTCCAAGGATAAGAAGACCCACCTCTTGGTGGCAGTGGACAAATTCACGAAGTGGGTGGAAGCTGAGCCAGTTAGCAAGTGCGATGCAGCCACGGCGGTTCAATTTATGAAAAAGGTGATCTTCCGCTTCGGCTTTCCACACAGCATCATAACAGACAACGGCACTAATCTGTCCAAAGGCGCTATGGAGGAGTTTTGTCAAAGAGAGCATATCCGGCTTGATGTCTCTTCAGTGGCACACCCCCAATCCAATGGTCAAGCTGAGAGAGCTAACCAGGAGATTCTGAAGGGCATTAAACCCCGGCTCTTGGTCCCTTTGCAACGGACGCCAGGTTGTTGGGTGGAGGAGTTGCCCTCCGTTTTATGGAGCATCAACACTACTCCTAACAGGTCTACAGGCTTCACGCCTTTCTTCATGGTTTATGGAGCAGAAGCAGTGCTCCCCAGCGACATCCGTCATGATTCACCTCGTGTGGCGGCTTATGTTGAGACGGATAATGAACAGGCGCGCCGAGATGCTCTGGACTTGCTGGACGAACAGCGTGATGTGGCAGCCGCCCGTTCAGCGATTTACCAACAAGACCTGCGCCGTTATCATAGCCGCCGGGTCAAATCCCGGGTCTTCCAGGAGGGCGACCTGGTGCTCCGGCTCATCCAGGATCAAACAGATGCACACAAGTTATCCCCACCTTGGGAAGGGCCTTTTGTGGTCAGTAAGAACTTGCACAACGGGTCATATTACCTCATTGATATCCGGGAGCATAAGGACTCACGTAAATCTGAGGAGGAGACCCGTCGGCCGTGGAACATAGCTCAGCTTCGGCCTTACTACACTTGAGCTTCCGACTCTTGTGATGTACATATTTATCTCAGCCATGTATATGTTATGATAAAGCAATAAAGCAGGACCTCTGTCCTTTGCTCTCTTCCAAAAATGTGTGTTGTTACATGCTGACTTACAGAAGATCCGGCTTATGATCATCTTCGAATCTAGCTGTAAGCAGTAAAGTCGCTTGGGGGCTTCCTGTTCACACATGGGTCGTATTCGAACCAAAGAGAACATAGCTGTCGATACCCATTTGATTGGCAAAGTGCCGAGTTCATTGGGAAGTTGCCTCTGGTCATATTTGAATCATAGTGCAACCCCTCTGAGAACCGACGTGGATCGTATTCGAATCAGCGTCGTTAAACAAATTTTCAGAATCACTTGGGGGCTTCCTGTTCAAACATGGGTCGTATTCGAACCAAAGAGAACATAGCTGTCGATACCCTCTTGATTGGCATCGCCAAACCCACTGGGGGCTATATGATCGTATCCGAATCTTAGCTTAACCCCTTTGGACCGAGTTTCTGGTCGTATTCGAACCGGAAGCCCTTAAGTTTTTATATTTTACCACAAACTTGCTTTGATCATGTCAAAGTATGTACTGCCGGGTTTCACTTGCCGGCTTAATTTTGGTTTATCTTGTTAGTTGAGCATCATGGATGTCATCAAGACAAATAAATTCGAGTTAAGGTGCCAACCGTGCTACCCGGGCTATTTAACCCGGAAGTATGCTTACAGGCTGTTAAGTGTGTCATCACAGCTATGTTCGAGTATAGTTAAGGACCGATCTTTTTTGGTTCGTATCCCGGGTTATCCATCTCAAACACCTGATTCTCAGGGCGGTAAGCCGCTTTGCGACTTGTAATTTGCCTTTCTATGCAGATATTTAAAGGCACTCTTTAAGGTTGAGAAGGACAAAGGGATAATTCCGACCCGGAGGAGCATCAAAAGAATGACTTCAAAGGATTTCAGCATTCATTACGTGCACGATGGCACGGCAGAGATAAATTGTTGCACCTACTCTATTACAAAAATCTTTCAAAGTTTCAAGGATGGGCGTTGTTTGGTGAGCCGCTAGCCGGTTTATGACGCCTGCTGAGTTGAAGTCCCCGGCTCATCTTCTGCTTCGGCTGATCCCAAGGCTTCGAAGGTCGACGACTTCCAGTTGATGCCGCTGAGAGCTTCGAACTGAGCTTCTTCGTCAATTAACCCGTCCGGGTTAATCTCTGGGGCAAAGGTGTGCTGGCGAGCCGGAGGAATCAGATTGATGGCTTCATAGCGAGGGGTTGGAATCCTCTGATTCTCCGCGTTGTATCCCGGCTGATACTTGGTTAAATCGGTGTCGTTCCCGATGATGGTGGCCACCGGGCGCACAGCTTTCACACAAGCCGCGAAGTCCTTCTGGTCGAACGCTGAGCCGTCTTCTTTCAGGCTGGGATAACCCAGGGCGATGTCTGCCGGGTCTAGCTCCGGCAAGAAGGCTTTGGCCCGGCTTAGTGCGGCGATTGCTCCGGATCTCGCGGATGCTCGTCGTAGCTCCTGGATCCGCTGCGGCAGAACTGCGAGCCGGCGCAGGACTTCGGCCAGATGAGTCGGCACTTCATTCGACAGGGCCACCACAGCTAAAGCCCGCTGTGACCCGGTGTAGAGCTGTTCCACCAGGGTGTACACGGCCTTTAACTTGGTGACCACACTCTGGTTCAAGTTGGCGCTTCTGGAACCTGTTTAACAACATCAGATGACCCGGTGGTAAGGATGAGTTAAGAGATGTAAACATTCCAATGTGAATGAAAGCCGGTGAGGCGACTTACCGAAGATGGCAGCTACCATTTGGGACACTTGGCGCTTTAGACCGGAGAGCTCAGCGGTCTTCTCAGTAAGGGCCTTCTCCGCCTGTTCTGCCCGGGTCACCAGTGCAGTTTTCTCCTCAGCCCAGGCCTTCCGCTCAGCGTCGAATTCAGTCTTCAACTTTTCCTGAGCGGCGATGCTGGAGACAAACTTGGCATTTGCCTTCCGGGTCTCCATCTCTTGTGCCTTCAGCCGGCTCTTGAGATCCGCCAGGTCTGACTCTAATTTCTTGCCAACAGCCTGCATATATTTCCGGGTTATTAGCAGTCATCCTATAAAGTCCCAAGCGCTTTCCAAGCAAAGACACTTGGCACTTGGGGGCTAATGCATATTGAACGTATCTATCTATGTACGGCCGGCTCAGTTCAGTAAGCCAGAATCTAAAGTCTACACCATATTCAAGTATAAGTCCTAGACTTGGGGGCTAGAATGGCAAGGATCACTATGCGGAAAGTAAGAGAACAGCAGAAGGTTACCTCAGATTTGTGTTGGATCTGGTTGACCATGGCGATCTCGGCGTCCCGGCTCTTGTGAACCTGGCTGATATAGCCTGAGACGAGTTCTCCAATACTTAAGTCGGTGTAGCTGGAGAGATCCAGATTCACCCGGTGGGGTTGTAGCAACTCCCCCCTTGCGGAGCATTTGGCCAGCGCGGTCGGCCTTCCCGGCTCAACAAACTCCGTCCGGGTAATTACCACGTCCGGGTCATTAGCTGGTGGGGCTTCAGGCGCCGTATCCATGGCAATGGTGGCTTCAGGGGTGGAGGCGACTGGCGGCTCTTGAGCCGTCGTCTCCGGCTCAGGCAAGTCGGGCACTCCGGCTGACCTGGTCTTCTTTACTCTTTTGGTGAGCTTTGCCTGGGCACTGAAAAGGCAGAAGTGTTAGGCATACAAAGGGTAAGTACAGACAGATAATGTAAGGAGATTGTTATTACCCGGGGGCAGTCTTGAAGGCCGGCAGACTTGACTGCATGGAGTCACCCGAGGAGGGGGAGGTCTCCTGGTAATTGGAGTCAGAAGAGTTGAGTGGCTGACGGATGACACCCGCCAACGGATGAAAAGGGTACAGGTGAGAAAAAACCTCAGTGCGGCGTTTCCTCGTTGCGTCGGGTAACCCAGTGGAGAGGTCGGTGTCCTTGCGGGCCCGGGTGTGACGCCGGCTCTCGTGAACCTGCTGCTTCAAAAGAAATTGAGGGTCTCGGTGAGCTAATCGATGGGAAAAGCTTACTTTCCGGGTTACCCTTCGGACTTTCAGCTGTGGTAAAGGCTCCGAGCCGGAGGAAAGTGATGTTACCTCTTCGACCACCGGGTTACTGGCGCCGGTGTCATCCTGTCAATAAGCAAGTGTTGATAAGGCGGACAGCATCAGACAACATATACTGCAAGAATTTAAAAGATTTAAGGGTTACCTCTGATTCGGAGCTATCGCTTAATTGCAGTAGCTCCGAAGCAGTGGGTCTGTTTCCCTTTTTGCGAGGGGCGGCTCTCTTGGCGGCTTTCTTCGCCTTCCTGGCCTTCTTGGCCGCCTCGTGGTCATACTTGACCCGCCAGAATTTATCATCAGCCTGAGAAATACAGTAATGAGCTCTTAGTAAGATGACAGGTAAAACAAAATGGAAAGGTTAAAGTCAGCGGCTTACCGCTGGGGCTGGATTGGTCTTGCAGAACGGGGCTAGCCCGATTCTTCCACAGTCTGCCAGGCTCTCGTTTAAAAGAGCCTTGGTCTCTTCTTCAGCAACGTCTTCTGGAAGATCATTGCGACTGTGCCTCTGCGGGTCATCCTTTCGCCCGGTGTACTCACACATTAAGCCGGGGCGGCGGCTCAATGGGATCACCCGCCATGAGATCCAGACCCGGACCAGGTCAATTCCGTTCAGACCATTGCCTAGCAGGGCTTTGATCTTGTTGATCGTTGGAAGCAGAGGCTGGCGTTCTGCGGCAGTCAGTTTGTCGGATAATGGATGAGTTGGCTCCAGGCGCGTTGGGCGAAAGCCGGGCAGCGGGCTCTCATCAGCCGGGGACGTGTCTTGGCAGTAGAACCAAGTCATGTTCCAGTCCTTGGGGTGACTTGGCGGTTCTGCATAAGGGAACAGACAATCCCTGCGCCGTTGGATGGAGATGCCGCCTAACTCTAGACTTGGACCGTTTGCGCACTCGGTTTGGCGGTTCAAATAGAACAGCTCTCTGAAGAGCAGCAGACTCGGCTCTTCTCCAAGATATACTTCACAAAAAACTTGGAAGTTGCAGATGTTGGATATGGAATTGGGTCCTATATCCTGAGGCCGAAGATCAAAGAAGTTGAGCACGTCCCGGAAGAATTTTGAGCCGGGCGGTGCGAAGCCCCGGCTCATATGGTCGGCAAAGATCACTACCTCCCCGTCTCTCGGCTGTGGCCTTTCTTCGGACGGGTCAGGGGCACGGTAGGACATCACTTCCTTCTTAGGCAGATATCCGGATTTAACGAAGTTGGCCAGGGTCTCTTCGGTGACGCTGGATTTCATCCAGTTGCAAGTGATGGGAGCCTTGGGAGGCATGGTGACGGTTGGTGGTCTACGAGGAAGAGAAAGGTGTCCGGGTTAATTATAAGCCGGAGTATATCATTCAAGTTACAATGACGGCTTATGAAGGGGATTAATGGTATGTCTTGATACGGTGGGTTATCTAAGCCGTCGGGGTTTTCAGGATAAGTTGGTCGTCTACGGCTTACTGCGGTTAAGTCGGAAGATACTACAGAGCATGATTCTCTTTAAACCGGAAAGTTCTACGGCGCGTGTTTTCTCTAAGTCGGAAATATAAGCCGCCAAGATTCAAGGACTGCAGTTTTTACTAAGTGTGGTAAACAGATTTCACATATTACAGTAACTTTTTTGGATCAAAGTAGTCGGAACAGAGAGAGTTTTCTAGACCTAAAAAACAGAAGCAGGGGAGGTTCTTGAGATAGAACCCAGTCCTTATGCAGTAAAAAGAGGTGTTCTTGCAGAAGAAATGAACCTCAGATATCTACCGCGGTGGTTCTACACAAGCCTAAGGATCAACGGGGGCAGTGGCTATAGGGGTTACCGAAACTTGTGGTAACAGTGATGAACATGAAGAACACAGATGAACTCTGTCCTAGATCTATGCTAGTAAGGCAGAGGGGGCTCACCGGAGCTGGAGAAGAGCGGAGGCCGCCGATGTTATCTGGTCCGAGTCAGGTTGATGCAGCGGCCGGGTTGAGGAAGACCAGTGGTGCGACGGCGGCGGCGGCAGAAGCTCGGGCAGAGGAACGGCTGTGCGAGGAAGAAGAAGGAGAATGTGAAGAAGAGAGTGCCGGGCCGGCCTATTTATAAGGCCGAGTCATAAGCGGGCGCGGGATTTGAGGAGGCCACGGCGTGGTTATCTCCCCCCTCACGGCGCCTCGATTCTCAGAAGGTCAGTAAAAGCAAAGATCCGTTGCGGATCTGGCGGAGTAAAAAACGGATTTAGTGGAGGATGACGTCACGGCGGATTACCCGGAGTCCAGAGGATGACGTCACTCCGGGTTATGACCTTCACATGAATGATAAGCCGGAGATTTTTTCTGTCTGCGGAGCTGAAGATTGACACGAGCCGGCTCAAGTCAATCTGGGGCCTAATGTTGAGGATATAGACCTGGGGGTCACCCGCCAGGAGGGCCGGGTTACTCCAAGGATCATTACCAGAAGCCCGGAGCTAAGTTTCAGGATAATGGGCCAGAGATGGGCTGAGACCCGGATATGGCTTAAGGCCCGTAGTTACAATCATTGTTATAGTAGACTTGTAGTGTAAGGCAAGTATTGTTTTAGAGCCCGAGCCGGACACTCTTATGAGCCGGCTCGGGACTCTAAGGGCTGCTGGGCGTCAGCCTCCCTATATAAAGGGACGACCCGGCAGCGGTTTGGGGACGACAACAATCTCTCCGAGAGCCGGGATAAGTGTTTAGTTCCCTGGCGATCGTAACCCTAATCAATAACACCTCGAACTGGACGTAGGCTTTTACCTTCACCGTAAGGGGCCGAACCAGTATAAACCCTCGTGTTCCTTGTCCCGCATAACCCCTTCAAGCTTCCTAGTTGCGATGGCTCCACGATTAAGTCCTAGCCCAAGGACATCTGCCGTGACAATTCCACGACACTAACCATAGCATGAAACATGTGGATCCAAATCAGCCCCTTACGAAGCAACGCATAAACTAGGGTTTAAGCTTCTGCCACTCTAGCAACCCATCATCTACTTATTACTTCCCAATGCCTTCCTCTAGGCCCAAATAATGGTGAATTGTCATGTAGTCGACGTTCACATAACACCACTAGAGGAGAGACAACATACATCTCATCAAAATATCGAACGAATACCAAATTCACATGACTACTAATAGCAAGACTTCTCCCATGTCCTCAGGAACAAACATAACTACTCACAAAGCATATTTATGTTCATAATCAGAGGGGTATTAATATGCATAAAGGATCTGAACATATGATCTTCCACCAAATAAACCAACTAGCATCAACTACAAGGAGTAATCAACACTACTAGCAACCTACAGGTAACAATCCCAGACTTAGAGACAAGAATTGGATACAAGAGATGAACTAGGGTTTGAGAGGAGATGGTGCTGGTGAAGATGTTGATGGAGATTGCCCTCTCCCGATGAGAGGAGTATTGGTGATGACGATGGCGATGATTTCCCCCTCCCGGAGGGAAGTGTCCCCGGCAGAACAGCTCTGCCGAAGCCCTAGATTGGTTCCGCCAAGGTTCCGCCTCGTGGCGGCGGAGTCTCGTCCCGAAAGCTTGCTTCTTATTTTTCTTTGGACGAAAGACTTCATATAGCAGAAGATGGGCACCGGAGGGCCAACAGGGGGCCCACGAGGCAGGGGGCGCGCCCAGGGGGGTAGGGCGCGCGCCCCACCCTCGTGGCCAGGGTGTGGGCCCCCACTGGTATTTCTTTCGCTCAGTATTTTTTATTATTTCCAAAAATAACTTTCCTGGAGTTTCAGGTCTCTAATATTTGCTCCTTTTCCAGCCCAGAATTCCAGCTGCCGGCATTCTCCCTCCGTATGTAGACCTTGTAAAATAAGAGAGAATAGGCATAAGTATTATGACATAATGTGTAATAACAGCCCATAATGCAATAAATATCGATATAAAAGCATGATGCAAAATGGACGTATCAACTCCCCCAAGCTTAGACCTCGCTTGTCCGCAAGCGGAAGCCGATAACAATAAATATGTCCACATGTTTAGGTAGAGGTGTCGATAAAATAAAATACGGACATGAACATCATGATTATTCTCATAACAGCAACATATATGGATATTGTCATATGATTTCTTATGCTCAAGTAATAATCTATTCACAATGCAAAGTATGAATCAGAAACTTTATTGAGAACCAACAAACTATAATCTCAGTCATTGAAGCAATTGCAATTTATCATAACATCAGAAAGAGTCTATGTCAGAGCTTTTTAGCAAGTCCACATACTCAACTATCATTTAGTCTTTCATAATTGCCAACACTCACGCAATACTTGTGGTTACGGAGTTTTAATCAGACACAGAGAAAGATAGGGGCTTATAGTTTCGCCTCCCAACCTTTTACCTCAAGGGTAATGTCAACAATAATAACTCATGCTAACTTACATCCAATTAGATATATATATATATATATATATATATATATATATATATATATATATATATATATATATATATATATATATATATATATATATATATATATATATCAGGATCTTTCCAACATACTGTGCTTGCCAAAGGATAAAATATAAAAAGGAAAGGTGAAGATCACCATGACTCTTGCATAAGGTAGAAGATAATGGTAAAAGATAGGCCCTTCGCAGAGGGAAGCAGAGGTTGCCATGCGCTTTCAGAGTTGGATGCACAAAATCTTAATGCGAAAGAACATCACTTTATATTGCCACTTGTGATATGGACCTTTATTATGCAGTCCGTCGCTTTTATTTCTTCCACATCACAAGATCGTATAAAGCTTATTTCCTCCACACCAATCAATCATACATTTTTAGAGAGCAATTTTTTTATTGCTTGCACCGATGACAACTTACTTGAAGGATCTTACTCAATCCTTAGGTAGATATGGTGGACTCTCATGGCAAAACTGGTTTAAGGGTATTGGGAAGCACAAGTAGTATCTCTACTTGGTGCAAAGAATTTGGCTAGCATGAGAGGGAAAGGCAAGCTCAACATGTTGGATGATCCATGACAATATACTTTATTTCAGATATAAGAAAATATAACCCATTACGTTGTCTTCCTTGTCCAACATCAACCCTTTAGCATGTCATATTTTAATGAGTGCTCACAATCATAAAAGATGTCCAAGATAGTATATTTATATGTGAAACTTCTCTTTCTTTATTACTTCCTATTAATTGCAACGATGACCAAAGCTATGTTTGCCAACTCCCAACAATTTTTAATCATCATACTCTTTCTATGTGAAGTCATTACTCTCCATAAGATCAATATGGTCTCTTTGTTTCTTTTTATTCTTTTTTTCTTTTCTTTTATTCCCTCAAGAACATAGCAAGACAATCAAGCCCTTGCCTCAACACTAATCTTTATTATATATATAGCTCACGGACTCGATTACATAGAAAGATCATAAAGCAAAACTCAAAACTGGATCTAAGCAAAACTTTATTCTACTAGATCAAGATACTACTAATAGGATCGAACTAAGAAAAAGGTAAAGATAGGAGTGTGATGGTGATACGATACCGAGGCACCTCCCCCAAGCTTGGCAGTTGCCAAGGGGAGTGCCCATACCCATATGATTATATCTCCTTCTTCGGAGGTGATGGTGTGATATTCTTGGAGATGATGCCCCTCAGGATACGATTCTCCTCCTCAAGCTTACTGACTTGCTGCTTGAGGTCCATTATTTCCTTACAAAGCTTTCCTGTAACGGCTAAAGCTCCTTGCACCCAAGGGTGTTGCATAGCTGCGGGAGAACAAGTGACACTCTTCTTCATATTTTCATAATAAAGAAATCTAACACTGGGAGGGATAACCGAGTTTGGAATAGTCGAGCTCTGTAGTTCCCCCATCATGAATCCAGATCGGAAGCGAGAAGTGACTTCTTGATCCTCCTCCATGGCATCTATCCTCTTCAAATCAGCCTCCATCTCTCCCTCCGTTGCTAGCCCAAAGTGGTCAGCATCGCTGTTTGTTCTCGATCTCGATGCCGGATGAGACACCCGGCTCTCCCCGACTGACTCTTGAGAAGACATCTTGCTCTAATCTGCGGTAGCAATAGCTTGAAACAAGAACAGAGGACAATTGCGTATACAGGAGTCAAAACCTTTGCGAGATTATATACTGAATTTTTACCGACCAAAATACATATCGTGCAAGAAAACGGAGTCCGGAGAGCGCACGAGGTGCCCACGAGGCAGGGCGGCGCGCCCAGGGGGTAGGGCGCGCCCTCCACCCTCGTGGAGGCCTCGTGTCCTTCCCGGACTGCTTCTTATTTTTCTATTTTTCTAAATATTCCAAAACGGAGAAAAATTGCCATTAGAACTGTTTTGGAGTCCGTTTACTTACCGTACCACATACCTATTCCTTTTCGGAGTCTGAAACGTTCTGGAAAGTGTCCCTTATGTATTCCTCCGGTGTTACGGTTTCAATAACATTTATGGGATTACCTGAGATAGAGTGTTTGATTCTTTGACCGTTCACCACCTTCGGATTTGTGCCTTCGAAGTTGTTGATTTTTATGGCACCGGAACGATAGACCTCCTCGATAACGTAAGGACCTTCCCATTTAGAGAGAAGTTTTCCTGCAAAAAATCTTAAACGAGAGTTGTATAGCAATACATAATCACCTACATTAAACTCACGCTTTTGTATCCTTTTGTCATGCCATCTTTTAACTTTTTCTTTAAACAATTTGGCATTCTCATAGGCTTGGGTTCTCCATTCATCAAGTGAGCTAATGTCAAATAACCTCTTCTCACCGGCAAGTTTGAAATCATAGTTGAGCTCTTTAATGGCCCAATATGCCTTATGTTCTAGTTCGAGAGGTAAGTGACATGCTTTTCCATAAACCATTTTATACGGAGACATACCCATAGGATTTTTATATGCAGTTCTATAGGCCCATAATGCATCATCAAGTGTCTTAGACCAATTCTTTCTAGATCTATTAACAGTCTTTTGAAAAATTAATTTGAGTTCTCTATTGCTCAATTCTACTTAACCACTAGACTGTGGGTGATAAGGAGATGCAATTCTATGATTAACATCATACTTAGCAAGCATTTTATGGAAAGCACCATGAATAAAATGTGAACCACCATCAGTAATTAAATATCTAGGGACTCCAAACCTCGGAAAAATAACTTCTTTAAGCATTTTAATAGAAGTGTTATGATCAGCACTACTAGTTGGAATAGCTTCTACCCACTTAGTAACGTAATCAACAGCAACTAAAATATGTGTATATCCATTAGAGGCAGGAAACGGTCTCATATAATCAAAGCCCCAAACATCAAATGGTTCAATAACAAGTGAATAATTCATAGGCATTTCTTGATGTCTACTAATATTACCAATTCTTTGACATTCATCACAAGATAAGACAAACTTACGGGCATCCTTGAAGAGAGTAGGCCAATAAAAACTGGATTGCAATACCTTATGTGCAGTTCTATCTCCAGCGTGGTGTCCTCCATATGCTTCGGAGTGACACTTGCGTAGGATCTGTTCCTGTTCATGCTCAGGTACACAACGTCTAATAACACCATATACTCCTTCTTTATAAAGATGTGGGTCATCCCAAAAGTAATGTCTTAAATCATAGAAAAACTTTTTCTTTTGTTGGTATGTGAAACTAGGTGGTATAAATTTAGCAACAATGTAATTAGCATAATCAGCATACCATGGAGCAGTACGAGAAGCATTTATGAAATTTAATTGTTCATCAGGAAAGCTATCATCAATAGGTAGTGGGTCATCAAGAACATTCTCTAACCTAAACAAGTTGTCTGCAACGGGGTTCTCAGCTCCCTTTCTATCAATAATATGCAAATCAAATTCTTGTAACAAGAGAACCCATCTAATAAGTCTAGGTTTAGCATCTTTCTTTTCCATAAGATATTTAGTAGCAGCATGATTAGTGTGAATAGTTACTTTAGAATCAACAATATAAGCTCTGAACTTATCACAAGCAAATACAACTGCTAAGAATTCTTTTCAGTAGTAGCATAATTTCTCTGAGCATTTTCTGGAGTTTTACTAGCATATTGAATAACATTTAATTTCTTATCAACTCTTTGCCCTAGAACAGCAACAGCATAATCACTAGCATCACACATGATTTCAAAAGGTAAATTCCAATCAGGTGGCTGAACAATAGGTGCAGAGATCAATGCTTTCTTAAGTATTTCAAATGCTTCTACGCAATCATCATCGAAGACAAATGGTATATCTTTTTGTAATAAATTAGTCAGAGGCCGAGAAATTTTTGAGAAGTCCTTAATGAACCTCCTATAAATACCGGCATGACCAAGGAAACTTCTTATACCTTTGATGTCCTTGGGACATGGCATCTTTTCAATAGCATCAACCTTGGCTTTATCAACTTCAATACCTCTTTCGGAAACTTTATGCCCCAAGACAATACCTTCATTAACCATAAAGTGGCACTTTTCCCAATTCAAGACAAGGTTAGTTTCTTCACATCTCTGCAAAACTCGATCAAGGTTGCTCAAGCAATCATCAAAAGAGGATCCATAAACGGAGAAATCATCCATGAAAACCTCACATATCTTTTCACAAAAGTCAGAGAATATAGCCATCATGCGCCTTTGAAAGGTAGCAGGTGCATTACATAAACCAAAAGGCATACGTCTATAAGCAAAAGTACCGAAAGGGCAAGTAAAAGTGGTCTTTGATTGATCATCGGCTGACACAGGTATTTGAGAGAAACCAGAATAACCATCTAGAAAACAAAAATGTGTATGTTTGGATAATCTTTCTAGCATTTGATCAATAAAAGGTAAGGGGTGATGATCTTTTTTAGTAGCCTTATTTAATTTGCGGAAATCAATTACCATCCTATAACCTGTAATAATTCTTGCGGAATCAATTCATCTTTATCATTAGGAACGACAGTAATACCTCCCTTTTTAGGGACACAATGGACAGGACTTACCCATTGACTATCAGCAACGGGATAAATAATACCTGCCTCAAGAAGCATTAGTATTTCCTTTCTTACCACTTCTTTCATCTTAGGATTAAGCCGTCGTTGGTGATCACGAACTGGTTTCGCATCTTTCTCCAAATTTATTTTGTGTTGGCTAGAGTGGGACTAATTCCCTTAAGATCATCAAGAGTATATCCAATAGCAGCGCGGTGCTTCTTCAGAGTTTTCAATAATCTCTCTTCTTCATGCTCTGAAAGGTTAGCACTAATAATAACAGGATATATCTTTTTCTCATCAAGATAAGCATATTTAAGGGTATCAGGTAACGGTTTGAGCTCAAACACGGGATCACCCTTGGGTGGAGGAGGATCCCCTAGGATTTCAACAGGCAAATTGTGTTTCAGGATGGGTTCCTGTTTGAAGAATACTTCATCTATTTCCCTTCTTTCATTTATAAACATATCATTTTCATGGTCTAGCAAATATTGTTCTAAAGGATCACTAGGAGGTACGGCAATAGAAGCAAGACCAATAATTTCATCCTTACTAGGCAATTCCTCTTCACGGTGTTGTCTACGAAATTTAGAGAAATTAAACTCATGAGACATATCACCTAGACCAATAGTAACAACATCCTTTTTGCAGTCTATCTTAGCATTAACAATGTTTAAGAAGGGTCTACCAAATATAATGGGACAAAAGCTATCTTGTGGGGAACCAAGAACAAGAAAATCAGCAAGATATTCAGTTTTCCCACACAAGACTTCAACATCTCTAACAATTCCAATGGGTGATATGGTATCTCTATTGGCAAGCTTAATGGTAACATCAATATCTTCTATCTCAGCAGGTGCAATATCATGCATAATTTCTTTGTATAAGACATGAGGTATAGCACTAGCACTGGCACCCATATCACATAAGCCATGGTAACAATGATCTCCTATTTTAACAGAAATAACATGCATGCCTACCACAGGTCTATGTTTATCTTTAGCACAAGGTTTAGCAATTCTAGCAGTTTCATCACAAAAATAAATAACATGCCCATCAATATTATCAGCCAAGAGATATTTAACAATAGCAATATTAGGTTCAACTTTAACTTGCTCAGGAGGTGTATAGGTTCTAATATTGCTTTTACGAACCACAGTTAAAGCTTTAGCATGATCCTTATTCTAACAGGGAAAGGTGGTTTTTCAACATACGCAGTAGGAACAATAGGATCATTATAAGTGATAGACTTTTCTTCAACTTTAATAGGTGCAGCTACTTTTACTTCTATGGGAGGATGATATTTAAACCACTTCTCCTTAGGGAGATCAACATGAGTAGCAAAAGATTCACAGAAAGAAGCTACTATCTCAGAGTCAAGTCCATATTTAGTGCTAAATTTACGGAAAACATCAGTATCCATAAAAGATTTAACACAATCAAACTTAGGTGTCATACCTGACTCCTTACCTCCGTCGAGGTCCCAATCTTCAGAGTTGCGTTTAATTCTTTCCAAGAAATCCCATTTGAATTCAATAGTCTTCATCATAAAAGAGCCAACACAAGAAGTATCGAGCATGGTGCGATTATTATCAGAAAGCCGAGCATAAAATTTTTGAATAATTATTTCTCTTGGGAGCTCATGATTGGGGCATGAATATAACATTGATTTAAGCCTCCCCCAAGCTTGAGCGATGCTCTCTCCTTCGCGAGGCCAGAAATTATATATATAATTGCGATCACGATGAACAAGATGCATAGGATAAAACTTCTGATGAGATTCCAATTTCAATCATTTGTAGTTCCATGATCCCATATCATCACATAGCCTATACCATGTCAATGCATCTCCCTTCAAAGATAAAGGGAAGACCTTCTTCTTAATAACATCATCAGGCACACCTGCAAGCTTAAATAATCCACAAACTTCATCCACATATATTAGGTCCTCATCAGGATGCATTGTTCCGTCTACTGCAAAAGGATTAGCTAGCAGTTTTTCTATCATACCCGAAGGAATCTCAAAGTAGACATTTTCATCTTCAGTAGGTTCAGCAGGTTGAGGAGCAACTCTTTGCTCTACTGGCCAGGGTGAAGATACCCCGAACAAGCCCCTCAGAGGATTACTTTCCATAGTAACAAGTGATAGTAAGTTTCAGCACACTATATAAAATTTTCCTTACCAAATTCCACCTACCAAAGGCGCTTCACTCCCCGGCAACGGCGCCAGAAAAGAGTCTTGATGACCCACAAGTATAGGGGATCTATCATAGTACTTTCGATAAGTAAGAGTGTTGAACCCAACGAGGAGCAGAAGGAAATGATAAGCGGTTTTCAGCAAGGTATTCTCTGCAAGCACTGAAATTATAGGTAACAGATAGTTTTGTGATAGGGTAATTTGTAACGAGCAACAAGTAACAAAACTAAATAAAGTGCAGAAAGGTGGACCAATCCTTTTTGTAGCAAAGGACAAGCCTGGACAAACTCTTATATAGAGAAAAGCGCTCCCGAGGACACATGGGAATTATCGTCAAGCTAGTTTTCATCACGTTCATATGATTCGCGTTCGGTACTTTGATAATTTGATATGTGGGTGGACCGGTGCTTGGGTGCTGCCCTTACTTGGACAAGCATCCCACTTATGATTAACCCCTATTGCAAGCATCCGCAACTACAAAAGAAGTATTAAGGTAAACCTAACCATAGCATGAAACATGTGGATCCAAATCAGCCCCTTACGAAGCAACGCATAAACTAGGGTTTAAGATTCTGTCACTCTAGCAACCCATCATCTACTTATTACTTCCCAATGCCTTCCTCTAGGCCCAAATAATGGTGAAGTGTCATGTAGTCGACGTTCACATAACACCACTAGAGGAGAGACAACATACATCTCATCAAAATATCGAACGAATACCAAATTCACATGACTACTAATAGCAAGACTTCTCCCATGTCCTCAGGAACAAACGTAACTACTCACAAAGTATATTTATGTTCATAATTAGAGGGGTATTAATATGCATAAAGGATCTGAACATACGATCTTCCACCAAATAAACCAACTAGCATCAACTACAAGGAGTAATCAACACTACTAGCAACCTACAGGTAACAATCCCAGACTTAGAGACAAGAATTGGATACAAGAGATGAACTAGGGTATGAGAGGAGATGGTGCTGGTGAAGATGTTGATGGAGATTTCCCTCTCCCGATGAGAGGAGTGTTGGTGATGACGATGGCGATGATTTCCCCCTCCCGAAGGGAAGTGTCCCCGGCAGAACAGCTCTGCCGGAGCCCTAGATTGGTTCCGCCAAGGTTCCGCCTCGTGGCGGCGGAGTCTCGTCCCGAAAGCTTGCTTCTTATTTTTCTTTGGACGAAAGACTTCATATAGCAGAAGATGGGCACCGGAGGGCCAACAGGGGGCCCACGAGGCAGGGGGCGCGCCCAGGGGGTAGGGCACGCGCCCCACCCTCGTGGCCAGGGTGTGGGCCCCCTCTGGTATTTCTTCCGCTCAGTATTTTTTATTATTTCCAAAAATAACTTTCGTGGAGTTTCAGGACTTTTGGAGTTATGCAGAATAGGTCTCTAATATTTGCTCCTTTTCCAGCCCAGAATTCCAGCTGCTGGCATTCTCCCTCCTTATGTAGACCTTGTAAAATAAGAGAGAATAGGCATAAGTATTATGACATAATGTGTAATAACAGCCCATAATGCAATAAATATCGATATAAAAGCATGATGCAAAATGGACGTATCAACCGCCTCTCTCGCCTACCTTTACCACTCGATAAGAGAGTATCTCATAGCTTTTTATGAATGTATGCTCCATGATATTGTGCTATATCTGATCATCAATTGTTGTTTTGTAGCTTGACGAGGCAACCCAGAGGACAGAAGATACTTCTGGTATGGGTGGATTTGTGTGGGCCCTCTCCATTTGGATGTGGGAGCGCCTGCCGGTGGGGTGTCCGGAGAAGTTAAGAAGAGGTCCATGGGATGCGTATGGCGAAGATGGCGACTCTACTTGATACCCGACCGTAGCTTACAAATGGGACGTTGTGGGTCTCTACACGGGCACATGCAAGGCTTCGTACAAGGCCTTCACCAATGAGATGGACGCTTTGACGGTTTTGCAGTTATATGAACTAGCTCACCTTTCTCTTTGACGCCACTTTCATCGGGAACTTACTAATGTTTGTGTAATAGGTAAACTGGTGCCCGTATCATGACCGAGAGTGGGGGTTTGAGCTGAACGTGATGTGCAAGGAGGACCGCGGTCTTTGGCAGTGCATGGTGCCCATGCTATGTGTGTACGCCGTCGAGTGGCACTTGCCACACCGTGTGGCCAGGCAGTTTGGGATCTACTAGCATACACCACCGGGCATGCCGAACGATACCGGTGGCCATGAACTCCACTTGTGAGTGCATTGTTCTCCGTTACCATGATTTCGTTTGTGTTTGACCTTCTTATGATGCTTTGTGTTGTTTATTACTTGTAGGATGAGCCGGAAGAAAACCAGTCAATCACAGACTGGGGAGAGCAGCATAAATCTTTTGTGACGAAGTGGAACCGGCGCAGGTGGCGTAAAGATGGGGAGAGGCGAGTGACTGACTGGGATGAATACGCCCAACACATGAGGTGGTACGACGATGGCCAGAAGGACCATCTTCGTCTCTGGCCTCGATGGACGACAGAAGATATCGCGCAGCTGGAGGAGAATGCCCCCGAGGAAGAGGCCTACTAGGCCAGCATGAGAGACATCAGTGGATTTAGGGAGTTTGCACCCCTGATCAACAGAATGGTAAGTTGTGTTCTTCTGTCTTGAACCGGCGGTTGTAAGTAATTTATGTTGTATGTCATTGTGACTGACTTATGCCTTCACAGTCCGACGAGCTGAACAGATGCATCTTTGATGGCTTGGATTCTGGGAATAGAGATTCTGAGAATAGCATGAGGGAGACGATGAAGGTAACATTTCAGCCGCCTAGAAATACCCTATGTTCTTTGTTCATTTGCAATCATAAATCTGATCAGTATTATGTCCTTGTTTCATTGACTGCAAAAGTTCGTGAAGCGTTGTCGCAAGCTGGTAGGCCTGCTTGGGTGCGCTGGCTCGGTTGAAGCTCATGATCCTGCAGTCACATAGGGTAACATCGCTTCATCGAGCCATGCTGCCTCGTCCTCTAGGTTGGTTCAGGAGGAGGAGGAGACCCATGAAGAAGAAGAGGAAGAGGAGAGCAATGGGGAGGAGGAGTACGATGAAGATTACGGACCTCCACCAACTCAACCATCTCAACTTCCGAAGAGGAATCAGCCAAAGAAGGATTGGCAGAGTCCATCGCCATTCCAGAAACCGATTCCTCGAGGAGGGCGCAAGAAGAAGGCTAATGAGACTTGTTCTAAGAAGAACGATGACCGTACCTCCAAGAGGGGAAGAAGCAAGTAATTGTGGTCTTGGCCTACTTGTGTTAGTCGGCTTTGCGAAACAACTTGTGTTAGTTGGGGTTGTCGAACTATGTGTTATTTTGTGAAACTATGTGTGTTAGTTCGAACCGTTTGCTATTTGCTATTTATGAAACTATGTGGAACCGTTTGCTATTAATATCTCGAGTGTGATACATGTTATATTGTGTGAGATATTCATATTTTAGGCTCTTAAAATATATATTATACTGTTATCTTTGCTGTGATAAAACTTTAGGAAAAAACAAGCACTAAAACTTGCAAAAATGCAAAACCACAGGACCCTACTGCCAAGCCCCCTGGCGGTAGGTTCTCACACCCTACCGCCAGGGATTTGCCATTTACGGTTACATCAAGTTTGCAGCCAAAAACCACAGGACCCTACCGCCACGGGGCTCCGCGGTAGGATCCCATAACCTACCGCCACGGCCCTTGGCGGTAAGGTGGGGTGTGCTGGCCATTAGTTGACGGTCGTGGCCGTCTTTGCTACCGCCAGGCCCCTTGGCGGTAGGTTGCCTGACCCTACCGCCGAGCCCCCTGGCGGCAGCAAAAGGGTCAGATTTCAAAAAAAAATGAACTAGGGTCAGATCCTGAAATTCTTTGCTAAAAGGGTTAAAACACGAAATTCGGCCGTGAGGAGTTTGTCTGGGTCACGGTTTAGTGACCAGGCCATCCGCCCGATCAGTTTGGGGAGCCGGCTGTAGATGCTCTTCTGGAGGGGGGATAACACGTGTTCAAGGACCCTTGAGTAAAGCTTACATTGATCACCGGACAAGCAAGGATCTACCAGCAAGCAAAGCATGCCGGTCCAACAGAACTGGAAACAATACGATCATATCAACATTGACCTCCGGGTAGTTGCCTTCTGCAAGCCTTGCAAACATCAGAGAGCATTGAAGCACGTTGATATCGTTGTGAGATCCGGCCATGCCAAAGAATGAGTACCAAACCTAGAGATCTTCTGAATCCACGGCCTCGAGTATGATGGTGCAAACTTGACATGGCCCATATACTGCCCTGCCAAGCAGAAGGACAGTTCTTCCACTTCCAGTGCATACAATCTATGCTACCAAGCATCCCCGGAAAGCCCCTGCTGGCACTCATCGCCAACAAGTGGGTTGTATCTGCATCATTTGGCTCTCTCAAGTACTTAGGACCAAACACTGCTATCACAGCCTTGCAAAACCTATACATGGACTCTAGGCACGTGGAATCGCTCATACAGACATACTCATCAATGAGATCACCGGGAACTCTGTATGTAAGCATCTGAATAGCTATAGTGCATTTCTTATAAGAGGAGAAGCCAATCTTTCCCAGGGCATCCTCCTTGCACTCGAAATACTTATCGTATGCCACCACCCCCTCCTGAATACGGATGAACACATGTCTAGCCATATGGCAACAACGCCAGAATAGGTGATGTTGGAAGAGCGGGTTGGGGGTCTCAAAGTAGTCCTTCCACAGTAGGAAATGGCCGCTCTCTCGATTGCGATTCAATGTCGGAGTGTGCCCTGGGATCGAGCCCCGGAACATCGGGCGCTTCCTACTAAGGTGGTCATGGACGACCAACACAGCAGCCACAAGGTCCTCATCGTCGGACGAGGAATCATCTGAGTCGCAAATGAAATTGTGGAAAAAGAACTCGTCAGCGGAGCCCATTTTTACCTTGCGGGCAAACCGTCGAACAGCTTGCGGGCGTCGTCGAAGAAACTGGTCGGCGAAGAGCCTCGCACCTCCCCTAGACCCGGTAGCAAGCCCTGTCCGTGTTCAGCGAGCGTGGCGGCGTCAGGCGAGTGAGGTCGCGGCGCTTTGTCTGCTTCAGGTAGGGCCGGGGCGCGGGGTGAGGTGGTGCTTTTTTCGATAAAGGGAGACTTTATTATCTCAGAATGTAGCATCAAGCGGATACAAAGCATTATGAGTAACACCCGGCCTCTGCATAATTAGGATGCATACAGCCAAATCCAGAAATCTGACAAAAATGCATGAAATAAGAACCGACAAATTGGCAACAGTAGAGTCCTATAGACTGACACTATGCCTATGTCGAAGGGGGTGGTGGATCGATCCGTAGGTTATGCTGCCATCCATGTTGGAAAAAATCTCCGTAGCCACCTGCTCCAATCGCGTACACACGGCCATGAGGTGGTGCTGGCGGCGACGTCGGGGAAGCTGCAGTGGTGGTGCGGCGAGGCGGTGGTGGCGGCGATGTTGGAAGGTGGCGTGCTGCGGGTGAGGTATGTGGGTGCGGACGGCTGACCTGGGCACTGGAACTGGGCGGCGGCGGTGACGAGGTGGGGCGGCCAGGTGTGCCACCGACTGGCGGGCCAGAGGAAGGAGCAGGCGGGCGTCACGTGCGTCTGTTTCGTGTCCACGCCGACACAAAATAGGCACAAATTTGGGCTTGGAATGGGTCGCCTCTCGGACAAAAAGTGGACGCGCGCATCCATTTAAGACGGCGCGTTGGGCCGAATTTTGTGTCCGTTTCAAACCAAACGGACACACATGGACGAAATGGGTAGGCACGTTGGGTTGCTCTTACACGTGTTCAAGGACCCTTGAGAGCAACTCCAATGGGGCGACCCATTTTGTCTGCCTGCGTCTGTTTGGGTCGGCGCGGACAAAAGTGGAGGCCCAACGCGCCGACCCAAACCCAAATCGCGTCCGCGTCGACCCATTTCTGGCCTAAAATTGCGCCTGAAATGCGTCGGCGCGGACTAGAAGCGGACGCGCCGCGCGTCTCCTCGGTGTCCGCCGCGGCCCCACTTGTAGGCCACCCAACTACCGCCCGTCGTCTAATTTATGACGACCACCGACAGCGGGCCCACTAGTCAACCAGTGGAAGCGTCCTTTTTTAACCACGCGTGCGGCGGGGGCCGTCCTCATCCACTTCCGTCCACATCTGGCCCCCCACCACCCCCTTGTGCATCCTCGCCGACGACACCACCAAACCCTAGCAAGCAATGGGCCTCTTCGGCAGCAACAGCGGCAAGGGCAAGAGCACCCCAGGCGCCTCATCCTCCCGTGCTCCTCCTCCGCCGCCGGCGCGTGTTCGCCCAGGTCGTCGGCGTCTGCACATCCCGGCGCACCAAGCGCGATGGCATTGGTAGTACAGGCAGCCGCTGCCCTACCCCAACGTCACGCTGCCGCACCACTGGCACCTGGATCCGCACCGGATCCCAGTGCCGGCGGTTCCGCGGACCCAGCGGGCTCACGACGAGGAGGTGCGCAGGCGCTGGGCGCAGCTCACGCCGGCGCAGCGGCGGATGCCCGAGTACGCCGCCGACTCTCCCAACTGGGAGGCTTGGCTTGCCCTCGAACACGAGGAGCAAGGGCGGCTAGGCGTCGGCGCCAACCCGCCGCCGTTTCCACCACCGCCCCCGCGTGTAGAGCCGGAGAAAATGGAGGCGGAGTACCAAGCCACCCTCGAGGAGGCCCTGCAGCACGCGCTGGAGGCTAGCCGGCTCTGGGAGGACGCGCATTGGGATGGGCTGGAGCAGGCCCTTGCCTTGTCGGCGGCGGGGGAGTCGGTCCACACCCCGCTCTTCGTCCCGCCTCTGCCACCGCCGCCGCCCGTCCTCGAGCCCAAGCCGGATCTGGAGTCGACGCGGAAGCGCTCCCCGCCTCCACCCACTTGACCGGAGAAGGCCTACACGTGGACCGGCCAGTACCGTGAGTGGTGAGCGCGCCTCCGGTCCACGATGCCAGAGGAGGAGGAGGCCCACCTTGAGCGCTAGAAGGCGCACTGGCTCGCCCTGGAGGAGGCCGACAGCGAGCGGCAGATGGGCTATGAGCAGCTGCTGCAACGCGACGCGGAGGCGCTGTGGCTTGAGGAGGAGGAGGAGCGCGCACGGCGAGCCGCAATGCCACCGCCCCAGCAGACGCCAGAGGAGACTGTCCTGGCAGCGTACCAAGCGGCGTTTGGGTGGGCTGACCCTGCTACCGTCTTCATCGACCTCACCGGCAGCGATGGCGATGTCAAGGGCAAGGGCAAGGCCGACAACGTCTAGGGCAGCGTGCGGGCGCCAACTATTTTTTTATATTTTAATTAATGTTTAATTAGGTTTAAGTGGACTTTTGCCGGCGGTTGACCGGCCACTTATATTTAATTAATGTTTATTTCTACGAGCTGTTTTGTTTTTCCTATGTCGGTAGATTTGGGTCCGCCTTCCGTTGGGCGGTCAAGCCGATCCATTTGAGAATGTGGACGCGCACGTCCACCTGCCCGACCCAAACGGACGAAAAGCAAACAAAGCGCACGATCGGACGAAAAGCAAACAAAGCGCACGATTGGATCGCCCAGTTGAAGCTTACATTGATCACCGGACAAGCAAGGCTCTAGCAGCAAGCAAAGCACGCCGGTCCAACAGAACTGGAAGCAATACGGTCATATCTTTGGCTTTTCCCCTGCATTCCAAGGAAGGGACCCTACCTTTCGTTCATTCGTAGGGGGTGAAGGACTAATGATCGAATCTAGCCTGATAGGTGTCTAGGTTCCGATTTCTTCTCTTCCTGTCAAATATCGCCTCTTGGATTCGTGACAGCGAAACACAGAGTACGATGTCCATCCATTCTACTCTTTGATACCAGCTCAAGCTCGTAACCCTTTGATAATCAAAGAACCGTCTTCGCACACACTTCATCATCAACTCAGAAACGCATCAAAAAAACAATTCGCTGTGAGAAACACGCATCAAACACTGTTCTGATTCTGTATTCTACAATTTCCTCCCGGATGACACCAAACATTTGCAATCCCCCAAATCAATTTGTACACCATCTTATTACCGCCTGCGTTGTACAACATCAAGTAATCATCACACCTGGGGGCAAGCCGGCGGCCGGCGACCCGCCCCTCGTCCGATTCCCTACGCGCAGGCGCAGGGGTTGTCGACCACGACGAGGTCGTCCCCGTCCACGTCGCCGCTGCGGAACGCGAGGTACCCGGCCGCGAGCCCGAGCACTACGGCGATGAACACCCCGCCGTTGAAGGACATGACGGCGAGCATGAGGAGGTACCCTATCCCCGCGTTGACCCCGAAGAGCGCCGCCGTGGCCACCCGCGCCGGCCAGCGCCCGCCCAAGAAGGCGGCGGAGCCCGGTGCCAGCAGCGGGGCCCGCGCGTCGGAGCCGGCGGGCGGGGGGAGGGGGTCCGCCTTGGCGCCGGCGAGGAGCTTGACCCGGATCCGGAAGGCCTCGAGGTACTGGTAGAAGGCGGCGGCGAGGAAGAGCGCCAGGAGGGAGAGGAGGTAGCCCGTCCACGCGGACGTGCGCCAGCCGTCGAACAGGATCGTCGCGGACGTGCCCCAGTAGAAGGTCATGTGCATCATCGTGGCCGGCGGGCGGGCGGCGAGGTAGGGTGGGGTTTGGGATTTCGACGCGGTGGGGGAGGAGGGACGCCGCCGGACGGGGAAGGGGCGGGCGGAAAGGGAAAGGAAGGACGAGGATTACCGGCGAACCGACCGGTGGGATTTTAAAGGGGCGGCCTTTGTTGAAGAGCCGCGGCTTTGGGGCACGGGGTTTCGATGTATTTACGTTCCGCGCCATTGGAATGAATGTAACGGAGGTTGGGCTTCCCGGCACGTTACTCTTGTCTCGCTGGGGTTTTACTGGAGTAAATTCTTTACAGGAGATCTTAACAGCAAGCAAATGCCTGACGATCGCTAAGTTTTGTTTTGTTTTTTCAAGTTTCAACACATTTATTGTTAAGATACTACTCCCTCCGTCCCATAATATTAGAGCGTTTTTATACTACACTAGTATAAAAAACGTTCTTATATTATGGGACGAAGGGAGTATAAGTAATTTTCTGTTACTTTAATTCAGATTCATCGCGAGTTTACTGACATGCCAAAATCACTGACAATAGACTTTGCATATGCCCTGAAAAATATGTCAACAGAGAGAGATTTAGAACATATGAGTTCCGTGGTGGTGAAGATGACGTACCGTAGAGGGAGCAGATGGCCGGTCATCGAGGATGTAGTGGAGCTTGAATGAGCAATCACGTTTCCAAAAACCTTATCATCCCTCACCTAGTGCAGGTCATCAATTGACGCGATTTTCACGCGCAATGCTCTTCGGTACGGCTATGCATGTGACTATTTTCTCAATTGGAGAGAAATGAGGCGATGAACCTGGCATTCGGTGAAAGAAATCTTTTTTAAAGAAAAGACATTGGCCGAGCTTGAGAGAATGCTCGAATCTAGCCCAACTTTGAATTAACAAAGCCGTCAACAGACTGGGATTACATCGATCAATGATGAAAGAAATCTTTGAAAGCGGAAAAATGTGTCTACAATGAGCTTGAGTATTGTCGCATACACCTTTAAGGGCTCCTTTGTTTTCCCCGCACTATCAAACATTCTTGCAAATCCTGCATAGTAGTATAGGACATGCCACCTTATTTCTGCCTTTTTCTATTCCCGCGTTTTGAAAATCCTGCGAATCAAGGAGGCCCTAAACATTATTCACGCAATGCACAGAGCGAATGAGTGAGTGAGGGGGTGAGGTGTGTGTTGTTACTCTTATTTGATGCTACAAGGACCTTATATGTTGGTGTTTTCTACTCAACCATCAATGCGGAACTAAAAGTTATACACATGCCATGTACAATTTGAATGGGCCTTTGAAACTTTTACAGTACTACCAAGCTCAGATGTAGTAAGATTTAATGAGAAAATACTCATAAAATCTAGTACTTATGTACATTAATGTAAGACATTTTCGCCATTTAATTAGGGTACAGAGTAGTAACATATCTCCCTCCTCGGAAGAAGTATCAAGTCCTGAGATTTCCCCCCTACCACGTCCAGTCTTTCTTTTTAAATGTACCACGTCCATTGTTGAAATATCGTGTCACGTTTAACTTCTGGATATATGCTCTTTTTAAACATTTTTGTAATGTAATACGGCGGGTTAAAATTGCGAAACCCGGAACCGGCTGGCAGTAGGCGCGAAACTTGCCTTCCGCGCGCCGTGACGTGACAACGCGCGGACGGAATCGTGGGCAAGCGACGGAAAAGGGCGCCCAAAAGTCTACACCAGCGGATGAGACCGGTAGGCGTCGGCCACAGGGGCAGAAACGTAATTAGCTGGCAAGGCCTGCCCAATGAAACACCTCGCCGGGTAGTACTCGCGCGGCAGGGGCGCAGGCAGTACATGTGCGCGACCTGTACTGCAGTTGTACTCCCTCCCCGGGAAGGGCAGGCAGGGCAGGCGCGCGCTCGGCCGGCCGTCCGCGCGGTGGGTGTGGAGGTGGCGTGTCCGCAACAGGCAAACGGTTCGTTTTTTCCCGTTTACCCCGTTGCAGTGCGCCGTTTTCTTCCGTCCCTGTTTACTCCGAATACCCAGAAGGCTAGAAGCCTAGAACTCAAATAAAATAGTACTAAGGCCAACTCCATCGCGCGACCCTATCCTATCCGGCCCCATCCGTTTAGGATAAAAGGGACAAACCGGGCGGCCCAGCGCGCGGGAGCAAACAGACTTTTGTCCGTTTCGTGTCCGCTTTCGACCCATCCCGGCCTAAGTTTGCGCCGGTTTTGGGGTGAAACGGACAGCGCGCGGACGGGCGGGACGCGCGCGCTTGTCCTCCCCTGGCCCACCTGTCGGTGGGAGAAACCAAAACCCCCCACGCCCCATTTGGCGCCATTTTCCCAAACTCTCCCACGTCCCTCCCGCCGCCCCCTCTCTCCCCCGTTCATGGCCGACGCCCAGCCGAATTCCGGCGGCCTGGCCGTCGACCCGCCCAGAAAGGTGAAGAAGAAGGCGGCCAAGGCGGCAAGGAAGCCGATGTCGGAGTGCACGCCGGAGGAGATCGCCAGGTTGGACGCGGAAGCGGCGAAGAAGAGGAGCCGGAGAGCGGTCGTCAAGGTCAATGCCGCCGCGCCAAGTTCGCCGCCGAGCGCGATGCGAAGGAGGCCGCTTGGCGCAAGGCCGCGGCCGACGAGAAGGAGGACATCGTCAACAAAGCGCACGCCCTCCTCATGCTGAGCATGGGCCGTCCGGCCGGTTTCACTACAGCGGCCGTCGACCCGGCGAGCACAGGCTCGTCGGTCGCCCGGCCTGCGCACTGCCAGTCGCCGACGTCGCGGACCACGCCCATGTCGCCCGGCTTTCCTCCGCCAAGGCACGACGGCCAGACCCGTTTCTCGGGGTCGCCGGACGTTGGCTTGTTCGCGCCGTCGACACCGCGCCCCGCGGCCGTCATCGACCTTAATGTCACGCCTGGGTCCAGCAGCGGCGGCCGGCCGTCCGTCGAGATGCAGAGCAAGCAAGCAGGGGCACCGTTCACGGGCACCATGCCGGCCCCCCGCGTGTTGTTTGACGGAATGCCAACAGCAACGACACCGATCGACGACCCCTTCTACAACCAGTACATGGAGAACGTGATCTTCGAGGCTGGGCACGGACGTGCCTACGACCCCGAGGAGACCCAAAGTCAGGATGGCCGCGCCCAATACGTCCCCGATGAAGAGGCCGACGACCGTGCAGACTACGACCATGGTGACTCGTGGCATGAAGACGATGACATCTATGTCGAAGGTGATGGCGATGAAGAAGAAGAAGAAGAAGAAGGCAATGCCATTGATATTAGTGGCGCGCCATTGTTCATCGACGAGCTGACCCAAAGAGCGGAAGCACAAAAGAAGAGGAAGAGCATTCGCACGGGTTCATACACACAAGATGATGACAAGTTGATTTGCCAAGTTTGGATGGAGATTAGCCAAGATCCGAGGACCGGCGCGCAACAAAAGGGAATTGTTTTTTGGACGAGAGTCCACAAAACATTCCATGAAAGGAAGATGTTCGAGCCCTACCAAATTTCAAGCAACCATGGCATCGGCTCGATTCAAAAGAGATGGTTGTTCATCCAACAAGAGTGCAACAAGTATCAAGCCGCATTTGAGAGCGTTGAAGCACGACCCGTGAGTGGTCTCGGCGTTGGGGACACGGTATGCTCTCCTCTTCCTAGCCCTTTCCTTGCTACGGCCATGAGACTTCGGCCTTGTATATGTTTGCATGTTCACTTCTTGTTGATCATGTGTTGTAGGCATTTCAATCTTTGGAGGCATTCAAGGCCCGGCACAATGACAAGCCATTCACTCTTACGCATTGTTGGACGCTCATCAACAATTGCCCTAAGTTCAAGGACCAATACCGTGAACTACAAAGGAAGAGAGGACTGAAGACGGCCAAGTCCGCCGGAGGTGGAGATGGCGAGGCGTTGAAGAGGCCGAGGGGCAAGACCAACTCCAAGGTTGATGACATACGTGATGCCTCATCCATGGCATTGCATGACACTTTGCATGTCACGATGTCTCAAAAGGATGTGAGTGACGAGAAGAAGCGGCAAAGCAAGGACGAGCAAATGAAGCAATACCTAGACCTTCAAAGAAAGAAGCTTGAGATGGAGGAGGCGGCCAAGAAGAGGAAGATCGACATGGAGGAGGCGGCCCGGCAAAGGCAGCTCGACATGGAAGAGGCTGCCCGGCAAAGGCAGCTCGACATGGAAGAGGTGTTGGGAATCGTAGCATAATTTTAAAATTTTCCTACTCTCACCAAGATGCATCTATGGAGTATACTAGCAACGAGGGGAAAGGAGTGCATCTACATACCCTTGTAGATCGCGAGCGGAAGCGTTCCAATGAACGTGGATGACGGAATCGTACTCGCCGTGATCCAAATCACCGATGACCGAGTGGCGAACGGACGGCACCTCCGCGTTCAACACACGTACGGTGCAGCGACGTCTCCTCCTTCTTGATCCAGCAAGGAGGAAGGAGAGGTTGATGGAGATCCAGCAGCACGACGGTGTGGTGGTGGATGCAGCGGGATGCCGGCAGGGCTTCGCCGAGCTTCTACGAGAGAGAGAGGTGTAGCAGGGGAGGAGGGAGGCGCCAAAGGCTGTGATATTGCTGCCCTCCCTCCCCCCTTTATATAGGCCCCCTGGGAGGGGGGGCACCGGCCAAACCCCATCTAGATGGGGGGGCGGCGGCCAAGGGGGTGCCTTGCCCCCCAAGGCAAGTGGGGCGCCCCCCCACCCTAGGGTTTCCAACCCTAGGCGCAGGGGGAGGCCCATGGGGGGGCGCCCAGCCCACTAGGGGATGGTTCCCTTCCCACTTCAGCCCACGGGGCCCTCCGGGATAGGTGGCCCCACCCGGTGGACCCCCGGGACCCTTCCGGTGGTCCCGGTACAATACCGGTAACCCCCAAAACTTTCCCGGTGGCCGAAACTTGACTTCCTATATATAATTCTTTACCTCCGGACCATTCCGGAACTCCTCGTGACGTCTGGGATCTCATCCGGGACTCCGAACAACTTTCGGGTTTCCGCATACACATATCTCTACAACCCTAGCGTCACCGAACCTTAAGTGTGTAGACCCTACGGGTTCGGGAGACATGTAGACATGACCGAGACGCCTCTCCGGTCAATAACCAACAGCGGGATCTGGATACCCATGTTGGCTCCCACATGTTCCACGATGATCTCATCGGATGAACCACGATGTCGAGGATTCAATCAATCCCGTATACAATTCCCTTTGTTAATCGGTATGTTACTTGCCCGAGATTCGATCGTCGGTATCCCAATACCTTGTTCAATCTCGTTACCGGCAAGTCTCTTTACTCGTACCACAATGCATGATCCCGTGACTAACGCCTTAGTCACATAGAGCTCATTATGATGATGCATTACCGAGTGGGCCCAGAGATACCTCTCTGTCACACGGAGTGACAAATCCCAGTATCGATCCGTGCCAACCCAACAGACACTTTCGGAGATGCCCGTAGTGCACCTTTATAGTCACCCGGTTACGTTGTGACGTTTGGCACACCCAAAGCACTCCTACGGTATCCGGGAGTTGCACGATCTCATGGTCTAAGGAAAAGATACTTGACATTGGAAAAGCTCTAGCAAACGAAACTACACGATCTTTTATGCTATGCTTAGGATTGGGTCTTGTCCATCACATCATTCTCCTAATGATGTGATCCCGTTATCAACGACATCCCATGTCTATAGTCAGGAAACCATGACTATCTGTTGATCAACGAGCTAGTCAACTAGAGGCTTACTAGGGACACGTTGTGGTCTATGTATTCACACATGTATTATGATTTCCGGACAATACAATTATAGCATGAACAATAGACAATTGCCATGAACAAAGAAATATAATAATAACCATATATTATTGCCTCTAGGGCATATTTCCAACAGTCTCCCACTTGCACTAGAGTCAATAATCTAGTTACATTGTGATGAATCGAACACCCATTGCGTCCTGGTGTTGATCATGTTTTGCCCTAGGGAGAGGTTTAGTCAACGGATCTGCTACATTCAGATCCGTATGTACTTTACAAATATCTATGTCTCCATTTTGAACAATTTCACGAATGGAGTTGAAGCGACGCTAATATGCCTGGTCTTCCTGTGAAACCTGGGCTCCTTCGCAAGGGCAATAGCTCCAGTGTTATCACAGAAGAGAGTCATTGGGCCCGACGCATTGGGAATCACCCCTAGGTCGGTAATGAACCATTCCCGACGTGCATCGTCACCTCGTCCTTCGCCAGTCTCCGTTTATTCCGTAGTTCCTGTTTTGAGTTACAAATATGAGCAACCGCACCGGTATCAAATACCCAGGAGCTACTACGAGTACTGGTAAGGTACACATCAATTACATGTATATCACATATACCTTTGGTGTTGCCGGCCTTCTTTTCCACTAAGTATTTGGGGCAATTCCGCTTCCAGTGACCACTTCCCTTGCAATAAAAGCACTCAGTTTCAGGCTTGGGTCCATTCTTTGACTTCTTCCCAGTAACTGGTTTACCGGGCGCGGCAACTCCCTTGCCGTCCTTCTTGAAGTTCTTCTTACCCTTGCCCTTCTTGAACTTAGTGGTTTTATTCACCATCAACACTTGATGTTCTTTTCTGATCTCCACCTCCGCTGATTTCAGCATTGAATATATCTCAGGAATGGTCTTTTCCATCCCCTGCATATTGAAGTTCATCACAAAGCTCTTGTAGCTTGGTGGAAGCGACTGAAGGATTCTGTCAATGACCGCGTCATCCGGGAGATTAACTCCCAGCTGAGTCAAGCGGTTGTGCAACCCAGACATTCTGAGTATGTGCTCACTTACAGAACTATTTTCCTCCATTTTACAGCTAAAGAACTTGTCGGAGACTTCATATCTCTCGACCCGGGCATGAGCTTGAAAAACCAATTTCAGCTCCTCGAACATCTCATATGCTCCATGTTTCTCAAAACGCTTTTGGAGATCCGGTTCTAAGCTGTAAAGCATGCCGCACTGAACGAGGGAGTAATCATCAGCACGCTGCTGCCAAGCGTTCATAACGTCTTGGTTTTCTGAGATTGGTGCTTCACCTAGCGGTGCTTCTAGGACATAATCTTTCTTGGCTACTATGAGGATGATCCTCAGGTTCCGGACCCAGTCCGTATAGTTGCTGCCATCATCTTTCAGCTTGGTTTTCTCTAGGAACGCGTTGAAATTGAGGACAACGTTGGCCATTTGATCTACAAGACATAGTGTAAAGATTTTAGACTAAGTTCATGATAATTAAGTTCATCTAATCAAATTATTCAATGAACTCCCACTCAGATAGACATCCCTCTAGTCATCTAAGTGAAACATGATCCGAGTTAACTAGGCCGTGTCCGATCATCACGTGAGACGGACTAGTCATCATCGGTGAACATCTCCATGTTGATCGTATCTTCTATACGACTCATGCTCGACCTTTCGGTCCTCCGTGTTCCGAGGCCATGTCTGTACATGCTAGGCTTGTCAAGTCAACCTAAGTGTATTGCGTGTGTTCCGAGGCCATGTCTGTACATGCTAGGCTCGTCAACACCTGTTGTATTCGAACGTTAGAATCTATCACACCCGATCATCACGTGGTGCTTCGAAACAACGAACCTTCGCAACGGTGCACAGTTAGGGGGAACACTTTTCTTGAAATTATCATAAGGGATCATCTTACTTACTACCGTCGTTCTAAGAAAATAAGATGCAAAAACATGATAAACATCACATGCAATCAAATAGTGACATGATATGGCCAATATCATTATGCTCCTTTGATCTCCATCTTCGGGGCACCATGATCATCTTCGTCACCGGCATGACACCATGATCTCCATCATCATGATCTCCATCATTGTGTCTTCATGAAGTCGTCACGCCAATGATTACTTCTACTTCTATGGCTAACGCGTTTAGCAACAAAGTAAAGTAATTTACATGGCGTTATTCAATGACACGCAGGTCATACAAAATAATAAAGACAACTCCTATGGCTCCTGCCGGTTGTCATACTCATCGACATGCAAGTCGTGATTCCTATTACAAGAATATGATCAATCTCATACATCACATATATCATTCATCACATCTTCTGGCCATATCACATCACATCACACATGCTGCAAAAACAAGTTAGACGTCCTCTAATTGTTGTTGCAAGTTTTTACGTGGTTTGTAGGTTTCTAGCAAGAATGTTTCTTACTTACGTATGACCACAACGCGATTTGCCAATTTCTATTTACCCTTCATAAGGACCCTTTTCATCGAATCCGTTCCGACTAAAGTAGGAGAGACAGACACCCGCTAGCCACCTTATGCAACTAGTGCATGTCAGTCGGTGGAACCTGTCTCACGTAAGCGTACGTGTAAGGTCGGTCCGGGCCGCTGCATCCCACAATGCCACTGAAACAAGATAAGACTAGTAGCGGCAAGAAGAATTGGCAAACTCAACGCCCACAACTGCTTTGTGTTCTACTCGTGCATAGTAACTACGCATAAACCTGGCTCATGATGCCACTGTTGGGAATCGTAGCATAATTTTAAAATTTTCCTACGCTCACCAAGATGCATCTATGGAGTATACTAGCAACGAGGGGAAAGGAGTGCATCTACATACCCTTGTAGATCGCGAGCGGATGCGTTCCAATGAACGTGGATGACGGAATCGTACTCGTCGTGATCCAAATCACCGATGACCGAGTGCCGAACGGACGGCACCTCCGCGTTCAACACACGTACGGTGCAGCGACGTCTCCTCCTTCTTGATCCAGCAAGGAGGAAGGAGAGGTTGATGGAGATCCAGCAGCACGACGGCGTGGTGGTGGATGCAGCGGGATGCCGGCAGGGCTTCGCCGAGCTTCTACGAGAGAGAGAGGTGTAGCAGGGGAGGAGGGAGGCGCCCAAGGCTGTGATATTGCTGCCCTCCCTCCCCCCTTTATATAGGCCCCCTGGGAGGGGGGGCGCCGGCCAAACCCCATCTAGATGGGGGGGGGGGGGGGGCGGCGGCCAAGGGGGTGCCTTGCCCCCCAAGGCAAGTGGGGCGCCCCCCCACCCTAGGGTTTCCAACCCTATGCGCAGGGGGGGAGGCCCATGGGGGGGCGCCCAGCCCACTAGGGGCTGGTTCCCTTCCCACTTCAGCCCACGGGGCCCTCCGGGATAGGTGGCCCCACCCGGTGGACCCCCGGGACCCTTCCGATGGTCCTGGTACAATACCGGTAACCCCCGAAACTTTCCCGGTGGCCGAAACTTGACTTCCTATATATAATTCTTTACCTCCGGACCATTCCGGAACTCCTCGTGACGTCCGGGATCTCATCCGGGACTCCGAACAACTTTCGGGTTTCCGCATACACATATCTCTACAACCCTAGCGTCACCGAACCTTAAGTGTGTAGACCCTACGGGTTCGGGAGACATGTAGACATGACCGAGACGCCTCTCCGGTCAATAACCAACAGCGGGATCTGGATACCCATGTTGGCTCCCACATGTTCCACGATGATCTCATCGGATGACCACGATGTCGAGGATTCAATCAATCCCGTATACAATTCCCTTTGTTAATCGGTATGTTACTTGCCCGAGATTCGATCGTCGGTATCCCAATACCTTGTTCAATCTCGTTACCGGCAAGTCTCTTTACTCGTACCGCAATGCATGATCCCGTGACTAACGCCTTAGTCACATAGAGCTCATTATGATGATGCATTACCGAGTGGGCCCAGAGATACCTCTCCGTCACACGGAGTGACAAATCCCAGTCTCGATCCGTGCCAACCCAACAGACACTTTCGGAGATGCCCGTAGTGCACCTTTATAGTCACCCAGTTACGTTGTGACGTTTGTCACACCCAAAGCACTCCTACGGTATCCGGGAGTTGCACGATCTCATGGTCTAAGGAAAAGATACTTGACATTGGAAAAGCTCTAGCAAACGAAACTACACGATCTTTTATGCTATGCTTAGGATTGGGTCTTGTCCATCACATCATTCTCCTAATGATGTGATCCCGTTATCAACGACATCCCATGTCTATAGTCAGGAAACCATGACTATCTGTTGATCAACGAGCTAGTCAACTAGAGGCTTACTAGGGACACGTTGTGGTCTATGTATTCACACATGTATTACGATTTCCGGACAGTACAATTATAGCATGAACAATAGACAATTACCATGAACAAAGAAATATAATAATAACCATTTATTATTGCCTCTAGGGCATATTTCCAACAAGAGGCCGCCCGGCAAAGGCAGCTCGACATCGAGGTCGACAACGTCAAGGCCAGGCAGAGGCAGCTCGACATCGAGGCCACCAATGCCGCCACCAAAGCGAAGGAGGTGGCCCTTGCGATCATGAGCGTGGACTTGTCGAAGATGAGCGACAAGACGAGGGCTTGGTTCGAGGCCAGGCAGAAGGAGATGCTCGACGCCGAAGGCCTGAACTAGGTCGTCCCATCGGCGTGGCCGTTCTTTTTGGAGGCTGGCATGGGTGCCGCCCGCCCGCTGGGCCGCTGGCAGTGTGCCGGCGAGAAAACAGTCATTTTGGAGGTCGGCTGTGTTGCCGGCCGCTGGCTGTGTTGCCGGCGAGGACAACTATTCATTTTGGAGGCTGGCTGTGTTGCCGGCCGCTGGCCGATGCCGGCGATGGACATGTAGGCCGCTGGCTTTGTTGCCGGCGTGATGAACTGGGGCCGTGAACTAGGGCTTGGCATTTGAAACGTTGCTCTTTTTTTAAATAGACGCGGACAGGATGGGGCAAACGGATGCGGCCGCGCGCTGGGCGCACGGCCACCGCATCCCAGGACACGCCCAGACACGACCCCAAATCCCTACCCAAACGGACAGAATCCGGACAAAACGGACGTCCGTTTGGGGTCGCGCGGTGGAGATGGCCTAAGACTACCCACAGTGGGAGTAACATAGGTAGTAACATCACACATATCTAGATAAAATAGATGATGTGGCAAGCAATAAATGAAGAAATGGAGAAAAATGGTAACATAGCTAGTTATTAGTAGTATGAGTAATATCACACATATCAAGGCAAAATGAGTCTATAGCTTAATAAATGAAGTGTTGCATGTTACCACACATATGTTACTCCCCGCTATAGAGGTAGTAACATAGACTAGTAACATGTGCATGTTACTAGTCTATGTTACTACTAGGGCTGCAAGAAAAGCTCGAGACTCATGAGCCGCTCGAGATCGACTCGTTTTTTGGCTCGATTCGAGATCGACTCGAAAAGAAACGAGCTGTGTTTGAACACTTTATGTAGCTTGACCGAGAAACGAGCCGATCTTGAGCCAATATTGGCTCGCTCGATTTTAGCTCGATAACTTGACATGATATCATTATGTTAAATGATAAAGCCACATATTAAATGGAAATAAGATAATTTGTTATCATATATGATGTTCATGAATTTTCTTCATTTTATTTACAAGCAAACATGGAAGCTTATTTAAGTGCAGAGGAGATTTAGGCCTAATTATGGTACGTGATCGACTATGTGTTAAATATCCTGTTATTTTTGGCAAAAGTTCCCAGCTTATGCACCTTCATTTTCTTGTTTTTCGTCCACGACGACCACCATTTATTGCTAGTTGGCCCAAGATACCAAGATGAGCCCTCCGAGAACGACGAGATAGTCATAAATTTATAATTTTCACCGTCTCATTTAGCTCGAAGCTAGCTCGAGATCGACTCGAGATCGTTACAAGCTGAGCATGAGTCATGTTCTACAGCTCGATCATAAGCTTCACTCAGTTTGAGCTCGCTCGAATTTTAATATGAGTTGAGCTGAGCTAACACCAACTCGCTCGAACTCCACTCGTTTGCAGCCCTAGTTACTACCCATTGTGGCCAGTCTAAATACGGTAGCACGAATTATTAATTAAACCTATTAAGGTGCGGTAGAATGGTTGCTAACCAGCTACCCCACGTGTCACATGCTGGTTGGTCACGGTGAGAAAGTTTTTCGTTTTTTAAAGTTTTTTTAAAATGTCAGTGAGACTTATCTTTCACTTTTCGAGAAGAGTTTTTTTAGGCCTTTTTCTTTTGAGATGGACTAGCACAAATGCCCGTGCGTTGCAACGGGGCATACATATTCTATTGCACAATACTGATTTTGTATGACATATCTTTAAAATACATATTCTATGGTTCGATATCAATTGTGTGCATCACACATATTTTTTACTATCACATTAATCAGGCGACAATGCCGACTTTTTATTCCTGATGAATTACTCCTTCCTCTACCCTGCATATATGACTGTTTGTGTTTTGCATCATCTTAGAACAACTGTCTTTCTCTACCGCATGATCTTCTGATGACTCTCTGAAGAAGTTCCTGTTAACTAGGGTTGCTCATCTTGATTGGATATTGAACGATGAAGGTTGCCTCGTGTTGTAAGAAATGATTAAATTTATATCATTCCCGTTTTGTTTTTGTCTAGGGGTGGTTGGTAAATGTGTCTACCGGGTAGCAATCTCAAAAAAACGTCTAAGTATTGTAGGAGTACCAAGACACATCTACAATAGCTTTATGAGATAGCTTAAGCCACTATTGAATACAAAATAAAATTTGACAAACACTTTAATGGAAAAATTTACAACAATGCACCGACCCTTTAGAAATGTAAATATTCCCTCATACCTGGTGTAGAGTATGCAAAGTTCATACATTAAAAAAAGGTTTCTACATAAATTATCAAATATATAACTGAAACATTCATGTAAAGACGTGCATGAAAAATATACACAATAGAGCGGGGTGATCGATTGTCTCTTCAACTAAGGGAAAATGAGATAGCAAAGAGATAAATTCACAAACTATGATTTTAGGCATGGAATAATATTACTCTTCATCAGATAACTTAACATCTCATATGATAATATAAGGGCATCTCCAATGCAGAACGCTTAGACAGGCGCTTAGAGAAATTAAAAAATATCATAAAATTGCCTGCGCTGTTTGTTTCAATGCTAGACGCTACGTAGCGGGCGCTTAGGAAAACCAGCTGCCGTACCAGCGCTCTACCCCGCACGGCAAAGAAAGAACAAGCGCTCGCTTCTAGTTTTTGCGCCGATGCCTCGTACGACGCAAGGAATAAACGTTCCAACCGTGTATCGACCAGGGAATAAATCCCGACGCCCCTGCGTTAGCGCCTGCATTGGACATGCCCTAAGTAAGAAGTGTTCTGATGTTGTACAAATTTTTAATAATTGATAGTCATATTCAGCAGCAAACTTGTGTGCATATAATTCCATACTTGTTCATTTATAAGTTCTGGGATAAAATATCCATGTGTAGTACCCCGCCTGAGTTATTTTTACCTCTTTGTGTATGTTGTTTCTTTGTCCCGCGTGGCATGCACACCTGCTAATGGTTTTCTTGTCCAGTCTGGAGTAATTTCGACTTCTTTTCCCCCACAATTCAATTGCTCCTCACACGGACGCGGCCCCATCCGTGATTTCTTTTTGAGTGTGTGTATGTGCGCAGGCCATGCGTGTTCCTCGTACTTAAATTCGAATCCATATCTGACTCTCTGATTGTTGCTTGCTGATTCTGGTACAACTCACTATGTATATAAAATGGTGAGATTTGATGTGAAAAACGATGTGGGATTAATTAATTTAGAAACGTGCTTGTTTTTCTAACACAATTGTAAGCCAATTCAGTTGGCTTTGTCCTTCCCGCAGGAATAACTATTTTTTGCTGCATACCAGGCCCAACTTTAGCCCATGTGCGGGATAGAGGGCCCATAAGTTTGTTTGTATTAAGTAGTAACTAACTCTTTTTTCTAACGCGATTGAGAGCTAGCTCAACTGGTTTTGGTCATAGTAAAAGGACGGGAGGTCGGGAGTTCGATGCCTGCCGCCGCTTTTTCTTTTTCTACTATTTTCTAACATGGTCAGCCTCTACGCACGACGGGCAAGATGACGGACGAAAAAAAATAGCTGACCTACATAGAAGGACCTGATGACAGAAAAAGTGGAGAAACAATCCTCACTTTAATATTAGATAGACTAGGAAACATGCCCGTGCCTTGCAACCGGAGAAAACTAATTAGCTTGCTTCATATACACTTTGCATAGATGAGATTGCGCGTGTGGCAGCCCTGTCACCTCGTACTCGTAGTATACCTACCCACTTCTGTCAGTGCATTTGACGGCCATATCTTCCGTGGACGTGATTTTGTCCAATAGACAAACACCAAACATCTCAAGATAATCCAAGTTCTCTTTATCCTCTCGGTGAAAGAAGTTTGGCCCCAAACCTTGCCCAAAATTCTTACATATTTTTCCCAAGATCCACCAAAATCTCATGGATTTTTTGACACTTCTAACCTATAGCTCTAGTTCAAATCCATTGATTTAAGTTCAAATGAATTTGAATTCAACTTCATCCAAAATTGTTGGAAGCACCTCCGTGGGTTTGGAAATATTCTAGAAAACTCTGTCAACAAGTTTCACATTTTTTCAGAAGTCCTACCCATTGCCTTTGTTCTTATCATTTTTTTTTTGAGAATTTGTTCTTCTCAATTTCTGTAATTGTGAAAAGGCAGAGGAAAAAAGAAAAAGAAAAGACTTTTCCCAGTGCTGCAAGCCCAACAGCCGCCAGCCAGCCCAAGCCCAAGGCTCGCGCCCTGGCACGACCCCTCCCGACCCCCTCGTCCTGCCCCAGCACCGTCACCACAGGGGCAGCAGGCGCCCTCCTCTGCTCCCCCCGATCCCCATCGCCACTCCCTGAGCCGCTCCCCAGGGCCATCATCACCGCGGGACCGCCCCACGCTGGGATCTGGATCCCAGCTCTCCACCGCCGCTCCTACACATCTGAGCGCTTCCGTGAGTTCGACGGCGGCCATGGCTCCTCCACCAGGATCCCCAGCTCCATCACCGCCGGCGGCCATGGCGGTCGCCTACCAACATCCGCGCACTCCTCCGCCGGGATCCCCAGCTCCATCACTGACGGCCATGGCGGTCTCCTACCACATCCGCGCGCCACCAGGAATCCATCTCTCCAGCATATCGACCGCTCTCCTTTTTTTTGAGAGTTGACTCTCGTGTTCTCGCTCGTCGTGCTCTCCTTCTTTTCAGGATTTTATTTTCTCAAATCCTGCTATTAGGCTGGGCGTCCCCCTGCTGGTTTCGTTGATTTCAATAGCCTCTCCATCTTTCTTCACATCCCTAGGATAAACATGATCCCATATCTCACCCCTCTTCGTTGGCTTGTTGCTTCTGACAACTCAAACGTATATAAGTTGCTATGATTTGATGTAAACAGGCAGGGTGGGACTATTAATTACAATCTAACATTGTAGTAGTAGAGGTATAAAGAAATATATTTTTCCTCTGCTGCAGTCGTATGGGAGAAGAGGGAAGATCGTGAGGTCGAACTTTTGTACCGGCCCGGTAACAAAATTCTGGCCCATTGACCGGTGAAGTTGCAAAGAACGTTCGAAACCAAACGAAAATTATTGGAGCGAGGTGGGTGGACCAAAAACGGACGAAATGACGGTGGAACAAAAACGGACGAAATGACGGTGGTAAGAAGCGATAGCCCTTTTATTAATAGGTATATAGATTAGAAAATAAAGATGTGATGTCCACGTGACGCAAGATTTTTTTTTTAATTGAGATAAAGGTGAGGTGGGCACAACTTCCTCTCAAGCGGCCCGCAATGACGAGCCCCGGAGTGACAATAGTCGGAACCACTCCCGGTGATGACCGGAGTTTGAGGAGTTCATATATTCACCGTGTGTTAATGCTTTGTTCCGGTTCTTTATTAAAAGGAGGCCTTAATATACCTTAGTTTCCAATAGGACCCCGCTGCTATGGGAGGGTAGGACAAAAGATGTCATGCAAGTTCTTTCCATAAGCACATATGACTATTTACGAAATACATGCCTACATTATATTTATAAACTGGAGCTAGTGCCGTATCACCCTAGGTTATAACTGTCACATGATGAATATCATCCAAAAAATCGCCGATCCAATGCCTACGAATTTATCTTATATTGTTTCTGCTAAGTTACTAATGTTACTGTTGCACTTGGTACTAAATCACCGCTATCACTGTTACCGTTACTATTGCTGTTGCTACTACTATCAAACTATCATACTACTTTGTTACTGATCACTTCGCTGCAGATAATTAATTTCCACGTGTGGTCGAATTGACAATTCAGCTGCTAATACTTACAAATATTCTTTGGCTCCCCTTGTGTCGAATCTATAAATTTGGGTTGAATACTCTACCCTCGAAAACTGTTGCGATCCCCTATACTTGTGGGTTATCAAGACCTTTTTCTAACGCCGTTGCGAGGGAGCATAGCTATATTTGGTGAGTCACTTGGGATTATTATCAAATTGTCCCCATGACGAATCTGAAGGATGCTAAGACTAAGATTTTTCCCTCTAAGACGAGGGGAGGTAAGGAACTTCCATCCAGCTCCGCTTTAGATTCACCTTCTGTTTTAAGTAAACTTGCAACACCACCACATGCTATTAATCCTAATATGTCGCAAGTTATTGATGATGCTACTTTTGATATGAATGATGCTTATGATGATGCTAGTACCTTGCTTGATGATAATGTGCCACTAGGTGAATTTCTTGATGAACAAATTGCTAGAGTAAGACAACATGATATTGTTGAAACTGATGATGAGCTTGAAACTGAAAATCTTGAAACACCTACTAGAACTAGCCCTCCTAGATATGAATTGCCAAAGGTACCGGAAGGTTATGTTATTGGTGAGGAGGCAACTAGAGATATTCTTGCTTGTAAGGATAGAGATGATCTAGAGAAATTATTATGCAAGTATAAGGAGAAATCTCTGAATGCTAGAATAAAATGTGATCCTAAGTTTGCTACTTCACCTATCTTTATTGATGACAAGGATTATGAATTCTCTGTCGACCCAGAGTTGATTACTTTGGTTGAATCTGATCCTTCCCATGGTTATGAAACTGAAACTGTTGTGGCACATCTTACTAAGTTGAATGACATAGCCACCCTCTTTGCTCGTGATGAGAAAATTAGGTATTACTATATTCTCAAATTATTTCTGTTCTCATTAAAGGGTGATGCTAAAGCTTGGTACAATACTCTTGCTCCTGGTTGTGTGCGTAGTCCCCAGGATATTATTTATTACTTCTCTGAAAAATATTTTCCTGCTCATAAGAAACAAGCTACCTTACAAGAAATATTTAACTTTGCGCCAATTGAAGAAGAGAGTCTCCCACAAGCTCAGGGGAGGCTTCTCCAATTACTTAATGCTTTGCCTGATCATCCTCTTAAGAAAAATGAAATACTTGATATCTTCTATAATGGACTAACCAATGCTTCTAGGGACTTCCTAGATAGTTGTGCTAGTTGTGTTTTCAGGGAACGAACTATTGGGCAAGCTGGAGAATTATTGAATAACATGTTGAAAAATTATGATGATTGGACTCTCCCTGAACCACCTACTAAACCCACTCCGAAGAAGAGGGGTATTTAATATCTAAGTCCTAAAGATATGCAAGAGGCAAAGAAATCTATGAAGGAAAAATGTACTAAAGCTGAGGATGTTAAAATTTTACCTCCTATTGAAGAAATACATGGGCTTGATACACCACCACTGCCTAGGGTGGTAGAGGTAAATTCTCTAATGAAATTCAATGATAATGATAATCCTCACAATATGCACCCTAGTCAATGCCTTTATGAGTTTAAAAATTATATTAGAAAGCAAGATCACTTCAATGCAAATGCTATGAAACAATTGAAATACAATTCTGATATGATTGCTCGCTTGAGTGACTTGTTATTTAGAATATCAAATAATTTTAGAGGTGTAGGGAAGCACTGCTACATCTCAAAGAGAATTGCTTGATGAAATGAATAATAATATCAATAATCATGCTGTTAGAGTAATGACTAGAGGAGGTAGGATGAGTCAGGAACCACTTTATCCCGAGGGACACCCAAAAAAATTGAACAAGACTCCCAAAGAGCTAACATTGATGCACATAGTCCTTCTAAAAAGAAAAAGAAGAAGAAAAATGATAGGACTTTGCATGCCTCTAGTGAACCTGAAGTAGAAAAATGTTCTGATAATGATAATGAAGTTTCTATCTCTGATGCTAAAACTCAATCTGGTAGTGAACACTCGCCGTCTGATAATGAAAAACATAATTATGAGGTTCATAAAGACACTCAAAATAATAATAAAGAACCAGACAATGATGTTGAGATAGAACCAGCAATTGATCTTGATAACCCACAACCTAAGAATAAAAGATATGATAAAAGTGACTTTGTTGCTAGAAAACATGGTAAGGAAAGAGAACCATGGGTTCAAAAACATATGCCATTTCCACCTAAGTCAACTAAAAAGAAAGATGATGAAGAATTTGAACGCTTTGCTGAAATGCTGAGGCCAGTCTTTTTGCGTACTCGCTTGGCTGATATCTTGAAAATGCCTCCTTATGCAAAGTACATGAAAGACATCATCACCAATAAGAGAAAAATACCGGAAGCTGAAATCTCCACCATGCTTGCTAATTATACTTTTAAAGACGGAGTACCTAAAAAACTTGGAGATCCGAGAATACCAACTATACCTTGCTCCATCAAAAGAAACTATGTGAAAACTGCTTTGTGTGATTTGGGAGCAGGTGTTAGTGTTATGCCTTTCTCTTTATATAAAAGACTTGATTTGAATAAACTTACACCTACTGAAATATCTTTGCAAATGGCTAACAAATCAACTGCCATACCTATCGGTTTTTGTGAGGATGTGCCCATTGTTGTTGCTAATGTTACTATTTTGACTGACTTTGTTATATTTGAGATGCCCGAGGACGACAATATGTCGATTATCCTTGGTAGACCATTCTTGAATACTACAGGGGCTGTTATTTATTGCAACAAAAGCAAGGTCACTTTTCATATCAACGGTAATGAGCATACGGTGCACTTTCCGAAGAAACAATTCCAAGTGAATGATACTAATGTTATTGAAAAATCTCCGACAATCACTATTGGAAGTTTTCAACTACCTCTACCTAATGTCAAAAAGAAATATGAAATGCTTATTGTTGGGGATATTCATATCCCCGTTGAGGTAACTTAGTGATTTACGAAAGTTCTTCGGTTTCATGCTAATCAAAAGTGGTTGTTAATAAGACTTGATCAACCTTATTAATGGATCATTTTTAGAGGTATGAAGTCGATGAATTTAGTGAGCACTACCTTTTGTTCTCTGTTTTTATTAGTGAAATAAAATAAAATGCCAGGTTTTGTCTATTTTTTGAATTTCTCGTGGAATAAAAAATGACCCAAAAATAAAAGTTCTCAGAATGCTCTGAAATTTTAATACGATTTTTTCTGAATATTTAAGAATTTTTGGTGCAAATAGTATCAGAGGGAGGTGCACCAGGTGGGCACAACCCATCTGGGTGCGCCAGGACCCCCAGGCACGCCGTGGTGGGTTGTGGTCCCCATGTGGGCCCCTCACTTATCTCTTCATCCCACATCACCACGTACCTCCAGAAAAAATCCCCATTGCTCTCTCTCTCTCTCTCTCTCGTATTCTTGCTCTCAAACCCGCGGATTTTGATCTCTTTGCTCGAAACTCCATTTCCGAAACTGTTTCGAGGGATTGTTGCTTGGTATGTGACTCCTCTGTTTGTCCAATTAGATTTTGCTTTAGTGGACTATATTTTGAATCATTAGCACTCTTGGTACTGTTGTAGATGAGTTTGCATGTTGAATTCTTAGAGTTTAAGTAGTTTGAATGCTTGCTATGGCCTCTATGCATCCCTATGAGTAGTTGTTACCAATGTTGTGAAGTTTTGTTGATAAATTTTGTCACCCAAAATTTTTCAGAAAATTAAACGCGAATATGATGAACCTCTTTGGAAGGAGTTCTTCGAGGAGGAGATCCTCGGGGGCATCTTCTAGTGACAGCTCCGCTTGTCGGTCTTATGTTGAACCAAGTGAAAGTTCCATACGAGATGCCGCCACCAAAACATGCTTATGGCCATGCGATGATTATATGGTGAGTGTGGGCATTAAGGAGGAATTTGAGCAATATGTTCACAATGCCGATCTCGGTCCCTACAATTCAGATAAGTGCAACCAACACCACACTCTCACTGAATCATTTCTCAAAGGATTTAAATTCCATCTCCGTGAGTCTAGGGTGTCATTTAAACTATATGAAAATCCATTTACCATATCTTTAGAGAGATTTGCTCAACACTGCAAAATTCCATTCTGGGGTTTGCTTGACGAACCACCAAGATCCGAGTTCCAAACATTTTTTACTAGTCTCTGCTATGGTGAGAATAGGGGAGTGACGCAAGGTAGAATAAAGAGCATTCATTTTCCCGCAATTCAGTACTTTCACTGGTACGCGTTGGTGCTATACAAACGGTTTTTAACCCCTTTCCGCAACGGCATTTGGAACCGTCGCCAAGTGAGTGTGGGCAATAAGGGGGGTCCTTCCCACACGACCCAGAAATCGTCGGGGATAGGGAGCCAAGATGCATATACAGTACTCCTACTCGTTTTTGCTCGCATTGCCATCGCAGTCGGTATTCTATGGTGCTACGTTTACGATGCGTAACCCATCACAAACGGTTCACTATTATAGAACGTGTATGATAAGCATACAATCACACATATTCGCTTGTCCCAAACCGTATGCGATAACTAATTAAGAAGATTAGCTAATCGTCGTACGAGTGTCGGATAGGATTACAAAACGTCGGACCATCGTAACATCGTCGTACACGACAACTATCACACACACTATTCTATGGTGAGACATTTATGATGCATACTTCATCAGAAATAGTTCATGGTTGTGAATCGTGTACGATAAGGCTACTATCACCAACGCTTAGTTTGCCCGCATCGTTTGTGATATTATCTGACATCACACATGCTTTGCAAACGGCAACTGTGTGCATGCTTGCACATGTTTCCTCTCTGTGAACCATCTCGGATTATGGTGTATATCGCAAACGTTTGTGTATTACCAACCGTGTGTGCCGTAACGACCTGGAGAGCATAATTTCATCGTAATTTAATTGCTGCTATTTCAAATTGTACCGGATTTGAATTTGAATTTAAAGTTGAATGTATGCTATAACTTTATTTATATCTATCAGGTTCACACAACCAATGCATTATTCGATTCATAGGTACATATGTTCAAGAATTACATAAGAACCAAATAAAGAATGATGAACCACAATTGTATACTTGTACTATTAAAGACGGTAAAGAAAGAGACGAAATACATTCTGGTTGCTGAACAAGGTGAAGCGGAATGCCCATATTGTGCCCTCCTCCATGCAGAAGGCACACACGACTCTAGTCCAACCCCTTGTGATGGCCGACCGCCCATCCTTCACGGTCTTCATGAAAACATCTAGATAATCATCGTGTTCTGGTAGAAATACTTTAATCTTTGCATGCCCACCAATCATGTAGTTTGAGAGGTAATCTTGAGTAAACTGCTTTGGCAACCACTTCAAAGGAAAAAAGATTCAGACATTGTCATCTAACACAACTCATTATGGGTAGTAACAAGAAGGCTGCAGAGTTCTTACTTACCGTCCTGCAGTTTGTTGTTGTCTTGGATAAAGTGTAAACAAATAGTTTAATTGCCATCTTTGAACCCATTTTACTAACAATCTTTATCAGCTTCCTCACTTGATGCTGGTTCATCGATATCTCATTGCCCCATACGCAGTCGAAGCGCGGATCTTTACCAATGACATATGTACCTAAAGCACCAAGTTAATATTAGAAGCTAAACAACAATTGCACAATGATGTAGTACAACACTCTTATATAATATCTTATAACATCCAATATACTCACATATTAGATGAATTAACATCTTATATTATGGGCCGGAAGGAGTTTATTGCATTCTTACAAATTATCGGCTAATTAACTGCTGCTATATCCATGGGTTACAGTTAGTTTGAGCTAGTTCGGGCTCAAATAGCCCTAAAGTATATCTAAACATGAGGGCTAGTTTGAGCTAGTTGCATCTATAACCCACCCAGAAAACTATCCAACCCAAGAGGTGCTAATTGGAGCTAGTTCTCCTAGTGCATTTATTGTCAATCTAACCCTGCCATCCAAACAACTCTTTGGATGGAGTTAGTTCAGGGTTAGTCATGAGCTAGAAACTAACTCTAACCTCTAGCTAAGTTGAGTATCCAAAGTCCAAACAGGGATGTGTTGTTGTTGTTGCTGCTGCTGCTCTTCTACGTATATCTAGACATCATTAGAACATTAATATAACACTCTTCCTTGTTGCTATGTAGCCTAGGATTGCATATTTAGACATTAAGTACAGTGCATGTTGCTATGTAGCCTCAGATATATTACATATGGCCCTAGTTAACCTAACGATAAATGGGTTGTAGACATATTCAAATTAAAGTCCAATTCACCGATTAGTCCCTTATCAGCCCCCGACCTATATGGTACCAGCTACCGATATACTGAACAGTGAGCATATATAAGCCATGGGATGAAACTAACCTCGATGGAAAACAACAGTCGTTCCCAAAATTGTCCTGTGTAGGTACATCAAGAAGCATGTTAAGCACAACGGGCTAAACATCAACCAAAATTATCCATGACAGACAAAATAATCTCCAAAAGATAGCTTCACTGTGCAGGTTTAAGCACGCTAGTAAAGCAAAACAAGTGGAAAGGTGTGTTAACTACAACAGGCCTAACATTTAACAACAAGCAAACATATTCATTCAAACTGGTATTGTGCCGGTCTAAGTACTGGTTATTGTTAAATAAAATGGAAAGGTGTGTTAACTACAAGATGCAGCAACCAAATGTAGTCATTCATAGTGGTATTGTTGAAACTGGTAATGATGAAATTGAACTGCACAGTTCATACTTGCACATATAGAACATCACGTTGTGAATAACTGGAATAAACAAGGCATACTACGAACAACCAAAGATAGCATTTTAACTGGACATATGCTAACTACAGACAACTGAACAATCAAAAAACTTTAAAAGAGGCATATGCTAGCTATAACAGGCTTAATATCAAGCAAATATATGCATTCCTATCGGTATGTTTAAAACTGGATTGATGAAATGTACTGCACAGTAAATAATTGCACATATAGAGCATCACATTGTGAACAACTGAAATAAACAAGGCATACTGCAAACAACCAGATATAGCAATTAAAATTGGACATATTCTCACTACACTACAAAAGGGACTCGACAAAACAAATCATGGGTTTCCTCCTGTGAAGATGCACAACAAAACAAATCGTGGGTTTCCTCACTTGTCACAGATGGGCTCGTTCCCGTGGGAAGAGCACGGACATTGGATGCGCTCCATGTTGTCACAGATGGGCTCCTTCCCCTTGGAAGAGCACGACTGTAGGGTGCCCTCCCTGATGTCGCAGACGTGCTCTTTCCCCTTGGAAGAGCCGGAGAGGGTGCCCTCCTCGTGGTCGCCGTCGATGAGGTCTGACTTGGAAGCTGTGGATCTCAAGCCAGCGTCACAGAACGTGTCCTTTAGAAATGACAAAAGGGGCTCAATGGCGATGTAGGATGGCAAATTCTTGACAGCAAGCCAGAGGAGATCAGCGGCGGGGCCATGGATGAGATCGACAACGGTTGAACCCGAGGGGTTGGGGGTGGGCCACTTAACCTGTGACATAGCCCGCCTCAGGCCGTCACTGTCGACGACCTCGATGTCGTAGCCGGCGTCCGTGACATACCCGCATACTCTAGGCTGCTGATTTAGTGTGTGCGGCCAGTAATGGTCATCAGCTTCCTCAGCGACATCGGGCGAAGAGACCGCGATACACCTCTTTTGTGCCAGTCGCTCCTCGAGCTCCACGAGAAGCGTAGCCGGGCTTAGGCGGCGACGCTCTAGAGTGGGCGATGGGGATGGGGATCTGTGGGAAAGGGGGCGTTTGGCAGGCGTCATCTAAGAAACTTAGGGAGGCCTGGGTATGGAGATCGGTGGGTAAGCTGCACGGGCAAACCGGCAGATGTTGACAATGGAGGCCTTGCGGCGGAGGCGGGGACCTTGCTAGGGTTTCGAACAAGGGAGGGTGTGTGTGTGTGCGTGCACGCCCGAGGAGGTTTTGGTGTGTGTGTGTGTGGATGGGGGGCGGGGGGTGTTTGAGGAAATGACGCGGGTACTGAAAATTTTACTACGCGGGAGTGAAATGCCGGGGCTATTGAAAATTTTGATGATGGTGCATTGCACACGGTTCGGAGATAACAACCGTGTGTTATGAAACAGAAAAACACTCGAGGCCGGCAGATATTTTCGAGGGATGCAGGCGGGATTGGGAACAAGAAAAATCACACACGGTCGAAACACACAATAACAGTGTGTTATCAAACAGAAAAAAGCTACAGGCGGGTAGATATTTTTTAGAGGGGAAGCCTCGTGGAGCCCAATGCACACGGTTAGTTTGAGTGAACCGTGTATGTTGCGTCATCCGACTTGTCTAATGTTCATAAATTTGGCAAAAAATGATGCAGGAGAGGGTCAGAACACGAACACAGTTGCATGTGGACCAAATTTATGTATGAAAAGGGTGGTTTGATTTTCAAATACCAAATGCAACTTCGATGTGGCACCTATCTCGCAAAGTGCATGGTATTGCTTGCCCCCACCCCCCTCGTGTCGGCACGAAGGGATCCTAAGCTATGAATGCATGCCCCCTCCCCCCAACCGAGGTTCACCTAGCAAAGTGCGAAGTAGCTAGCAGCCCCCCTCCCTCGTGTCGGCACGAAGGGAATCCTAAGCTATGAATGCATGCCCCCCCAACCGAGGTTCACATAGCAAAGTGCAAAGTAGCTAGCAACCCCCCTCGTGTCGGCATGAAGGGAATCCTAAGCTATGAATGCATGTCCCCCAACCGAGGTTCACCTAGCAAGGTGCGAAGTAGCAGCCCCCCACACACTTTCAGTCGGCGGACCAGAGAGGCATCTCACCAAGATGGATCGTAAAACGGACCAATAATAATCCACCTTGGTCGTACAACCTCTCTCTTGTTGTTGGTCAAAGTGATGGTCGTCCATGCAACCCCGAAGATGGGCTAACTCGCCAATAATCACGCAGGTAGCTAGGCCCCAAAGACAACCACTGCATGCGTGTGGCCTAAACATATGTATGAAGAGGTGTGTTTTTGAGTACACAATGGAACAACTTTGATGTGGCACCGTGATTTCGAACTAGAAATCCCCACACCGAGTGAGGGTTAGGTTGATGATGCATATGTATGTTACACCACACTTCAAGCCGACGACAGGGATTCATGCATGCATGTGTGCATAGTATATGCGCTCAAACTTAATTAGTTCTGAATCTCACCATGACCTATACTACGATAACATGAACCAAATGAGGAATCCGCCATGGTAACCTATCTTGTTGTCGGTCAAGGTGATCATGGATGTCCACGCGGGCCCACGAATATATAAGCTTGTCGCCGATAACCACGCGAGGGAGTGTACCGTTCGAAGGCAACCACTACATGCATATGTATGGAGGTGATGCGTGCATGCATGTTTGAATACCATTTCACAACATTGATGTGGCGCGTGCGTCGAAAATCGTACACTCCCCACACAGAGCGAGATCGGTTCATGACGTGTCGTTGTACTAGCCACTTCGACTCGATGGGAGGGATTCATGCGTACACATGCATGTGTGTGTGCTCAAACTGTATCATGCATGTCATCCCAGAGCATGACCTATATATATTGTAACATCCCAAATTTTCAATTTGGAATGTTATACATAGGTCATTCATGCATATCATATTTTATTACATTTCGTTTTGCGATCCTCGAAATTCTAAGCAACTCAAGGACCTACGGAGAGAGTTGGGGATTTCACGTTTTTCATATTTGAATTTTATCAAATATCGAAACAAGGATCACTTTGATTTTTAATATTTTTCTCTCTGAAAATATTTCATATTAAAATATATGAGGGGAGATAATATGACTTCTCCAAAATAAATGAAATATTGGAGGAAATTTTTTAAAAATCAAATAAGAATTTTTATTTGGACTTTATTGCAATTTTATTTGAATTAGAAAAAATATGTGTTTTTCAAAATTGCATTAGAGGCCCAAATAAATGTTCACTTTGTCCGCAATATTATTAGAGGACCGTGAAAATTTATTTCAGGATTTTTGGAGTCATTTTATTATTTCTTTAATTGTTTTTCCGCGTCAGGTATTTTAAAAAAAGAAAAAAAGTAACCGACTTACCGGGCCGTGTCCGACCTGGACACTTAGCCCGGCCGGCTTTATAAGTCGGGAGGCCCGAGCGCCCCAGCCCACCCCAGCCCCGCCTAACCCTAGCGCCGCCGCCGCCCGCGCCCGATCCGCGCCGCGCCGCCGCCTCGCTGCCCCGCCGTCCGCCGTCGCCGGAGGTATAAGCCGCCGCCACCGCCGGTTTTCGCGAGAAAACTGTTCAGTTTTTTTCGAAACCCTAGTTCATTTTTTAGATCGGTTTTGTTTCGGTTTTTCTCGGTTCGGTTAAATAGCGGACGTTCATCCGTACATTCGTTTTAACGAACGTTGTTCGTCCATTAGCCGCAGACAACGATTTTTCGTTCATTAGCCTGTTCATCAGTTTTTCTTTTTCCAGGGTTTTCCGCGATTATTTTCGATCGCGATTTCTGCCCTAATATTCATTCTAGTATAACTTTTCGCTCGTTTATCCAAATCAGGTGAAACAAGCGTCTAGATCTTCGTCTCGAAGCCCTCTTTCTGTTTAACCAATTTGAACAAGATTTTAGTACTGTAAAATTTGACTTTAGTCCAGATTAGTAAACGGATCTTGTTTCTTTCGTAAGTTTGAGTTTCGCTGCTCCGTTTGATTTGATTCTTTTTGCAAATCCAATCTCTTTAGTTGAGTTTTCATATTCGATCTTCTTATTTGAGTTTTACTCGTGCATCTTCGTTTGAGTGCTTATGTATGCAATTGTTTGTTTGCGATAGAATTTCCGGAGTGCGAAGCGTGCTACTACGAGTCACTAGGTTTTGCGGATCGTCAGCAAGGCAAGTAACACATTGATCATACTCTTTTCATACCCAGTTTTTATGCATTAGTATCAATCCTCAAACATTGCATGATTAGGATGTGATTAACTTGTGGGTATTGGGAAGTAGATGATGAGATAGAACCTATTGCCCTGTTTGTTATCAAACCCTTGGGAGTTACTTCTACGTTATGCTTATATTGCTATGCTATGCTCGTAGACGTGGATTGGGTTTGAGTGTATCCATGACAGATGTGAGATTGTTAATTAATGGTTCAACTTAAGGTGACAACTTTAATACACATTTGGGTGGATTGTTGGTTTGGGCACCTGGAGAATCCAGTGTTGTCCTTGGATATCCCGGAGTACCCGTGTGATCATCCTACGGTCCGCCACCCAGGCTCAAAGGGATCATAAGATTATTCATGCTAGAAACTTCCGTGTGCAGCCACAAGCTATTATGGGCTCTAGCATAGTTGAGTATGTTGCATGACCTCTTTCAGTGGTGGGCTAGCAGATGTAGAGGGAAAGTAGGTGTAACTGTCCACCCAGAGTAAAGAGTTAGTGCTTCTGAAAGACTGTGTCTCGGTCATCCGTTTCTCAAACACCATGCAGTGCGAGAAATCCAACGGAGGAGATCGAGTCTTGTGGGGAAAAGTGCGCAAACCTCTGCAGAGTGTACAAACTAATCATGGTTAGCCGTGTCCCCGGTTATGGACATCTTGAGTATCTGGTTCTTGGAGTATCATATGGATCTCATCACTCTAATTTAATTTTGTTGGGTTGATAATTACTTTTAATTGGGATTGAGTTGGAGGAACCTTCTCAATGATGTTTCAACTACCATGATATTTCAGGGTATAAGAGTATATATAGGCGAAAGAAGTAGGTCGGTGGAGCTATGAGGGGCCTACGAGGGTGGGGGCGCGCCCTCCTGCCTCGTGGCGTCTTTGACTTCCACTCCAAGTCTCCTGGATTGTGTTTGTTCCAAGAAAGATCCTCGCGAAGGTTTCGTTCCGTTTAGATTCCATAGGATATTCCTTTTCTGCGAAACACTGAAATAGACAAAAAAACAGCAATTTGCACTGGGCCTTTGGTTAATAGGTTAGTCCCAAAAATAATATAAAAGAGCATATTAAAGCCCATTAAACATCCAAAACAGATAATATAATAGCATGGAACAATCAAAAATTATAGATACGCTGGAGACGTATCAAGCATCCCCAAGCTTAATTCTTGCTTGTCCTCAAGTAGGTAAATGATAAAAACAGAATTTTTGATGTGGAATGCTACCTAACATAATTTTCAATGTAATTCTCTTTATTGTGGCATGAGTGTTTAGATCCAAAAGATTCAAGACAAAACTTTAATATTGACATAAAAATAATAATACTTCAAGCATATTAACCAAGCAATTATGTCTTATCAAAATAACATAGCCAAAGAAAGCTCATCCCTACAAAATCATATAGTTTGTCCATGCTTCATTTTCATCACACAAAATGCTCCCATCATGCACAACCCCGATGACAAGCCAAGCAATTGTTTCATACTTAGCATTTTCCAACTTTTTCAACTTTCACGTAATATATGAGCGCAAGCCATGGACATAGCACTATGGGTGGAATAGAATATGATGATGGAGGTTGTGTGGAGAATACAAAAAGGGAGAAAGTCTCACATCGACGCGGCTAATCAACGGGCTATGGAGATGCCCATCAATTGATGTCAATGCGAGGAGTAGGGATTTCCATGCAACGGATGCACTAGAGCTATAAATATATGAAAGCTCAACAAAAGAAACTAAGTGGGTGTGCATCCAACTTGCTTGCTCACGAAGACCTAGGGCATTTTGAGGAAGCCCATCATTGGAATATACAAGCCAAGTTCTATAATGAAAAATTCCCACTAGAAGATCATGGTGCTACTTTGAAGCGAAAGTGTGGAAAAAGGATAGTAACATTGCCCCTTCTCTCTTTTTATCTCATTTTGTTTTGTTTTTTGGGGCCTTCTCTCCTTTTTTATGGCCTCTTTTTTGGGCTTCTTTGGCCTCTTTTATTTTTTTTCGTCTGGAGTCTCATCCCGACTTGTGGGGGAATCATAGCCTCCATCATCCTTTCCTCACATGGGACAATGCTCTATTAATGAAGATCATCACACTTTTATTTACTTACAACTCAAAAATTACAACTCGATACTTAGAACAAAATATGACTCTATGTGAATGCCTCCGGTGGTGTACCGGGACATGCAATGAATCAAGAGTGACATGTATGAAAGAATTATGAAGGGTGGCCTTGCCACAAATACGATGTCAACTACATGATCATGCAAAGCAATATGACAATGATGAAGCGTGTCATAATAAATGGAACGGTGGAAAGTTGCATGGCAATATATCTCGGAATGGCTATGGAAATGCCATAATAGGTAGGTATGGTGGCTATTTTGAGGAAGATATAAGGAGGCTTATGTGTGATAAAGCGTATCATATCACGGGGTTTGGATGCACCGGAGAAGTTTGCACCAACTCTCGAGGTGAGAAAGGGCAATGCACGATACCGAAGAGGCTAGCAATGATGGAAGGGTGAGAGTGCGTATAATCCATGGACTCAACATTAGTCATAAAGAACTCACATACTTATTGCAAAAATCTACAAGTCATCAAAACCAAGCACTACGCGCATGCTCCTAGGGGGATAGATTGGTAGGAAAAGACCATCGCTCGTCCTTGACCGCCACTCATAAGGAAAGCAATCAAAGAACACCTCATGCTTCAAATTTGTCACACAACGGTTACTATACGTGCATGCCACGGGACTTGCAAACCTCAACACAAGTATTTCTCAATTCCACAATTACTCAACTAGCACGACTCTAATATTACCATGTTTATATCTCAAAACAATTATCAAGTATCAAACTTCTCCTAGTATTTAATGCACTCTATATGAAAGTTTTTATCATACCCGTCTTGGATGCCTATCATATTAGGACTAATTTTATAGCCAAAGCAAATTACCATGCTGTTCTAAAAGACTCTCAAAATAATATAAGTGAAGCATGAGAGATAAATAATTTCTATAAAATAAAACCACCACCATGCTCTAAAAAGATATAAGTGAAGCACTAGAGCAAAATTAGCTAGCTCAAAAGATATAAGTGAAGCACATAGAGTATTCTAATAAATTCTAATTCATGTGTGTGTCTCCCAAAAGGTGTGTATAGAAAGGATGATTTTGGTAAACTAAAAATCATAGACTCGAATAATACAAGACGCTCCAAGGAAAACACATATCATGTGGTGAATAAAAATATAGCCTCGAGTAAAGTTACCGATAGACGAAGACGAAAGAGGGGGTCCCTTCCGGGGAATCCCCAAGCTTAAGCTTTTGGTTGTACTTGAATTTTAACTTGGGGTGCCTTGGGCATCCCCAAGCTTAGGCTCTTGCCACTCCTTATTCCAAAATCCATCAAATCTTTACCCAAAAACTTCAAAACTTCACAACACAAAACTCAAACAGAAAATCTCATGAGCTTCGTTAGTATAAGAAAATAAATCACCACTTTAAGGTACTGTAATGAACTAATTCTTTGTTTATATTGGTGTTAAACCTACTATATTCCAACTTCTCTATGGTTCATACCCCCCGATACTAGCCATAGATTCATCAAAATAAGCAAACAACACACGAAAAACAGAATCTATCAAAAACAGAACAGTCTGTAGCAATCTGTATCAAACGTATACGTATGTAACTCCGAAAATTCTGAAATAGATTGGTGGACGTGAGGAATTTTTCTATTAATCATCTTCAAAAATAATCAACCTAAAATCACTCTCCAGTAAGAAATGGCAGCTAATCTCGTGAGCGCTAAAGTTTCTGTTTTTTACAGCAAGATCGCAAAGACTTCACCCAAGTCTTCCCAAAGGTTCTACTTGGCACAAACAGTAATTAAAACATAAAACCACATCTAAACAGAGGCTAGATGAATTATTTATTACTAAACAGGAACAAAAGCAAGGAACAAAAATAAAATTGGGTTGCCTCCCAACAAGCGCTATCGTTTAACGCCCCTAGCTAGGCATAAAAACAAGAATAGATCTAGGTATTGTCATCTTTGGTATGCAATCCATAAGTGGCTCTCATAATAGATTCATAAGGTAATTTAATTTTCTTCCTAGGAAAGTGTTCCATGCCTTTCCTTAATGGAAATTGGAATCTAATACTTCCTTCTTTCATATCAATAATTGCACCAATCGTTCTAAGGAAAGGTGTACCAAGAATAATAGGACATGTAGGATTGCAATATATATCAAGAACAATGAAATCTACGGGCACATAATTACTATTTGAAAAAAATAAGAACATCATTAATCCTTCCCATAGGTTTCTTAATGGTGGAATCCGCAAGGTGCAAATTTAAAGAACAATCATCAAATTCACGAAAACCTAACACATCACACAAAGTTTTTTGGAATCGTGGAAACACTAGCACCCAAATCACATAAAGCATAGCATTCATGATCTTTAATCTTAATTTTAATAGTAGGTTCCCACTCATCATAAAGTTTTCTAGGGATAGAAACTTCTAATTCAAGCTTTTCTTCATAGGATTGCATTAAAGCATCAACGATATGTTTAGTAAAGGCGTTATTTTGATCATAAGCATGCGGAGAATTTAATACGGATTGCAACAAGGAAATACAATCTATCAAAGAACAATTATCATAATTAAATTCCTTGAAATCCAAAATAGTGGGTTCATTGCTATGTAAAGTTTTGACCTCTTCAATCCCACTTTTACTAATTTTTGCATCAAGATCTAAAAACTCCGAATCATTGGGACGCCTTTTAACTAAAGTTGAATCATCTCCAGTCCCATCTTCATCAAGAATCATATTGGAAAAAAAAAATAATAGGAGACACATCAATCACTTTTAGGTCTTCATCATTACTATCATGAAAACTAGAAGAACACGCTTTCACAAAGCAATCTTTTTTAGCACGCATCCTAGCGGTTCTTTCTTTGCACTCATCAATGGAAATTCTCATGGATTTGAGAGACTCATTGATATCATGCTTAGGTGGAATAGATCTAAGTTTCAAAGAATCAACATCAAGAGAAATTCTATCTATGTTCCTAGCCAACTCATCAATCTTAGGCAATTTTTCTTCAAGCAAAGCATTGAAATTCTTTTGCGAAATCATAAATTCTTTAACACTAGTCTCAAAATCAGAGGGCATATTATTAAAATTTCCATAAGAGTGGTTGTAGGAATTACCATAATTATTAGAGGAATTACTAGGAAACGGCCTAGAATTAAAATTTCCTCTATATGCGTTGTTACCAAAATTGTTCCTACCAACAAAATTCACATCCATAGATTTATCATTATTCTCAATCAAAGTGGACAAAGGCATATCATTAGGATCAGAAGAAACACTCTTATTAGCAAACAATTTCATAATTTCATCCATCTTTCCACTCAAAACATTAATCTCCTCAATAGATGAACTTTTTTACTAGTGGATCTTTCGGTTTGCCATTGAGAATAATTAACCATAATATTATCTAGGAGTTTAGTAGCTTCTCCTAAAGTGATTTCCATAAAAGTGCCTCCCGCGGCCAAATCTAACAGATTTCTAGAAGCAAAATTCAATCCAGCATAAAATTTTTGTATAGTCATCCATAAATTCAAAGCATGTGTAGGGCAATTACGTATCATTAATTTCATCCTCTCCCAAGCTTGTGCAACATGCTCATGATCAAGTTGCTTAAAATTCATAATATCGTTTCTAAGAGAGATGATCTTAGCGGGAGGAAAACACTTAGAGATAAAATCATCTTTGCACTTATTCCATGAATCAATACTATTTTTTAGGCAAAGAAGAGAACCAAGTTTTAGCACGATCTCTAAGCAAAAACGGAAATAGCTTCAATTTAACAATATCATTATCCACATCTTTCTTCTTTTGCATATCGCACAGATCAACGAAGTTGTTTAGATGGGTAGCGGCATCTTCACTGGGAAGGCCAGAAAACTGATCTTTCATAACAAGATTCAACAAAGCAGTATTGATTTCACAAGATTTAGTATCGGTAGTAGGAGCAATCGGAGTGCTAATAAAGTCATTGTTGTTGGTATTGGAAAAGTCACATAATTTAGTATTGTCTTGAGCCATCATGACAAACAATCAATCCAATACACAAGCACAGAAGAAGCATGCGAAAAGAGACGAATGAAAAAGGGCGAATAAAACGGCAAGGGTGAAGTGGGGGAGAGGAAAACGAGAGGCAAATGGCAAATAATGTAATGCGAGGGAGAAGAGTTTGTGATGGGTACTTGGTATGTCTTGACTTGAGTGTAGATCTCCCTGGGAACGGCGCTAGAAATCCTTCTTGCTACCTCTTGAGCATTCGTTGGTTTTACTTTGAAGAGGAAAGGGTGATGCAGCAAAGTAGCATAAGTATTTCCCTCAGTTTTTGAGAACCAAGGTATCAATCCAGTAGGAGACTACACGCAAATCGCCTAGTACCTGCACAAACAATCAACAACCTTGCAACCAACACGATAAAGGGGTTGTCAATCCCTTCACGGCCACTTGCAAAAGTGAGATCTGATAAAGATAATAAGATAAATATTTTTGGTATTTTTGTTGTATAGATTGAAAAGTAAAGATTGCAAAAGAAACGGCGACAGAAATTGGCAAGTTAACGGGAAACTAATATGATGTAAAATAGACCCGGGGGCCATAGGTTTCACTAGTGGCTTCTCTCATGATAGCATATATTACGGTGGGTGAACAAATTACTGCCGAGTAATTGATAGAATAGCGCATAGTTATGAGAATATCTAGGCATGATCATGAACATAGTCATCACGTCTGTGTCAAGTAGACTGAAACGATTCTGCATCTACTACTATTACTCCACACATCGACCGCTATCCAACATGCATCTAGAGTATTAAGTTCATAAGAACAGAGTAACACATTAAGCAAGATGACATGATGTAGAGGGATAAACTCAAGCAATATGATATAAACCCCATCTTTTTATCCTCGATGGCAACAATACAATAGGTGCCTTGCTGCCCCTGCTGTCACTAGGAAAGGACACCGCAAGATTGAACCCAAAGCTAAGCACTTCTTCCATTGCAAGAAAGATCAATCTAGTAGGCCAAACTAAACCGATAATTCGAAGAGACTTGCAAAGATATCAAATCATGTATATAAGAATTCAGAGAAGAATCAAATATTGTTCATAGATAATCTTGATCATAAACCCACAATTCATCGGATCTCGACAAACACACCGCAAAAGTATTACATCGAATAGATCTCTAAGAACATCGAGGAGAACTTTGTATTGAGAACCAAAGAGAGAGAAGAAGACATCTAGCTAATAACTATGGACCTGAAGGTCTGTGGTAAACTATTCACACATCATCGGAGAGGCTATGGTATTGATGTAGAAGCCCTCCGTGATCGAATCCCCCTCCGGCAGATCGCCAGAAAAGGCCCCAAAATGGGATCTCACGGGTACAGAAGGTTGCGGCGGTGGAAAAGTGATTTCGTGGCTCTCCTTGCTTTCAGGGTATAAGAGTATATATAGGCGAAAGAAGTAGGTCGGTGGAGCTACAAGGGGCCCACGAGGGTGGGGGCGCGCCTACCCCCTGGGCGCTCCCTCCTACCTCGTGGCCGCCTCATTGCGTCTCTGACTTCCACTCCAAGTCTCCTGGATTGCGTTTGTTCCAAGAAAGATCCTCGCGAAGGTTTCGTTCCGTTTGGATACCGTCTGATATTCCTTTTCTGCGAAACACTGAAATAGGCAAAAAAGCAGCAATTTGCACTGGGCCTTCGGTTAATAGATTAGTCCAAAAAATAATATAAAAGGGCATGGAACAATGAAAACTTATAGATACGTTGGAGACATATCAAAGCACCGCTGACAAGAAGACTCCGAAGGTGGAGAATGGGGCTGCCAACAAGCGGAGGCGGGGCGAGCTAGAACCGCAAGCGACTCCAGCAGGCCTAGGCTTCATTAGCAGCCTCCCCGATAATATGTTGATAGTCATCATCTCCCTCCTCCCAATCAAATATGGGGCACGGACAACCGTCCTTTCCCGGAGGTGGCGCCCCCTATGGAACTCCATCCCTCTCGACCTCATCGACACCTACGAGCTCTGGCATGGCTATCGCAAAATCTTGGATGCGTTCTCCAAGATCCTCAGCAGTCACCTTGGCCCAACCAGAGGCCTTAGAATGGGAAAGTTCCGTTCCATAGGCAAGGACCGAGCCAAGCTTGACGACTGGTTCCGATCCCCCGCCCTAGATCAGCTCGAGGAGCTCACTTTTGATGATGGGCATATGCGCTCGCTGCCAACATCCGCGCTCCGCCTCGCGCCCATGTTGCGCATCGCCAAGTTCAGGAACTGCCATCCCCCTTAATGACGCGCCCGCTCTTATTCTATCACGACTGAAGCACCTCGAGCTCGTCGCCGTCTGCCTCTCAAACGATGACATGGAGTGCCTGCTTCGTGGCTGTACTGCACTCGAGTATCTTCGTCTTCAGGCGATCAATGGGTTGAGTACCTTCCACATCACCTCCATGACTCTCCGAACTATTTATGTGTGTTGCTGGTGCGGCAGGAAGACATCGCAGGATGTGTACCACGGTATGGTCACTGAGGACACACATGCACTTGAGAGATTACTTGTAGTTGATCAAGAAGGTCCAACAAGAATCAATGTCATTTTCTGCGCTGAAATTGACAGTGGTGGGCCACTCATCTGACAAATACTCCGAACTTGTTATTGGATCCACACTCGTTCAGGTACAACAGCCGCCTTCTACCTCTCCTTCTGCAAATTAACATTATTTGTAATTTTGAAGATGTTTGTTCGTCTGTCATTCAGAAAATGATTCCGACAAGCTTGACCCCAAAACTATGCACAATGAAGGTCCTGGCACTAGAATCTATCGGCCCCAACCTGGAGCAACTTGTTAGTTTCCTGAGATGCTTTCCGTGCCTGGAGAAGCTATATATCGAGGTGATGATGTTAACCACAAGGGAGTTCAATTTGTGACACCTTTTTCCAAGTTTACAATGACAATGTACTACGATTTCTGAAGGATTCTTTTGGAGGATTTCAGTACATACATGCCCCCCCCATATTGGTTGCTTGATCCATATGGTTACAATCAATAAGCATTTCTCCTCTGGATTCATCTGTACTAGTTTTCTTAGGGAACTTTTCATCCACTCCAACCTCTTGTGAAGAAGGCTACATTTTTCTAGAATGTAATCAAATGCCCATGTTAATCATGTCATATTGAAGATGGCATGTTAGTGCATTTTACAAATCGTGCAAACTAAATAGGCCTGTAGTAGTGTTCAAAACTGCATGTAGGCACTAACACATTTCTTCTTTTGCAGATAAGATTAGTCCCAGTGGTGGATAATGTGATACGATATAACAATCACGTCGAATGCCTAGATCTGCATCTCTCAGAAATTACTTTGAACTCCTACCGAGGGAGCTTACCGGAGATTATATTCGCCAGGTTCTTTGTTGTCAGAGCAAGGGTGCTGAAGGTAATGAGGTTTGCCCTACATTTATTTCACAAAAATGAATGGTTTGTTGATCAGCATCGGCACCTGCGGCAGAATGGATAGGCTCCAAAAATGTTGAATTTCATTTTGGAACTTTAAATGACAGAGTAATCGGAAGTCATCGTGTCAACCCCATACATGACTTCTCAGTGGCTGACCCCTTTGCAAAAATTGTGAGGTTTCGAAACCAGACTTGGAAGTGGTAATATTAGTTTGAACCTCTCTGATATCCATGTTCAGCGGATCAGCGCGAGCGTTTGCAGCTGATGAGCTGAATTTCATTTCTAATATCAGTTTGAACCTTGTAATCTTTGAATTTGAGCCATATAACTCTGGAATTTGAACCTTCTTATATTTCGAGCTTTTGTGGTACAATCATTGAAATGACATCGTATGAGACTCGTATATTGGTAGCACTATTTTGACCTTAAAATGTGATGGTCTTAGATTTTATTAACCATTCTCGAATCTGTTTACCTTGTCGATCTCACAGCACACGATCTGTATAGCTAACTCGACTGCGATCTTCGATATTATTGCACACAGTTGGTTTCTTCCATCGTGTGCCCTGTAGAGCACAGAATTAATTATCACACTCAAGTGTCCATCATCACCCTTCTGTGTAACTTTGACCTCATCACCCACGGGTAAACTTATGACCGAAGTCATTCCACACACTTCGTTTCTACAAAGCTTTTTGCCGATAAACACCCACGATTTGTCCCTCTTCTAGCCGACGCGTGCCCAAACTAGCCGGGCGGGAAGCTTGCGCGGTAAACTGCGCGGTAGCGCGGGAACAGGCTCACCGGCGATACATTTGGCGCCTCCTCGAGCCCACGCGTGGTCAAACGAAACGCGTTTGGTGCGGTGTTGTCAAGCATGCACTGGAATCCTCCGCTATGAACACCGTGACAAGACGTGACGATTACAGGCCGGCCGGCCCCCAATTATTACAGCGGCCATTTAACCCTTGTGTCTCTTCAACCTTTTTATCATGCCCCACAATTGCAAGAAGCACACCCACCACGAGAAATTCTCAGAGGGTATCCTGCACGGCTCCAATGGCGCTCCGAGCGGCTGCCGACGACGAGCAGCAGTTCACCATGCATGCCGTGGTGGACACCCGCAGAAGGTTCATGGACCTCTCAGTGGTGTACACCAACAACCCGGTCTGGGTGGAGCACTCCATCCACATCATGGAGCTATTGCCTACCGAGGAGAAGTACAAGGTGGCCGGGTTCGACCTTGAGTACACCCGCGCTCATGCCGGGTCTCGTCCCAAGGTCGCCGTCGCCCAGATGTGCGTACGCCACCACATCCTCGTCTACCACCACTGCCTGACCACATGTGAAGGGAATATGCCCTAGAGGCAATAATAAAGTTGTTATTTATATTTCCTTATATCATGATAAATGTTTATTATTCATGCTAGAATTGTATTAACCAGAAATTTAGTACATGTGTGAATACATAGACAAACAGAGTGTCCCAAGTATGCCTCTACTTGACTAGCTCGTTAATCAAAGATGGTTAAGTTTCCTAACCATAGACATGTTTTGTCATTTGATGAACGGGATCACATCATCAGAGAACGATGTGATGGACAAGACCCATCCGTTAGCTTAGCATAATGATCGTTTAGTTTTATTGCTATTGCTTTCTTCATGACTTATACATATTCCTCTGACTATGAGATTATGCAACTCCCGAATACCGGATGAACAATTTGTGTGCTATCAAATGTCACGACGTAACCGGGTGATTATAAAGATGCTCTACGGGTGTCTCCGATGGTGTTTGTTGAGTTGGCATAGATCGATATTAGGATTTGTCACTCTAAGTACCGGAAAGGTATCTCCGGGCCCTCTCGGTAATGCACATCACTATAAGCCTTGCAACCAATGTGATTAATGAGTTAGTTACGGGATGATGCATTACATAACTAGTAAAGAGACTTGCCGGTAACGAGATTGAACTAGATATGATGATACCGACAATCGAATCTCGGGCAAGTAACATACCGATGACAAAGGGAATGACGTATGTCGTTGTTATGCGCTTTGACCGATAAAGATCTTTGTAGAATATGTAGGAACCAATATGAGCATCCAGTTTCCACTATTGGTTATTGACCGGAGATGTGTCTCGGTCATGTCTACATAGTTTTCAAACCCGTAGGGTCCGCACGCTTAACGTTTGATGACGATTTGTATTATGAGTTATGTGATTTGATGACCGAAGTTTGTTCGGAGTCCCGGATGAGATCACGGACATGACGAGGAGTCTCGAAATGGTCGAGAGGGAAAGATTGATATATTGGAAGGTTATATACGGACATCGGAATGGTTCCGATAAGGTTCGAGGATTTATCGGAGTACTAGGAGGCTATCGGAACCCCCCGGGAAAGTTATTGGGCCTAATGGGCCATAGTGGAGGAGAGGAGGCAGTCCACAGGAGGTGGGGCGCCCCCTTGCCCCAATCCGAATTGGACAAGGGGAGGGGCGCGGCCCCCCTCTTTCCTTCTCCCTCTCCCTCCTTTCCCCTTTCCCCCTCTCCGTTGGAAGGAAAGGGGGGCGAATCTCTACTCCTAATGGAGCAGTTGGTAGTCTCCGCCGGTCAATTTTCGTCCCACCTCCCCTGGTTTTTTTGGTACCTCCTCCCACCTCCCGCTACCCAGCGATCCCCCACATCCTCCATCCAGACCGACCCAAAAAACGGCACGCTACAGCGAGGCCCGTTGTGAAAACACTACGGTTCAGCGACAGAAAAATTGACCTAAAAAAATCTACAACGGTTAACCTACGAAAATTAACCTAATCATACTATTCCCAACAGAAACCCTCGCACCTGAATCGTCGTGACCTCGATGCACTTGCCCGTCGCCGTCATTCTTCCCTACGTACACGTAGCTCCCGTCACCACCGCTCATCCCCTTCACTCCCTACGTACACCCAGCTTCCGTCACCACTGCTCAATCCCTTCGCCGCCGCCATCCGAGTGCAAAGACAGGAATATCCCGTTGACTGACCCTGTTCAGGATCGGCTAGAACCCGTTTGATCCGCCGCTGATCATCGGATCTGCGGCCGATCCCGTGGAGGGACCCTGCTCAGGATCGGCTAGAACCCGTATGATCCGCCGCTGATCATCGGATCTGCGGTCGATCCCGTGGAGTGCCCAAGATCAGGATCGGCTTGACCCGCGTATGATCCGCGGCTGATCATCGAATATGCGACCTATCCCGTGGAGTGCCCAAGATCAGGATCGACTTGACCCTCCCAGGTTGGCCTTGTTCGTTTATTGCGCAATTAACCCTTACAAATCTGAGTGTTAACCCTTACAAATCGGTCAACATCTTACAAAACTGTACCAGTTTTGGTAGCGTGGTCATACTGTGCAGACATGGATCATTCAAAGTGGACTCCTGGACAATCATCAATCCCTTTAAAACCTGCAATGGAAGAATACGGGTTCCTGGGAGGGTTCAATGTTTCTGTACCTGGAAAATTAACACTTAACTGACTCATATGATGTGGCTGTACCTGCTTTGGTCATTTTGTCAGCCCCAACTTCATTACTCTTTGGATCTGATTGCAAGCTCCAATAACTAACACCCACTTTTGGAGTTTGCAGGTGGTGAGTCATCTCGTTGCCAGTGTCAGCAGAAGTAGCAAGTGGCAACAGTTTCCGATTTTGCAGCTCACAACAACATCACAATCAAGAGGTAGGAAGGACGGTATTGCAAGTTCGATCTGCACATAACTGACACCCAGTTTACATACAAACAACAGGAGCATAATTGAATTTGCAGGTGACTCTCACTTTAGGAGTTTGCAGGTGGTGAGTCACCTCGGAGACGGGGTCATCAGAAGCAGCATCTGGCAACGATATCCGAGTTTTCAACTCACAACAACATCACAGGAAAGAAGTGACACAAATAAGAGGTAGTTAGGACACTTATGGAAAATAGCTTCCATGCAATATACAACATATGTAGGGCAGAAATAGTAATAAGAAACTGAGTGCAATTTCAAATTTTATAAGGCTGGATTTTTTTAAAGAAACAACCTTAATGATAGAAAGACAAAGTGACATATGTTCCTACTCTTTAAAACAGTTCAAGGTGACCATCATAAGAAATTGAGTGCAATTTCAAATTGTATAAGGCTGGAAAAATATTAAGAGAAACAACCTTAATGATAGAAAGACAAACTGACATATGTTCCTACTCTTTATAACAGTTCAAGGTGACCATCATATGTATGCCAAAATAAGTAATAGGAAACTGCGTGCATTATAGAAACAACCGTAATGATAGAATGACAAACGAACAAGTGTTCCTACTCTTTATAACATTCCAAGGTGACCATCATTTGGATAAAGATTCTGTAAATTGCTCGAACTAAGTAATCCAGATAGGTGAAGAGACAATTGAGGAAAACACCAGTACATCACATTTATATAGGCAGTGCCAATGCATTTACCCTTACTAATGGGACTCACTATCAGGAAAATCATGATTCCCAATAACAGACCGCAATATTAATTTCTGCAATAACGCAATATAGCATGTACCTTCAAATGTTGTTTTTGGTCGCGGTCTTTTAGATTTTCCTGCATTGACTAGCTTATCCCTGAAAGTAAAGTTGAATATCAGATTAGCAAATTAAAGATTGGAGCATATATATTGCAACTAGCAAGCATGCATTTTTAACTGTAAAATAGCTAATAAAGGGTTTACTTCGTGAAAATACAGCAGGCCAAGCAAAAATTGTATACTCTTCACAAATAAATGATCAAAGTTTGCAATTAGCACAGTTTGTGCCATTTCATACATCACTTCAGGCAAAGGTCATTTAATGTCAGTTATGTGCCCGTTCATAGGTGCGTATGGGTAATTCAAAAAGCAAAGCAGTTGAAGAGCAACCAGAAGAGGACGTTACTATGGGTATGCTGCATTTCTATCATAAAGTGCTAGACATGTGTTCTGTGCATTTCTGATATTCGCAAGCTTTTATTGATCATGTTTTGCAGGCCTTACAAGCGGTAGTATTGTTGAAGATAACAATGCAAGCATCATACCCGTAGCTCAAAATGTTGGCGAAAATTCTGCTACGGTTCCAGGTATTATGCTTGTGTGAATATTGTTGAGAATGTTGCCATATACATTGACGCCTGTATCATTGGCCTTATATTCATCCGGGTTACAACTCTACAGATGGATCATTGTCGTTTCCGGTTGGAGAGCATAACGAGGCTTCGTTGACGGCTCCGAGTATACTGAAATTGGATTATTGCACAGATGAATATGGTACTCACTCATCCACATTTCATATGCCAAGAATGTTAGCTGCATATATTGTCGCCTATATATCATTGGTTTTCTTTTCCTACTGGTTACAACTCTACAGTTGGATCAAGATCGCTACGGGTTGGAAACCATCATGATGCTTCGTTGTTGGCTTTGAGTAATCTAACTCTTGATTGTGGCACAAACGTAGATGGCCGCAATAGTTTTGGTACTGACTCATCCACATTTCATTAGCCATTACTTACAATTATGGGTGTTCACCTTCATGTACAACATACCGCATTTTTTTCTTATTGGTAAGCTGTAGGCTGTGAACCTTCAAACGATGAGATAGATGGTGCGACAAAGCTAACAGGTATTCCCATGCATGCTTATCCACCATCCATACTAACGTGTTCGGTAGTGGATCCATCATCCAACACTTATAATCTTTGCTTTATGGGCTTTGTGGTTTTTATTTTTGACATGATGCAGACGACATCACGGCCATAGATTGCGCTGACAAAACAAAGGAGTAGTTCAACACACAAAGGCGTGCAGCTTATCGGAAGAAAAAAGACCAGGACAATGTGTTGTTGCAAGAGGTTCATCAACCCTCCTTGTCGAATTCTGGTAAGTTGTTTAACGTGAGTATGCACACTAATATTTGCGGCATATAAGTTTTTAAGCTGGTTTCTTATATGTTGTGTCAATGTGATCTAAGTGAGTTGTAAATATAACCTTAATACATGCTTGGGCTTTTTTTATTCACTAACTCACATACTTTTGATTCATCTTGTAGACCATAGGGAACTTAACAACGCGTGGAGGCGGGCTAATTATCGCATTAGCAAGTCAGAGGGTTTGAAAAAACAACAAGACGATGGCCACATTGTTCAACGTCGTACCCTAGGTGATATCACGAATGTTCGTCAACCTTCACATGTGATCCCAGGTACATCAAGTACTCATGGTATATCAAAATGCAAGGTCATCGTGCCCTTGGTATATCATTTAAGAATACTGACCATGCATGTTGAACAAGATGACTTGAATAACACCGAAGAGAATCCGCAAAGAACGGAAGAAGATCGCAAAAGAGACCATAGAAACGCCCTCAGGAGAGCTTCTTCTCGGCGGAAAAAAGATCGGGATCTCCAAGAAGAGAAACTCCGGGCCCTTAATATATCAGGTAAGATTTAAATGTTCTAACCATTATATTTGGTACCTTCAATTCATGTCTTACCATTAAATTTTGAGTATGTTTTATTAACCATGTTTAACCAGACAACCCAGCTAGCTCCGACTATACAACATTATCGCATAATGATTCAGCATTTACTGCTACAACTACGGAGACATCTGGTCTGGTTAATGACAATGATCTACAAGGTAATCAACTCGTGCGTAAGATGTCATCAATTGAGGTCAGATTATGCTTTACTCTCTACATTTAAAGTATGTCCTGAATGACACCAGACGTTGATGAGAATGTACTTGAAGAAACAAATCAAATAACCGAGGAAGAGCGCAAGAGAGATCATAGAAATGCACTTAGGAGAGCTTCTTATCGGAGAAAAAAGTATCAGGTAAAAGCAGATGAAAATCTGCAGCCACTATCTACATCAGGTAAAGATGGTTATTATTAATGCACGGTGCATACCGTCTCATACCAACTGCTTCGTTAGTTTCACGTTGACGTACAAATATTTGTTTTCTCATACCAAAATATTCTTTTAATGTTGTTGATGCACGAAGCGTACCCTCAAATGCTTGATCTTAATGCACCTGATTTATATTTAGGTAGCAAAAGAATGTTCCTTTTTTCAGTATTCAGTAAAACATATTGTTCTAATGATGTTTTCACACCTTTTTTCATAAAGCCATCGCTGATAGCCCTAACTATACAAACTTATTTAGGTAGCAAAAGAATGTTCTAATATTCATTAGTCACTAAAACATATTGTTCTAATGATGTTTTCACACCTTTTTTCATAAAGCCATCGCTGATAGCCCTAACTATACAGACTTATTGCATGATGATGCAACATTACCCCCTTCATCATTAGACGCGTCTGGTGTTACCCATGACAACGACCGAGCTAAGACGGTACAGAGAAACTCACGTAGCCGAGCATGTTATTAGAAGAAAAATGATGAACTAACGGTTGATGATAGAGAAGATTCGAATGAAAAGATACGAGGGAAGCACATGCAACGCCACAAAAGCATGTCGGTGATGGAGAAGGGCCAGTCGAGTGCTCAAAGGAAGGCCAGTTATGCTAAAGGAAAAACACCACGTGCAAAGAATCCCTCGCACTCCCACGTCCAGACATTGCAAACTCAACATCTGAATGTCTCGCAATACCCCTCTCTCGGGCCGCCGAAGATGATTCATCGGATGCCGACCCTCTGCCGGTCATGTCGAATTACGGTGTTGGCACCAATGGTATGGAAATGCTTTTGGACGGTTCTTCAATGTCATTCTCGGCAACCTTGTTCTGACATGCTACTGTCTATTGTCACATTCGCCGCAACTATAATGCAGACGACATTGATGTGTTCCGAGATCCCATCATGGGTGATGAGCCGACACCAGCCGACTTGATGGATGAGGAGTACTACATGTTTCGCGACCAAGGTATGGTCAACTCGGAACTTGGAAGGCGTGGAGCTTTATTGTAATTATAGTTATTTGTTAATATTGTTTTGAACATCATGTTTCAACAAATGCCTGTAGGATCTGATAATGACACATTTGAGGATGATGAGGAAACGAGCATGTCGTCTGCTATACCTAGCGAGGTTGATCCATTAGACTATGTCTACACAAACATCCCAGACACCACTCACATCCTGAAGCTCGACGCAAACTGCAAACACTGCAAGGCCAAAAAGTTTGTGTCTGAGACTGACGGGTTCTGCTGTCACAATGGACAGATCGAACTTAAACAACCGGAACCAATCCCAGAGCTGATGAGGCTATGGTCCAGCATGGATGCAGATTCTAGACATTTTCGTGAGAACATACGGTTCTTCAACGGGCATTTCGCCTTCACAACCCTTGGCGTCAGCCTTGATGAGAACTACACAAACATGAAGTCTGGGGTGTACACATTCCGGGCACACGGCACCATCTACCACAATGTGCATTCGTTCGGGCCTAGCTCCCGTCCAGAACATCTGCAGTTGTACTTCTATGATGATGACCCAACCATAACTCATCGTAAGGCGGCCACCAAGCAATTAGACCAGGATGTCGTGAAGAAGTTAGTAGACATACTCAAAGAAAACCCGTACTCCCAGCAATTTAGGACGTTGGGTGCACACAAGGACAACCTCGATGATTATAGGATAGACCTAAACACCGATAAGAGGCTTGACCAAAGAAGATATAATAGACCATTGTCATCTGAGGTCGCTGCAATTTGGGTAGAGGGCAGCGACCTAGCAAAAAGGTTTGACCGGAGGATAACACTTTGTGGTAACAACAACGAAAGGCATAGTATACGCGTGACATCCGGAGCATATGACCCGTTATCTAATCCCCTATTCTATCCAAGGGGGGAACTAGGTTGGCATCCGAAACTACCTAAACGTAATGTTCCTTGGGAGGCTGTACTACATCCTCAACTGGTCCATGATGATGATGAGGATACAGGTATGACGTCTGTGTCCCATTTTGTTACAAATAATATGTTATTTCTCAAATATTTCCTCATTTTGATGATACTCAATCATGTGCAGAGGGTAATAGCAGGTTGTGCGTCTCTGTCAGAGACTACTACTGTTATATGCTGCAGACACGGCCTGCGATCCTTAATCCCATACTCTATGGAGCACGCCTGCTGCATCAATGGGTGGTCGACATGTACGTCAAGATTGAAAGTTGTCGGTTGAGGTGGTACATGAAGAACCAGACGCAGATTCGTGCCGACTTGTATAAAGGAGTTGTTGATGCGATCACATCGGGGGAGACACGAGCAAGCGTTGTTGGGGTAAGAATAGTGCTCCCTGGAACATACCCCGGTGGCGACCGCAACATGAAGAAGAGGCATATGGATGCCATGGCAATTGTCCATACATACGGGAAGCCTGACATCTTCCTCACCATGACTTGCAATCCTAAATGGGAAGAGATAACGAATGAGTTGCTGCCTGGTCAGACGGCGCAAGACCGACCTGATATTGTGGCTCGTGTGTTCTATGGCAAACTAGAGGCTATGAAATACATGTTGTTCAAGAAGCAGATCCTGGGTGTTGTTGTCGCTTACGTATACGTAGTCGAGTTCCAAAAAAGGGGCCTCCCCCACGCACATTTTTTGTTGATCATGGACTCAACATATAAGCTTATCATCCCGGAGCAGTATGACCGACTCATTTCCGCAGAGCTCCCAGACAAGCATAAGTATCCGGAATTGTATGCAATGGTGGTAAAACATATGATGCACGGACCATGTGGTGCTCTCAACCCGAAGAATGTTTGCATGCAAGAAAACGAATGCAAGTGCAGATACCCATGGCCGTTCAATGAGAACACAACACAGGGGAAGGACTCATACCCAGTTTATCGGCGTAGAGACGATGGAAGACGTGCTAAGGTCCGAGGGAAGATGTTGGACAACAGATGGGTTGTGCCTTATAACCCATACCTGCTGTGGATGTTCAATTGCCACATCAACGTTGAGGTCTGCTCTAGCATAAAGGCCGTCAAATATCTTTACAAGTACATTTACAAGGGCCATGATAAGGCTTCTTTCAGCATCGACCAGCCCGACGCCGATGGTAACATTGATGAGATCAAGAGATACGTTGATGCAAGGTGGGTCACCCCTCCGGAGGCTATGTGGAGGATATTTGGCTTCCCACTTTGCGCCAATTACCCGCCTGTCTTGCAGTTGCCTCTTCATCTCCCGAATATGCACAGGGTTGCATTCAATGCGCAGGCTGACTTGAAGAATGTTGTCGCCTCCAAAAATGCTTCAAAATCCATGTTGACGGAGTATTTCAAGGCTAACCAGGAACACCCTCGGGCTAGGCATATATTGTACAAGGATTTTCCCGGATGCTTTACGTGGCAGAAGAAAAAGAAGTTTTGGAAGCCGCAGGTCGAGCGTTTTCAAATTGGTCGCATAGTGTCTGCCAATCCTGTCGAGGGGGAGCGATACTACCTGCGTGTGTTGTTAAACCATGTAAAGGGCAAAACATCCTTCGACGACTTGCTCACCATGGACGGCGTGCTATGTGGGAGCTTTAGAGAGGCTGCTGAAAGGTTGGGACTCATCGAGGCAGACAACACACTCGACGACTGTCTTAATGAAGCTGAGCAGTGGGCGATGCCATGTTCACTTAGGAGGCTCTTCGCAACCATCTTGGTGCACTGCGAGCCAGGCGACGTGCGTGGTTTATGGGATCGGCACTTCGAGCCTATGTCAGATGACTATCGTCGATCACGCACGTCCCCTGACGAGGTGGGGCAGATGGTGTCGCTTGACATTAGGGGTATGCTGCAGTCCATGGGTAAAGACATTGTTGATTTTTCTCTTCCAAGCATAGATGATGCGTTTGACCCAACCGAGGGCGAGGCAAGAGAGGTCATCGAGGAATCAACCGTTGAGTTTGACATGGATGACACTAAATTGGCATCTTCCCTGAACTTGGAGCAAAGGGCCGCATACGACGAGATACTAGGGGCCGTTGAACGCGGTGATGGGGGTGTATTCTTTGTTGATGGCCCTGGAGGTACAGGGAAGACCTTCCGATACACGGCGATGCTTGCCAAGGTGAGGAGCCAGGGCAAGATTGGTATCGCTACTGCAACGTCGGGCGTCGCCGCTTCTATCATGCCTGGCGGCAGGACTGCCCACTCGAGGTTCAAGATCCCATTGAGTTGCGATGATGGAGCCTCTTGCAGCTTCACCAAGCAGAGTGGGACCGCCAAGCTGCTAAGGATGGCCTCATTGATAATATGGGACGAGGCCAGCATGACGAAGCGACAAGCGGTTGAGGCATTGGACAATAGCATGCGCGACATCATGGGAATATGCGACCGACCCTTTGGAGGAAAGACTGTTGTTTTTGGCGGGGACTTTAGGCAGGTGCTTCCGGTCGTCAGAAGGGGGTCGCGGGGCCAGATAATTGATGCAACCCTCCGAAGTTATCATCTATGGAAGGGTATGCGGCAGCTTCGGCTCATCACGAACATGAGGGCTCATAATGACATGTGGTTTGCCGATTACTTGCTAAGGGTCGGCAATTTCACTGCGGATGTCGACGATCAAGGCAACATACTACTCCCTGAAGACATTTGTCTACCGTCTACAGGCGAGGTTGACGACCTGGAGAAGCTTATTGACCACGTATTTCCGAGTCTAGATGACAACATGTCTGATTCGAATTACATGCCATCTCAAGCAATCCTTTCCACGACAAACGACAATGTCGACAAGATAAACATCCGCATGATAGAGCATTTTCATGGAGATGAAGTAATCTACCATAGCTTTGACAGTGCGGAGGACGACCCATATGGCTACTACGCTCAGGAGTTTCTGAATGGATTGACTCCTAATGGTCTTCCTCCGCATGCACTCAAGCTAAAGCTGAACTGCCCTGTCATACTTCTAAGGAACATTGATCCAGCTAATGGACTGTGTAACGGCACTAGGCTTGTTGTTAGAGGTTTTGAGAGGAACACCATTGATGCAGAAATCGTGATTGGACAACACGCTGGCAGGAGGGTCTTCCTTCCTCGAATACCTCTCTGCCCATCTGAAAATGACATGTTTCCGTTCAAGTTTAAGAGGAAGCAATTTCCTATAAGGCTTAGATTTGCTATGACCATTAACAAGGCTCAAGGGCAGACCATCCCGATTGTTGGTGTCTACCTACCCAATCCCGTGTTCTCTCATGGTCAGCTCTATGTTGCTTTATCTCGAGCCACCGCGAAGAGAAACATAAAGATACTCATTCAGAAGGAGAAGGCCAACAAGCAAAAGGAAAATCCAAAGAAGCGAAAAAGAACGATCATGTCCATACTGACCTCGATGAAGAACATCGTCTACAAGGAAGTCCTTACAGGCTGAAGACCGGTCTTAATAGACCCGCAGGTTTTGTAATGACAGAGCATTTACTCTTGCGATTGTCAAGATATGCTGTAATTCATTTTTTTACATATATCTTTTTACTCTTGCATTTTTATAGTTGGTGGTATACTCCATTAACTTGAGCTACTAACTGCATTTCAATAATCAGCCGTCATATTGGCACCATTATCGCTGTTATAGGTTTTCTACTATCGCAATGTTTCTGGCAATGTACATGTCACACAATGTACTATTTCATGTGTAATCTGTGATCCAGATTCAATGACTGGCCTGCTAAATACCTTGAACATGCAGATGAAACTTTTGAATGCAAGGCAAGTGATCATACCCGCTGTTTTTATTTTGGTATTTTGATAGTATGCTTGAATGTAAATTTATTGGCGTCCTTATTATCCCTGTACTATTCTGATATGTCAGAACTATAAGATTCTGATTGGTCTTAATCATAAGACCAACACACGCAGAAGGGATGATTGTGTAGATTTTGAAGATATAGTTTGTGTAAATAATAAAATGCTAGCATGCGTACTTGCGAATAAGTTTAAATGCCCGTTTGACACTGTCATTGCAAAACAATGCACATGTCTGATCGCTGAAGTGTGCAATATTTGGAAAAAGTTATATTACTTGTACTTTCACACATCTAAACTAATTATTTAACAGTTCAATTCAAGTTACATAGTATTTTTTTTGCATTGGTTCATTTACCTTCATGAATTTACTGTTGATCTGAAAGAGTTCTAACCTAAAAAATTGTAGAAGGCTGCATTAATCTAGGACCTGGCGAGGATTGGTTCAGGGAGCAAGCATCGTTTCATGGATTTCTGGTCCATGAGAACTTGTGTTCGGCTGATATCAAGCATCCTGTGTTGTGGTGCTGTAGCGGGACAACACGGATTCCACTAAGAAGGAAAGCAGTGTCAGGAGGCTGTCAGCAAGATGAGGATATGATTTTTCATTTCTAATTTCATTGTTTTTTGAACCAGTATCTTAAGGAGGCTGGTTGGGCTGAGGGTGGTCGACTTATAGGTTGCACCCAGCCAAGACGATTGGCTGTGCTGGTATCAAATGTTTAAATGTTCATCAAAATGTGTATCCTTCTCTAGATGCCATGTAATACTAGGTTTCTCTTTTTACCTTTTGATGAGAGCATGCACTAGATTATTCTTTTGGGTACGTCCGTAGCAACTAGCATGGCGAGTAAGGCTCTTAGCTAATTATCTAGAGCAAGTTTATGTATTACTTATGTATATTTTCCTATCACATTATACATCTCATTATATATAGCTCCAAGTCCATGCTAAATAATCAAACCGTAGCAACACAGTATACGAAATAAATTATTAGAGATAGATAACTCCTAAAAGATAAGCTTGGAGGACTTACTGAGGCCTCAGCCATGGAGATTTATACAGCTTCCCCTTTGTGACCTAGCCGTTTGTGACAGGGTTGCCATGTGGTAGTGGCCATAGTGCCCAAAAGTGTGTCTGTAACAGGAGTCTGCATCCTGCAAAATTATGTATCTTAACATTGGACAGATGGTTGACAATCCAACATTGAAATGCATTTAGCTGAAAACTTTATTCATGTGGACCGACAGTGATTTCTGACATCCTATACGGAGCAGTCAGCTGATAGAACCATATCTGTACTACTGAGAAGATGGTAGCTGAACATTTTTTTACTGCATTGGTATTACTAATGCGATTTGTTCCAATTTTTTTCTGTTCTTAGACTACATTTGTAGATGCCTATCCTTTTGTGATCACTTACCATTTCAACCCATCTTAATAATTTGAACAGACGGTTCCATCAATAGTAGCTGAATAATTTGGTGTGAAACTTGGAGAAGAAGTAGGATATACAATAAGATTTGAGTCCCAACCAAACAAACCCCGTATGATATAAGTTTTTCCAATTGCACTGCTTTTCTTTGTCTGAATTCTACGGCATGAAACACATTTTTGGTCTAATGGGTTTCATGCCCTATGTACTCTGCTTATGCCTACATCGTTTGACACGGCATGACCATGATCAAATTTCTTATAGATGGAGTACTGATTAGGGAAATGATCGAAGATCCTCATCTAAGCAAATATAGGTGCCATGTTATGACCCTCAACATTAGTGATATTGTGTAAAAGGCAAGAGAATAAACATCCATATTTTAGCAATAAATAAAATATAATTTACTGCACAAAATGATCCATCTGGAAACTGTTGAATGCGAAGTAGCAACACACTGGCCTTCCAAAGTCGATGCCATAAGTTGAATATTAAGTTTTTGTCCTACTATTTAGCATGCAGGTTATATTTTAATGGCATGTTTAAAACATAACCTCAAACCTAAATAGGAAATAACTTAATTTTAATAAATGCAGACTTATTAATATATATCAGCAGTAAAAGAAGCCAAAATCCAGATATAATATCCGGAAACAAATAATATATTATCGGCATACTTAGTATTTATTACGGCAGGTGATCATATCCGGTGTTTATATAATGGCATGTTCGGTGTTTTTCCTTGTAATATACTACTGGGTTGATCACGCCGAATCATAACTTTGACTCCATTAAATATTTTGTGATTGTGATCAACTTAGTTGATTCATTTTCCGATTTTGTAATTATTGTTTCCTTATAAACATCTATAAAATGCTACACCCTTGAAACACCCAAACCCAAACCAGACCGCTCTAACACCCTTGCCACTACAGCTTAGTTTGACATGTCGTCATCCAACAGCATCGATGGGGCTGATGATAACCATCAAGATCAGGAAGAAACGAGGGAGCTGCACCCTGATGATCTTGGTTAACTGGAACAAGATGAGGAAGAACCGCACCGAGATGGGAATGTTGGTGAGGGATCTGCACCGAGATGTAAGAAACTAAAGATGCATGATCATAACCTGCCTGTTCAATTCCCATCCATGCTTTCCTCAAACCACTTTGATAACCTAATCCGACGTCGTGAGGTGCATCACATCCCTCGTGCACATGTCCCCTCAGGCTGGGATATCTAGCGTGACACGGGGTCAAGTGCAGTGAGGAAAGACGTTTGGGGTAGCAACAACTATGAGATTCTGCAAGCACAAAAGCATACTAGCATGTTGGTGCAGGTTTTGATTGACCACATAAATCAATTGACGAAGGTGGTCGAGAAGCATATCCAAGCATGCGACAAGAAGCCACCACCACCTGATAAGGACGAAGCTTGAGGAGGTCTACAACAGTGTTGAGATGATAGATTGTTTCTCTTTTTCATCGTGTGTAACCGTTCGGAATTGAAAAATAATAAAGTTTCATTTTCAGTTGATTTATCCATGCTACGTGTGTGCTAAATATGCTCAATAACCATTTGATTTTCCCTTATATCTTATTTATCACCCGAATTACGCTCTAATTTGTCACCCTAATTCTACAAGATGATAGCGTGTCCAAAAAAACAGCCTCAAATGACGCTCTAATTTGTCACCCTAATTCTCAGCCGAAAGTCCTCATTGCAGGCATGCACACGATCTCTCCCATCTCTCTTTGTGCACCTTCTGCATACTAGGGTCTCTCGCTGCTGTCCACGTGGCTTCTGGTGCCGCCACGCCTTTGATCTCCTCCGCCAATCCACTATGATCCTACTCATCTGCGTTACAGGTTCGTTCCCTTCCCTCCATTGTTTTTCTCAAATCGAGCAGAACAGAGTGTCTTTCCTAGATCCGCGCGTTTGCATGGCCGCCAAGGCTGGATACTGGGATGAGCTAAAAGGAAGGTGGTATCGGCCGCTGCTGGAGGGGATCAGTTCGTTTCGAGGTGTAATGAGAGAAGAGAGGGACGGGCAGGGGGCCGACGCTGGCGTGGGCTTGCTGGCTTCTGCTGCTCCGTATGGGAGAGAGAGCGTGTGTTTGTGAGAGAGGCGCAAGGGCCAGAGCAGTTTTATCCAAGCGCGAAATTTTGATGGCGACGAGCAGCAGCAACCAGGCCTCACGCGTTGAGAGAGAGAGAGATAAGCGATTCTTTTTTCTGACCGAATGATGCCGCTGAGGTGTTGCTTCTGCTAATGCATAAACAGAGAGGGAATGTGTCTAATACCATTGCTGCTAATGCGTACGCATAAATAGACAAAATTATGTTGTTTGCTAGCTATGGGAGCGTGTACTTCTACTACTATTACCTTACGTGCTCTACTATTGTTTCTCATTTGTACGTATGTGTATTATACAGATTGTTGTGATGGAAAAGAATAAACAATATGATCTTTTGCAAAGCTGTGTTGGACTGAATGATTTGTAGTCTAATTATATTTTTTGATATACATGAGTATCGTAAAATTATGTGTTAGACATGATTTATGTGAAAATACTAAAATTGTCTATTGTCCCGTAGCTACGCACGGGCAATTACCTATAACATAATTAAAGATATCATCAAGGTAATGGAAAATAACATAATAAAAGGGAAAAAATTAATAAATTAATGTGAATATCAGAAAGGTTAAGAAATATCCATTAAGAAGAAAGTCTTTTTTTCATAGGCAAGTGATAAATCAGATGCGTTTTCATAGGCAAGTGATCATAATGTGAATCAAACTGAAGATCATGGACCGATTTTGAGATGTATGTTTCCTTGATTAATAAACAATATTTAATAGGTTGCCGAATATTAAATATCTGAATATAGATATGTCACCCACGGGGGCCTAGCCAGCCAAAAGCAAATTTTCATCACTATTTCATTTTCCCGTCGCCCACTATGCTTATATAAAGAAGCCCCGCTGCCCACAAATTTTATATAGAGGAAAAGTCATCTCCTCCACGACGACCATGGTAATCTCATACGGATCGATCACCTCTAAGAGGGTGATGGCGTCGCCGCTAGTTCTTGTCATCAGTCAACTCATCTCCCCTCTGATGAACAGGCAAGATAGAAGAATCTTTTTGTACGTCTATTTGCCATCACTAGATAATGTGTTATTTTCTTGAAATAATCACCATTCTTTTGCCACTTGGTCTTTTATCTTAAAAGATGGAGCACATGGCATACACTAGAACATAGTAATAGGCTTGGCGATCAAAACATCTATTGTCGGCTTGTTCATCTTGTATATTAGTTAAAACCAGATGGACAGTGAGTCTGAAATACATAATCATTTTTTTTCATCGTGTAGAAACCAGATGTACCAAGCACTAACACAATCACCTGAGTATATTACTATTTGATTAGCATGCATTTATACAGTTTTTGAAGGTAATAGATTCAAGGTCTGGCTGTAATCTCATTAGGGTCGTTTCTTATAACCATTGGGGACTGCATGTTTTCAACACCATTTTTATCCCATATGCAATAGTTCTGATGGCAAGAAGAAAATAAATAAGAAAAGCAAGAATAATATGTATAAATTTGACATGATTAGTGTTGGGCCACTAGAATGTTATGCTCCTTGTGTGTTAAATTTTATGCTCCCCTTGGAAAATAATTTTACCTCATCCTTTTGTTTTATTATACGCTCAAGAACTTGAATTTTCATCGTGTCCAAATGGAGCACATATATCAGAATTGCTGGATTATTCAAGCTAGGGTCATGTGGAAGGCTCACATCAAAGAGAATGGCATGGGAAACTTGTACCTTCAGTGCGTACTACTCGATCGTCATGTAAGGCATTAATCATCTACTTTATAGCCCGCATTTTCTAAATACAATTTTGATAAACATGTTTTTTTGCTCATTGTTGTTATGATTCATGAAAATATATTAGGGAACAAAGATGGAAGCGATTGCGTACAACAGCCAGGCAATCCGTTTCAACAGCATGCTAGAAACCGGTAGGACCTATGATTTCAATCGCGTCGGGTTCAACCCCACAGAAATGCTAGATGGACATTTCTGGTACCTAGCCATGGACTTTGTCACCACACTAAGTTCTACGACCGAGGTTAGGATGTCGGCACAGCACATAACGTCGACAATTTGCCCACCGTGCTTCCCACAGTTTGGAGAAATCTTTGAGCTACGGGACAAAACCATCACTGGTGCATCATCTTTATATTTGTTTTTGCATATTACTCCGTACAACTCAGAGTCTCATTGTGATTTCGAATTTGCATATGTGGTTGCTATCCTTGCCTATGTTGGTCAGATAGAATATAAGTGGGATTCAATATATAGACGCCGCCTCCCTTCCCTCGAGATTGGCCTCATGAACTTTCAGTAAGCGCCAATTATAATATGAGATTGTCATATGCTTCTTTTTGTAATTTTATTGTTGCAATGATAGACTCACATTTGTATTTGTTTGTAGACGGCAGATAATTTTCTTACGTGTACGTGAAGAGCACGTTGGGCCTCACTTCTGCCATTTGCAATGCACTGACAATCTGTTCGAGAAGCTTGTTGTTACTTACATACAGGTAAATCGGAGGCAGCTGTGCTTGCAAACTATGAGGGAGAGCACATTCTTCTTCTCTCCTAACATTAATGATGATCATCATTATCTACAAGGTAGGGGCTGCGTTCTATTTTAAATTTGTTTTGAATATTTTTTTCTGTAATACTATGTCACTACTATATAACACTGATTTTTATCATAGATATCCATGAAGCCAGCCTCACGACACTTGCTGAAACACGTGCATACGTCAATGGTGTTGTTCAAGCTAGGAACAATGGATGTTAGAAGTATCACAGCTGAAATTAGAGCGGCCTTGAGGGTTTTGGACGACTGACTATGTACTGATGCATATTCAAATGTCGCAAATAAATGGCTACTACAGTTTTGTTATGGATCGAATTGAGAATTATCCTTTTGGCAATATGATTAATGTATTCTACATATATATACCTTAAAAATACGCAGTGTTCCGTCTTTTGTCTTACGCCGTCGTCCTTCGTCCGTCTCTCCCCCACCATTCCTTTTTTCACGCTAGCCAGAAAAGGAAATAGCACACGCACGCAACAGTTTTTTTTGGAAAAACTAACTAAGCCCTCTTCCCCTCGTGCGATCCCAACACAGGCATGATCCTGGGATAACACACGTGCACCCACACCTCCGCCGCCGCATGCTTGCCCCCATCCGCCCGAGTCCTCTGGTCCATGTTCTCCCTCTCTTATCCCTCCTCCATGTGTGCCTTATCGATCCTAACACGATGGTGCGCGCATGGCGCGCATGGAAGGATATTATTCTAGTTGGAATATATATCAAACAATAGTTGCTTTATTTTTCCTTTACTACTCTTAGTTTTCTCAAGACTATGAGCATTATAAACTCTTACTTGAACTTTACAGATTTGCGGGAATAAAAGTCCAATGTTAGGTGTTTCATGCACTATTATTTTCTGACGAGACTCACTACTGCTGTTTGTTATTGATAAATCTTGATATTTCTTTCAAGAAGTCGTCCTATGTGTATGTCTATGGCATAACTAGATGTGTCTTAGTTATTGCACATTGATATGAGGCACTCAAACATAAAATTAAAGAAAAAAGCTACCCACACCAATCTTCATGCACAATCAATGACATGTGATTTAGATGTGCAATACTACTTAAAGCACATCTAGATGTGCTTTAGCAAAAACATATTTTATAACTCAAATTTTTCTCTCCATGGAGATATACCAACGACCAGAATATGGAACAATACATGTAAAAGAAGTGGGCAGTAGTAGCATAATTGAATTAAGGGTAAAGCTATAGATTGTTCCACATGGTATAGGTTATATTATGTGATATAGGTGTTGAACCACTAAAAATATATACATACCCCGTTGCAACGCACAGGCGCCTATGGATTATAACATGTCTATAGTTTTTGTTATGGAAACTTGTAATTATGGAAGGATATGGGCCACCTTCCGAGTACATGCCCACGATTCCTCCCGACCAGGATATGTCAATTATTACAACTCTAAATATCCTTAAAGTCATTTCCTTCCAATACGTTATAGTATCCAATCTCCCGGTGTGGCCTACCATACGTTCAATGGGTTTCCCAGTTTAGCCATTAATTTTCCCTTAAGCGGATTTGCTTATAAGGAAAGTTAAATCATGCTTGTTCCGATCGGGAAAGGGAGACGTATATAATAGATATATAATCCGGCGTTTATTTATTTGCCCAATGCAGTATGGAATGAAAATAAATGCTTGTCCGTTTATTAGCAAGGTTTTGTAATGGAAACATGCACGGATGGAAGGACAAGGGGCACCTTCCAATCCATACAACATGCTAATGCCTCACCGACCTGGTGCCGGACAATTCCCCTCCGACACTCATATATATGGTCCGGCTGTGAGTCCACCATTGTCCAATGCCCCCTCGCTCGCTCATCCTGGTGCTACGACGACTTTCTGCCCGCGGTAATGGCTGCAATGCCGATTTTTGATGGAGTGGACGACGCAGTCGAGTACATCTACAACTACGTCATGGTTTCCTCAGACAAGGAGGAATTAGAGTTTGTTCTGGCAGCCCTAAACTTCATCTATACTTTATTTGCACTTGTTAGCTGCAGATCACTACCATTATAGTTTGCATTATCGCCTTTTTATTTTAAACCCGAGTAAAAATCCGTTATTTCACCTAATCCATGGCGATTAGTTGGTCACGTTCATAAGTTGTTGCATGCATGTCCTGGTTAGGATCATGCTATCCTTTCTAAGTCCATAAGGTTCTTAATATCTAACGTAGTGGTTGCAAAAAACTGGACATGCGCTAATATTATCCTTTTACATTACGCCATGATAGTACCATCCACACCACGTTATTTTAAACTACAATTTTTTTGAATGGTAGTATATTGCAACGGGTCCTGGTGCATGATACATGTACCATCTACAGATTTTTTCATAACTGTAATACTACAGCAATACATTGCAACAGAACATGTCAGAATAGATTTGGTTATCTTAAGAAATAGTACTTCTCTCCTCAAATGACACTACAACTCCAATTAGAAGATACATACATTTCAGACCTTACTAAAGTTTTGAAAAATGTACTATTGTTTGCCCACACATTGAAGTACTACATTATTTTGATACCCTTATTTTTCTAACAGCTTTGCTATCATGCTGTTTTGTTTGTAGCACAATATGGATAAGGATCCCTCGTCCATTCGTGATCGAGTTAAGTCTACGGACTATCCAAGACACCATGCGAGGTGATACATGGGTCAATCCGAGGTGCTTCGATCTTGCAGTGCGTAAGCTTACTAGCGACGCGATACAGAGGAATGCAGGAACAGACTTTGTTGGCTCCACGCATATGTGTGATTTGCAATTCCATCGCCTAGCACGGGTACTGAGTTAGACTGGCTTAGGCCAAGCTGAACACACCAACTTGTTGATTAACACTGTCATTGTACGGCCTTTGCCGAAATACAACGTGCTCATGACCCCGTCCATTGTAAGGATTTTCATTCTTAAAAATTGGTGTGTATACTATCTGTTCACCATTAACTTTGTATACCTATTGCAGTACCTATTGCCGTTGTATTTGGTGGATTCCTCCTATGGCCTCCTTGCAGTTAATATTGAAAATAGGAGGACTCTCCTGATTGATCATTCCAATGAGTCATTCCTAGGCTCAGAGGACTTTCGTGACAAGGAACTTAAGAAGGAAGCCCTGATAGTTTTGCAAGAATTTGGCAGTGTATTGCAACAGGGGAGGCCCGGTTTGAATCCCCAACTCGTGGATTGGCCACAAGATCATACCTATATTATAGCCCCGTGGTAATAGTTTAAATTGGTCATGCATATTATAGCCACACTGCTATAGGTTCTAACATATGGAGTTTTTTGGTCACAGCCTGGACTTTGGATTCAAAGTCCTACAGGAGATGGCTCACCAAGATGATACTCTCGGGCATAACATGTCCAGGACTTCGGTACGTGCATATATAACAAGTTTCTGTCTTCCATAGCTTTGTTAATTATAAATTTATGTTCTTCCTATCACGTATGTCTGTTGTGCAATTCATTTTTCAACAAGTTATTAAAATTTTGTTTATGTTTTCTAGGATTCAATACAGCTCAGAAAGCATTTGCTGGTCCAGATGCTGATGATCAAAGGCAATGAAGCAGCTGGAAACATCCCAGCTGAAATAACAGCGTCCTTGAGGTTTTTGGACGAATGACTATGGACTGATGCATATTCAAATGTCGCAAATATAATAAGCTAATAGAACTTTGTTAGGGATCAAATTGAGATTTATCCTTTTAGCAATATGAATAATGTATTGGATTATAGATATATGTAGGGAATAAACGGTTTGATGGCACCCTCTAGCTTCGTATTCGCTTCAATGTTGTGTGCTTGTTTTGGTTCTATCTATATATGTTGGCTTCTATGTATATTTTGTACTATAATACCTGTGCGGTCAGGAGCAGGTTTGTTGCTCCAGGTGAACCGGAGGCATTTTGTAATGGACCATGACAGGTTCAGCCGGCAAGTGAGGTTTTCAGTCATGCCTCACATCATATACTAACTCGTATCGTGTAACTCCATCCATACACGCACTGCTATACGATACGAGGTTTTGTCGGCAATCGTCACATGACAGCTATGGAATAGCCAAATTAAAAACATGCTGGATATAAGGCACGTACCTTCAATTGCCTTTGATCTTCTTATTCACACATGATCCACATTTCTCGGTCATTCTCATGATGTTTTTGATAACTAGCTGATTATATTGTATGTGTTCCTGAATAGAGTAACCAAAATAAGTCCCTGCCAAAGTGTTTTCTTATTGACTACATAAAGTACAGGACGGTGCCAGCATTTTCCGACAAACAGTATACGTTACCAACATTTTCTAATTTGAGGGGGGGGGGGGTAGGAAGAAAAATATTATTAAGCTACTCTAATGGAGTCACATCTTGTTCAAATATAATATAATTGAAAAAAATTTGTGTTGTATGTATGAACTTTCTCTAAACAGAATAGCCATATATACCTACCTATGACGTTAAATAACAATAAAATAAAGGAGGCACTAATGACTGATTCAGAGGACGAAATAATAGGCATATGCATCTCAATAGGTATTTCACATGAAATGCAAGAAAGAGTTGTAAGCTGATCTCAATAGGCTTCTTTTTATTTATTACCCTAATTCATGTTTATTTTTTTATTTTCTCTTTACTGTTTGAACAAGGAAATGTAAGAAAATATTACAGCTGGCACAAACTTGAAGGAAGTGTTAATGCATTTGAAGAAAACACTATTCAACATATATTTAAAAAATTCTCGTGTATTAGGAAATTTTAGAAGTGTTTTTGAAAAATGTACATCATGCACTCAAAAAATAGTAAGAAAAATATAAAAAAATCTACATGTATTACAAAAAATAATGTGTAAAATTATTCTTACATTTCTACAAACACGTTTGACATGTTTTATAACATATTTATAGACTTTATTGTTTTTACACGATGATTTTTAATACACGTTGAACAGTTTGCAAAAAAATGTAGACAAAATTTTATAGTACACGTTGAACGGATTAAATACACATAAATTATATAGAAAGTTTGTTTGGGACAGGGGGCCGGTTTCTTTATATGTTTTTGTTTGGGAAATATATGGGGCACCTTCCACTTATCGGAGAAAGATATGACCCGTCCGCAGCTGAAAATAATTTCTACTAGGAAATGAATAATATAGACATGCACGGATGGAAGGATATGGGACACCTTCCATCTGCCTTAGGTACCATGTGCTGTGAGACTTAATGCCTCCGATGTTGAAAATCAGGTGTAATCAAAATTTTGCTTATTATTTGGCATTCAAAAATGGAAGTTGCCGTATTATTTGGAAGGCACTTAAGTCTCGAAGATGCAGTTGTCAAACAGGATCTGATCCCTTCATATAACCCCCGACGAGCTCCTGTTTCAACAGCCACCCCAGTCTTCACCAATTTTTGATCACTCACCACTCTCATCAATGGAGGTTGTGCACGAGCCAGTGGATGTTCAGCTCGCACCACAAGAGGCTTTGCCCGCCCCTCAGGAGGCTGCGGGCAACGTGAATGCCCTAGCAGATGCCGTTGAATACATTTTTCAATTTATCACTATTGTCCAAGACGATGAGGCACTAAAGTAAGTTGTATTGCTCTGCATATTACTCTCATAGACAGCAGGCTAGATATCAGTTGGGCACCACAGCAGGCTAGACATAATTAACCATGATAGTCCACTATATTATGTTTGGTTGTCTAGGTGTTATATATTTTAGTGTATATATTTTATGCACTGTTACACCGGTGTTATATATTCAATGTGTGCCTCTGTATCACACCTTTTTACCTATGGTACATGTGCCCATGTTATTTTTATACATCTAAAACATTATTACATAAAAAATAGCTACCAGGTTATCACAAAAGAGCTAGCATGTTTTTAATTAAATAACTTTTTTTCACTGCTTTATATTATACAAAAGAGTTAGTCTAAATGTGATACAGAGATGGATGGAAGTTTTTTGGTAAAGATTGGTCTGGATTTTTTGGGCAGCACAATTTGGATTAGAAGCGAACGACCATATCAGATTGAAATCAGCCTACGGATGCTCCAGGAAACAATTAGCCTTTTTGGACAAATTCATCCCGAATGCTTCAGTCTTGCAGTTCGTAAGCTTGTGAGCGCTGAAGTAGAGAGCACTGCAGGTACAAGAATGCTTGGAAACAAACATTTTTTTGACTTGCAGTTTCATTCTCTGGCACGGCCCTCAGACACTCTTCGATCGAGCAAGAAACACGCACCGCAGTGCTGATTGACAATGCCATTGTTCGGCCGTTTCCTAAATATGATGTGTTCAACTCTAACATTGTAAGAGACTCATTCTTATAATTTAATTTGCTTATTATATTTTGTACTAACATGTGTCTATTTACGACAGTATCTACTACCATTTGTTTCAGTGGATTCTTCGTACGAACTACTTGTAGTCGACATGGAAACTAGGAGGGTTCTCCCAATTGATCCATCAATCGACGTCTATGGTGGACCATACAGCTTTCATAGCACTGAAACGAGGAAGGAAATCACAATGTTGAAACAAGAGTTCAACAATGTGTTGCAGATGAGAATCCCTGGTTGGAATACCAATCTCATGGACTGGTCATCACACAACATCTCTTCAACCGGCAGGTGGTAATATACTAAATTGATCACACGCGTTATAAGCACACCGTTATAGTTTTAATATAGTTACTTTTTTTGTAACAGCAAAGACTCCACTTTCCTTGTCCTACAGGAGATGGCCCACCAAAATGGTACTACTGATTCTGGTAGGAAGACCACTCACGTAAGTACATAATAACGAGGTTTATCGTGCGATTTATTTTGCAGCAATTTATAAATTACTATGTTTCCATCTTTTCTAGGATTCAATACAACTCAGAAAGAACCTGCTGGTCCAGATGCTGACGATAAAAAAATGAAGCAGCTGGAAACATACCGGCTGAAATTAGAGCGGCATTGAGGGTTTTAAACGACTGACTATGGTCCGATGCATATTCATATGTCGCAAATAAATGGCTACTACAGCTTTGTTAGGGATCGAATTGAGAATTATCTATTTGGCAATACGGATAACTATAAAATGCATTGGATGGTATATATAGGTTTAAATACTTTTTGTTGTTTTGGATATATTAAACATTTGTTTTGCAACGCACCCTATAATTCCTCGTTTCGTATAACTCCATCCATGATATGTCAACTAGAACTCGAAATATCACGTCAATGAGAACAGTAAAGTCATGAACTACATATTTGGCAATACGAACTAATTATAACTAACACGTCAATGCCTACTTATCAACATCAGCGCTAAAAGAAAAGCAGTTGTCGTAAATCATAGGCTGATGGAAAGTATGTACCTCATATTCAAAGCTTATTGAAAGCCAACAATCATTTCCTGCATGCTTTGCCTGCAAATTAAAGTGGAGCTTGACCCTATTGTCATGATGTAATGGACTCAAGTTATCAAAATTTTGTGGATCATACTCTTAGATGAGAAGGCTTCAAGGCTCCCCCTGATTGTACATTCACCAAGGTTTGGTTGATCAAGGAACACATTTACACTGAAAACAGACATATGTAATACGATACATTAGTAGCAAGGAAATCCCATGTTACCAGGAGCACGACGATTTCAAGAAAGAAGAAAATATGTCATACCAGTCGAACGGGGTGTATTCTAATAGCTTCATGTCAAATGTCTTGTCAACTCATACAAATAACTACCAGATCAGATGTGTGTCTAGAAGCTTAGCTTCATAATAAAAGCTGCCAAATCAACACATCAAAAGATAACTACAATGAGTTAATATACAGTCAACCAAACAAGTGACATAAAAGGCCAAAGCATTATTTTTCAGTGCGAAAATAAGTGAACAAAAAATTCATTATAATTTCACCGTTACCACTTTAATATTTAAATAGACAAATCACATATTGTAACTATTGTATTTTTATATGCGAAAATTTTATACCTCATAAAAACTAATTAGTAACTTAAAGAAATAGTAAAGAAACAAAATTGTTTTAAGCAAGTTTGGATCTTTTACATCTTCTCTGATTTATTAGCAAACGTACTCCATTGCAATCCTTCGGTGTATACATTAATATGAGTTAGTAAATTAAATATTTCATTTGTCTGGGATAGAAAAATAAGATTGTATTAAATCTAGAGAAATGATTTTCCTAATAAAGAGATAATGCTTGTACATACACACGACCATGGGGAGGAGGAAAAGGAAGTTTCTTTTATTTCCTTTTCTGTTGTATTCACAAAATAAGTGGGCTGAAATAATGGAATTGGGAATATATTATCTGATACTAGGAGAAAGATCAGATCCGTCCACAATTAAAAATATTTTATACAAGGAAATGAATAACTGCTTTAATTAAACTACGTTGATCATTTGGAAGGCAATATCAACTCTCCAATATATTAGATGTCACGATAACAAAATGATAAACTCCATCTGCCTACTATTTAACCACCCACCCAAGTTCACAGATATCCCATCAGCAATTTCCGATCGAGAACGAATTTTCTATCCCATGGAGGCGATCATTGGGAACGCTGCGCACGCACCCGAAGAGGGTGCGCCCGCGCCCCAGGAGGATGTGCCTGCGCCCATGGATCTTTTGCCCCCACCAATGCATGCTGTGGAAGATGCACTCGAATACATATTTCACTTTATCATGGGCATTCGAGACCAAGATACATTAAAGTAAGTTGTCTTATTATACATTCTTTTGCTATATACAAATCATGTTGGAACACTCTTTTACACAGCAAGGAAAGATAGCTAGACTGGCAATCCTAAAACATTCATAGGTACATGTATACGTTTTTTAGTTGAATCCGACGCTACATGAACAATGTCATGCAAAGGCCATGAATTCAGGTTCTAGATTTGATATGTGTAGATACATCTAGGTGAGGACAATCTGACCTCGTGCAATGACATGCAATCTAAACATGAATTCGGTTTATAGGTTAGTATAGACAAAGTTAACCTAGAAGATGACCAATGATGTCTTTAGCTAAATGTTGTTGTGCATTTTTGTGTGCAGCTCAATATGGATAAGAAGCGCCCGCCCGTACCAGATCGAAATCAACCTCCGAATGATCCAGGACACCCTTTTTTTCATAAAAAACTTCATCCTGAATGCTTCAACCTTGTTGTTCGTAAGCTTGCGAGCGCTGAAGTAAAGAGGACCGCAGGCACCAACTGCCTTGGAAGCAAACATTATTTTGACTTGTAGTTTCATGCTCAGACACAGGCCCTGAGGTACTCCTGGATGACGCAAGGAGAGCGCATCACGACGCTGATTAACTATGCTGTGCTCCAGCCTCTTCCTAAATATGATGTGTTCAACTCTATAATTGTAAGAGACGCTCATTCTGTATGTTAGTTTTACTTATTATAATAGCATTTGACATGTGTCGACCTGCCACAGTATCTACTACCGTTGAAACTTTTGGATTCCTCGTACGGGTTACTTGTAGTCAACCGGCTGAGGAGGAGGGTTATCGTGATGGATCCATCCTTCAACACGTTTGATCCTGAAGATAGCACTCATAACATATTGATGAGGAAGGAAATCACATTGCTGAAGGAAGAATTCAACAATGTGTTGCAGACTAGGATCCCTGGTTGGAATACCCAAATCATGGATTGGGAACAAGAGACCATGTCCTCTGATGGTCGTAGGTAATCTACTAAATTGATTGCATACATATGATCCAGACCGTTATAATGTTTAATATTTTTTTTTTGTCGTAGCAAACACTCTGGCTTATTTGTCCTACAGGAGATGGCCCACCAGATTGGTCGTTTGCGTAGCATGGGCTGGATGAACACTAGCGTAAGTACATATATGATGAGTTGATGTGTGCTAATTATTATCCAACCAATTTATTAAATGATTGAGTTTTTGCACCTTTCCTAGGATCCAATACAGCTCAGACACCAGGTTACGGTCCAGATGCTAATGTTCAAAGACAATGAAGCAGCTGCAAATATCCCGCCAGAGATTAGAGCGGCCTTGAGGGTTTTAAGCAACTGAAGATGGACTGATGCATGCAGATATGCCAAAAAATCCTATACTTCAGCTTTGTTAGGCATCGATTTGATAATTATTTATTTTTGATATGAATAGTTAGATAATAACTTTATGGGGTCTTCTATACACGTACGTTTACAATTTTTATGATGTATTGGTTTTATCAAACTATCCAAACTTCATGGTGTTTTGGTATTATTGAAGTTTGGTTTTACTTCCATATTGTTGGATTATTAATTGTGTTTGTGTTGCAACGTCATGAACAAATCATTCGTTTGTCTGCCATGAATTTGGTAGGCAACTAGGCATACACACTACATATCTTGCACTTGCTGCTGGTTGTAGAGCCCATATAGGATCCATCCTCTTTGCACTTTATCTTCTCCCCAACAATAATATTCTAACCATCCAGCCATCCACTAACCACTATAAGAGAGGCAGTGAGCAACCAGCAAAGCAGCTAGCCTAAGAAGATAAAGCAACCAGCAAAGCAGGAAGCAATGAACAACTGAAAACAACAAGCAATGAACAACTTAACATGGAAGAAACAGAGCAGAGGATGGTGGTGGAGAAGGGGGAGGCAGTGGTGTTGGCTGCATGTTGTTGCTGGTTGCTGCTGTACTGAAGAGGAGGAGGATGAGCTACTGGAGAGGATGAGGAGATGCTGGAGAGGAGGGGATGAGGATCTGCTGCATAGGAGGGAGCAGATCTGCTGGATGAGAGGATCCAGAGAAGGAGGAGGATGTGTGTGTGGATTGGGGGTTGTTTCTCTCCCTCTCTTTCCCCCCTCTTACTTGTTGGCGCCAACAGCATCTCTGTTTCCCACCAGAAGACTGTTTCCCGCCTAAAACTACTTCCCTGCCTGGCTGGCAAGCTCAAGGCGTCCAATGAAGTCACGAACTATATAATTGGCAATACGTACTATATGTAACTATCATGTCAATGCCTACTTAGCAACATCAACACTAAAAGAAAAGCAGTTGTCGTAAATCATAGGGTGATGGAAAGTATGTACCTCATCTTCAAGTCTTACTGAAATCCAACGATCATTTCCTGCATGCTTTGCCTGCAAATTAAAGTGTAACTTGACACTATTAGAATGATGTAATGGACTCACTTATCAAAATTTAGTTGAGCATACTCTTACATGAGAAGGCTTCAAGGCTCCCCCTGATTGTACGTTCACCAAGTTTAGTTGATCAAGGAACACATTTGCACTGAAAACAGACATTTGTATAGGGAAATCAATGAGCCACCACGACACCAAAGTATATTCATAAGAATTTTGATTAAAAAAAGAGACTGTTATTCAACAGCCAAATACATTTGAACTTATAAATTTGCTTAACGCCATTGGTTTTTTAAACAATGCGATTATACCATAATTGAGGTTAGCAATATTAATATTTCAAATGAGGAAATCATCAAGCAATATAGGTTTTGGTTCTCATTTAATTAATTTCATAGTGTTTGTTATAAATTATTTGGAAAACCATAATCTCTATGGCTCTTATTACTAAATAGACTAGCCTGGTACTGTTTTATATATGAATTTTGGGTTGGCTAATTGGATCCTAGCCAACCAAGACTATGATGCATTTTGCTTCGCGCGTCAAAGAAACATTAACAAATCAAACAGTCTGTTTGTCTTATACAGTTTGTGCAAATATCATAAAGCTTAACATATATAAGACCACTCACAATATCACAGACCCCCACGCATATATAATCCTAGGCTTGCATATCCGGTGCAGTGATTGTTCGACATGAACTTGCAAGTACAGGAACCTACTACTACTAAGCTACTATACTAATCAAGTCAAAAAAAATTCAAGTTGCTACCGTGTAGTCCTGTAGAGGATGTACCTGGCTGGGCAAGGTCGCTGGAGTCTGCTCTGTCTCACCACAGGCTGCACCACCATGGCTGTGTCTTGGGCGTCGGGGATACGGCTTTGCCCTGGCCCTGCGAGTGAGGCCGGGTCACGGCGCCTCGATACATCAGCGAGGAGGATATCAGGTCTTGGAAGCAAAAAAGGAAGAATTTTCTTCAAGTTGCTACCATGTAGTCGTGTAGAGGATGTACCTAGCTGTGCAAAGTCGCTGTAGTCTGCTCTGTCACAGATGGGCTGCAGCAGTTCCACGCCCCCTTGTGACCTACGGCCGCTCGTACTCAGTCGACGTCGACCTTGCAAAAGATAGATGATGCATTAGGTGCATCTGTGTTTTGATTGTGCAAACAACAAAATCAGAAGGCTGTTAATTGCCATCTTTCAGAAACAAAACATTTAAGATTATTTGTTTTTTAATTGAACTTGATTTATAGTACACGTTGAACTGATTAAATACACATAAATTATATAAAAAGTTCATGTTTACCTCTTCAAATTGAACAATATTAAAAATAGATCAAATATTTAAATAGGCAAATAAGATATTTCGTTTTTATATGGGAAAATTTTATACCTCATAAAAACTAATCAGTAACTTAGTGCATGCAATCAATGATATGTTGTTTATTTAATTAATACAACAATCTAATTTTTTAGTAAGTTCTGATTTCTGACATCTTTTCTAATTTATTAAGAGTTGTGCGTTTGATGAAAAAAGGAAAGATATTTGCACCATACATAAGTATATATCTGAAAAAGCAAAGATATCTGCTACCCAGCCTTCCCCTGCATGGCCTACCAATATATGTTAGCCTCCTGTGCCATCCCTCAATGCCTAATTTATTAACAGGTGTGCATTTGATGGAAAAAGGAAATAGATCTGCACCGTACAGGTATATATGGTAGTGCTAGATTAGGCCATGATCTGCTAGCCAGTTATCCTCCGCATGGCCTACCTATATATGTGAACCTCCTCTGCCATCCCTCCTCCCCCTCCTTGCTCTTCCTTCGGCCATCACAACAGCCAGACCTGGAGGAAAATTTCCCAAGGAGTACCTTGTGTAAGCAAAGAGCATCAAGAAGGCGAGTTCCTCTAGGTATGAACAATTCTGGATCTTTATCTTCTCTAAAACGGTAATAGTTGTTATGTTTGCTTGAGGTATACTATCAAAAGTATGTTTGGTTGAGGTATACTATCAAAATTATGATTGCCATCATAGCCTCATAGGAAAGGAAACTGCTTTTTGATAAAAATAGCTTCTGATTTAATTCACTCAAGAATAATTATAATACAGGTAACCAAATACAACTATCCTTCAAAATGCCAACCATAATTATGTACGGGTGTCATAAAAAGCCTCTTAAGAAAGCATTATCAAATACAAACACAGGCCAACTCCATCAACCCAGTACAAAATATATTTGATGTAAAGAAGCCCATGAATTAAATTATATTGGAAAATATCATTTTGCAAGGAACACTTATTGGGGGGAAATGAGCCTTTAATTTGTCATTCTATTTGTAACCAACAATAATTGCTGAGAGTAACAAAATTGTCCTTCTACAACCAATGAATTTGACGTATGTTATGCAAATTAACAGCAAAAATAGGTGTTCAAACCACATAGCTGTAGCACAACCATAGTTATTCTTTTCAGGCCTACTATACATAATTTAGATGTTTTGCACACAAGCAACTACACAGCCCCTTTGGATATTGCAGTTTGTGAACTACTATTACCAGTACATTAACCCATGATAGTTTGCTTATGTGTTGGAGTTCAGTTTAAGTTTAACAAATATGAACTTTTAAGTGTACAGGAAGAGGCTAACAAAATCCAAACATGTCACTTGTTAAGCACCAGAATTGGTTAGAAAAGAACGGATGGCATGCTGATCAGTAGCTCCACAGATGACTCTAAACTGAATAAACAGACAGTTCATGCCATTGTTCAAGACAAATTCTAATGCATGTATCAAAATAAGATTTCGTAGCATGAACAAAACATTGCGGAACAAGAATTACCTTGAGGTACTCCTTGATCTTATCTTGAGCCCTTTGCAATGGGGCCACGGGCCATCAACAGCAGTTCCAAAAACAATACACACAACAAAGTGATCAATACCCAATATACATCATAGCTTCCATATTCTGATTAGGCTTGGAAAGAAAAAAAGAATGACATCAAGGCTTGGAAATATTTAATTTATAAGAGGTAACGCATTTCATCTGTTAATTTGACGATAGCATCATGGCTTGGAAAAATAATGACATTTTCCACAAACTGCATCTAAAATGCTTGTTTTAATTTCACACAGGCATAATTATGATTGCCATCATAGCCTCATAGGAAAGGAAACTGGTTTTTGATAAAAATAGCTTCTGATTTAATTCACTCAAGAATAATTATAATACAGGTAACCAAATACAACTATCCTTCTAAATCCCAACCATAATTATGTACGGGTGTCATAAAAAGACTCTTAAGAAAGCATTATCAAATGCAAACACAGGCCAACTCCATCAACCTAGTATAAAATATATTTGATGTAAAGAAGCACATGAATTAAATTATATTGGAAAATATCATTTTGCAAGGAACACTTATTGGGGGGAAATGAGCTTAGAATTACTAAGATAGGCATTACCTTCTGTTGCTCCATCAACTGGTACTAAACCATATCATAGTTTGGCCTCCCCTTTCTGATTGAGGTGATTTGAGTTATCATTCCACAGTTGCACGTACATGCGCTCCCTATATTACCATCATTAGTAAAAAGCTTATGAGTGCAAATGATGCAAAAAATTATACAGACTATTGACACAAGATATAATATGACTTACCACAGCAGTTACTACCAAACAGTAGCCATATTCCTAAAGAAAGAGAATATTCAAAACAGAAAAGCCAGTATAAGCCATGAGCAATGAATTACAGTGAGATAAAATCAAGCTAATTGTGAAAATGCCAACAACAGTGAATATTATGTATTTTACATAACCATTTCTGGATTATTGTAATATCAGGATTCCTAATAAGCATTTTTTACTATATGAAGGTCTTCGCTGCTTTATTAATTTTTAAACTGTAAATTTCTTAACCTGCAACACAGACCAAATGAGGCTAGAAACACAATATCATGTTGAACAAAAAATCCCCTTTCAAGATGAAAGACTTGGCCTTTTTATTGTTAACTAGGTAATTGAACGTGCGTTGCAACGGGGCACATAGACATGTAAAAAGGCTCTTTACCATCTATATCCTCCCAATATGGAAACCAATTAGAATTGTGTCGTACCATGACAACTGAATTAGTAAAGCTTATGTCTAATTTCACAAGCTAATGGCCAAGGAGCTGGCAGTTTTGTTTCTGAAGAGAAATGCATTGCATGTAGATTAGGGAAAAACCTTTGTCTAACTCTTCACCCGCTTCTCTCTTACACTTAGCTCTGAAGTTGCCACATCCTTCCTCTAATTCCCGTGTATCGCAAAACAAAACAATGTACATGGTAGGAAAGAATAACACAACCTGAATTATAAGGCATAAAGGATCTTGCTGACAGCATACTCCCGATCCAGTGGTTAATTTAGCATAACAAAGCAACACAATGGATGTGGTAGGAAAGAATACAACAACCTAAATTATAAGGCATAAAGGATCTCGCTGACAGCGTCAAGTGGGCACAATGAAAACTGAATCTTCATAATTAGTGATTGAGGCCAAATCCTTAGAATACATTTGGCAGTGCTACTTACGCAAAAGTGGCAATTTTAATCTACCTGGCCCTGATGCCTACCTCAACTTCAACAAATTATTATCAAGATTCATGTTAAACTTAATTTAGAACTATACCATATGAAAAGTGGAAGAGGCAGGAGACTAAGGTTAATTGCCCATCATGTAAATCCATGTAAAATTTATAGAGTGTGTGTGTTCATATTATTTGGCAAAACCAATCAAATAGATACAACACAAGCTAACTCTTACAGGTTAATCAAAAGCTTACACAACCATGTTTCGACAAAATGAAGAGAAATTCCAATTGGGCAGCATGAAAACAGATGAAAGCATGCAGTTTAGTGATACTGATGTGGTGGATGATTGCATATGGCCAAGACATTAATAGAAGGGAAAGCGTTTTCTACAGAACACACATAACATATTTAGTACTTCTATTCTATTACCACGACTTCCATCTAAATGTGCTCTTACATCCCAAATTGCACAATCAATTTGCATTGCACTAATAGTAAAATGTGCTTCAATTGTTCGGCATTATATCCCTATTAATTAATCCATAAAAAATTATGACGCAAGGCAATCGTTTCAGTCGTAGCAAGATTGTGATCAATAGTGTCATTTAATGGCAAAAATAGAGTAGCATCTCACAGGGATCCTTGCTCTCCTTACATGAACATGCACATAACCAGGTAAACAACACCACATGTCATGATTCAGAGGCAAATGCATCAGACCAAAAAATGTTTAGAAGCACTTAGCAAATGAGTGGCATCACCTGGATGAATATAGTTTATTTCTTCTGACTTGGTGTTAAATGGACTACTTGCACTGTAAGTTAGATCTAGAGAGCACGATCTGATCGCAAAATATTCAGAAACCTTGCTGTTATCTGAAAACACAGGATTCACCATGACTATTGGCAATGAACATGATGATAGTTTGAAGTATAGAGTATACAAGCATATAACTCACATGCTGTTGTTGGGATTCATGGGAACGGGGGAGCGGGGAGGGGCCGTTTGTCTCACCTTGCCGCCGAAGTGGTGGGGGCTGCGGAAGACGGCGGAGTGGTAGGCGATGTAGACCACAGGCTGCACCACCATGACCCGACCTCTTGGTGGTTCTTCTTGCCTGCGATGTAGACCACAGGCTGCACCACCGTGGCCGTGTCTTGGCCGTCGGGGAGCCGTCTTCGCCCTGGCCCTGCCTGTGAGGCCGGGTCATGGCGCCTCGATACATCAGCGAGTAGGAGATCAGTTCAGGGAAGCAACAAAAGGAAAAGTAGAGGAGGAAAGGGGTCGGATCTACGTACTGGAGCTTCTGGCGTTGCAGATTGAGGCACCCCGCTTCGGATCCACCATCGAACTCGCCGGAGACCACCACCGCCGCGGATCCGAACGGAACGCGACCGGATCCAGCACCCGCGCCTGGGCGATGAAGCTCGATGCGTGCGTCGCCAGCAGTCACACACGGCTTGCCGGAGACTGGTGCAGTGGTCGCGGCAAGATGGCGTGGTGGTTGCGGGCTCGGCGACGCGCGCCGCGATGCAGCGGGGGGAGGTGACAGGGTGAGAGGTGGCGAGTGAGTGGACAGGAGAGGTGAGTGGAGAGGAGAGGGACTGATGCGGCGGACGGAGTCGCGCGGCCGCCAGCTCGCGGACGCACGCGGCGATGCAGCGGGGAGGGGAAAGTGGGAAGATGAAGTGAGTGGAGGGTAGAGGAGCGAGTTGTTTGGATAAGGTAAGCGGCGGGGTAGGTGGAAAGGCGACTGCAGCGGGGGAGGCGGGCCATCGCGCGGGGGAGGTGGGCCGTCGCGCCAGCCCGTGATGCATTTGGTCTGACCCTCGACGTGCTGTTTCTGGCCCGTTTAATTCATTATAGTTTGTTGTTTGAAGAAGGTTTGTTGGCATGTTTTATTTTTGTTGGACTGTTTTTCATAGCCTACAAAAATAATCTAAATAATTATCAAATGACTACTTACTTATATATGAACATTGAGGTTTGTTGTTTTTCCCGAGTTTTCATGGGTAGGACATTTATTTAAACAACATATATTTCTAATAATATCAAATAGGTTTTCTTTTTTGCATAGAAAAAAGTTGTGTTAGTTTCACTTTTATTTTTATTATATATTATATATAATAATATGATGCAGTAGGAAATATACATATATATTTCATCATGGTATATTTGTTATTAGTGGACGTCTGAACTTTTTTTGTAATTATTTTTATACCTCACAAAATAACATATATATTTACAGTATACATACCTCACAAATTAAACAAATTTGTATATATATATATATACACACTAAACATGGTCAATACAAATAAATATTTGTATGCTTATGACATATACTAAGGGTATCACAAAATAAATCATAGAAAAAACAAATATACTTGGTTAATGTTGGTTTGTTTGTTTTAGTTTTTGTATGGCAATTTTCCATAGCCTATACAATTAATTTAAAATAATTTAAGCAATTTCAGACGCCTACTTACTTATATATGAACATTATAGTTTGTTGTTTTCCCCGAATTGTTGTGTTAGTAAAATGATTTAAGTGTCATTTTTTTCTAATATAACCAAATGCTTTTTTTATTAGCAGAGAAAACAGTTGTGTTAGTTTCACATTCAGTTGTATTATATATTATATATAATTTTATGATGCATAAAAAAGTATTAATTATTTTTCAGCATATATATAAATTGATGGGTTCCGACATACTCACTGATGCAACGATGACAGACCATAGTGAAACACCATGAGAAGAGGTGCATATAGCTAACCTTCCTCTGTATGTATCTTATAGATGATAATACGGAAGGGCTATTTTTATATGTTTGTTTTTTCAAAATACAGGAGACATGGATATGGACTTTGGAGATGCACGGAAAGAATCCATTAAGGGTTCAGATGCGATGTCGCTGAAAGTGGACGAAAATTCACAACATAAAAATGTCGAAGAGGTTATATCTCATAACAAACCAAAAAATATGCTAATTTACATATTGTCCCACAAGGTATTTTTTAATATTATTATCAATCTTATTTTTGTGATATTGTCATTTGTATTCAACTAATTTTGCTCATTATGATTGTTAAGTTGGCTCATATTTTTATGAATTCGACAGACTATGTTCGTACCCCTAGGGATATTACAGTCATCGAATCAATCAAGTCTGCCCCGAAGAATACCCAGTTCGTGGACATTGGAGATGCCTTGTCATCAACCGACGATTTGGAATGCCTTATGAAAGATGATATGTTCTTACATGACAGTGTAAGACCAATTGCACAAACTTTGTAATTAATAATATGAACAATATATAATATCATAAAATATAAATATAATCTAAATGCCCATTACAGGTGATAAATGCTTACATATATTGCATGCTTGCTCATGACCATCTACAAGACAGGGCGGGTGAAAAGTACACATTGTTAGCACGTTTGTATCTGGCCAGATAAAAGAAGACGGGGAAAGAGACATAGACCCATCAAAATATCACCGCATCGTGCATCATGTTAATACTTATCTACAGCAAGATATGGTTAGTTTTTATCTCGTTATCCATGCATATAATTATGGTTTGTTTTTATTTAATTCATATGTATAATTATTTATTAATATTTATATCTAATTGCGACCGTGACTTGTATGATATTTACATCAGTTATTTATTCCGATTGACATGCCGGGCTTGTTAGAAATATGCCCTAGAGGCAATAATAAATTGGTTATTATTATATTTCCTTGTTCATGATAATCGTTTATTATCCATGCTAGAATTGTATTGATAGGAAACTCAGATACATGTGTGGATACATAGACAAGACCATGTCCCTAGTAAGCCTCTAGTTGACTAGCTCGTTGATCAATAGATGGTTACGGTTTCCTGACCATGGACATTGGATGTCATTGATAACGGGATCACATCATTAGGAGAATGATGTGATGGACAAGACCCAATCCTAAGCCTAGCACAAGATCGTGTAGTTCGTTTGCTCAGAGCTTTTCTAATGTCAAGTATCATTTCCTTAGACCATGAGATTGTGCAACTCCCGGATACCGTAGGAATGCTTTGGGTGTGCCAGACGTCACAACGTAACTGGGTGGCTATAAAGGTGCACTACGGGTATCTCCGAAAGTGTCTGTTGGGTTGGCACAAATCGAGACTGGGATTTGTCACTCCGTGTAAACGGAGAGGTATCTCTGGGCCCACTCGGTAGGACATCATCATAATGTGCACAATGTGACCAAGGAGTTGATCACGGGATGATGTGAGTTACGGAACGAGTAAAGAGACTTGCCGGTAACGAGATTGAACAAGGTATAGGGATACCGACGATCGAATCTCGGGCAAGTAACATACCGTTAGACAAAGGGAATTGCATACGGGATTGATTGAATCCCCGACATCGTGGTTCATCCGATGAGATCATCGTGGAACATGTGGGAGCCAACATGGGTATCCAGATCCCGCTGTTGGTTATTGACCGGAGAACATCTCGGTCATGTCTGCATGGTTCCCGAACCCGTAGGGTCTACACGCTTAAGGTTCGATGACGCTAGGGTTATAGGGAAAGTATGTACGTGGTTACCGAATGTTGTTCAGAGTCCCGGATGAGATCCCGGACGTCACGAGGAGTTCCGGAATGGTCCGGAGGTAAAGATTTATATATGGGAAGTCCTGTTTTGGTCACCGGAAAAGTTTCGGGTGAAATTGGTAATGTACCGGGACCACCGGGAGGGTCCCGGGGGTCCACCAAGTGGGGCCACCAGCCCCAGAAGGCTGCGTGGGCCAAGTGTGGGAGGGGACCAGCCCCAGGTGGGCTGGTGCGCCCCCCCACCAAGGCCCAAGCGCATGGGAGAGTGGGAGGGGTCAAACCCTAGGTCCAGATGGGCCTTAGGGCCCATCTAGTGGGGCGCCCCCCCTCTCCTCCCCTTGGCCGCCCCCCTTGATGGGATCTAGGGCTGGCCGCCTCCTCTTGGGGGTGGAAACCCTAAGGGGGGCGCAGCCCCCTCCCCCCCTATATATAGTTGAGGTTTGGGCTGCCCAAGATACACGAGAACATCTCTCTTTCGGTGCAGCCCTACCCTTCTCCCTCCTCCTCTTCTCCCGCGGTGCTTGGCGAAGCCCTGCGGGATTGCCACGCTCCTCCATCACCACCACGCCGTCGTGTTGCTGCTGGATGGAGTCTTCCCCAACCTCTCCCTCTCTCCTTGCTGGATCAAGGCGTGGGAGACGTCACCGGGCTGCACGTGTGTTGAACGCGGAGGCACCGTTCTTCGGTGCTTAGATCGGAATCAACCGCGATCTGAATCGCTACGAGTACGACTCCCTCATCCGCGTTCTTGCAACGCTTTCGCATCGCGATCTACAATGGTATGTAGATGCACTCCCCTTCCCCTCGTTGCTAGATTACTCCATAGATTGATCTTGGTGATGCGTAGAAAATTTTGAATTTCTGCTACGTTCCCCAACAGTGGTATCAGAGCTAGGTCTATGCGTAGTTTCTATGCACGAGTAGAACACAAAGTAGTTGTGGGCGTAGATGTTGCCAATTCTTCTTGCCGTTACTAGTCTTATCTTGTTTGGGCGGCATTGTGGGATGAAGCGGCCCGGACCGACCTTACACGTACGCTTACGTGAGACAGGTTCCACCGACTGACATGCACTAGTTGCATAAGGTGGCTAGCGGGTGTCTGTCTCTCCCACTTTAGTCGGAACGGATTCGATGAAAAGGGTCCTTAAGGGTAAATAGAAATTGGCATATCACGTTGTGGTTTTACGTAGGTAAGAAACGTTCTTGCTAGAAACCTATACAAGCCATGTAAAAACTTGCAAACAACAATTAGAGGACGTCTAACTTGTTTTTGCAGCATGTGCTATGTGATGTGATATGGCCAGAAGATGTGATGAATGATATATGTGATGTATGAGATTGATCATATTCTTGTAATAGGAATCACGACTTGCATGTCGATGAGTATGACAACCGGCAGGAGCCATATGAGTTGTCTTTATTTTTGTATGACCTGCGTGTCATTGAATAACGCCATGTAAGTTACTTTACTTTATTGCTAAGCGCGTTAGCCATAGAAGTAGAAGTAACCGTTGGCGTGACAGCTTCAAGAAGACACAATGATGGAGATCATGGTGTCATGCCGGTGACAAAGATGATCATGGTGCCCCGAAGATGGAGATCAAAGGAGCAAAATGATATTGGCCATATCATGTCACTATTTGATTGCATGTGATGTTTATCATGTTATGCATCTTATTTGCTTAGAACGACGGTAGTAAGTAAGATGATCCCTTATAAAATTTCAAGAGAAGTGTTCCCCCTAACTGTGCACCGTTGCGAAGGTTCGTTGTTTCGAAGCACCACGTGATGATCGGGTGTGATAGATTCTAATGTTCGAATACAACGGGTGTTGACGAGCCTAGCATGTACAGACATGGCCTCGGAACACATGCAAAACACTTAGGTTGACTTGACGAGCCTAGCATGTACAGACATGGCCTCGGAACACAAGAGACCGAAAGGTCGAACATGAGTCGTATAGGAGATACGATCAACATGGAGATGTTCACCGGTGATGACTAGTCTGTCTCACGTGATGATCGGACACGGCCTAGTTTGACTCGGATCATGTATCACTTAGAAGACTAGAGGGATGTCTATCTAAGTGGGAGTTCATTAATCAGATGAACTTAATTATCATGAACATAGTCAAAAGATCTTTGCAAATTATGTCATACGCTTTAGTTCTACTGGTTGAGATATGTTCCTAGAGAAAATTTAGTTGAAAGTTGGTAGTGGCAATTATGCGGACTGGGTCCGTAAACTGAGGATTGTCCTCATTGCTGCATAGAAGGCTTATGTCCTTAATGCACCGCTCGGTGTGCTGAACCTCAGCATCGTCTATAGATGTTGCGAAACATCTGACATACACGTTTTGATGACTACGTGATAGTTCAGTGAGTAATGCTAACGGTTTAGAATTGTGGCACCAAAGACGGTTTTTGAAACGTCGCAGATCATATGAGATGTTCCGAAGACTGAAATTGGGATTTCAGACTAGTGCCCACGTCAAGAGGTATGAGACCTCTGACAAGTTTCTTAAGCCTGCAAACTAAGGGAGAAAAGCTCAATCGTTGAGCATGTGCTCAGATTGTCTGAGTACCACAATCGCTTGAATCGAGTGGGAGTTAATCTCCCAGATGAGATAGTGATGGTTCTCCATAGTCACTGCCACCAAGCTAGTAGAGCTTCGTGATGAACTATAAAATATCAGGGATAGTTATGATGATCCTTGAGCAACTCGCGATGTTTGACACCGCGAAAGTAGAAATCAAGAAGGAGCATCAATTGTTGATGGTTAGTAAAACCACTAGTTTCTAAGAAGGGCAAGGGCAAACGGGATACTTCATGAAACAGCAAGTCATTTGTTGCTCTAGTGAAGAATCCCAAGGTTGAACCCAAACCCGAGACTAAGTGCTTCTTAATGAGGGTAGTACTACCCTAGATACTTGGTAGATGCGAAGGCAGACAAGGTCGACAGAAGTATATTGGATATACGTCATATGAATGTGTACTTTACTAGTACTCCTAGCAGCACCAGGGTATTAGATACCGGTTCGGTTGCTAAGTGTTAGTAACTCAAAATAAAAGCTGCGGAATAAACGGAGACTAGCTAAAGGTGAGATGACGATATGTGTTGGAAATGTTTCCAAGGTTGATGTGATCAAGCATCGCATGCTCCCTCTACCATCGAGATTTGGTGTTTGCGTTGAGCATGATTGGATTATGTTTATCGCAATACGGTTATTCATTTAAGGAGAATAATGGTTACTCTGTTTATTTGAATAATACCTTCAATGGTCTTGCACCTAAAATGAATCTCGATCGTAGTGATACACATGTTCATGCCTAAAGATATAAGATAGTAATGATAGTACCACATACTTGTGGCACTGCCACTTGAGTCATATTGGTATAAAACGCATGAAGAAGCTCCATGTAGATGGATCTTTGGACTCGCTCGTTTTTGAAAAGTTTGAGACATGCGAACCATGTCTATTGGTATATATGCGTGAAGAAACTCCATGCAGATGGATCGTTTGGACTCACTTGATTTTGAATCACTTGAGACATGCAAATCATACCACATGGGCAAGATGACTGAAAAGCCTCGTTTTCAGTAAGATGGAACAAGAGAGCAACTTGTTGGATGTAATACATTTTGATGTGTGCAGTCCAATGAGTGCTGAGGCATGCAGTGGATATCGTTAAGTTCTAACTTCACAGATGATTTGAGTAGATGTTGAGTGTATTTACTTGATGAAACACAAGTCTGAATTATTGAAAGGTTCAAGTAATTTCAGAGTGAAGTTGAAGATCGTCGTGACAAGAGGATAAAATGTCTGTGATATGATCATAGAGATGAGTATCTGAGTTACGAGTTTGGTACACAATTAAGACATTGTGGAAAGTGTTTCACAATTAATACCGCCTGGAACACCATAGTGTGATGGTGTGTCCGAACATCATAACTGCACCCTATTGGATATGGTGCATAACATGATGTCTCTTATCGAATTACCACTATCGTTTATGGGTTAGGCATTAGAGACAACCGCATTCACTTTAAAAGGGGCAACACGCAATTCCGTTGAGACGACACCGTTTAAAGAAACCTAAGATGTCGTTTCTTAAAAGTTTGGGGCTGCGCAGCTTATGTGAAAAAGTTTCAAGCTGATAAGCTCGAACCCAAAGCGGATAAATACATCTTCATAGAAAACCCAAAACAGTTGGGTATACCTCCTATTTCAGATCTGGAAGCAAAAGTAATTGTTTCTAGAAACGAGTCCTTTCTAGAGGAAAAGTTTCTCTCGAAAGAATTGAGTGGGAGGATGGTGGAGACTTGATAAGGTTATTGAACCGTCACTTCAACTAGTGTGTAGTAGGGCACAGGAAGTTGTTCCTGTGGCACCTACACCAATTGAAGTGGAAGCTTATGATAGTGATCATGAAACTTCGGATCAAGTCACTACTAAACCTCGTAGGACGACGAGGATGCGTGCTACTTCAGAGTGGTACGTGATCCTGTCTGAGATATCATGTTGTTGGACAATACTGAACCTACGAGATATGGAGAAGCGATGGTGGGCCCATATTCCGACAAATGGTTAGAAGCCATAAAATCCAAGAGGATCCATGTATGAAAACAAAGTATAGACTTTGAGAGTACTACTTGATGGTCGTAAGGCTGTTGAGGTAAATGGATCTTTAAGAAGAAGACGGACATGAACGGTAATGTTACCGTCTATGAAGCTCGACTTGTGGCAAAGAGTATTTCCACAAGTTCAAGGAGTTGACTACGATGAGATTTTCTCATCCGTAGCGGTGCTTAAGTCCGTCGGAATCATGTTAGCATTAGCTGCATTTGTGAAATCTGGCAGATGGATGTCAAAACAAGTTTCCTTACCAGTTTTCGTAAGGAAAGGTTGTATGTGATACAATCAGAAAGGTTTTGTCGATCCTAAGGGTGCTAAAAGGTATGCTAGCTCTAGCGATCCTTCCATGGACAAGAGCAAGCATCTCGGAGTCAGAATATACGCTTTGATGGAGTGATCAAAGTTTTTGGGTTTATACAAAGTTTGTTAGAAACTTGTATTTACAATAAAGTGAGTGGGAGCGCTACAACATTTCTGATAAGTATATGTGAATGACATATTGTTGATCCGAAATGATGTAAAATTTCTGAAAAGCATAAAGGGTTGTTTGAAAGGAGTTTTTCAAAGGAAGACCTGGATAAAGCTGCTTACATATAGGGCATCAAGATCTATAGAGATAGATCAAGACGCCTGATGATACTTTCAAAGAACGCACACCTTGACATGATTTTGAAAGAGTTCAAAATAGATCAGCAAAGAAGGAGTTCTTGGCTGTGTTACAAGGTGTGAGTATTGAGTAAGACTCAAGACCTGACCACAGCAGAAGAGAGAGAAAGGACGAAGGTCGTCCCCTATGCTTTAGACGTAGGCTCTACAGTATGCTATGCTGTGTACTGCACATGAAGTGTGCCTTGGCATGAGTTGGTCAAGGGGTACAATAGTGATCCGGGAATGGATCACATGACAGCGGTCGAACTTATCCTTAGTACCTAGTGGACTAATGAATTTTCTCGATTATGGAGGTGAAAAGGAGTTCGTCGTAAAGGGTTACGTCGATGCGAACATTGACACTAATCCGGATGACTCTGAGTAGTAAACCGGATTCGTATAGTAGAGCAATTACTTGAAATGGCTCCAAGTAGCGCATGGTAGCATCCACAAAGATGACATAGATATTCGTAAAGCACACACGGATCTGAAAGGTTCAGACCCGTTGACTAATAACCTCTCTCACAAGCATAACATGATCAAACCAGAACTCATTGAGTGTTAATCACATAGTGATGTGAACTAGATTGTTGACTCTAGTAAACTCTTTGGATGTGGGTCACATGGTGATGTGACCTATGAGTGTTAATCACATGGTGATGTGAACTAGATTATTGACTCTAGTGCAAGTGGGAGACTGTTAGAAATATGCCCTAGAGGCAATAATAAATTGGTTATTATTATATTTCCTTGTTCATGATAATCGTTTATTATCCATGCTAGAATTGTATTGATAGGAAACTCAGATACATGTGTGGATACATAGACAACACCATGTCCCTAGTAAGCCTCTAGTTGACTAGCTCGTTGATCAATAGATGGTTACGGTTTCTTGACCATGGACATTGGATGTCGTTGATAACGGGATCACATCATTAGGAGAATGATGTGATGGACAAGACCCAATCCTAAGCCTAGCACAAGATCGTGTAGTTCGTTTGCTCAGAGCTTTTCTAATGTCAAGTATCATTTCCTTAGACCATGAGATTGTGCAACTCCCAGATACCGTAGGAATGCTTTGGGTGTGCCAAACATCACAACGTAACTGGGTGGCTATAAAGGTGCACTACGGGTATCTCCGAAAGTGTCTGTTGGGTTGGCACGAATCGAGACTGGGATTTGTCACTCCGTGTAAACGGAGAGGTATCTCTGGGCCCACTCGGTAGGACATCATCATAATGTGCACAATGTGACCAAGGAGTTGATCACGGGATGATGTGAGTTACGGAACGAGTAAAGAGACTTGCCGGTAACGAGATTGAACAAGGTATAGGGATACCGACGATCGAATCTCGGGCAAGTAACATACCGTTAGACAAAGGGAATTGCATACGGGATTGATTGAATCCCCGACATCGTGGTTCATCCGATGAGATCATCGTGGAACATGTGGGAGCCAACATGGGTATCCAGATCCCGCTGTTGGTTATTGACCGGAGAACGTCTCGGTCATGTCTGCATGGTTCCCGAACCCGTAGGGTCTACACGCTTAAGGTTCGATGACGCTAGGGTTATAGGGAAAGTATGTACGTGGTTACCGAATGTTGTTCGGAGTCCCGGATGAGATCCCGGACGTCACGAGGAGTTCCGGAATGGTCCGGAGGTAAAGATTTATATATGGGAAGTCCTGTTTTGGTCACCGGAAAGGTTTCGGGTGAAATCGGTAATGTACCGGGACCACCGGGAGGGTCCCGGGGGTCCACCAAGTGGGGCCACCAGCCCCAGAAGGCTGCGTGGGCCAAGTGTGGGAGGGGACCAGCCCCAGGTGGGCTGGTGCGCCCCCCCCACCAAGGCCCAAGGCGCATGGGAGAGTGGGAGGGGTTAAACCCTAGGTCCAGATGGGCCTTAGGGCCCATCTAGTGGGGCGCCCCCCTCTCCTCCCCTTGGCCGCCCCCCTTGATGGGATCTAGGGCTGGCCGCCTCCTCTTGGGGGTGGAAACCCTAAGGGGGGCGCAGCCCCCTCCCCCCTATATATAGTTGAGGTTTGGGCTGCCCAAGATACACGAGAACATCTCTCTTTCGGTGCAACCCTACCCTTCTCCCTCCTCCTCTTCTCCCGCGGTGCTTGGCGAAGCCCTGCGGGATTGCCACGCTCCTCCATCACCACCACGCCGTCGTGTTGCTGCTGGATGGAGTCTTCCCCAACCTCTCCCTCTCTCCTTGCTGGATCAAGGCGTGGGAGACGTCACCGGGTTGCACGTGTGTTGAACGCGGAGGCACCGTTCTTCGGTGCTTAGATCGGAATCAACCGCGATCTGAATCGCTACGAGTACGACTCCCTCATCCGCGTTCTTGCAACGCTTCCGCATCACGATCTACAATGGTATGTAGATGCACTCCCCTTCCCCTCGTTGCTAGATTACTCCATAGATTGATCTTGGTGATGCGTAGAAAATTTTGAATTTCTGCTACGTTCCCCAACAGGGCTCCCATTGGTATCTAGCAGTCGCCAATGCACAAAAACGTGAGATTCAAGTATTGGACTCACTTGGTTCTCGGGTCAAACGCAATGACCTTGCTACTACGGTAACTATCTGTTTTTTTACTCATCTTAACATATGTTTTGTTTGCCTTGATCCCTAATATTTCTCACATATAAAATAGTTGCTAGGACTCGAGAAGCGTCTGAAACTTGTAGAGCATAGTCCGGATTTTATCAGAGGTCATAAGTGGCCCGATCACAATGTTACAAAATGGACGGTTGTAGAGTAGTTTCATGAGGCAATACAAACAGATGGGTAAGTACTTGTTACAATGGTTTGTCTATTTGATTCATCTGTGTGATATTCTAAAGCATTATTTTATAATATTATAGCGTATCATGTGGACTGTTTATGCTAAATTATATGGAATACTGGACATCACATGGACTGTCAGACCAGTTCACCCAGGTATTTCATTTTTATACATTATCTCGTTATTTTATTAAGAAATATTATATAAATTGTTTATATATATATATATATCTTGTAGGAGGATATGAAACATTTTCGACAAAAATTAGCTGTCATTTTGCTCGATTCAGAGCTGAATAAGCTAAAAGGAGGTTCCATATACCATCAACCTGACGATGAAGAAACTTTAGCTAATTCTGATCTCGAGATCCTGGAGAATCCATCTGACGTTGTCAAAGACAAACGTCCCGCCCCAATCACTACCATACCCACGGACAAACGTGAATTACTTGCTGGCCTTTGCAACTACATCATGTCGATCGATGATGCCGAGTGTCTGGAGTAAGTATCATGTATCAATATTTAATGTGCAGATGTATATTATTGTTCTTCTTACCATCTAATTTGTAGGAAGTCATGGGTCCGGAGCTCGACACCCGATCCAATGGGCTTAAGTCTTAAGAAACTTCAGTGCATACTTAACATGGAGCAGCCCATGGACAATGATTGCTTCAACACCGCCATGCATATGTTGGCATGTGACGAGGGAGTATTGTTCACAGACCCTCCTGTACACTACATGGATCTACGATTTTGTGTAAGTTATCGTAACTCTTCATTCTATGTGTCATTAGTATCAACATGTTGAACCAATATTTATTTTTTTGCTTAGTCCATGTTGCTAGAGTCAACACGAGGTCAGAAGTTTTGCGAGAAGGAAACTATCCAGATGTTGGCAACATTATTTGATAGTTGGCCTGGGATGGACAACGACATCTCATCATGCAACAAGGTAAGTAAAGTAATTTTTCCATTGTTGTCATGGTTTATTGTTGTTTCTAATAGCTCCACCTGTAGATTTATCTTCCCTATACATCAATCGGCCGATACATCTTGTACGTCATCGATAAAGAGGCACGTCGCCTATATATTATGGATCCTTTAGAGGAAAAAAAGTTAAGGCATGCACTGAAATTAAAAAGTTTTGCTAGGGATTTCAAAGAAGCACTCGAAATAAAGCTGCCTGGTTGGAATTATGATATATCTAAATGGCAATGTTTATTTCCGTTCGGTGTTCCAACAAGTATAGACGGGTAATGAATTCATAAGAAAAACATTTACTTTTGTTGTCACTATATTCTTTATATTATTAATTTAAAGTTTTGCAGGAATGTGTCTGGCTATTTTGTTTTTCATTTTATGCTCTGGTGGAACAGCAAAGAATTGGTCAATCCGATTTGCGCGGTGAGTATTGTCCATTACATGTTTTAAGACCATCGGCATGAAAGTTTCATACTAACTACATGTATTGTTTGTGCAGGATGGGTATGAATTGAGGAAGCAGTTTTTATTATACTTGCTAAAACATCGTGGGAATGAAGCTAAAGAAAGCTTTCCGGATATTGTGAAAGAATTTCTTAAGCGCATCATCTAGATATTAATAGTTTTGTAATACATATTTAGTTGGAACATCGCTCAGTTTGTTACATGGACATGCCATTAATTTTTCTTTATGTTATCAATTTACATTGCAAAAATGGACTTCAGTTATTAAATAATTGTGTTTGTGTTATATTGTTTGCCAAAATGGAATTTAACATGATACATTCTAAACTATTTCAAGAGCCTGTGGCAACGCACGGGCATTCTACTAGTCCTACTAGGTTTGGAGTCCTAGTAGGACTCCCCCCTTGGCGCGCCTCCCCCTTGGCCGGCCTCCTCCTCCCCCTCCTTTATATACGTGGGTAGGGGGCACCCCAAAACACAACAGACAATCTCTTAGCTGTGTGCGGTGCCCCCCTCCACAGTTTAACACCTCGGTCATATTATCGTAGTGCTTAGGCGAAGCCCTGTGCCGATAACTTCATCATCACCATTGCCACGCCGTCGTGCTGACAAAACTCTCCCTCGTCCTCAACTGGATCGAGAGCTTGAGGGACGTCATCATGCTGAATGTGTGCTGAACACGGAGGTGCCATTCGTTCGGTACTGGGATTGGTTGGATCGTGAAGACGTTCGACTACATCAACCACGTTACTAAACGCTTCCGCTTTTGGTCTAAGAGGGTACGTGGAAACACTCTCCCCGCTCATTGCTATGCTTCTCCTAGATAGATCTTGCGTGATCGTAGGATTTTTTTTGAATTACTACATTCCCCAACAGTGGCATCCGAGCCAGGTTTATGCGTGGATGTTATATGCACGAGTAGAACACAAAGAGTTGTGGGTGATAATAGTCATACTGCTTACCACAAACGTCTTACTTTGATTCGACGGTAATTTTGGATGAAGCGGCCCGGACCGACATTACATGACCGTGTTCATGAGACTGGTTCTACCGACGTGCTTCAGACACAGGTGGCTAGCGGGTGTCTGTTTCTCCAACTTTAGTTGAATTGTGTTTGACTATGGCCGGTCCTTGTTGAAGGTTAAAACAACACACTTGACAAAAAATCGTTGTGGTTTTGATGCGTAGGTAAGAACGGTTCTTGCTAGAAGCCCGTAGCAGCCACGTAAAACTTGCAACAACAAAGTAGAGGACGTCTAACTTGTTTTTGCAGGGCATGTTGTGATGTGATATGGTCAAGACGTGATAAGATATAAATTGTTGTATGAGATGATCATGTTTTGTAAAAGTTATCGGCAACTAGCAGGAGCCTTATAGTTGTCGCTTTATTGTATGAAATGCAATCGCCATGTAATTGCTTTACTTTATCACTAAGCGGTAGTGATAGTCGTAGAAGCAATAGTTGGTGAGAGGACAATGATGCTATGATGAAGATCAAGGTGTCAAGCAGTTGACGATGGAGATCATAACAGTGCTTTGGAGATGGAGATCAAAGGCACAAGATGATGATGGCCATATCATGCCACATATTTTGATTGCATGTGATGTTTATCCTTTATGCATCTTATTTTTCTTACTATGGCGGTAGCATTATAAGATGATCCCTCACTAAATTTCAAGGTATAGGTGTTATCCCTGAGTAAGCACCGTTGCTATAGTTCGTCGTGTCGAGACACTAGTGATGATCGGGTGTGATAAGCTCTACGTTCACATACAATGGGTGCAAGCCAGTTTTGCACGTGCAGAATAATCGGGTTAAACTTGACGAGCCTCAGAACACTGAGACCAAAAGGTTTAACGTGAATCATATAGTAGATATGATCAACATAGTGATGTTCACCATTGAAAAGTACTCCATCTCATGTGATGATCGGACATGGTTTAGTTGATATGGATCATGTGATCATTTAGATGACTAGAGGGATGTCTATCTAAGTGGGAGTTCTTAAGTAATATGATTAATTGAACTTTAATTATCATGAACTTAGTACCTGATAGTTTTGCATGTCTATGTTGTTGTAGATCAATGGCCCGTGCTACCGTTCTCTTGAATTTTAATGCGTTCCTAGAGAAAGCTAAGTTGAAAGATGATGGTAGCTACTACACAGACTGGGTCCGTAACTTGAGGATTATCCTCATTGTTGCACAGAAGAATTACGTCCTGGAAGCACCGCTAGGTGCAAGACCCGCTGCAGGAGCAACTCCGGACGTTATGAACGTCTGGCAGAGCAAAGCTGATGCCTACTCGATAGTTCAGTGTGCCATGCTTTATGGCTTAGAATCGGGACTTCAAAGATGTTTTGAACGTCATGGAGCATACGAGATGTTCCAGGAGTTGAAGTTAATATTTCAAGCAAATGCCCGAATTGAGAGATGTGAAGTCTCCAATAAGTTCTATAGTTGCCAGATGGAGGAGAATTGTAACATCCCAAATTTTCAATTTGGAATGTTATACATTAGATCATCATTGCATATCATATTTTATCGCATTTTTGGTTTGATCCTAGAAATTCTACGCAACTCAAGGACCCACGGAGAGAGTTGGGGATTTCGATATTTTCATATTTGGGTTTTCTCAAATTTTGAAAATAGGATCATTTGATTTTATTCATTTTATCTTCAATTATTTCATTTATAAAAATAAGAGAGAGGGAATAAAATGAATTTCTAAAAAATAAGAAATATTGAGGATTTAATAAAAAAATCAAATCTTATTTTATTTGGAGTTTTGCTATTTTATTTGAATTTAGGAAAATTGCACGTTTTTCAAAATTGCATTTTAGGGCCAAGAAAATGTTCATCTTGTTCTAAATATTTTATTTAGATGGTGAAAAATTTATTTTGGCATTTTTAGAATTTTATTATCTTTTCTAGAAAAAATTTCAGTTTTGGCGGAATTGATTTTTTTTTAAAACTCCCGCGCGCCCGACTGGGCCGAAGCCCAGCCGAACCAGGCCGACCCGCCCGCGCCACCGCCTCCCGCCGCCGTCTCCGGATCGGAGACCGCCGCCGCCCGAGTCCGGGAGAAGCACGCCTCCCGAGGCGCCCCCTTCCCCAAGCCGCGCCGCCCCCCTCCTTAAATAGCCGCCGCCGCCGCCCCTCACCACGCCACCGAACCCGCAGCCCCGCCGCCGGAGCCGTACCACCGCCGAGCCGCCCCGCAGCCCAAGGTCACCGCCGCCGCCGCCGACGCCCGCAGCCCCGTCGCCCCGCCAGAGCCGCCGGACTTCGCCGGAACCCCGAGCCGAGGTAGCCGCCCGCCGCCCGGTTTTTTGAAGAAAACCGATTCAGTTTTTTTAGAAAACCCTAGGTTTTTTAGATCGGTTTTGTTTTGTTTTTTTTCGGTTTTCTTATTTAGCGAGCGTTCGCTCGTTCGTTCATTTTAATGAACACGTTCATCGTTTAGTTACAATTAACGAACGTCCGTTCGTTAAACTGTTCGTCAGTTTTTCTTTTTCTCGGATGTTCCGCGATTATTTCTGATTGTGATTTCCGATGTGTTTTTCGTTTTGGTTTAACTTTTCGCTCGTTTGTCGGAATGAGGCGATTCAAGCGCCTAGAGTTTCGTCTCAAAACCCTCTTTCTGTTTAACCAACTCAAACAAGTTTTTGCTACTGTAAAATTTGACTTAGGTCCAGATTAGTAAATGAAGCTTGTTTCTTTCGCCGTTTGACTTTCGTTGCTTCGTTTGATTTGATTCTTTTTGCAAACCGGAGTTCTTAAGTTGAAATTTCTGGTTGGATCTCTTATTTGAGTTTTACCTGTGCATTAGACGAGTACTTATTGTATGCTTGTTTGTTTGCGATAGAGTACCCGGAGTGCGCCGCTTGCTACTTCGAATCCCTAGGTTTCACGGATCATCAACAAGGCAAGTAACACTTTGATCATACCTCTTTTCATACCCAGTTTTATTGCATTAGATCAATCCTCAAACAATTGCATGATTAGGATCTGATTAAATTGTGGGTTGGGAAGTAGTTGATGAGGTAGAACCTATTGCCCTGTTTATTACCAAACCCTTGGGAGTTACTTCTATGTTTGCTTATATTGCTATGCTATGCTAGTAGACATGGATTGGGTGAGTGTATCCATGACAGATGTGAGATTGTTAATTAATGGTTCAATTTAGGGTGGCTACTTAAACACACATCTGGGTGGATTGAGGCACCTGGGTATTCCAGCGATTGCCTGTTTTTTATGGACTACCACCCAGGCTCAAAGGGATCATGAGATTATTCATGCTAGAAACTTCCGTGTGCAGCCACAAGCTATTATGGGCTCTAGCATAGTTGATTAAGTTGTGTGAAATCTTACAGTGGTAGACTAGCAGATGTAGGGGTTGTAGCTGGTACTGTCTACCCGATCGTAAGGTGCAAACGCTTCTGAAAGACTATGTCCCGGTCATCCGTTTCTCAAACATCATGTAGTGCGAGAATCCCAACGGAGGAGATCGAGTCTTGTGGGGAAAAGTGCGGAAACCTCTGCAAAGTGTATAAACTAATCATGGTTAGCTATGTCCCCGGTTATGGACAACTTGAGTATCTAGTACTTGGATTATCATGTGAATCTCATCATGTTACTTTAATTAATTTTGTTGGGATTAATGTTGAAACTTAATTGGGATTGAGATGGTGTCACCCATTCTCAATGTTTAACAACCACCATGATAGTTAAATAAAATTTATTCCTTTGTTGTAGGGAAAAATTGGCTTTTCGCAAAACTGTAACCATAGAGCTTTCCACCAGCCAAATATGCATGTAGTATAGCATTATTCTGTTCATTACTCTCTATGTGTTACATTGCCAGCATATTCCATGTGCTGACCCGTTTTCGGGCTGCAACGCTTCATGTTGCAGACTTTTCAGACGACGAGTAAGGTGCCTTAGGTCGTGGTTCTATACTCAGTGATGCCGTTGGAGTTGATGGACTCGCTTATCTTCCAAGTCTTCCGCTGTTATCGTTTTTAGATGGCCTTAAGCCATATTTATTGTATTAAGTTCTCTTTTGAGACATTTGATGTAATAAGTGTGTGATTGCTACTCTGTTATAAATCCTTCGAGTACTGTGCGTGTCAGCATTACTGATCCAGGGATGACACCGATGCACAGAGACTTAACCGTGTGAGATCTGGTCGCTACAAGATGGTATCAGAGCACACGCTGACTGTAGGACACGACCACTAAGCTTAAACCCTAGATCACTATTCTCTTCTCATTTCTGACTCCTATCCATTTTCCACTCTTTTAGGATGGCGGATGCCAGGAACAAGTTCATGCAACCAGATGAAGATACACCCTTTGGATGCCACTTGAAGGAAGTCACTAGATACCTGAACATCGGAATACCAAGCTTCACTGGAACCTACAACGCCACACTACCAGAAGAGGAGCGTTGGATGATTCAAGTTCAAGTTCCAGGAAGGACGTTCATGCCCGTCACCGAGCCCATAGAGTTTTCCGTTGATGCACCAACCTGGAGTCTAGGAAAGAGCATGGCAGCCCACATCACCATGGGACGCATTGGAGAAGTTTACCACTAGGAGCTTAAGGATACCATTTACCAGAATTGTGGGCACCGAGATGAGCAATGGGAGATGATTAGTACCAAGAAGGATAGATCAATTGCAGCTTTCATCCAGGAGTTAAACCAACACATTCGTCGCCAGGAGAACCAAATGTGCACAGGCATGATAGATCTGAAGAAGGCATTGACCAAGATCACGGAGTTGGAGGAAGAACTCAAGTCTACGCGCGATGGATATGAGGAGGAGATCGCCACTTTGTTGGAGAAGAATGACAACCTGATAAAGAAGATCGGAGTATTCATGGGAGACCCAGCACCAGGAGGAGAAGACGATGATTGCGCTTGCCCGGATAACTACATCATCATCGACGACACCGACTCGGACCCCAGTGAAGATGACTTTGTTGATGAAGCTGGAGCAGATATCATGGAGTCTTCGACCGATCAAAATTTCTAGTAGACCACCGTAATCAGTAGTAGTATTCCCCCATGTATATAGTATAGTCCGAGCACTTTGTGACGATAGTTAGATCGATTGTATGCCTTGTTTGAATTGATTTGAGTGATATTGATTGTGTTTGTCTCATGTGCATATGGGTAGTGTTTTCTCTCTAGACCTCATTCTATTCTAAATTCTCATCTTTTCTAAACCCATCAGATGCCTCCGAGACGCGACACCGGATTTGTTTTCCCACCGGAGATCACTCAGTTGATTCAGCAGCAGAATGTCTTGATGCAAGCACTAGTAAAGAACCAAGGCAACAACAACAACAACAACCCACCACCACCACCACCTGTTGATCATTTGACCCGTTTCTTGAGGCTAAATCCGCCAGTGTATTCCAGTAGCACCGAGCCGATTGTTGCAGATGATTGGCTCCGCAAAGTTGGAAGGGAGTTGACCACTGCAGGATGCACAGATGCGGAGAGAGTGCGTTTTGCCGCACATCAGCTAGATGGACCCGCAGCTCATGGTGGGAGAATTACACAGCCACTCACCCCATCGACACTGTCACATGGGACCAGTTTTAGCAAGCTTTTCGTACTGCCCATGTTTCAGCAGGAGCTATGGCCATGAAGAAGCGTGAGTTTCACAACTTACGCCAAGGAGGACGCACCGTAGGCCAGTATGTGGAGGACTTTAGTAAGTTAGCACGTTATGCCCCAGATGACGTTGCTACAGATGCAGCCAAGCAGGAGAAGTTTCTGGAAGGGCTGAATGATGAGTTGAGCATGCAGTTGATGGTAGCAACCTTCAACAACTACCAGGAGTTGGTAGATAGAGCTCTCATGATTGAAGGGAAGCAGCAGCAAATCGAAAGCCGCAAGAGGAAGTATGGACAAGGGAAGTACAATTCTGGAGCTCATCAGAAGCCACGTTTTACCCCGAATTCAGGAGGACCTTTTCAGCATACCCATGGAGCAGGAGGTTCGCACAACCATAGTGGACCCAAGAATGGTAATGGGAATGGAGGAAGCAACGGACAGAACCGTACCAACCCATCGACCCCAGCTAAGAGAGATCTGAGCCAAGTCACTTGCTACAAGTGCCAGAAGACTGGACATTATGCTAATGAGTGTCCTGAAGCTAAGAATGGAAATGGCAATGGAAGCTCTGGGAAGAAGCCCAACCCTTTCAACAAAGGACATGTGAACCACGTTAGCGTGGAGGAGGTTGAAGCCCAGCCAGATGCAGTAATAGGTATGTTTTTGGTTAAGTCATTTACTGCACTCATTCTTTTTGATACTGGTGCATCGCATTCATACATATCAAGGGGATTTATGGATAAGTATAAATTGCCAACCCATGCCCTTAGGTCACCCATGTTAGTAACCTCGCCAGGAGCAGAGTATATGGCTAGTCTATGGTGTGATCGGTTACCATTAAGGATTGGTAACGACGTGTTTCCCTCGGACCTAATAGTATTGGAATCGCAAGGACTGGATGTGATATTAGGCATGGATTGGTTATCGAAGTATGAAGGGAACACTGAATGCGCTAGTAAGTCGATTCTGCTTACCACCCCAGAAGGAAGAAGGATCAAGTATGTATCCCGGCATGTGCCGAAGAGGACTCAGGTGAATTCTTTATCAGGAGTTGTACAAGAGGAAGTACCAGTGGTGAAGGATTTCCCTGACGTATTTCCAGAGGAGTTGCCAGGCATGCCACCGGATAGAGACATTGAGTTTTTGATTGAGCTTTTGACAGGCACAGGGCCAATATCTAAGAGACCGTACAGGATGCCCGCAAAGGATTTGGAGGAGATTAAGAAGCAGATTAAGGAGTTGCTTGATAAAGGCTATATTCGCCCAAGTTCTTCACCTTGGGGATCGCCAGTGCTTCTAGTGGAGAAGAAGGATGAATCATTAAGGATGGTTGTTGATTATCGAGGACTGAATGAAGTGACCATAAAAAACAAGTACCCACTGCCGATGATCAATGATCTGTTTGACCGCTTACAAGGAGCTAATGTATTTTCCAAGATCGATCTGCGGTCAGGATACCATCAGTTGAAGATTCGAGAGCAGGATATACCTAAGACGGCTTTTACTACTAGGTATGGGTTGTACGAGTATACTGTTATGTCATTTGGTCTGACTAACGCACCTGCCTATTTCATGAACCTGATGAACAAGGTGTTTATGGAGTTTTTGGATAAGTTCGTCGTGGTGTTCATTGATGATATTTTGGTCTACTCCAAGAATGAAGAGGAGCATAAGGAACATTTGCGTTTGGTACTTGAGAAGCTCAGAGAACATCAGTTATACGCCAAGTTCAGCAAATGTGAGTTTTGGTTGAAGGAAGTTGGATTCCTCGGACATGTTATATCCGGAGAAGGAATAGCAGTAGACCCCACCAAAGTTGACACTGTGACAAACTGGGAATCACCCACATCAGTTGGAGAGATCCGGAGTTTTCTTGGACTTGCAGGATACTACCGGAGATTCATTGAGAATTTCTCGAGGATTGCTAAGCCCATGATGGAGCTGTTGAAGAAGGACACCAAGTTCAACTGGACTGAGGAATGTGAAGCTAGTTTCCAAGAGTTGAAGAAACGTTTGGTTACAGCACCAGTGTTGATTCTGCCAGATCAGCGCAAGGATTATGAAGTATACTGCGACGCTTCTCGTCGAGGACTTGGAGCAGTGCTTATGTAGGAAGGAAGAGTTGTTTCATATGCTTCACGACAGCTTAAACCCCATGAGATGAATTACGCTACGCATGATTTGGAGTTAGCAGCCGTAGTACATGCGTTGAAGACATGGAGACATTTTCTCATCGGAAATCACTGTGAGGTGTACACGGATCACAAGAGTTTGAAATACATCTTCACGCAGAAGGAGTTGAATCTCAGGCAAAGGAGATGGTTGGAGCTCATAAAGGATTATGATATGAGATTGCATTATCACCCCGGAAAGGCTAACGTAGTAGCAGATGCGTTGAGCCGCAAGAGCCATGTCAACACACTCATGACCGGAGAATTACCGAAGGAATTAGCCGAGGATCTTTGCGAGCTATGTTGCAGCATTGGAGATACAGTCTACTCTGATGGATAAGATGAGAGAAGCTCAGAAGACAGACAAGGAGATTGCCGGAATAAAGGAAAGGATGAGCAAAGGAAAAGCCAAGGGATTTCGTGAGGACGAGCACGATACCTTATGGTTTGAGGACCGCGTTTATATGCCTAATGACCCGGAGATCAGGAAGTTGATTCTGCAGGAGGCTCATGAATCGCCGTATTCGATTCACCCAGGAAATACCAAGATGTATTTGGATTTGAAGGATACTGTCTGGTGGACCAGAATGAAGAAGGATATTGCGGAGTATGTAGCAGTTTGTGATGTATGTCAGAGAGTGAAGGCAGAGCATCAGAAGCCAGCAGGATTGCTACAGCCATTGCCGATACCCGAATGGAAGTGGGATAAACTAGGCATGGATTTTATCACGGGATTGCCCATGACTCGTTCAGGCTATGACTCAATATGGGTTGTAGTCGATCGTTTGACGAAGGTAGCTCATTTCATCCCAGTGAAGACCACTTACACCAGTGCTAAGTTGGCAAAGATATACATGACCAGAATCGTATGTCTGCATGGAGTTCCGAGGAGCATTGTATCAGATAGAGGAACCCAGTTTACCTCAAAGTTCTGGCATCAGTTACATGAAACTTTGGGTACCAGGCTAGAATTCAGTACAGCCTTTCATCCACAGACAGATGGACAGACCGAGAGAGTCAATCAGATTCTGGAGGACATGCTGAGAGCTTGTGCGCTAGATTATGGATCTAGTTGGGACGATAACTTGCCATATGCAGAGTTCTCTTACAACAATAGTTATCAATCCAGTTTGAAGATGGCCCGTTTCGAAGCTTTGTATGGAAGGAGGTGTAGAACACCATTGTTATGGGATGAAGTTGGAGATCGCCAGTTGTTTGGACCAGATTTGATTAAGGAGCCTGAACAGAAGGTGAAGTTGATTCGCGATAGGCTCAAGGTAGCCCAATCCAGACAGAAGAGTTATGCGGATTCAAAATGTACGGAGACAGTTTATGAAATCGGAGACAGAGTTTATCTTCGTGTATCTCCACTTCGGAGAGTTAAGCGCTTTGGAGTTAAGGGAAAGTTAGCGCCACGTTTTGTAGGACCATACAAAGTTTTGGAGCGTATGGGAGAAGTTGCTTACAAGTTGGAATTACCCGAAGGATTGTCAGGAGTTCACGATGTGTTCCACGTTTCCCAGTTGAAGAACTGCCACGCAGAGATGGCTGATATACCGCTGAGAGATACAGTGCCACTGGAGGCGATTCAGTTGGATAGTGATTTGACTTATGAGGAGAAACCAGTCAAGATTCTTGAGTATGCCAGCCGAGTCACCCGCAACAAGGTTATCAAGTTTTGCAAAGTTCAGTGGAGCCACCATACTGAGGATGAAGTCACCTGGGAGCGAGAGGAAGATCTACGGAAGGACCACCCTCACCTATTTTCTAGCCAACCCGAATCTCGAGGGCGAGATTCACCTTAAGGGGGTAGGTTTGTAACATCCCAAATTTTGAATTTGGAATGTTATACATTAGATCATCATTGCATATCATATTTTATTTCATTTTTGGTTTGATCCTAGAAATTCTACGCAACTCAAGGACCCACGGAGAGAGTTGGGGATTTCGTTATTTTCATATTTGGGTTTTCTCAAATTTTGAAAATAGGATCATTTGATTTTATTTATTTTATCTTCAATTATTTCATTTATAAAAATAAGAGAGCGGGAATAAAATGACTTTCCCAAAAATAAGAAATATTGAGGATTTAATAAAAAATCAAATCTTATTTTATTTGGAGTTTTGCTATTTTATTTGAATTTAGGAAAATTGCACGTTTTTCAAAATTGCATTTTAGGGCCAAGAAAATGTTCATCTTGTTCTAAATATTTTATTTAGATGGTGAAAAATTTATTTTGGCATTTTTAGAATTTTATTTTATTTTCTAGAATTTTTCTCAGTTTCGGCGGAATTGTTTAAAAAAAAAACTCCCGCGCGCCCGTCTGGGCCGAAGCCCGCCGAACCAGGCCGGCCCGCCCGCGCCGCCGTCTCCGGATCGGAGACCGCCGCCGCCGCCCGAGTCCGGGTGGAGCACGCCTCCCGAGGCGCCCCTTCCCCAAGCCGCGCCGCCCCCTCCTTAAATAGTCGACGCCGCCGCCCCTCACCCCGCCACCGAACCCGCCGCCCCGCCGCCGGAACCCGCCCCGTCGCCGGAGCCGCACCACCACCGAGCCGCCCCGCCACCGAACCCGCAGCCCCGCCGCCGGAACCCACCCCGCCGCCGGAACCCGCCTCGCAGCCCGAGGTCGCCGCCGCCGCCGGGAAAGCCGCCACCGCCGACGCTCGCAGCCCCGTCGCCCCGCCAGAGCCGCCGGACTTCGCCGGAGCCCCGAGCCGAGGTAGCGGCCCGCCGCCCGGTTTTCTGAAGAAAACCGATTCAATTTTTTAGAAAACCCTAGGTTTTTTTAAATCGGTTTTGTTTTGTTTTTTCGGTTTTCTTATTTAGCGAGCGTTCGCTCGTTCGTTCATTTTAGCGAATGCGTTCATCGTTTAATTACAGTTAACGAACGTGCGTTCGTTAAACTGTTCGTCAGTTTTTCTTTTTCTCGGATTTTCCGCGATTATTTCTGATCACGATTTTCGATCTGTTTTTCGTTTTGGTTTAACTTTTCGCTCGTTTGTCGGAATCAGGCAATTCAAGTGCCTAGAGTTTTGTCTCGAAACCCTCTTTCTGTTTAACCAACTCAAACAAGTTTTTGCTACTGTAAAATTTGAGTTAGGTCCAGATTAGTAAACGAAGCTTGTTTCTTTCGCCGTTTGACTTTCGTTGCTTCGTTTGATTTGATTCTTTTTGCAAACCGGAGTTCTTAAGTTGAACTTTCTGGTTGGATCTCTTATTTGAGTTTTACCTGTGCATTAGACGAGTACTTATTGTATGCTTGTTTGTTTGCGATAAGTACTCGGAGTGCGCCGCTTGCTACTTCGAATCCCTAGGTTTCACGGATCATCAGCAAGGCAAGTAACACTTTGATCATACCTCTTTTCATACCCAGTTTTATTGCATTAGATCAATCCTCAAACAATTGCATGATTAGGATCTGATTAAATTATGGGTTGGGAAGTAGTTGATGAGGTAGAACCTATTGCCCTGTTTATTACCAAACCCTTGGGAGTTACTTCTACGTTTGCTTATATTGCTGTGCTATGCTAGTAGACGTGGATTAGATTGTTAATTAATGGTTCAATTTAAGGTGGCTACTTAAACACACATCTGGGTGGATTGAGGCACCTGGGTATTCCAGCGATTGCCTGTTTCTTTTATGGACCGCCACCCAGGCTCAAAGGGATCATGAGATTATTCATGCTAGAAACTTCCGTGTGCAGCCACAAGCTATTATGGGCTCTAGCATAGTTGATTAAGTTGTGTGAACTCTTACAGTGGTAGACTAGCAGATGTAGGGGTTGTAGGTGGTACTGTCTACCAGATCGTAAGGTGCAAACGCTTCTGAAAGACTATGTGTTGATGATATAACCCTTAGAGTCACCCGCCAGGAGGGGAAGGTTACTCATAATGGTCATCACACGAAGCCCAGTACCGAGCTTGAAGACGGCGGGTCAATGATGGGCCTAAGACCCGGAGATGGCTTAAGGCCCGTAGTGATAAACCGCCGTATGGCAAGACTTGTAGTGTAAGGCAAGAATAGTTGAGAGTCCGAGCCGGACACTCTTATGAGCCGGCCAGGACTCTGAGGGCTGCTGGGCGTCAACCTCTCTATATAAAGGGACGACCCGGCGGCGGTTTAGGGACAAGTAAGATCTCATCGAGAGCCAGGCATAGCAATCAAGCTCCCTGGTCATCGAAACCATAATCAATACCACCTCAACTGGACGTAGGATTTTACCTTCACCGTAAGGGGCCGAACCAGTATAACCCCCGTGTTCCTTGTCCCGTTTAACCCCTTTAAGCTTCCTAGCTGCGATGGCTCCATGACTAAGTCCTAGCTCGAGGACATCTGTCGTGACAATTCCACGACAGTTGGTGCCCACCGTGGGGCCAGCGCACGGTGGATTTGAGTTCTTGAAGGGCAGCTTCGAAGGGCTCAAGGGATACGCTGTGGGCCGGATGACCAAGAGTCGTCGCGGCAAGCTTTACATCGGCGATGCAACCTGGGGCCCGACGCCGGCTCAATCGAGTACGGGTACCGGGTCCCCTTTGGCGGAATCCACGTCTTCATTGGCAAAATCGGTGAGCCGGGCCCTGAGCCGGAGCTCTGCACCGACCTCATCGAGACGGCTCAGCGTGCACGGCCCGCCCGGGCTCTACCTGCCTTGAGGCATGCTTTCATGGGGTGTGTCCATGGAGGACTCTCTGAAGGATCTGGATCCGGTGAGGAGGCGACCGCCGGCTCTGACGGCGAGTCGGCTACGGATGAGTCAAACTCGTTATATCAACTCCAGGATGGCAGGCTCGGGGGCTGTTCCGACGGCGACAGTATTCCGGACCCTTTTGAGCCGCCGAGCCGGGTTGGAATCTTCATGGCCGGTGCACAGCCTGTTCAAAACCCAGCCGCCGGGTCAGGAAACCCGGTGCCCTCACCGGCTCAGGTGCTGATGGATCTCACGGACAAGATGACGGCCCTGTTGACCGCTACGGTTGACCCGGCGGATCAAGCTCAGCATGACGCGGAGGTGGCACAGTTAAAGTTCGATCTAGTAAAAGCCAAGGAGGATCTGGCGGCGGAAGGGATCAGGATGGCTGCAGAGAGGGCGGCTCTCGACGCCCAGACTCAGCTGATTCAGGCACAATCTTTCCGTCTCACGATGGATCAAAACGTGTCCAATGAGGTCATGAGAAGGAGGCACCACAAGACCCAATCTCGACTCCCTCCGGTTTACGATGCTCGGAACCTCTTCAACATGCCTGGTGCAGGGCCTAGTAACCCGCCAAAGATCATAGCACCCGGGACTGGAACACCAATTCAACCCCAAGTGATGGGGCCTCCCCGGGTGAACCCTGCCCCGCCTCAGTACGTGCCAATACCACCGGGTCATTATGCCAACGCGCTGGAAAACATGGTCGCCGCAGCGGCACGGCTGGCGGCTCTCCCAATTGATGGCGATTCTCCAACTGCGGTCGAAACCCGCCAGGTCAGGGAGCTCCTTCAGACAGCTCTTGCGCAGCAAGAGGCGTACTCTTACAGCTGGGACAGGATCCATTCAACCCCTCATCTAGGCCGGAGCCCGAGTTATAGCAGACACATGGTTTCAGCGACCGGCTCAAGTAATGTCCGACGCCATGACTTGCCACCTGGCCATGGCCCGGCTCATAACAGAGCCTTTCACGCAGCAGACCAAGACAGAGCACGGCAAGAGGCAGAGCAGGTGCCTCAGTTGACGGCTTACCAGACACCCCCGGCTTATCCGACGCCTTCCGTCGACGTGGGTATCCCTACGAGGACCGGAGGTGTCCCTTGTTTAGTGCCGGCTCTCCGCAATGAACGTCTACCCAAGGACTTCAAAGGGCCTAGGAAGGTGCCTAATTACACGGCTGATTTACAACCCGGAGCCTGGATCGAGAGTTATGAGATGGCCATGGAATTGCTGGAGGTCAGCGAAGCTGCGATGGCTCCACGACTAAGTCCTAGCTCGAGGACATCTGCCGTGACAATTCCACGACACTATGTCTCGGTCATCCGTTTCTCAAACATCATGTAGTGCGAGAATCCCAACGGAGGAGATCGAGTCTTGTGGGGAAAAGTGCGCAAACCTCTGCAGAGTGTATAAACTAATCATGGTTAGCCGTGTCCCCGGTTATGGACAACTTGAGTATCTAGTACTTGGATTATCATGTGAATCTCATCATGTTACTTTAATTAATTTTGTTGGGATTAATGTTGAAACTTAATTGGGATTGAGATGGTGTCACCCATTCTCAATGTTTAACAACCACCATGATAGTTAAATAAAATTTATTCCTTTGCAGTAGGGAAAAATTGGCTTTTCGCAAAACTGTAACCATAGAGCTTTCCACCAGCCAAATATGCATGTAGTATAGCATTATTCTGTTCATTACTCTCTATGTGTTACATTGCCAGCATATTCCATGTGCTGACCCGTTTTCGGGCTGCAACGCTTCATGTTGCAGACTTTTCAGACGATGAGTAAGGTGCCTTAGGTCGTGGTTCTATACTCAGTGATGCCGTTGGAGTTGATGGACTCGCTTATCTTCCAAGTCTTCCGCTGTTATCGTTTTTAGATGGCCTTAAGCCATATTTATTGTATTAAGTTCTCTTTTGAGACATTCGATGTAATAAGTGTGTGATTGCGACTCTGTTATAAATCCTTCGAGTACTGTGCGTGTTAGCATTACTGATCCAGGGATGACACTGATGCACAGAGACTTGACCGTCTGAGGTCTGGTCGCTACAAGAATAGTTCCGTCAGTGAACATATACTCAGAATGTCTGGGTACCACAATCACTTGACTCAACTGGGAGTTAATCTTCCTGATGATAGTGTCATTGATAGAGTTCTTCAATCACTACCACCAAGCTACAAAAGCTTCGTGATGAACTATAATATGCAAGGGATGGATAAGACAATTCTCGAGCTCTTCGCGATGCTAAAGGCTGCGGAGGTAGAAATCAAGAAGGAGCATCAAGTGTTGATGGTTAACAAGACCACTAGTTTCAAGAAGAAGGGCAAAGGGAAGAAGGGGAACTTCAAGAAGAACGACAAGCAAGTTGCTGATCAAGTGAAGAAGCCCAAGTCTGGACCTAAGCCTGAAACTGAGTGCTTCTACTGCAAAGGGACTGGTCACTGGAAGCGGAACTATCCCAAGTATTTGGCGGATAAGAAGGATGGCAAAGTGAAAGGTATATTTGATATACATGTTATTGATGTGTACCTTACTAATGCTCGTAGTAGCACCTGGGTATTTGATACTGGTTCTGTTGCTCATATTTGCAACTCAAAATAGGGGCTACAGATTAAACGAAGATTGGCTGAGGACGAGGTGTTGATGCGCGTGGGAAATGGTTCCAAGGTTGATGTGATCGTCGTCGGCACGCTACCTCTACATCTACCACCGGGATTAGTTTTAGACCTAAATAATTGTTATTTGGTGCCAGCGTTGAGCATGAACATTATATCTGGATCTTGTTTGATGCGAGACGGTTATTCATTTAAATCAGAGAATAATGGTTGTTCTATTCACACGAGTAATATCTTTTTTGGTCATGCACCCTTGATGAGTGGTCTATTTTTGTTGAATCTCGATTGTAATGATACACATATTCATAAATATTGAAGCCAAAAGATGCAAAGTTAATAATGATCGTGCAACTTATTTGTGGCACTGCCATTTAGGTCATATTGGTGTAAAGCTCATGAAGAAACTCCATGCTGATGGACTTGTGGAATCACTTGATGTTTGCGAACCATGCCTCATGGGCAAGATGACTAAGACTCCGTTCTCCGGAACAATGGAGCAAGCAACTGACTTGTTGGAAATAGTACAAACTGATGTGTGCGGTCCGATGAGTGTTGAGGCTCGCGGCGGGTATCGTTATTTTCTGACCTTCATAGATGATTTGAGCAGATATGGGTATATCTACTTGATGAAACATAAGTCTGAAACATTTGAAAAGTTCAAAGAATTTCAGAGTGAAGTGGAAAATCATCGTAAAAAGAAAATAAAGTTTCTACGATCTGATCGTGGAGGTGAATATTTGAGTTATGAGTTTGGTCTTCATTTAAAAAAATGTGGAATAGTTTCGCAACTCACGCCACCTGGAACACCATAGCGTAATGGTGTGTCCGAACGTCGTAACCGTACTTGAGCACTATATGCCTAGCTTAATGGATTTAAAGAAAGCGCTGCCAGGGAGACAAGCCGGAAGTTTTAGAGAGTCATTTATTTCTGTTGTGTGCTTTTATAAAGTTTAAAAATAAAAATAATGTGCCAAGATTTGCCTTTAGGATGTTTACATTACTTGTTGGTTTGTGCGGTGCAAGACAGAAACTTTGGCTGTAGTGCGTGATTTTACATTTTTACTGGAACATCAAACGGATCTGAAACTTTTTGCAATGTCTTTATATACAATTTTTTTATTTTTCCTATTTGTTTCAGAATTTTTGGAGTACCATAGGTGGGGTGAATGTTCAGATTACTACAGACTGTCCTGTTTAAGACAGATTCTGTTTTTGATGCATAGTTTGCTTGTTTTGATGAAACTATCGATTTCTATCAGTGGATTAAGCCATGGAAAAGTTATATTATAGTAGCTACAATGCAAAATCAAAATATGAATTGGTTTGCAACAGTACTTAGAATAGTGATTTGCTTTATTATACTAACGGATCTTACAAAACTTTCTGTTGAGTTTTGTGTGGATGAAGTGTTCGAAGATCAAGGAGGTCTCGATATGAGGAAAAGGAGGAGAGGCAAGAGCTCAAGCTTGGGGATGCACAAGGCACCCCAAGTAAATATTTAAGGAGACTCAAGCGTCTAAGCTTGGGGATGCCCCGGAAGGCATCCCATCTTTCTTCAACAAGTATCGGTATGTTTTCGGATACGTTTCGTTCATGTGATATGTGCAAATCTTCGAGCGTTTTTACATTTACTTTTCACTTTTCTTTTATGCACCATGCTGGTATGAGATAGTCCATGGTTGATTTATAGAATGCTCATTGCACTTCTTTTAAATCTTTTGAGTATGGCTTTATAGAATGCTTCATGTGCTTCACTTATATCTTTTGAAGTTTGGATTGCCTGTTCCTCTTCGCATAGAAAACCGCCATTTGTAGAATACTCTTTTGCTTCACTTATAGTTGTTAGAGCGTGGGCATATCTTTTGTATAAATAATTAAACTCTCTTGCTTCACTTATATCTATTTAAAGAGTTGACAGGAACTGGTCATTCACATGGTTAGTCATAAAATCCTACATAAAACTTGTAGATCACTGAATATGATATGTTTGATTCCTTGCAATAGTTTTGCGATATAAAGATGGTGATATTAGAATCAAGCTAGTGGGTAGTGGTGGATTGTAGAAATACTTGTGTTGAAGTTTCTGATTCCCGTAGCATGCACGTATGGTGAACCGTTATGTAACGAAGTTGGAGCATGAGGTATTTATTGATTGTCTTCCTTATGAGTGGCCGTCGGGGACGAGCGATGGTCTTTTCCTACCAATCTATCCCCCTAGGAGCATGCGCGTTGTACTTTGTTTTGATAACTAATAGATTTTTGCAATAAGTATGTGAGTTCTTTAGCACTCTCACCCTTCCATCATTGCTAGCCTCCTCGGTATCGTGCATTGCCCTTTCTCACCTCGAGAGTTGGTGCAAACTTCGCCGGTGCATCCAAACCCCATGATACGATACACTCTATCACACATAAGCCTCCTTATATCTTCCTCAACACAACCACCATACCTACCTATTATGGCATTTCCATAGCCATTCCGAGATATATTGCCATGCAACTTCCATCATCATCATATACATGACTTGAGCATCTATTGTCATATTGCTTTGCATGATCGTAAGATAGCTAGCATGGTGTTTTCATGGCTTGTCCGTTTTTTGATGTCATTGCTACGCTAGATCATTGCACATCCCGGTACACCACCAGAGGCATTCATATAGAGTCATACTTTGTTCTAGATATCGAGTTGTAATATTGAGTTTTAAGTGAATAAAAGTGTGATGATCATCATTATTAGAACATTGTCCCATGTGAGGTTATTAAAATAAAAGTGGCCAAAGAAGCCTACAAAAAAAGAGAAGAAAAGAGAAAAAAATAAAAAAAATGAGAGAAAAGAGAGAAGGGACAATGTTACTATCCTTTTACCACACTTGTGCTTCAGAGTAGCACCATGTTCTTCATATAGGGAGTCTCTTGAGTTATCGCTTTCATATACTAGTGGGAATTTTCATTATAGAACTTGGCTTGTATATTCCAACGATGGGCTTCCTCAAATGCCCTAGGTCTTCATGAGCAAGAAAGTTGGATGCACACCCACTTAGTTTCAGTTTGAGCTTTCATACACTTATAGCTCTAGTGCATCCGTTGCATGGCAATCCCTACTCCTCGCATTGACATCAATTGATGGGCATCTCCATAGCCCATTGATTAGCCGCGTCGATGTGAGGCTTTCTTCCTTTTTGTCTTCTCCACACAACCTCCACCATCATATTCTATTCCACCTATAGTGCTATGTCCATGGATCACGCTCATGTATTGCGTGAAAGTTGAAAAGGTTTGAGAACATCAAAATTATGAAACAATTGCTTGGCTTGTCATCGAGGTTGTGCATGATTTCAATATTTTGTGTGATGAAGATGGAGCATAGCCAGACCATATGATTTTGTAGGGATAACTTTCTTTGGCCATGTTATTTTGAAAAGACATGATTGCTTTATTAGTATGCTTGAAGTATTGTTGTCTTAATGTCAAATGATAGACTATTGCTTTGAATCACTCGTGTCTTAATATTCATGCCATGATTAGATTACATGATCAAGATTATGCTAGGTAGCATTCCACATCAAAAAATATCTTTTTTATCATTTACCTACTCAAGGACGAGCAGGAATTAAGCTTGGGGATGCTGATACGTCTCCGTCGTATCTATAATTTTTGATTGTTCCATGCCAATATTCTACAACTTTTACATGCTTTTGGCAACTATTTATACTATTTTTGGGACTAACATATTGATCCAGTGCCCAGTGCCAGTTCCTGTTTGTTGCATGTTTTTTGTTTCGCAGAAAATCCATATCAAACAGAGTCCAAACGGGATAAAAACTGACAGAGATTTTTTGTGGAATATATGTGAATTTTGGGAAGTGGAACCAACGCGAGACGATGCCCGAGGGGCCCACGAGGGTGAGGGGCGCGCCCTGGCCCCTCGTGGCCACCCCGTAAGGCGGTTGGTGCCCTTCTTTCGCCGCAAGAAAGCCAATATCCGAATACAAATTGTGTTCAAATTTCAGCCCAGTCAGAGTTATGGATCTCCGGGAATATAAGAAACGGTGAAAGGGCAGAATCTGAACGCAGAAACAGAGAGAGACAGATCCAATCTCAGAGGGGCTCTCGCCCCTCCCATGCCATGGAAGCCATGGAACAGAGGAAAAACCCTTCTCCCATCTAGGGAGAAGGTCAAGGAAGAAGAATAAGAGGGGAGGCTCTCTCCCCCTCTCTCCCGGTGGCGCCGGAACACCGCCGGGGCCATCATCATCACCGCAATCTACACCAACACCTCCGTCATCTTCACCAACATCTCCATCACCTTCCCCCATCTATCTACAGCGGTCCATTCTCCCGCAACCCGCTGTACCCTCTACTTGAACATGGTGCTTTATGCTTCATATTATTATCCAATGATGTGTTGTCATCCTATGATGTCTGAGTAAATTTTCGTTGTCCTATCGGTAATTGGTGAATTGCTATGATCGGTTTAATTTGCTTGTGGTTATGTTGTTGTCCTTTGGTGCCCATCATATGAGCGCGTGCGTGGATCACACCATAGGGTTAGTTGTATGTTGATAGGACTATGTATTGGAGGGCAAGAGTGACATAAGCTTCAACCTAGCATAGAAATTGATGCATACGAGATTGAAGGGGGACCAATATATCTTAATGCTATGGTTGGGTTTTACCTTAATGAACGTCAGTAGTTGCGGATGATTGCTAATAGTTCCAATCATAAGTGCATAGAATTCCAAGTCAGGGATGACATGCTAGCAGTGGCCTCTCCCACATAGAACTTGCTATCGGTCTGGTAAAGTAGTCAATTGCTTAGGGACAATTTCGCAACTCCTACCACCACTTTTACACACTCGCTATACTAACTTTATTGTGTCTTTATCTAAACAGCCCCTACTTTTTATTTACGTGCTCTTTATATTCTTGCAAACCTATCCAACAACACCTACAAAGTACTTCTAGTTTCATACTTGCTCTAGGTAAAGCGAACGTTAAGAGTGCGTAGAGTTGTATCAGTGGTCGATAGAACTTGAGGGAATATTTGTTCTACCTTTAGCTCCTCGTTGGGTTCGACACTCTTACTTATCAAAAGAGGCTACAATTGATCCCCTATACTTGTGGGTTTTCAATGACAAATTTACATATAGGGGACTAACCGTGTTTGCTAAGTATATACACAGGTCGTCAGTCCTCTGGTTTTTTTCTAATGTGCATCATGATCACATCATATGAGATATTACTCAAGCAAATAATCAATGAGGAAAGGAGCAAACAAAGATGAAGCATCGTGCTCTTTTATACATTTCTTGAGTAATAGGGATCCTGCACTATTAAGAGGGGATCCGACGTGTAGGTTCAAGGCTTGCTCAAAATATTGTTCACAATTCGTTTTTCAGAAAAGACCAAATATTCCTAGCAAAACTACTTAGCCAAATCCTACTCTCATCGTCCGGACCCTGTTCCGGATCATCCGGGTAATGTGCGCCCTTCATGAAGAATTCTGATGGTTGAAGCTGGATTGTCCGGACGTTCATCCGGATCATCCGGGCTATGCCCGGATCGTTCGGATCCTATCCTAGATCGTCCGGGTAATCTTGGCCCTATGATCACAGAACCTTGGTGGATGTAGCCGAATCATCCGGCTAGGCATCCGGATCATCTGGGCTCCTTGCAGCTCTGCTGCTTCCACTTGCATCCGGGTCTTCAGCCAGATCATCCGGACGCTGGCCAGATCATCCAGATGGTCTTCCGGATTATCCGGGCAGGTCAACCTCTGCCCAAACGGCTCTAATTTGCTTGTGGTATAAATAGTCCCTTACCTCTTCGAGATAAGGCTGAACACTTGACTCAAGCACGCCTCAAGAACACGAGTGCTCCTCTCTCTCTTGCTCACACACTAAATCCTAGATCCCGGTTTGATTCTTGAGAGTTTCGAAGAGTTGTTCCAATCAAAAGAAAGATCTTCTCCCGCTCCTTCATGTGACCGAAGCAAATCGTGATTTGAGCAAGTCTTGAGCTTTTCCCCTTGGATCTTGTTACTCTTGGAGGTTGGAGACTCCTAGGCGGTAGGAGTCATTCAGAGAGGAATCAACCATTGTGATTACCCCCAGAAAGTTTGTGAAGGTTTGGAGACCACCTCAAGGTCTACCACTAGTGGTTGAGAAACGCCTTCGTGGTGTCGTCTCAAAGGGAGAATAGGGTGAGCCTTTGTGGCGTTGGTGTGCCTTCGTGGTAACATCCACCTCTGTAACAGTGACTAGCTTCCCTCCAAGGAAGTGAACATCGGCATACATCCTCGTCTCTCGGAGTTGCGGTTATTCCTAACCCTAACTCTCTACTTGCGGTTACTTGTCTCTTAATCCTTACTTATATTTATTGTGCTTGCTTATTCACATAGTTGTGTTACTTGGTTAACTTGCTTAGCTCCTAGCATCATACTTGCAATTGTTAGGCTCACTTTCATATTCCGCATTATTTCCTAAAAATGCTAAGTAACAATTAAAATTTGTAATTGTACCTATTCACCCCCCCTCTAGGTCCATCTCGATCCTTTCAATTGGTATCAGAGCCTTGTGCTCTATTCTTGTGGCTTAACCGCCCTAGAGCAAGATGAACCCCGATGGGACTCCCCTTGTTGCAGATCCGAAGAATACGGGTGTGGCTTCCACGAAAGCCAAGTCCTTCACTTCAGAGGATCTGGAATGAGCTCTTGCTAAGCAAAAGGAGGAGCATGATGCCTCTCTTGAGGCCTTGGTTCAAATGAGGATAGCCACACTAACCATGATGCTTGCACCACTTTCTGGTGGTGCAGCCTCGAGGCCAGCTGTGCCTACACTACTGCAGGATGCTGCTAACGCGACACTACGATCAGAGACCCTTCGAGAAACTGTATGTGATGCAATAATCGCAAACGGTGCTGTATGAAAACCGTCAGAAATGTATAAAACATTTGCGATGACGGATGCATCAAACACGGTTCAGGTTTTATTTGCGTGTGCGATGAAGGGCATACGGTTTAGTTCAATGAACTGTTTGCGATGAGGAGGAACAAAAGAAACGGGCAGCCAGATGAAGGCGTGTGCGATACACAGCATACGGTTCACTCGGATGAACTGTTTGTGATTAGGCAACACAAAAGAAACGGTCAGCCAGATCAAAGGTGTGTGCGATATACGGCATGCGGTTCACTCGGATGAACTGTTTGCGTTGAGACATGAGAATAGAAACGGTTCAAATGAACAAGATGTGTGTGATACGAGGCAAACAGGTCTGTAATCGGAGACGTGTGCGAAGACCGATAACAACACAGACGATTACTGCTAACAAGCCGTGTGTGTTGTGAGCAAACAATTGCTGGTATACAATTGTGAGTGATTGATGAAAACATCACCACTGGGTTCCATTGTTTAGTCCATGTGCGATGTGATTTTCTTTGTCCACACAACATCTACGCTCTGTCTACAGCTTCAACATATATACTTAAAAAGACAACATTGCATAACCAAATTAAGCATACAATTACACAAGTGACTTCATACGCCTCCGTCGTATCTACTTTTCCAAACACTTTTGCCCTTGTTTTGGACTCTAACTTGCATGATTTGAATGGAACTAACCCGGACTGACGCTGTTTTCAGCACAATTGCCATGGTGTTATTTATGTCCAGAAACAAAAGTTCTCGGAATGACTTGAAACTCCACGGAACTTATTTTTGGAAAATATTAAAAATATTGGCGAAAGAATCAAGGCCAGGGGGCCCACCACCTGTCCACGAGGGTGGGGTGCGCGCCCTCCTGCCTCGTGGGCCCCCAGTTGCTCCACCGACCTCAACTCCAACCCCATATATTCGTGTTCGGGGAGAAAAAAATCAGAGAGAAGGATTCATCGTGTTTTACGATACGGAGCCGCCGCCAAGCCCTAAAACCTCTCGGGAGGGCTGATCTGGAGTCCGTTCGGGGCTTCGGAGTGGGGAATCCGTCGCCGTCGTCATCATCAACCATCCTCCATCACCAATTTCATGATGCTCACCGCCGTGCGTGAGTAATTCCATCATAGGCTTGCTGGACGGTGATGGGTTGGATGAGATTTATCATGTAATCGAGTTAGTTTTGTTAGGGTTTGATCCCCAGTATCCACTATATTCTGAGATTGATGTTGCTATAACTTTGCTATGCTTAATGCTTGTCACTAGGGCCCGAGTGCCATGATTTCAGATCTGAACCTATTATGTTTTCATGAATATATGTGAGTTCTTGATCCTATCTTGCAAGTCTATAGTCACCTACTATGTGTTATGATCCGGCAACCCCGAAGTGACAATAATCGGGACCACTCCCGGTGATGACCATAGTTTGAGGAGTTCATGTATTCACTATGTGTTAATGCTTTGGTCCGGTACTCTATTAAAAGGAGGCCTTAATATCCCTTAGTTTCCGCTAGGACCCCGCTACCGCGGGAGGGTAGGACAAAAGATGTCATGCAAGTTCTTTTCCATAAGCACATATGACTATATTCGGAATACATGCCTACATTACATTGATGAATTGGAGCTAGTTCTGTGTCACCCTATGTTATGACTGTTACATGATGAACCGCATCCGGCATAATTTTCCATCACCGATCCAATGCCTACGAGGTTTTCACATATTGTTCTTTGCTTATTTACTTTTCCGTTGCTACTGTTACAATTACTACAAAACCCAAAAATATTACTTTTGCTACCATTACCGTTACTTCCATACTACTTTGCTGGAGATACTAAATTATCCAGGTGTGGTTGAATTGACAACTCAGCTACTAATAATTGAGAATATTCTTTGGCTCCCCTTGTGTCGAATCAATAAATTTGGGTTGAATACTCTACCCTCGAAAACTGTTGCGATCCCCTATACTTGTGGGTTATCAAGACTATTTTCTGGCGTCCTTGCCTGGGAGCATAGCTCTATTCTTTGAGTCACTTGGGATTTATATCTGCTGGTCACTATGAGGAACTTGAAAGACGAGAAAACAAAAATGTATCCCTCAACTACGAGGGGAGGTAAGGAACTGCCATCTAGCTCTGCACTTGATTCGCCTTCTGTTTTGAGTAAGCTTGCGACACCTAAACCTGCTTCTGCTATTAATTCTGATATGTCCCATGTTATGGATGATGCCACTTCTGCTATGCATGATACTTATGATGAAACTACTTCTATGCTTGATACTACTGTGCCACTTGGTGAATTTCTTGATGAACAACTTGCTAGGGCTAGAGAGAATGAAATTATTGAAACTCATAATATTGATGATAGTGATGATGAAGACTCTCCCCCTAATAAATATGAATTACATGTTGTGCCTGAGGGCTATGTTATGGATGAAGAAACTAAAAGACACTTTCTTGCCTGCAATGATAGAAGTGATCTTAAGAAATTATTAGCTAAGCTTAAACAAAAAACTCTGAATGCTAGAATGAAATATGATACTGCTTATGCTACTTCACCTATCTTCGTTACTGATAAGGATTATGAATTATCCATTGATCCTGATATAATTACTTTGGTTGAATCTGATCCTTTCTATGGCTATGAATCTGAAACTATTGTGGCACATCTTACTAAATTAAATGATATAGCCACCTTGTTCACTAATGATGAGAGAACTCGCTACTTTTATATCCTTAAAATATTTCCGTTCTCATGAAAGGGTGATGCTAAGATATGGTTTAATTCTCTTGATCCTGGTTGTGTGCGTAGTCCCCAGGATATGATTTATTACTTCTATGCTAAATATTTCCCTGCTCATAAGAAACAAGTTGCTTTAAGGGAAATATATAAGTTTGTGCAAATTGAAGAAGAGAGTCTCCCACAAGCTTGGGGGAGGCTTCTCCAATTACTTAATGATTTGCCTGATCATCCTCTTAAGAAAAATGAAATACTTGATATCTTTTATAATGGACTAATTGATGCTTCTAGAGACCACCTGGATAGTTGTGCTGGTTCTGTTTTCAGGGAAAGAACACCGGATGAAGCTGAAATTCTATTGAATAATATGTTGACAAATTAAAATAATTGGACACTTCCTGAGCCAGCTTCTGAGCCTATTCCTAGACCAACTCCGAAGAAGAGGGGTGTTCTATTTCTCAGTCCTGAAGATATGCAAGAGGCAAAGAAATATATGAAATAAAAAGGTATTAAAGCTAAAGATATTAAGAATTTACCTCCTATTGAAGAAATACATGGTCTTAATTTACCGCCTGTTGAAGAAATATATGATCTTAATCCATCACCTATTGAAGAAACTCATGGTCTTGATAACCCGACACAGGTAGTAAAGGTAAATTCTCTCTATAGATATGATAAAGCTGAAATCCCTCCTATTAAGTTTGCTAGCCAATGCTTAGATGAGTTTGATAACTTTATGGTTAAGCAAGAAGACTTCAATGCTTATTTTGGTAGACAATTAAAACAAAATGCTTATATGATTGAACACTTGGGTGATTATATGTCTAGAGTTAAAGGTGAACTTAAACTCATTAGTAAACATGCTTCCATGGTTACCACTCAAGTAGAACAAGTACTTAAAGCTCATAATGATTTGCTCAATGAATTGAATAGTAAGAACAATGACTATGCTGTTAGAGTGGCTACTAGAACTGGTAAAATGACTCAGGAACCTTTGTATCCTGAAGGCCATCCTAAGAGAATCGAGCAAGATTCTCAGAGAAATAATATTGATGCACCTAGTTCTTCTAAAAAGAAGAAAAAGAAAAATGATAGGACTTTGCATGCTTCTAGTGAACCTATTGCTGAAACACCTGAGAATCCTAATGATATTTCTATTTCTGATGCTGAAACACAATCTGGTAATGAACATGAACCTAGTGACAATGTTAATGATGATGTTCATGTGGATGCTCAACCTAGTAATGACAATGATGTAGAAATTGAACCTGCTGTTGATCTTGATAGCCCACAATCAAAGAATCAACGTTATGATAAGAGAGACTTTGTTGCTAGGAAACACGGTAAGGAAAGAGAACCTTGTGTTCAGAAACCCATGCCTTTCCCTCCCAAACCATCCAAGAAAAAGGATGATGAGGATTTTGAGCGCTTTGCTGAAATGATTAGACCTATCTTTTTACGTATGCGATTAACTGAAATGCTCAAAATGAATCCTTATGCTAAGTATATGAAGGAAATTGTCACTAATAAAAGAAAGATACCGGAAGCTGAAATTTCCACCATGCTTGCTAATTATACTTTTAAGGGTGGAATACCTAAGAAACTTGGAGATCCAGGAGTACCAACTATACCATGCTCCATTAAAAGAAACTATGTTAAAACTGCTTTATGTGATCTTGGAGCCGGTGTTAGTGTTATGCCTCTCTCTTTATATCGTAGACTTGATTTGAATAAGTTGACACCTACTGAAATATCTTTGCAAATGGCTGATAAATCAACTGCTATACCTGTCGGTATTTGTGAGGATCTGCCTGTTGTGGTTGTAAACGTTACTATTTTAATGGACTTTGTTATTCTTAATATTCCCGAGGACGATAGTATGTCTATTATTCTTGGAAGACCCTTTTTGAATACTGCAGGGGCTGTTATTGATTGGAACAAAGGCAATGTCACTTTTCATGCTAATGGTAATGAGCATACGGTACACTTTCCGAGGAAACAACCTCAGGTCCACAGTATCAATTCTATTGGAAAAATTCCATCGATTATTTTTGGAGGTTTTGAATTTCCTCTTCCTACTGTGAAGAAGAAATATGATATTCTTATTATTGGGGATGTGCATATCCCCGTTGAGGTAACATAGTGTTCTTCGAAATTTCTCCGGTTCCATGTTATTCGGAATGAGTTTGTTAACAAGACTTGATCAACCTTGTTAGTGGATTCCTTTTGATGAGCATGAGATGGATGAAGTTAGAAGGCACAACCTTCTGTACCCTCTCTCTACTTTCTGTTATTTATTTGAAATAAAGTAAAAAAAAGTATTTTATGTCAGTTTTCTGAATTATCCGTGCAATATTAAAATACCCCGAAAATAAAAGTTCTCCAAATGCCCCGAAATTGAAATATGATTTTTTCTAGAATATTTGAGAATATTTGGCACTGAGAACATAGTAGGGGGAGCAAGCACCTGGCCACGAGGGTCCAGGGCGCGCCCCCTGCCTCGTGGGCCCATGGTGGCTCCCCTCCACTTATTCCTGCACCAACACACTTCTTCCTCCCAAAAAAACCACCATCCAGCTCAAGCACGAGTTCTAGCTCATTTTGCTGCGATTTTTGATCTCCTTGCTCAAAGCACCTCTCACAAAACTGCTTTGGGGGATTGTTCCTTGGTATGTGACTCCTCCATTGGTCCAATTAGTTTTTGTTCTAGTGCTTTATTCATTGCAAATTTGTGCTGCCTAGGTGACCATGTTCTTGAGCTTGCATGTCAAATTTATATGGTTCCAAGTAGTTCCAATGCATGATATAGGCTCTAGGCACCTGTAGGAGTAGTTGCTATCGATTTTGTTGAGCTTGGTTCACTTTTATTTGAAGTTCCTAAAAATTTTAGAAATTTTTCAAAGGAAGAAATATGTTTAGGAAAATGTACCAAGGTGGTTCTTCAAGGAAGCAAGGACCCAGGCTTGCAATGCGTGATGCTGACGATGAACCACCAAGGGACGCTCCAGTGCGGCCTTGTGAATGGCCTTCAGAAGACTTTATGGATCGAGCGGGAATCAAGGAAGAATTTAACGCATATTTGTGTAACGCTGATCTTGTGAGCCTCGAGGCAGAAAAGTGCCGTCAGTACCACTATCTCACTAGTTCCTTTGTGAGGAGGTTTGAATTTTCATCTTCACGTAATTCTCAAACTGTCCTGTTTGATCTTTATGAAAATTCTTATACTATTGACTTAGGATTTTACCACTGCTTGCAAACTTCCACAATGGGGTAGTGCTAGTGAACCTCGCAAATCTGAATTTAGAGATTTTCTTGCTAGCATAACTGTGGGGGAATCTAGAGATATAACACAAGCTACCATAGGGAGTATTCATTTTCCTGCTATACATTATTTTGCTCTCTTCATAGGTAGGTGCATAAATGGTAAGGATGAAGCATGTCACATGTGTGTCCCTGACCTCAGTGTTCTCAGAAATGCTGTGTTAGGAGACAAACATTATAATTTAGGAGCCATTGTCGCACGTAGGTTGCATAATAATAAAACTAATGGAGATTTCTTTGGAGGAATTTATGCAACCCGTCTAGCTAATTTTCTTGAGGTACCTATACGTGAGTATGATGTTGAGCTGCCTAATGTTTATTTAGATTATAATGCCATGGTTCATCATCGTTTTCTTGAGAGGAACGAGCAGTCCCTCCAGTATCGCTTAATCTTTGACAGACGTCGCGCTGTCCATATTACTCTCCCTGCTCTTGCCTTCTTTGATTATCAGGCAAAAGGAAGACATGTTATTACCAGAGAGGAGGCAGATGAGTACAACAGGAGGGCGGAGGCAGCTCGCAGCCACGCTGCAGCTCAGGAGGCAATAGTCGCTGCATCTCAGTACGACCCCGGTTACAACTTTGGATATCCGCCAGGCCATCCGTGGCAATAGACCAACTTAGGCCAGAAGCCTAAGCTTGGGGGAGTACGTATTTCCCACCGACATTACATTTATGTTTACACACTCATTGCTAGATGTCGGTGCTCATACTCTTTCATTGTATTATGCATGCTAGTTTATTTTCCTTTTTATGCTTTCTTCTTGTGTGTTTGAAAAACCTTAAGAAAAACCAAAAAAATTAGTGATAGATTTTAGCTAGTTTTTTTGCTGTAGTAGTAATAATTAAAAAGAAAACCCAAAAAGATTTCCTGTTCTTCTTTTGCTTGTTGGGAGCTTTCACGTGTAAATAGTTTTATTTATTTTCTTTTCTTTGGGGGTCGATAGGAGAAGACCATGATGAAATTGTTGAAGTGGCTCTTATATGCATTATTGTTGATTTAACCAAGAGCCCATATTGCCTTGTCTTCTCCTGTTTATTGAATGATGCAGATTCTAGCTTAGTCCAATGCACATGCACTATTATTATTATTCACATCGTTCGATCGTGCAAGTGAAAGGAAATTATGACGATATATGATGGACTGATTGAGATGGGAGAAGCTGGTATGAACTCGACCTCTCTTGTTTTTGTAAATATGATTAGTTCATCGTTCCTGATTCAGCCTATTATGAATAAACATGTTTGCAATGACAATTAGAGATTATAGTTGCTCGTGCCATGCTTGATTAGCTATGAGTTATAATGGTTTACCTTGCGTGCCAACATGCTATTAAAATGGTTGTGATGTGGTATGATGGGGTGGTATCCTCCTTTGAATGATTTGAGTGACTTGACTTGGCACATGTTCACGCATGTAGTTGAAACAAAATCAACATAGCCTTCATGATATTTATGTTTATGGTGGATTATATCCTACTCATGCTTGCACTCAATGTTTATTAATTTTAATGCATGTTCATGACTGTTGTCGCTCTCTAGTTGGTCGCTTCCCAGTCTTTTGCTAGCCTTCACTTGTACTAAGAGGGAATACTGCTTGTGCATCCAATTCCTTAAACCCCAAAGTTATTCCATATGAGTCCACCATACCTTCCTATATGCGGTATCTGCCTGCCGTTCCAAGTAAATTTGTTTGTGCCAAACTCTAAACCTTCAAATGAAATTCCGTTTTGTATGCTCGAATAGCTCATGTATCAACTATGGTTGTCCGTATCTTCCATGTTAGGCGGGTTATTCTCAAGAGGAGTGGACTACGCTCCTCACTCACGAGAAAATGGCTAGTCACCGGGATGCCCAGTCCCATGCTTTATGCAAACCAAATCAAAATAATTGCAAACAAAACTCCCCCTGGGACTGTTGTTAGTTGGAGGCACTCGTTGTTTCGAGCAAGCCATGGATTGATGCTTGTTGGTGGAGGGGGAGTATAAACGTTACCATTCTGTTTGGGACCGCCTATAATGTGTGTAGCATGGAAGATATCACCATCTCTTGGTTGTTATGTTGACAATGAAAGTATGCCGCTCAAAATATTATTTATCTCTGCTTTAAAATCGAGCTCTGGCACCTCTACAAATCCCTGCTTCCCTCTGCGAAGGGCCTATCTATTTACTTTCATGTTGAGTCAACACCCTCTTATTAAAAAGCACTAGCTGGAGAGCACTGCTGTCAATTGCATCCATTACTATTAATTTATATTGGGTATGACTATGACTGGATCTCTTTTACCATGAATTACAATGTTTAGTCAGTCCTTGATCTTTAAAGGTGCTCTGCATTTATGTTTTGCGGTCTCAGAAAGGGCTAGCGAGATACCATCTTGTTATATCATATCATGATTGTTTTTAGAAAGTTTTGTCATCCGAGATTTATTATTATTGCTCGCTAGTTGATTATGCCATTGATATGAGTAAACATGAGACCTAAGAGTTATTGTGAATATGGTTAGTTATAATCTTTGCTGAAAACTTGAATGCTGGCTTTACATATTTACAACAACAAGAGCAAACCGAGTTTGTAAAAGTTTTTCTTTATCACTTTCAGTTTATCAACTGAATTGCTTGAGGACAAGCAAAGGTTTAAGCTTGGGGGAGTTGATACGTCTCCGTCGTATCTACTTTTCCAAACACTTTTGCCCTTGTTTTGGACTCTAACTTGCATGATTTGAATGGAACTAACCCGGACTGACGCTGTTTTCAGCAGAATTGCCAGGGTATTATTTATGTGCAGAAACAAAAGTTCTCGGAATGACCTGAAACTCCAAAGAACTTATTTTTGGAAAATATTAAAAATATTGGTGAAAGAATCAAGGCCAGGGGCCCCACCACCTGTCCACGAGGGTGGGGGCGCGCCCCCTGCCTCGTGGGCCCCCTGTTGCTCCACCGACCTCAACTCCAACTCCATATATTCGTGTTCGGGGAGAAAAAAAATCAGAGAGAAGGATTCATCGCGTTTTACGATACGGAGCCGCCGCCAAGCCCTAAAACCTCCCGGGAGGGCTGATTTGGAGTCCGTTCGGGGCTCCGGAGAGGGGAATCCGTCACCGTCGTCATCATCAACCATCCTCCATCACCAATTTCATTATGCTCACCGCCGTGCATGAGTAATTCCATCGTAGGCTTGCTGGACGGTGATGGGTTGGATGAGATTTATCATGTAATCGAGTTAGTTTTGTTAGGGTTTGATCCCTAGTATCCACTATGTTCTGAGATTGATGTTGCTATGAATTTGTTATGCTTAATGCTTGTCACTAGGGCCCGAGTGCCATGATTTCAGATCTGAACCTATTATGTTTTCATGAATATATGTGAGTTCTTGATCCTATCTTGCAAGTCTATAGTCACCTACTATGTGTTATGATCCGGCAACCCCGAAGTGACAATAATCGGGACCACTCCCGGTGATGACCGTAGTTTGAGGAGTTCATATATTCACTATGTGTTAATGCTTTGGTCCGGTACTCTATTAAAAGGAGGCCTTATTATCCCTTAGTTTCCGCTAGGACCCCGCTGCCACGGGAGGGTAGGACAAAAGATGTCATGCAAGTTCTTTTCCATAAGCACGTATGACTATATTCAGAATACATGCCTACATTACATTGATGAATTGGAGCTAGTTCTATGTCACCCTATGTTATGACTGTTACATGATGAACCACATCCGGCATAATTCTCCATCACCGATCCAATGCCTACGAGCTTTTCACATATTGTTCTTTGCTTATTTACTTTTCCGTTGCTACTGTTACAATTACTACAAAACCCAAAAATATTACTTTTGCTACCGTTACCGTTACTTCCATACTACTTTGCTACTAAATACTTTGCTGCAGATACTAAATTATCCAGGTGTGGTTGAATTGACAACTCAACTGCTAATACTTGAGAATATTCTTTGGCTCCCCTTGTGTCGAATCAATAAATTTGGGTTGAATACTCTACCCTCGAAAACTGTTGCGATCCCCTATACTTGTGGGTTATCATGACTACACACATAACATTTCCACACACCATAGAAATCAATTACATGCATACTAAAGTAGGAGAAACGAGGATCTAATCATCTACTTATTGTTGCGACAACGCTTGCCATTGCTCTGCTTCCGGCTAGATCCCTGGCCGTTTTGGGGAAGGAGGGCCTTCCTCATGTCAACGATCCGCCTGTACATGTCGTAGCTCGTGTACGCCTCCTTGGCCGCGTACACGACGTGAGCTTTGTCGAGTTTCTCCATCCAGGCCGAGTGCCAGGCATGCTTGTCCTTGTTGCATGAATCCTTCATGTCTCTGTAGTAGGGGTTGATGATGGCCTCGGCGAGGTGAACCAGTGAGTCCTTCTCATGCTCCTTGCTGCCCCTGATCTTGTATTGGCCCTGGATGTCAACAAGATTCTGGTAGGCGATGCCCGAATTCTCGAGCGCCTTCACATCATTGGTGATGTCCACCGTAGTGAACAAGTAGTGGGGGCTATTGACAAACCTGGTGAAACATTCGCAAGGACTTGTGGCCAGGCAGTAGTGGTAGACGAGGACGTGGTGGCGCACGCACATCTGGGTGACGGCGACCTTGGGAAGAGACCCGGCACGAGCGCGGGTGTACTCGAGGTCGAACCCGACCACCTTGTACTTCTCCTCGGCAAGAAATAGCTCCATGATGTGGATGGAGTGCTCCGCCCAGGCCGGGTCGTTAGTGTACACCACCGAGAGGTCCATGAACCTTTGCTACCTCTTGAGCAAGCGTTGGTTTTCCATTGAAGAGGAAAAGGTGATGCAGCAAACTAGCGTAAGTATTTCCCTCGGTTTTTGAGAACCAAGGTTTCTATCCAATAGGAGACTACACGCAAATCCCTAGTACCTGCACAAACAAATAAGAACCTTGCAACTAACGCGATAAAGGGGTTGTCAATCCCTTCATGGCCACTTGCAAAAGTGAGATCTGATAAAGATAATAAGATAAATATTTTTGGTATTTTTTGTTGTATAGATTGAAAAGTAAAGATTGCAAAATAAATGGCGACATAAATAGCACGTTGACGGGAGATTAATATGATGGAAAATTGACCCGGGGGCCATAGATTTCACTAGTGGCTTCTCTCAAGATAGCAGATTCTATGGTGGGTGAACAAATTAATCGAGCAATTGATAGAAAAGCGCATAGTTATGAGAATATCTAGGCATGATCATGAACATAGGCATCACGTCCGTGACAAGTAGACCGAAACGACTCTGCATCTACTACTATTACTCCACACATCGACCGCTATCCAGCATGCATCTAGAGTATTAAGTTCATAAGAACGGAGTAACGCATTAGGCAAGATGACATGATGTAGAGGGATAAACTCAAGCAATATGATATAAACCCCATCTTTTTATCCTCGATGGCAACAATACAATACGTGCCTTGCTGCCCCTGCTGTCACTGGGAAAGGACACCACAAGATTGAACCCAAAGCTAAGCACTTCTTCCATTGCAAGAAAGATCAATCTAGTAGGCCAAACTAAACCGATAATTCGAAGAGACTTGCAAAGATATCAAATCATGCATAAAAGAATTCAGAGAAGAACAAATATTGTTCGTAGATAATCTTGATCATAAACCCACAATTCATCGGATCTCGACAAACACACCGCAAAAAGAATTACATCGAATAGATCTCAAAGAAGATCGAGGAGAACTTTGTATTGAGATCCAAAGAGAGAGAGGAAGCCAACTAGCTAATAACTATGGACCTGAAGGTCTGTGGTAAACTACTCACACATCATCGGAAAGGCTATGGTGTTGATGTAGAAGCCCTCCGTGATCGATTCCCCCTCCGGCGGAGCGCCGGAAAAGGCCCCAAGTGGGATCTCATGGGTACAGAAGGTTGCGGTGGTGGAAATAGGGTTTCGTGGTGCTCCTGGATGTTTTCGGGGTATATGAGTATATATAGGCGAAAGAAGTAGGTCGGTAGAGCTACGAGGGGCCCACGAGGGTGGGGGGCACGCCTACCCCCTGGGCGCGCCCTCCTACCTCGTGGCCACCTGGTGGCTTCCTTGACGTCTACTCCAAGTCTCCTGGATTGCGTTTGTTCCAAAAAACGATCCTCGCAAAGGTTTCATCCCGTTTGATATTCCTTTTCTGCGAAACACTGAAACAGGCAAAAAAAACAGCAATTTGCACTGGGCCTTCGGTTAGTAGGTTAGTCCCAAAAATAATATAGAAGTGCATAATAAAGCCCATTAAACATCCAAAACAGATAATGTAATAGCATGGAACAATCAAAAATTATAGATACGTTGGAGACGTATCAAGCATCCCCAAGCTTAATTCCTGCTCGTCCTCGAGTAGGTAAATGATAAAAACATATTTTTTTGATGTGGAATGCTACCTAGCATAATTCTCAATGTAATTTTCTTTATTGTGGCATGAATGTTCAGATCCGAAAGATCCAAGACAAAAGTTTAATATTGACATAAAAATAATAATACTTCAAGCATACTAATAAAGCAATCATGTCTTCTCAAAATAACATGGCCAAAGAAAGTTATCCCTACAAAATCATGTAGTCTGGCTATGCTCTATCTTCATCACACAAAATATTTAAATCATGCACAACCCCGATGACAAGCCAAGCAATTGTTTCATACTTTTGATGTTCTCAAACTTTTTCAATTTTCACGCAATACATGAGCGTGAGCCATGGACATAACACTATATGTGGAATAGGATGATGGTTGTGGAGAAGACAAAATAAAGGCGAAGATAGTCTCACATCAACTAGGTGTATCAACGGGCTATGGGGATGCCCATCAATAGATATCAATGTGAGTGAGTAGGGATTGCCATGCAACGGATGCACTAGAGCTATAAGTGTATGAAAGCTCAACAAAAGAAACTAAGTGGGGTGTGCATCCAACTCGCTTGCTCACGAAGACCTAGGGCATTTTGAGCAAGCCCATCACTGGAATATACAAGCCAAGTACTATAATGTAAAATTCCCACTAGTATATGAAAGTGACAACATAGGAGACTCTCTATCATGAAGATCACGGTGCTACTTTGAAGCACAAGTGTGGTTAAAGGATAGTAACATTGTCCCTTCTCTCTTTTTCTCTCATTTTTTTCGTTTGGGCCTTTCTCTTTTTTTATGGCCCCTTTTTTTTCCTTTTTTCGTCCGGAGTCTCATCCCGACTTGTGGGGTAATCATAGTCTCCATCATCCTTTCCTCACTTGGGACAATGCTCTAATAATGATGATCATCACACTTTTATTTACTTAAAACTCAAAAATTACAACTCAATACTTAGAACAAAATATGACTCTATGTGAATGCCTCCGGCGGTGTACCGGGATATGCTATGAATCAAGAGTGACATGTATGAAATCATGAACGGTGGCTTTGCCACAAATACGATGTCAACTACATGATCATGCAAAGCAATATGAGAATGATGGAGCATGTCATAATAAACGGAACGGTGGAAAGTTGCATGGCAATATATCTCGAAATGGCTATGGAAATGCCATAATAGGTAGGTATGGTGGCTGTTTTGAGGAAGGTATATGGTGGGTGTATGATACCGGCGAAAGGTGCGCGGTATTAGAGAGGCCAGCAATGGTGGAAGGATGAGAGTGCGTATAATCCATGGACTCAACATCAGTCATAAAGAACTCACATACTTATTGCAAAAATCTATTAGTTATCGAAACGAAGTACTACGCGCATGCTCCTAGGGGGATAGATTGGTAGGAAAAGACCATCGCTCGTCCCTGACCGCCACTCATAAGGAAGACAATCAATAAATAAATCATGCTCCGACTTCATCACATAACGGTTCACCATACGTGCATGTTACGGGAATCACAAACTTTAACACAAGTATTTCTCAAATTCACAACTACTCAACTAGCATGACTCTAATATCACCATCTTCATATCTCAAAACAATCATAAAGAATCAAACTTCTCATAGTATTCAATGCACTTTATATGATAGTTTTTATTATACCTATCTTGGATGCTCATCACATTAGGACTAATAATTTTAACCAAAGCAAATTACCTTGATGTTCTAAAAGACTCTCAAAATAATATAAGTGAAGCATGAGAGATCAATAATTTCTATAAAATAAAACCACCACCGTGCTCTAAAAAATATAAGTGAAGTACTAGAGCAAAATTATGTAGCTCAAAAGATATAAGTGAAGCACATAGAGTATTCTAATAAATTTCGATTCATGTGTGTCTCTCTAAAAGGTGTGTACAGCAAGGATTATTGTGGTAAAATAAAAAGCAAAGACTCAAATCATACAAGACGCTCCAAGCAAAACACATATCATGTGGTGAATAAAATAATGCATCAAGTAAAGTTACCGATAGACGAACACGAAAGAGGGGATGCCTTCCGGGGCATCCCGAAGCTTAGGATTTTGGTTGTCCTTGAATTTTACCTTGGGGTTCCTTGAGCATCCCCAATCTTAGGCTCTTGCCACTCCTTATTCCGAAATCCATCAAATCTTTACCCAAAAACTTGAAAACTTCACAACACAAAACTCAACAGAAAATCTCATGAGCTCCGTTAGTATAAGAAAACAAACCACCACCTTAAGGTACTGTAATGAACTCATTCTTTATTTATATTGGTGTTAAACCTACTGTATTCCAACTTCTCTATGGTTATACCCCCCGATACTAGCCATAGATTCATCAAAATAAGCAAACAACACACGAAAAACAGAATCTGTCAAAAACAGAACAGTTTGTAGTAATCTGTATCAAACGCAAACTTCTCTAACTCAGAAAAATCTGCCAAAATAGGAATACCTATATAATTTGATTATTGATCTACTTCAATTCGAATAAGTATTTTATCACTTTCTAGTGATTTTTAACAATTGTTTTCGTGAGCGGAAAGTTTGTGACTTTTTCAGCAAGATCAAATAATTATCATCCAAGAAGATCCTATAGGTTTTACTTGGCACAAACACTAATTAAAACATAAAACAAAATCTAACCAGAGGCTAGATGAATTAGTTATTACTAAACAGGAACAAAAAGCAAGAAACAAAAATAAAATTGGGTTGCCTCCCAACAAGCGCTATCGTTTAACGCCCCTAGCTAGGCATTGATAATTTTAATGATGGTCACATGAAAGACAAGAATTAAAGCACAAAGAGAGCATCATAGAACACGTTATAAACACATCTAAGTCTAACATACTTCCTATGCATAGGCATTTATAAGCAAACAAATTATCATAGAAAGCAAAAATTAGCATATGCAAGGAAGAAGAAAGAGACGATAGCAATCTCAACATGACGAGAGGTAATTTAGTAAGATAAAAATTTCTACAACCATATTTTCCTCTCTCATAATAATTACATGTAGGATCATAGGCAAATTCAACAACATAGCTATCACATAAAATATTCTCTTTATGAACCACATGCATGCAAAGTTGACACTCTTCCAAAATAGTGGGGTTAACATTAACTAAAGTCATGACATCTCCAAACCCACTTTTATCAAAAAAATCATAAGATTGAAAATCCTCCAAATATGTGGGATCTAAAGTTGACACTCTTCCAAACCCACTTTCAGTATTATTGCAAACACTATTATCAATCTCATAATCATCATGGGGCTTAAATAAATTTTCAAGATCATAAGAAGAATCACCCAATCATGATCATTGCAACAAGTAGTAGACATAGCAAAACTAGCATCCCCAAGCTTAGGGTTTTTCATATTATTAAAAAATCGACATCAAGAGAATTTATAGTAAAATCATTGCAATCATGCTTTTTATTCAAGGATCTATCGTGTATCTCTTCATAAATTTCTTCATCACAATTTTCAGATTCACGAATTTCAAGCAAAACCTCATAAAGATAATCTTGTGCACTCAAATCACTAGAAAGTGGTTCATCATAATTGGATCTCTTAAAAAGATTAGCAAGGGGATGAGGATCCATAAACTTTTAGCAAGCGAAGATGCAAGCAAAAAGAAGGCACATGGTAACACAAGATCAAACGGAAGAGGGGCGAAGAGAAGGCAAAGGTTTTTCGAAAATCGTTTTAGAAGTGGGGGAGAGGAAAACAAGAGGCAAATGGCAAATAATGTAATGCGAGGGACAAGAGTTTGTGATGGGTACTTGGTATGTCTTGACTTGTGCGTAGATCTCACTGGCAACGGCGCCAGAAATCCTTCTTGTGACCTCTTGAGCATGTGTTGGTTTTTCCTCAAAGAGGAAAGGGTGATGCAGCAAAGTAGCATAAGTATTTCCCTCAGTTTTTGAGAACCAAGGTATCAATACAGTAGGAGACTACACGCAAATCCCTAGCACCTGCACAAACAAATAAGAACCTTGCAACCAACGTGATAAAGGGGTTGTCAATCCCTTCACGGCCACTTGCAAAAGTGAGATCTGATAAAGATAATAAGATAAATATTTTTGGTATTTTTTGTTCTATATATTGAAAAGTAAAGATTGCAAAATATACGGCGACAGAAATAGCACGTTGACGGGAGATTAATATGATGGAAAATAGACCCGGGGGCCATAGGTTTCACTAGTGGCTTCTCTCAAGATAGCAGATTCTACGGTGGGTGAACAAATTACTGTCGAGCAATTGATAGAAAAGCGCATAGTTATGAGAATATCTAGGCATGATCATGAACATAGGCATCACGTCCGTGACAAGTAGACCGAAACGATTCTGCATCTACTACTATTACTCCACACATCGACCGCTATCCGGCAAGCATCTAGAGTATTAAGTTCATAAGAACGGAGTAACGCATTAGGCAAGATGACATGATGTAGAGGGATAAACTCAAGCAATATGATATAAACCCCATCTTTTTATCCTCGATGGCAACAATACAATACGTGCCTTGCTGCCCCTGCTGTCACTGGGAAAGGACACCACAAGATTGAACCCAAAGCTAAGCACTTCTCCCATTGCAAGAAAGATCAATCTAGTAGGCCAAACTAAACCGATAATTCGAAGAGACTTGCAAAGATATCAAATTATGCATAAAATAATTCAGAGAAGAATCTAATATTGTTCATAGATAATCTTGATCATAAACCCACAATTCATCGGATCTCGACAAACACACTACAAAAAGAATTACATCGAATAGATCTCCAAGAAGATCGAGGAGAACTTTGTATTGAGATCCAAAGAGAGAGAAGAAGCCATCTAGCTAATAACTATGGACCCGAAGGTCTGTGGTAAACTACTCACACATCATCGGAGAGGCTATGGTGTTGATGTAGAAGCCCTCCATGATTGATTCCCCCTCTGGCGGAGCACCGGAAAAGGCCCCAAGATGGGATCTCATGGGTACAGAAGGTTGCGGCGGCGGAAATAGGGTTTTGTGGTGCTCCTGGATGTTTTCAGGGTATATGAGTATATATAGGCGAAAGAAGTAGGTCGGTGGAGCTACGAGGGGCCCACGAGGGTGGGGGCTGCGCCTACCCCCCTGGGCGCGCCCTCCTACCTCGTGTCCACCTCGTGGCTTCCTTGACGTCCACTCCAAGTCTCCTGGATTGCGTTTGTTCCAAAAATGATCCTCGCGAAGGTTTCATTCCGTTTGGATTCCGTTTGATTCTGCGAAACACTGAAATAGGCAAAAAACAGCAATTTGCACTAGGCCTTCGGTTAGTAGGTTAGTCCCAAAAATAATATAAAAGTGCATAATAAAGGCCATTAAACATCCAAAACAGATAATACAATAGCATGGAACATTAAAAAATTATAGATACGTTGGAGACGTATCAACCTTCTGTGGGTGTCCACCACGGCATGCATGGTGAACTGCTGCTCGTCGTCGGCAGCCGCTCGGAGCGCTATTGGAGCTGCACAGGATACCCTCTAAGAATTTCTCGTGGTGGGTGTGCTTCTTGCAATGGTGGGGCGCAGTCGAAAGGTTGAAGAGACACAAGGGTAGGTTAAATGGCCGCTGTAATAAATGGGGGTCGGCCGACCTGTAATTGACGTCTTGTCACTGCGTTCATAGTGGAGGATTCCAGAATCCAATGCACGCTTAACAACACCGCACCCTAGGCGTGGGCTCGAAGAGCCTGTTCCCGTGCTATCGCCCTGTTTACCGCACAAGCTTCCCGCCCGGCTAGTTTGGCCACGCGTCGGCTAGAAGAGGGACAAATCATGGGCGTTTATTGGCAAAAAGCTTTGTAAAAACGAAGTGTGTGGAATGACTTCGGTCATAAGTTTACCCTTGGGTGATGAGGTCAAAGTTACACAGAAGGGTGATGATGGACACTCGAGTGCGATAATTAATTTTGCACTCTACGGTGCACACGGTGGAAGAAACCAACTGTGTGCAATATTGTCGAAGATCGCGGTCGAGTTAGCTATACATATCATGTGGTGTGAGATCGACAAGGTAAACTGATTCGAGAATGGTTAATAAATCTAAGCCCATTGCATATTAAGGTCAAAATAGTGCTAGCAATATACGAGTCTCATACGATGCCATTTCAACGATTGTACCACAAAAGCTCGAAATGTAACAAGGTTCAAATTCCAGAGTTATATGGCTCAAATTCGAAGATTACAAGGTTCAAACTGATATTAGAAATGAAATTCAGCTCATCAGCTACAAACGCTCACGCTGATGCGCTGAACATGGATATAAGAGAGGTTCAAACTAACATCACCGCTTCAAAGTCTGGCTTCGAAACCTCACAATTTTTGCAAAGGGGTCAGCCACTGAGAAGTCATGTATGGGGTTGACCCGATGACTTCTGATTACTCTGTCATCTGAAGTTCCAAAATGAAATTCAGCATTTTTGGAGCCTACTCCATTCTGCCGCAGGCCCCGGCGCTGATCAATAGACCATTCATTTTTGCGAAATAAATGTAGGGAAAACCTCATTTCCTTTAGCACCCTTGCTCTGAGAACAAAGAACCTGGCGAATATAATCTCCGGTAAGGTCCCTCGGTAGGAGTTCAAAGTAATTTCTGAGAGATGCAGATCTAGGCATTCGACGTGATTGTTATATTGTATCACATTATCCACCACTGGGCCTAATCTTATCTGCAAAAGAAGAAAACGTGTTAGTGCCTACATGCAGTTTTGAACATTACTACAGGCCTAGCTATTTGGTTTGCAGGATTTGTAAAATGCACTAACATGCCATTTTTGATTTGACATGATTAACATGGGCATTTGATTACATTCTAGAAAAATGTAGCCTTCTTCACAAGAGGCTGGAGTGGATGAAAAGTTCCCTAAGAAAACTAGTACAGATGAATCCAAAGGAGAAATGCTTATTGAATGTAACCATATGGATCAAGCAACCAATATGGGGGGCATGTATGTACTGAAATCCTCCAAAAGAACCTTCAGAAATTGTAGTACATTGTCATTGTAAACTTGGAAAAAGGTGTCACAAATTTAACTCCCTTATGGTTAACATTTAATAGGAAAGGAACATCACCTCGATATATAGCTTCTCCATGCACGGAAAGCATCTCAAGAAACTGATAACTTGCTCCAGGTCGGGCCCGATAGATTCTAGTGCCAACACCTTCACTGTGCGCAGTTTCGGGGTCAAGCTTGTCGGAATCATTTTGTGAATGACAGACGAACAAACAACTTCAAAATTAGAAATAATGTTAATTTGTAGAAGGAGAGGTAGAAGGCGGCTGTTGTACCTGAACGGGTGTGGATCCAATAACAAGTTCGGAGTATTTGTTAGACGAGTAGCCCACCACTGTCAATTTCGGCGCAGAAATGACATTGATTCTTGTTGGACCTTCTTGATCAACTACAAGTAATCTCTCAAGTGCTGGTGTGTCCTGGATGACCATACCGTGGTCCACCTTTTGTGATGTCTTCCTGCCGCACCAGCAACACACACAGATAGTCTGGAGAGTCATGGAGGTGATGTGGAAGGTACTCAACCCATTGATCGCCTGAAGACGAAGGTACTCGAGTGCAGTACAGCCACGGAGCAGGTGCTCCATGTCACCCTTTGAGAGGCAGACGGCGGCGAGCTCGAGGTGCTTCAGTCGTGGTAGAATAAGAGCGGGTGCGTCATTAAGGGGCGGGAAATGGCAGTTCCAGAACTTGGTGACGCACAGCGTGGGCGCGAGGCGGAGTGCGGATGTTGGCAGCGACTGCATATGCCCAGCATCAAAAGTGAGCTCCTCGAGTTGATCTAGGGCAGGGGATCAGAACCAGTCGTCAAGCTTGGCTCGGTCCTTGCCGTTGGAACAGAACTTGCCCATTCTAAGGCCTTTGGTTGGGCCAAGCTGACTGCCAAGGCTCTTGGAGAACGCATCCAAGCTTTTGCGATAGCCATGGCAGAGCTCGCGGGTGTCGATGAGGTCGAGAGGGCTGGAGTTCCATAAGGGGCGCCACCGCCGAGAAAGGAGGGTTGTCCGCGCCCCATATTTTATTGGGAGGAGGGAGATGATGACTCTCAACATATCATCGGGGAGGCTGCTGATTAAGTCTAGGCCTGGTGGAGTCGCTTGCGGTTCTAGCTCGCCCCGTCTCCACTTGTTGGCAGCCCCGTTCTCCACCTCCGGAGTCTCCTTGTCAGCGGCGCTTTCTGATAGAAATGGGAGTACAGGGAATATTTAGTTAAAATAGGGCAATAGAAAAGTGTATTGATAACTAGAAGTTATTAGGTAGGGATATAGTAAGAAAAGGGAATAAAAATTGGTTGCTTAAATACTACACAATTCATTTGACATTGCTGGGTTAGTCAACATATGCAGATAGTTGAAAAGAAAACTTACTTCGAACAAAGTCTGGACGGATGATTTTGTCGGGGAAGTTAGCATATATCTCATGACCAGGCCCTTCTATGTGCAGTGCAATTTTAGTGCCAGCTTTCAGTACATAAAACTTTGCAATTTCATTCCAAAAGCTAGTGCCAAAATAGGAGTCACCACATTCATCAAGTCTTACAGTAGCAACGATTGTAAATCCATGGTTTGTGTGCAGTATGACATTTGTGGAGCCTTGATGTATGTAAAGCGAAAAATTGTGCACTACATAATCTGTTGCATAGCGAGGGATGTCCTATAGAAAATGGTAGGATTGTTAAAGAAAATATGGTAACATGCAAATATGGGCCCAAATTGAAAGAACTGTACAGCAGTTGAAATCGAAGGACAAAAGTCTATAATTAAACAGATAGGGTAAACATGATGTCATGGAAATATGAGAGTAATCGAAAGAACAGTACATCTTTAATTTGCCTAATATAGAAAGAAGAGGGGGAAAATCCCCTTTAACATATATGGTGCATGTGGCACCTTTTATCCAAATGTAGCAATATTTAGAATATGTTCAGGAAAGTAGGCCATGCCAACCGATTTAGGGTGAGATTGAACATACTGCGCGCGCCCTCAAGTTATCTGGTACGATGAGATGGAATCTCTGGCGGCGGTCGCCAAGTCCTGAAGTGTCGGCGCACTGTACATTCTATGAATGAAAGAAAACCCTCAAATCAGCTCGAATAAAAATGAATTCACGGAGATTTCCGCCGGGTGATTAAAGGAGGCAGATGAACTGGGATAAGAGATGAGATAATATCTCGTTAAATTAGTTACCTTGTCGTCCATGAGAAAGAACCCTCAGTACAGCAGATTCCCCAACCGAGCGGAGCTGGGTCGACCGCGAGCAGCGTCGAGAAAGTCGATGGCGATAGGCGGCGGCAAGAGGAAGTGGCAAAATGCGGTGGGCTTTGCCAGCAGCCTGGCGGTGGCGGCAGGCGTTGAGCTAAGTGTTTACCGCCACGATAGGCGGTGCCATGGCATAGACGTGGAGGAGCTTGTGCAAGTGTGAATGGGGAACGTACCGGAGGGGCCGAGGGGGTGGCAGGTGGGGTGAGGGTTTTTGTAATGTGGGGACGGTGAGGGTTTTCTGTCCCACAAAGAATTTTGGGGGCGGTGGTTTGCTAGAGTGAACCGTGTGTGATTGACATAGCAGGCAAAATGAAAGTCATTGCACACGGTTCCAATTTTGGGAACCGTGTGTGACTGACATACTACCTCCGTCCTGGTTTATTGGTGCCCCGTTGTAATTTTTACCAAAATTTGGCAAAATATTTAACATACTCACACATGGATAATAAGCGTACATGTACATAAGCATAGTTCAACCATAAGTACATAGTTCAACCGTCATTAAGCATACTCAAGCGTACATAGTTCGATCCATCCCACATCTCATCTCACATGCGCCCGGCACGATCCTGAAGCTTCTCCAGGTACTCGGCATGCGCGCCGTGCACCACCCTGCGAGAATACTTCTGCTTGAAGGAGCCAACGGCCCGTCCTCTTGCATGCACCAGAACACTTAGATATGCGTCATGAATCTTGTGGTTGCAAAATGGGCATCCATAGCCGTCGTTCCAGGTCCTAATACGCCTGTTATGCATTCCCACATAAAGCTCCCTCAGGATTCGCCTCTTGTACCTCCTCTGGGCATCTTCATCCTCGTTGTCCACATCGTCAGACATCACCTATACAAATAGTAAAACAAATTTGGCATCAAATCACTGATTACATGCCGTGAAGTAGGATTACGAATTTATGGCTATTTATTTATACATATCCAGAGATTATGGTTCGATTTTTAAGCACAGTCGTCTATGTATAGACCAATCTTGAAGAAAATAATGGCACAAACATAGGTAGGTCATTCAAAATCAATTGTCAAGTCCTGGATAGGAATTATTAGCACGAACACTAACCCTAGTCGGATTACTAGCAGAAATCATTTGCACAGATGAAGCAACTAATCACTTATCACCTATACCATTCAAACAATCAATACACTACACGGATCTAACGAAACTTACTCAGATTTCATAGATTGAGAGAACATAACCACAGGATTTCTATTCCAAAAAGGGGGAGGCAGGTGTAACCAGAGAAACCCTATGATCTATTTGACACATAAATGGGTATAGATGACTAACCAGCTGTCCGTCGTCGTCGGAGTCATCGCCGGAGTGGTCGTCGGAGTCGTCGTCGGAGTGGTCACCGGAGTCGGTGTGGAACTCCACCTCCGGCTGTGGAAGCTCGACACTGTCGACGACGTCAGGGTGCAGCGATAACTCGCCGGCGGTGACGGCAACCTCTGTCTCCATCTCCACGCCGTGCTCCGGTGCTTTAGCAGCCCCGGCGTCGCCACTCCCTCTGATGGGGCGCTTCGGCGGCATCCTCATACACTGACGGCTTTGAGGACTGAGAGCGGCTTCGAGGATGCAAGCGGAGAGAGAGGATTGTGTGTGCGTAGCGAGGATGGGGGTGCGGCCGCTCGGGCGCACCATTAATATGGAGTAGTGGGAGTTGTGGGAGAGAGGCGGGTGGCGGTCAAACCGATGGCTCGCCTCCCGGTGAGCCTGTGCACCAGACTGCTGCCATGCCTACCAAAGTTTCACACAACTACTCGCACGCTTCCTGATGACACTGCGCAGCGAGCACGCCTCCGTCAATTCACACACCTGCACGCATGCCTCCCCGTCTGCCTGCGCGGCGGACTGCTTGCATCCGTCCCGTCAACTCACGCCTGCTCGCACGCTACATGGGTGTCGCGGCGGCACGTATATTGTTTTTCTATTTGGATGATTAATGCTGCCGCTTTATTGCTTAACCGAAGCATGGCACGTATCATCCATTGTTGGTCTAACGCTCACGGTTAGAATAAATAATCCATTTGGGATATTGGTTCCCAATTATTAATAATCTCCCGTCTGTAATTAGATAAAGATTACATCAAAACTGGTCTCAAATTTGACAAAAAAAAGTACAATGCCACTTTGTATTGGTGTCCATATGACAACATGATAAGTTTCATGAACTTCAAATAAGTTTTGGATGTACTAGAATTTAAAAATCAAGATTCTCAATGTTTGAAATTTGTTGCACGGGGAGTAAACATGCACCCAGTGAGACACATGTGTTTTTGCAATCCATTTATGTGCACTGTCATGTGTTGGAAGTGTGTTATATCGACTAGAGGGGGGTGAACAGGCGATTTTTATGAATTCTTCAATGAGGAATTTGTGGGTGAGGAAATTCCTTAGCGAAGAACTACTTGCAGCGGAATAAGTACTCAAAAGTATGCATAGCAGAACACAAGCATAGTCATCATGATGAAATGAAAACAAGCACAGAGTACAGAAAGCGTAAACACAGGATAGCACAGGATGAAGACAAACAGACTGAAGAAATTGAACTGAGGAAATTGAGAAAGTCTTCAGTCAAAGTCTTCAAACACAGATATGAACAAGCATACAACACAGTAATGAGGAAATGAAAGAGTTGAGGAAATAGAACCAGTTGGCTTGGTGAAGATAATGATTTGGTAGACCAGTTCCAACTGCTGTCTCAGTTGTACGTCTGGTTGGAGCGGTTAGGTATTTAAACCCGAGGACACACAGTCCCGGACACACAGTCCTCACCAAATTCTCCTTGATCTAAGGTCACACAGACCTCGCCCAATCACTCGTGGTAAGTCTTCAGGTGACTTCCAAACCTTCACAAACTCGGTCACTCGGAGATCCACAATTCCTCTTGGATGCTCTAGACCATGACGCCTAACCGTCTAGAAGAAGCATAGTCTTCAAAGGTAACAAGCGTCGGATCCACGCATGATCAATCTCTTCAGTGATGCTCAATCACTTGGGGTTTGTAGGTGTTTAGGTTTGGGTTTTCCTCACTCGATGATTTTTGCTCAAAGTCTTCGGAGGATGGGATGCTCTCAAATGACAAGTGTCAGTTTCTCTCGGAGCAGCCAACCAGCTAGTGGTTGTAGGGGGCGGCTATTTATAGCCTAGGGAGCAGCCCGTCATGATAAGACATAAATGCCCTTCAAAGATATGACCATTAGCTGGGTAGATATTTTGGGACAGCTGGCGGATAGCACAACAACGGTCGGAAATTTGAGTATCAAATTCCTCAGGGCTATCATGTTCCTCACTGTGTAGGCAATCCGCACTGGCGAATTCCTAACTCCTCAGTCAGAACAAATTCCTCAGAGACCAGAAGAACTTCGTCTCTGTCACTGAAGAATATGACTGAACTGTATGAGATTTCCAATGGCTTCATTCGAAGGGATTGGTAGGTGTAGGATTTTGAGTTGAGCATCACATGGAAATTTTTCCTTAGTATTTGCTCGACCCCCTCTAACAGTACGGTGTTTCCTATGACTCAAGAAAGAGAACATGAAACTACGAAAACAAAAGTCTTCATGCTTCATGTTCCTCAAATGAATACCAAGTCTTCAAGGTCACACCAATTTCTTCACTTTCAAAGTCTTCAGAAATCCAAAGTCTTCAGTCGAAGAACTTCATTTTTAGGGGTCGACTTTCTCTGTAAATATCAAACTCCTCATAGACTTATAGACCTGTGTACACTCATAAACACATTAGTCCCTTAACCTATAAGTCTTCAATACACCAAAATCACTAAGGGGCACTAGATGCACTTACAATCTCCCCCTTTTTGGTGATTGATGACAATATAGGTTAAGTTTTCAACGGGGATAAACATATGAAGTGTAAATACTGATATTGAGGAATTTGATTGCAAGATATAGAAGAACTCCCCCTGAAGATGTGCATAGTGAGGGATTTGCTTTTGAAGCAATGCACACTTGAAGAGTTGAATCATGGAGATCTCCCCCTATATCTTGTAATTCATACATGCATTTGACATAATATATGAAGAATTTGAAATGCATGATGAAATATCGTGACTGATGTAATTCAGCATGCGTGCAATAACATTAACGAGGAATAAGCATGCAAAAGAAACAGCAAAAGTATCAGGCCACCATAGAGTTTAAGTTTACAACTCGATCCAACAAAGTCATCAGAAGAACGAGAGTTGTAACTTTAGAAAAAAAACGCCCATAAGATAGACCCGCTTGAAGACTAACTCAAATTTCTCCCCCTTTGTCATCAAATGACCAAAAGGGTCAAAAAAGAGGACTAACGCCCCTGAAGAATATCAAGGTGATGAAGGAGCGTCAGCGTTGTTGGGGTCGTTTGTTGTAGTAGGGCCTGCTGCAGTATGGTCCAAGTCTTCATGTTCATCAGTGTCACATGATGAAGAATAGGAGCTGGCCACCAAGGAAGGAACCTTGACCTTCTTGTACTTCTTCGGAGGAGGTGCAACCCAGTCAAGATCTTCCTTGAGACCCATTTTCTTCAGATCTCCTTCACCATATATGTGCGACAGAATAGCCCAGGTGCGGTTGAGGGTTTCATGAAGGTAGTAATGGTTTTTCTTCACTGCATTGTGGGTAGCAGTCATGTTGTGAAGAATTGAACCATACTGACGTTTGACCCATTTGTGATTGCGATCAACCTTCTGGTGAAGACTGAGGAGAAGCTCACGGTCAGTCATCACCCTGGGTGCTGTGCCTTGAGGATTTTGCTTGGGTGCGTTTGCGGCAGAGTCATGGGTGGCAGAGTCATCATTGGTGGAGTAGGATGCAGCCTTGCGAAATTGACCATCCAATGGACGAATGCCTTCATCAATTACAGCCGTAGCCTTGCCCTTTTCATCAGCTGAGGAAAATGTCCGTTTGAGGACTTCAATCGGGGGCAAGTAGCTGCAATGGTTCAGTGTATCAGCTTTATAGTTGAGTGAAGACCTTGTTCTGATGAATCTCATCATCCACGGTGCATAAGGCTTCAACTCAAATGGGGACATTGCGACATTGGCTAGAGTCCTCATGAAGAAATCATGGAAGTTGACGGGAACGCCATGAATGATATTGAAAAGCAGATTCTTCATGATGCCAACGACTTCTTCTTCATTCGAGTCGTGGCCCTTGATAGGACTCAATATCTTCGTTAGAATGCGATAGACAGTCCGAGGCACATACAACAATTCCTTCACAAGGAATTTTGTTCTTGGGGCCTGACCTGGCTTCAAAGGCTTCATCAGCACTTGCATATAGTGATCTGTAAGCTCAGGTTCATTGTAGATGCAACAAGCACCTTCAAGGGGCGGACTGAGAGGCAAAGCATGAAGCAATTCAGTAGCTGGTGCTTTGTAGTGAGTGTTTTCAGACATCCGGTCCAGCACCCATGAATTCACGTCTTCGGAGTTGCCGGTGATGTGCAGAGTTGCATAAAATTGAAGAATTAGTTCTTCATTCCAATCACATATGTCAGTGCAGAAATTTAATAGTCCAGCGTCATAGAGAACACTGAGGACTGGCCCGAAGCATGGCAGAGATTCCATATCCATGTGAGGAATGTGCTCATGATCGAAGACTTTGTCTTTGTTGAACAGCACCGAGGAATAGAAATTTGCCTGGCTGGCAGTCCAGAAACGCCTCTTCCTTATGCGAGCAGAGTCTTAAGGGTTGTAATCAGTGAAGAATACATGCTCGCCAAAGAAAGCATCAGCCTTGAATTTTTGCTTCCTTGAGAATGGATCCTTTGGCTTGGGCAGAGGAGTGTCAGTCAGTTGCATGATGACCTCACGAATCGCAATCTCAGGTTCTTCAGGTTGAGGAATTTCTAGTTCCTCTTCAGTGGCAGCCTGGTTCTTCAATTATTCATTCTCATTTTCTTCAGCACTAGCGGCTGGAATGTCTTCATGAGCTTCATCAGATCCCATTTGAACTGTAGTTGCTGGGGACTGAGGAATTTGCTGCAGTGGAGTGAAGAGTGGACAATTGGGGTGCTAACTTTCCCAAAAGTCATCATTCATCACTGGTGTGGTACAGCCAATGTCCACATCTTCTTCTTCAATTTCTTCAATGCCAGCCTCTTCAGCAGTAAACTGAGGCATAGGTGAGGAAACTGTGGGGGTTGAAGGGATTTTATCCACTTCAATTTCTTCATCCATCTGCTCTGACGAAGCAGCAGAAGGATTTTCTTCATCAGATCCGCTAGGGATCACATATTCTTCATCAAAAGGGATGATTTCCTTTGATGGCATGGAGGAAACTGGAACAACATCAATTGGATGAGCAAATGAGCTTGTCAATTTCTTCATCTTCTTTGGTGCTGAAGAATCTGAAGGAGTTGATGCTTTCCTTTTTCTTCACTGCTGCACGCTCTGCAGCCTTGGTCTTCTTCACATCTGATGCAGATGGAAGGATTGGAGTTGGAGTAGGCGCAGGAGGAGCAGAGTAATGTGGTTGATTTTCTTCAGGCACAACTGATGCAGTTGCCCTGACCTCTTCATTTTCTTCAGGCGCACCACTAGTGGGTGCCCTGGCAATTTCTTCAGCGGCTGGAATGCAGTCATCAGCCCTGGAACTCACATTTTCTTCAGCAGCCTGATTGTCATCAGTGGTGCTGGCATGTTCTTTAGTTGGCTGAGCAGAGGCTTCAGCCTAAGAAATTTCTTGTTGCGATGGGGCTGCAACATTTGAGGTGAACATCTTAGTCAGTTTGACAAACCTGACCTTGGCTCCTTTCCAATCATCATAGTAAGCATTGAAATCATCGCTGAGGACTTTGATTTCAGATTGGATCTTCACAAGTTCATCAGTTGTCATAGAGACAATGTTGTTCTTCAGTAATTTCTCCTTCCTGTACTGTGCTTTCTTGAGCTGCCTGGCCTTCTCAAATTTCCATTTTTCTTCTTGGATGAAGGCAGTCAGCATATGACTTTGACCAGGAGTCAGCTTGAAGTCAGGCATAGGAGTGTTTGGGTCCTTGTGCTAGAGGTCAATGTAGTCGAGGATCAACTTTGGATCCAAAAGCAGTGGCACATTTGAACCCTTGGCTCTAGCGGCCCTGACTTGCCTATCTCTGATGATTTCAGCAAGTTCTTCATCATCAGCTTCGTCTTCTTCAGACGGTACTTGGAAGGCGACCTGCCTCTTGGGAGGACTTGGGCGAGAGCCTCGTCCAGCAGTGGTCTTTGTCTTCAGCAGTGAGGGTCTTGTTGAAGAATTTGGTGCAGCTGAGGAACTAGCTGAAGCTCCTGAGGCAATGGAGATGCCTGTAGTCCTTTGGCACGTGGCAAGATGCATAGGTGCTGAGGATTTGGGCGGAGCAACTGAGGACTTTGGAGGAGCAGGAGCGGCTTGAGGATTTGGCCATGAGGGCTTAGCTGAGGAAATTGGCCGTGAGGGCATTGAAGAAGAGGCACTTGGCTTGTGCGCAGGATTCTTTGCCATGGATTTCTTCGGCCTTACAGAGGCCTCAGCAGCAGCAGCAGTAGAGTCTTTGTTGAATTTCTTCACTGCATCTTTTGCCTGTTTGGCCAATTGGCCTGGCGCTTGGCCCATTCTTCAGGAAAATCCTCACCGCGCTTGATGCTAGTGGGATCTGCCTCTTGGCCAAGTGCCAATGGTGGTCTTGAGCATGAAGGAGTAACAACGAATTTCTTCATGTATTTTGGAGTCACATACCTGTACTCCCTCCACTATTTTGCCCATCTCCTTTCTATCCTCTGAATGCGCACCTTGCGCTGATTTTTATCTTCCTTAGGGGGTGTGTAGTACCCAGCATAAATGTCCTCAGGGATTTCAAAGGCAGTATTGATTTTAGGCCTCTTTCCTCCTTTCTGTGGCTTCTTTCCATCAACCATTTTCTTCAGTTGAGGAATTTGAACAATTGAACTTTCTGAAGAAGTATGCAACTTTTCTTCGAGAAACGCTGCAAATGAGTTAAGTTGATGAGAACCTAGTGATTCAGTAGTGGACATGAGTACCTGTGAACAGAGTATAGTTGCGAGGAATTTGGAGATGTCATATGCGTTCTCAGAAGGTTTTTCAAAAAAGAACAAGTTTGAGGAATATGACCAGTTGAGTCTTGAAGAATTTCACTAAGCGTTCTTTGTCTTAGGTTCCAGAGTTGTATAGATCGAAGATCCACACAATTGAGGAATCTTGAAGAAAAATGATGCTTAGGGAAACGAATCAAGAACAGATGAGATGTGAGGTGTTTAGTGTGTGAAAAATTTGAAGAATAAACACCTTTGAAGATTTTGTAGGAATCATTTGAATCAAAAAGGGCAGTAAAAGTAACTTTTAATTACCCTGAACGAAGAACACGACGAACTGTGAGGTGGAGAAGTGAAGTTCGTCTGTGCAGTTCTTCCACGCCCTAACTTGGCGGAGGAAGACGGCTACGGCGGCGGCGGAGTGAAGATTTCCGCGGCCGGCGCGAGTACGACGGCGACGAGGTCGAAGCAGTGAAGCTCTTCCTCACCGGCGACGATGAAGTAGCGGCGGCGCTAGGATTTGAGAATCTTGAGTTGGAGAGAGGTCGAGCAGAGTAAAGAAGTGAGGAAGGGGAGAGGGGATATTTATAGCCACGGTGAAAAACCGTTCGCCCGAAGAAATTGGACGAACGTGCCCCTGACCCTTCTCATTCGCTTGATATGTGTCACCCACGTACTGAGAAGTGGAGATCGTGTTAGATCGTGGGCGAATAGATAAGTATATCGTGGGATGCGGAATGGTTTGAGCGGCAAAGCCGAAATTTTTGGATAAGATAAGTTAAAAGCTTCGTTTGCAAATTCTTCAGCTGACAAGGACACAGTGAAGATTTTGAACGAGTTTCAAATAGAATGCACATGAAGAATTTGTGAATAGATTGGGTTGAGTATAGCATAGAGGGGGAAGGGTCCGATCACATTCACTTAGCAAAAAACAACAACTTGAAGAATTAGCCATAAGTGAATGCTGTAGAGGACATAAACTCATATATATATATATATATATATATATATATATATATATATATATATAGCCAATGAAGAAAAACGACGGAACAGTGAAGACAATGCAAAGTTGAAGAAAATGAACAACTGAGGAATTTCAAAAACTGAGGAAAAACTCAAATTGAAGATTTTCAACTTTTGTGGTGGCGTGATCCACCGTATAAGAATGATGATTTCAGACACCGCGTACAATTGTCATGGGGTTCTGAGAATCAAATTCTTCATTAATTTCTTCACACTTAGAGTGTTATTCTTCATTGATTGAAGAAAAACATTTCTTCATGTGTTGCACATCTAAGTCATCAATTTTGCATAAGTGTTAGGATGAGTGTCCTTTTCAAACAACATTCGAAGATTCTAAGATATTTAGCTCACACCGCAACTTGCTAAATCTCTTCTCATCCAAGGCCTTTGTGAAGATATCGGCTAGCTGTTCTTCAGTCTTCACATGCTCAATAGAAATGTCGCCCTTCAACACATGATCTTGAAGAAAATGATGATGAATCTGAATGCACTTTGTCTTCGAGTGCTGAACTGGGTTGTGAGCAATCTTGATGGCACTCTCATTGTCACAGAAGAGAGGCACATTCTTCACGTTGACGCCGTAGTCCTTGAGAGTTTGCTTCATCCACAGCAATTGAGCACAGCAATAGCCAGCAGCAATGTACTCAGCTTCAGCAGTAGACAATGATACGCAGTTCTGTTTTTTCGAGGACCAACAGACCAAAGATCGTCCAAGGAAATGACATGTACCAGATGTTGACTTGCGGTCCACACGATCACCAGCATAGTCAGAGTCAGAATATCCAATGAGATCAAAAGCCGAGCCTATTGGGGATATTACCACTTGGCGTAAACCGGCCAGGAGAGGCTGGGTTAACTTCATAAGTAGTTCATCTGTATCTGAAGCCCATGAAGACAGACGGAGACGCTTCATGAAGGCCCAGGGCCCAAAGCCGGTTTAAGGCATGTAGACACAAACCGGCATTGAGATGTAAACTTGTATTGTAAGATATGCGTAGCAGAGACCGAGCCGGACACGATTATGAGCCGGCCTCGGAGTCTGTAAACCGAGGGGCGTCAACCCATGTATATAAGGGGACGGCCCGGCGGCGGTTCAAAAAACAACAAACAACAACTCGAGACTCAGGCAAAGCGTATTCGCTCCCTAGTCATCGAAACCCCATCAATTCCACCACAACTAGACGTAGGCTTTTACCTTCATCGTAAGGGGCCGAACTAGTATAAAACTCTCTTCCGTCCCTTGTCCGCTTTAACCCCTTTAAGCTAACCCGTAGCGATGGCTCCACGACTAAGTCCTTTCTCTAGGACATCTGCCGTGACAAAACCACGACAGTTGGTGCCCACCGTGGGGCTATCGCATGATGGTTTCAAGTTCTTGGAGGGCAGCTTCGAAGGACTCAACGGTTACACTGTGGGCCGGATGACCAAGAGTCGTCGCGGCAAGCTCTACATCGACGATGCAGGCTGGGGCCCCGAGGCCGGCTCAATCGAGTACGGGTACCGGGTCCCCTTTGGTGGCATACACGTTTTCATTGGCAAGATCGGTGAACCGGGCCCTGAGCTGGACATCTGCGCCGACCTCGTCAAAATGGCTCAGCGTGCGAGATCTGCCCGGGTCAAGCCTTTCATGAAGCATGCCTTCGTGGGAGTTATCCATGGAGGTGAATCTGAGGATATATCGGAATCTGGTGGTGAGACCGTCGTTTATTCCGGCGACGAGTCATCAATTGGAGAGACCGAGTCGTTATATCAGTTACAAGATGGCCGGATTGGGGGCTGTTCCGAGGGCGATAGTATTCCGGACCGCTTCGATCTGCCAAACCGGGTGGCGATCTTCATGCCGGCACGCAACCAGCGCTCCACTCTTCAACCGCAGCGGCGATGATTTCTGAGTCAGCGGCGGTGGCAGCGGCTGGGGCAGGAGGCCCTGTGCGACCGCCAGCTCAGGTTCTATCTGATTTATTTGATGTGTTGGCAACGCTGATGGCGGAGGTTAACCCGGCGGATCAGGATGCACACAATGCGGAAGTTGCGAAAGTGAAAGATCAGATCACCCAGGCAAAAGCCGACTTAGCAGCTGAGGATACCAGGATAGCCGCGGAGCGGGCCACTTTGGATGCACAAGCTTACCGGATTATGCTGGATCAGAGTGCGTCGAAGAAGTCCTGAATAGGAGGCACCGATCTCGCCTGCCGCCGGTTTACGATGCTAGAAATCTCTTTAACACCCCAGGGGCAGGAACCAGTAATCCGCCGGTGGTAAACCGGCCAGAGGCACCCGGAGCAGGGGCGCCAGTTCAGCCACGTTTGGTGGATCCGCCTTGTCAGAACAACGTTGTGGTACCTCATGTCCCCACACCACCGGGTCATTATTATAACCCAATGGACAACATTGTCGCTGCCGCTTCACGGCTGGCGGCCATCTCGATAGAAGGCGATTCTCCAGCAGCAGTCGAGACGCGTCGGGTTAAGGAGCTTCTTCAGACAGCCCTGATTCAACAGGAGGCTTATTCGTATAGTCGCGATCGGATTCATTCCCCTCCTCGTCCAAGCCGGAGTTACAGCAGGTGTATGGATGAACTGGCAGTGTCAAGCAATGCGCGGAACCATGATCCGCCCCATGGCCATAACCCGGCGGGTGGTGCCGGTGATGCTCAGGATGTGGTGAACCGGGCTCGGGCACGCAGAGAGGCCGAGTTAGCAGTGCGGCATGAGGCCCATCAGCTCACTCCGGTTCGTCCAACCACATCGGTGGAACCAGGAGTTACCTCTAGTTCCCTGGGAGTGCCATTTCTTGTCCCGGCGTTGCGCAATGTGCGCCTGCCCAAAGATTTCAAGGGCCCGCGCAAGGTGCCGAATTACACCGCTGATTTATCCCCTGAAACATGGGTTGAGAGCTATGATATGGCCATGGAGATGCTGGACGTGGATGATGCGGCATGTGCGAAGTACTTCACCATGATGTTAGAAGGAACGGCCCGCACTTGGCTAAAGAGTTTACCGGCTAATTCTATCAGGTCATGGGCTGAGTTGAGAGCCCGGTTTGTTCAGAATTTCAAGGATACATGCAAGTAGCCCATGTCAATTGTGGACTTAGTTGCCTGTGTCCAGGAGGAAGGAGAGTCAACAACCCATTGGGTGCGCCGGGTTTCGGAGATTTTGCATTCATCAGACTGCATCAACGCTGACACTGCAGTTTTAACATTGGAAGGCAATTGCCGATTTCAACCCTTGAAGTTGAAGTAGGGACGGCTCAAACGTCATTGTAATGACATGGGAACCCTTATGGCTGCACTGGTGAAGTATGCCGACTCTGATAGTACCAAGGATCCCGAGTCTGACGATGACAAGACAGGGAAGGGAAAGAAGAGCGGCAGCACCAAGGGGCAGCACCACAACCCGGCGGGTCATGGAAGCGGCGGCAAGCGTAAAGCAGACCACGGTTTAGATTTTGTGGCTAACACTAATAAGGGTAAACCGCCCCGTCGGAATGGAATGCCGAATCCTAATCCGGACCGATTGTCGTATCTGTTGAACCAGCCCTGTCCAAAGCATGGGACGAAGGAGGAACCATCTACACACCTCTGGAAAGATTGTTATATCATGCAAGAGTTCAAAAATTCTGACTCTTTCCGGTATGATCATGGATCAGGAGGCGGTTCAGGCGGAGGAAATTCCGCTTCAGGATTCCATGGCAATCAGGGTGGACATAACAATCAAAGTAATCAGGAATCAAAGTGGCTATAATCATCAGGGCAGTCAGCAGCAGCAGCAGTCGGGTTACCAGAGCAACCCAAAGTAGTTGAATAGCGGACAGTATCATGTCTTCACCACTAGCTTGGACAAGCGCGATCAGAAGCTTCATAAAAGGATGGTGAATGCCATTGAACCGGCGGTGCCCCGTTATTTGCGCTGGTCCGAGCAGCCCATTGTGTGGAGTAGAGACGATCATCCACCCCGGGTTGACAATCCGGGTCATCTGGCTCTGGTGGTGGCACCTCAGGTGGGAGGTTATAAGTTCACTAAGGTACTCATGGATGGAGGGAGTAGTATCAATATCCTTTATTACGAAACTTTCCGTCGCATTGGGCTAACAGATAAAAATCTTAAACCATCCAATACGGTGTTCCATGGTGTGGTGCCTAGTAAGTCGGCATATGCTGTTGGTAAGATAGCCCTGGAGGTGGCTTTTGGAGATGAGCATGACTCGAGATCAGAAACCTTGACCTTTGAAGTGGTGAAAATCAGAAGCCCGTATCATGCCCTATTTGGACAACCAGCTTATGCCAAGTTTATGGCATGGCCTTGTTATGCCTATCTACAGATCAAGATGCCGGGTCACGAGGGAACTATAACCGTGCATGGAAGCCGCAAGATTGCTCTGGAGTGTGAGGAAGGTGATGCGGCTTATGCTGAGTCGGCTTGTGCAACAGAGGAGTTGAAGTTTTACAAAGACAATGTTGATCTGACAGATATGACTTCGTTGAAGAAACCAACTACGGAGCATGATCCGGCCCTGAAGTTTAAATCGGCTGATGAGACTAAACTTGTTGACTTCGTGCCGGGCGATTCGTCCAAGCAGTTTAGCATCAGCGCTAACTTGGATCCGAAATAGGAAAGCGTGCTCATCGAGTTCATCCGTGAGAATCGGGACATCTTTGCATGGAAGCCTTCTGACATGCCTGGTGTACCAAGAGAACTCGCTGAGCACACCCTCAATGTTGATCCTAAGTATAAACCGGTCAAGCAGTTTCTCCGCCGGTTCAATGAAGAAAGACGCAAAGCTATTGGAGAAGAAGTAGCCAGGCTCTTGGCGGCTGGATTTATCGTTGAAGTATTCCATCCTGAGTGGTTGGCTAATCCGGTGTTGGTCCTCAAGAATAATGGCACTTGGCGTATGTGTGTGGATTACACATATCTCAACAAAGCTTGTCCGGCAGATCCTTTTGCCCTCCCCCGTATTGATCAGATTATTGATGCTACGGCGGGTTGTGAGCGGTTAAGTTTTTTGGATGCATATTCTGGTTATCATCAGATCAAGATGGCAGTTAAGGACCAGGAGAAGACGGCCTTCATAACTCCCTTTGGAGCCTTCTGCTATGTGTCCATGCCCTTTGGGCTCAAGAGTGCACAGGCAACTTATCAACGATGTGTGCAAAATTGTCTTCATAAACAGATCGGCCGCAATGTTCACGCCTATGTGGATGATATTGTGGTGAAATCAAGGAAAAAGGAGACATTGATTGATGACTTGAAGGAAACCTTTGATAACCTGCAGGTTTGTAAAATGATGCTTAATCCGACCAAGTGCATCTTTGGTGTACCTGCAGGCAAGCTCTTGGGTTTTTTGGTGTCTAACAGGGGCATTGAAGCTAATCCGGAAAAGATCAAGGCCATCACCTCCCTGGCTAAACTAAAGTGTATCAATGATGTTCAACGCCTGGCAGGCCGGATTGCCGCGTTGAGCCGGTTTGTCAGTCGTCTTGGTGAGAAGGCCATTCCTTTGTATCAGATGCTGAAGAAAACGGATAACTTCGCCTGGAGTGACGCCGCTAATGAAGCATTTGAGGACTTAAAGCGGCAGCTAGCTAATCCGCCGATTCTCGCTGCTCCGGTTGATAAAGAACCGTTGGTGCTATATGTGGCAGCTAACGCTCGGGCTGTTAGTGTGGCTATTGTGGTGGAGCGCAAGGAGGCAGGAAAGGAATATCTGGTTCAGCGGCTGGTTTACTATATTAGTGAGGTACTCATTGAATCCAAGCAGAGGTACCCGCATTGGCAAAAATTGGTGTATGGGGTTTTCATGGCAAGCCGGAAGCTTAAGCAGTATTTCCAAGGTCATCCCATCACGGTGGTCAGCCTGCTCCTTTGGGGGATATAATCCAGAATAAGGAGGCAACTGGTCGAATTGCTAAATCGGCTATCGAGCTCGGGACTCACGGGTTGAAATACATACCCCGAACGGCGATCAAATCTCAGGCACTTGTGGATTTCATCAATGATTGGACAAAATTACAAGCGCCAGAAGAGAAGCCGGATCACACTTATTGGACTATTCATTTTGATGAGTCCAGGCAATTGGAGGGCTCGGGGGCTGGAGTCGTGTTAACTTCCCCACGAGGTGATAAGTTTTGTTATGTTCTCCGTTTTATGTTCCCTTGCACTAATAATCCAGCTAAATTTGAGGCCTTACTCCATGGTCTACGGATGGCTAAGGAGATGAATCTCATCCGAGTTAAATGCTTCGGTGACTCGGATCTGGTGGCTCAACAAGTGTCTGGCACTTGGGATTCCAAGGACCCACTGATGGCAGCATATCGTCGTGAGGTGGATATTGTTGCAGGTCACTTCAAAGGTTATCAGGTGGATCATGTGGACCGGCGGAAGAATGAAGCGACAGAAGCTTTAAGCCGCCTGGGTTCCCAATGTAAACCGGTTCCACCTAATGTTTTCCTGGACATTTTGCATAATCCATCCGTCAAGCTCCATGGTGAAGAGGATTTGGCTGTTCCTGATCCAGAGGCTCAGTTGGTGGCAGCTCTACATATTATCCCGGAATGGACGACTCCGTATCTGGCGTATATAAACTGGGGCGAGTTACCAGAGGATGAAACTTTGGCCAGACAGATAACCCGGCGGTCCAAGTCCATGACTATTATCAATGGAGAGTTACATCATTGCAGTGTGACAGGGGTGTTTCAACGCTGTGTATCTCTTGAGGAAGGCCGTGAAATTTTGCGTGAGATCCACGAAGGAGATTGTGGGCACCACGCCGGTTCAAAATCTTTGGTGGCCAAGGCGTTTTGTCACGGTTTTTATTGGTTGACAGCTCATGGTGATGCCGAGGACTTGGTTAAAAGATGTGATGGCTGTCAAAAATTATCACGCCGTGTTCATGTACCAGCTCAAGAATTGAGGATGATTCCAATCACCTGGCCGTTTGCAACTTGGGGGCTGGATATGGTTGGGCCTTTCAAGAGGTCCAAGGACAAGAAGACCCACCTTTTGGTGGCAGTTGATATGTTCACAAAATGGGTGGAGGCAGGGCCAGTTAGTAAGTGTGATGCAGCCACGGCAGTTCAATTCATCAAAAAGGTGATCTTCCGGTTTGGCTCTCCACACAGCATTATAACAGACAATGGTACCAATCTGTCAAAGGGTGCCATGAAGGAGTTCTGTCAACGAGAGCACATCCGGCTTGACGTGTCATCAGTGGCTCACCCCCAGTCCAATGGTCAAGCGGAGAGGGCCAATCAAGAGATCTTGAGAGGCATCAAACCCCGGCTTATGGTTCCTTTGCAACGGACGCCGGGTTGTTGGGTTGAGGAGTTACCTTCAGTATTATGGAGCATCAATACCACACCCAACAGATCAACAGGCTACACACCGTTCTTCATGGTTTATGGAGCGGAAGCGGTTCTTCCTAGTGACATCCGTCATGACTCGCCTCGTGTAGCGGCATATGTTGAAGTGGATAACGAGAAGGCACGGCAGGAAGCTCTTGACCTGTTAGATGAGGAGCGTGACATGGCGGCAGCCCGTTCGGCGATTTATCAGCAAGATCTGCGTCGTTATCATAGCCGTCGGGTTAGAACCAGAACCTTTCAAGGAGATTTGGTGCTTCGACTCATCCAGGATCAGATGGTTATGCACAAGCTATCCCCCCTTGGGAAGGGCCTTTTGTGGTCAGCAAGGATTTGCACAATGGGTCGTACTACCTAATCGATGTTCGAGAGCGCAAAGACTCACGTAAATCGGAGGAGGAGACCAACCGGCCGTGGAATATTGCTCATCTTCGGCCCTACTATACTTGAGCTACAGACTCTGCTTATGTACATATTATGACATTGTATATATTATGATCAATATAATAAACCAGAACCTCGGCTAAAGCGGGGTATCTGTTGTTTTCTTACATCACGTGTGGTTACATGGAGCTTACAAAGCGGCGTCTGGTTTACCCCTTGATTTAGCTTCTTAAAGCTTGATATCAGATCATTTGGGGGCTTGGTCGTATCCGAACCATAGCTACACCTCTTGATCGGCGTAATGCCACAGCATCACTTGGGAGCATGGTCGAACCTGAACCATGACTACGCCTCTTGATCGGCGTAAAGCCACAGAATCACTTGGGGGCTTGGTCATATCCGAACCATAGCCACGCCTCTTGATCGGCGTAATGCCACAGCATCACTTGGGAGCATGGTCGAACCCGAACCATGACTACGCCTCTTGATCGGCGTAAAGCCACAGAATCACTTGGGGGCTTGGTCGAACCCGAACCATAGCAATGCCTTTGATCGGCGTAATGCCACAACATCATTTGGGGGCTTGGTCGAACCCGAACCATAACAACACCTCTTGATCAAATTTGGGGCCTGGCAGCCCGTGAAAAGCCTCGACTACAACGGTTTTATTTGCCTTTTGCTAAGTTTCTTTTTCTTTTGCTAAGATTTGCGATGTTTTCAAACCAGTGTTTATCAACCCGGTTGGGCTGTCAACTACAAGTTGTCAGTACATGACCATGTTATAATCCGGAGACTATCAGCCCGGTCTGGTTTTGACTCATAGTCACCAGTATGGAATAAGCCGGTGTTTTTCACAACCCGGAACTTTTTTTAGTAAATCGGCATTATATAGCGGGAGTTGTTTTTACTCCGAATTAAGGTTATTACCTTCATTACAAGGTTGGTCAGCCAACACTATGCCTAAAGGTCACAGGTATCATATATTTCCATACTTGATTATTATTTTGCAACCTTGGTTATAAAACTTGGTCATTTATATAGTTGGGTATCATGACCCGCCCGATGGTAAACCGCCGGGGCATTTTAAGCTTTTTATCTGCAGGAACAATGGGAATAAAAAGCTATGGATTATGAACATCATATCTCAAAGCATGGCGGATTAACACGCATCAGTTGCAGATAAATATGCACGAAGGCATAACAGACCAACTGTTTTAACTAGCCTATTACAAGGCGTTTCAGTACTCAAAGGAATAATTGTTTCTCAATAAACATTGCAGTATGGAAGGATAAACCGGCCACCGGGTTATGATCACTGAGCAGCTTGACCTAACGGCTGCAGGTCATTTTGCACCGGTTCTTCTTCTTCGTCCCTACCCAGCGGCTGGAAGTCAACAATTGTCCATTCGATCCCAGTTAAAGCTTGGAACACAGCTTCGTCGCTTATAAGGGTGGACGGTTCAATATCAGGGGCATAAGTGTGCTTACGGATTGGAGGGATCAGGCTTTGAGTTTCAAGAGCTGGTGCAGCAACCCGCTTGTTGTTGATATCATAACTCGCCTGATAATGTGAAAGATCAGCTTCTTCAGCAAGTTGACAAGCCAGTGGACGTACTTCTCGGTTTATGGCGCGGAGATCTTCAGTGCAAAATTTTGATCTGTCCTCTTTCAAGCTTGGGTAGCCCGTAGCCACGTCCGTCGGATCAAGATCAGGCACCCATGCTTTTGCCACAGTTAGCGCGGTCAGAGCGCCAGCCCTTGCAGCAGACCTCTTCAGCTCTTCTATCCGGGCAGGCATCATAGATAGCCTGTCTAAGGTATCCTTGATCAACGTCGGGGGTGGCTTATTGTGCGAAGCGGTGCAGATAATCCATTGTGCGCCGGTATAAAGTTGCTCTATCAGCGTGTAGGCAGCCTTCAACTTCTTCTGCACATCTGATCCCAGATGGTTAATGCGGGTTCCTGTATCATTACAAACATCAGTAAACCGGCAACGCATGAGAGGATATGTTGAAAGCATAAAGGAAGGATGCTTACCAAACACAGCAGAGGTCATAGCATGCACTTGCCGCTTTACACCAGTCAGCTCGTCAAACACCGGTTTAAGAGCGGCTTCTGTGTTTTCAGCCCTTTTATCAAAGCGGCTTTTTCAGTCTCCCAATCCGCCCGCTCTTTGTTGAAGCCCTCTTTCAGTTTCTCCATAGCGCCTAGAGTGCGGGTCAACTCTTCCTTCACTTTGGAGGCTTCAGATTGCTGGGTTTTGATGTTCTCCTGCAGATCAGCGGTTTGGCGTTCCTTCTTGCTCAGCTCCGCCTGTAAAGAGACAGATACATAATGAATTGACAGTACATATTTGAAGTACCAAGCACATAACAAGTTATGCCCTTAGTACTTGGGGGCTAATGCATATTTGCGTTTACTCAGAAATTTTTACAAGTCCCAAACACAATACAAGTATTAAGCTTGGTACTTGGGGGCTAATGTGTGTTTGCTCAAAAAGCTGTTGATATGGGAATTCTTCTACCGTCCCGGTTCATCTTTATAAAGTTAAACCGGCCCTTGGGGACTATACCGGCGAAAGAGAAGTATGGCAAATTATAAGGAACTGGTTCATCTTAATAAGGTAATCCAGTCCCTGGAGGCTAAATAGGCAAGGTTAAGTTATGACAAAAGTCCCGGTTTAGATTGGTATCATAAACCATCACTTGGGAGCTACTACGAGCCGATGAACTGAAATTGGACAAAGGAGAAAAATAGTAGTTACCTCATATCGCTCCTTCATCAAGTTTACCAAACTAGCTTCATAGTCGCGACTGGTATACAGATGGTTCAAGAAGCCAGAGTGAATATCTTGAACATTGAGGTTGGCGAAGCTTGATAAATCGGCATTCCATTTGCCTTTGCCGATAGCAGAGAGATCATCCTTGGCAGTGTGCTTTGACAAAGCTACAGGGTTTCCTGGAGTGGAGTGGCCAGTGCCAGTAATCATAACATCATCATCTTGTTCATCCGCAGCCCTTGCCGGAGTTGGCGGTTTATCAGTGTCCTTCGTTGGACTGACCGATTTGTCGCCAGTTCGGAAAGGGCTGGTTGGCCGGTCTGCATGACTTGTAATATCAACTTGCACTTGTTCAGCAAGGATATCATGGTCTTGAAGCGGCGGATCATGAAGCATGGCGTCAGCATCGGTTCCTTCCAGATCTGGAGTTGTTTCCGGTTCAGCAGCTACATTTTCATCAGCCGGTTTGTTCAACCAAGCTTTCTTGCTGGGTCTTGGCTTGGCGCTGCAAAAAGATAAGACATAAGGATCAGTACAGTATGAAAAGATAACATATAAAGAATAAAGACATGTGCATAACTCACCCAGGAACTGTTTTGAGAGGTGGAAGCTGTGTGGCCGAAGACTCGCCGGAGGATGAGTGAGAAGTACCCTGATAATTTGAATCAGACGGGTTAAGAGGCTGGCGAAAACAACCTGCTTTTGGGCGTGAAGTATCAAAGGGATAAGAGACCTCTGATCGGCGTTTCCGAACCGGACTGTTCGGTAAACCGGCGGAGGTAACGACCTGGCCGCTGTGCCGGGTTGTACGGCGAGCTTCGTGCTGCCGCGTCTTCAAAAGAAAGTTTGGATCCAAATAAGCAAGAGGGTGAGAAATTTTTACTTTCCGGTTTGCTTGACGGATTTTTTATGTTGGCAGAGGATCTGAATCGGAGGAAAGAATAGTTACCTCTGCGTCCTCGGCGTGATTGCCTTCAGCGTCATCCTGATAATAATCATTGTCAATGAGATGTATGAAAAATAAGCCAAGAGAGTCAAGTTCTACCTCTGATTCCGGATTACGCACATTGTCATCAGCTGGTAAATCGGAGGATGCAGTGGTCCTTCTCTTGGCAGGTTTCTTGATAACCTTGGTCTTTGGACGAACTGGCTTGACCGGTTTGTCTTGCGTTTTTGCCGATTTATCTTGTGATGGTTTCTTGTTCCAGAACGGATCATCACCCTGTCAGAAAAATAATCACACTTTTAGAGAATATTTGGACAGAAGCAAATTCAGATACAAAGGAATATATGATTCTTACAGCTGGTGGTTTATTGAAGGTGCAGAAAGGGAGTAGCCCGGTTTGGGCACAGACGGCCTCCGGTTCGTTCAGTATTTTCTTTACAGCCTTAGTGACTTCGTCATCTGTAAGCTGAATGTCAATGTGCCGCTGAGCATCCTTCAAACTCCCCGTGTACTCACACATCAAACCGGGGCGCCGGCTTAAGGGCAGAATGCTCCAGCTTATCCAGCAACGAGCAAGATCGACTCCTGTCAAACTGTTCGCCATGAAGGCTCTAAGCTTCGAAAGTTGAGGAGCATAGTTGGCCCGTTCTCTTGCTGTCAGCCTCTGAGGAAACGAGTGTGTGTTGCTCAGGCGTTCAAGGCGGTAACCCGGCAGGGGGTTTTCGTCAGATGGAGAGGTATCCATGCAGTAAAACCAAGTTTGGTTCCACTCTTTGGGGCGACTGTGGAGTTTGGTATGGGGGAAGGTGACTTCTTTTCTCTTCTGAACCGCCATTCCGCCCAGTTCCGTATTGGGTCCATCTGAGAACTCGGTGCGACGGTTTAAATGAAACAAATCCCTAAACAGTTCGAATGTAGGTTCCTCTTGCAGATAAGCTTCACAGAATACTTGGAAGTGGCAGATATTGGTAACAAAGTTGGGACCGATGTCTTGAGGGCGCAGCTGAAAATTGGCTAGCACATCTTGGAATTTTTTTGAACCGGGAGGGCTAAAACCTCGTCCGAGATGATCAGCAAACACGACTACTTCTCCATCCTTGGGTGTAGGAGGATTTTCCGGGCCAGGGACCCTCCAGTGGATGACATCTTTCTTGGCTAGGGCGCCCGTCTTAACAAGGTTGTTTAATTGCTCCTCGGTTACTTGAGAGGGAGCCCAATTGCACTCATAAACTTGTTTAGCCATGACAAGGAAAATCTGAAACATGAGTATTACCGGTTTAAGATTTACAGTGGACAACTATACAGCGGTATGAGGATACTAGCATATTGGTAAACCGGAGTCTGGCAATGGAACAGTGTAATGCATTGGCGGTTCAACAGGGGACTAATGTTATCTACCGGGTCATCATTTTTTCTGTGAGGTTAAACTGGCCAATCTGGTATTCAAAGGGTGTAAGAGAAGGAAGAAACAAGTTTCACATCTTGCTATGGTGCTGAAACTGCTAAAGCACGAGATCTATGTGGTTTAAACTACTACCGCACGAGACCTATGTGGTTTTTGGATCTAACCCACGGATATAAACAAGGGAAAAGAAGGGCGGCGACGAACACCGATGAACGACAGAAACCCTAAGCGCAGATCTATGGTAAGAGAAAGGGGAGACTTACGGGTGCTGTTGAGCAGCGGCGGTGCGCGGAGGAGCTCTGGTACGTTCAGGTCGATGCAGCGGCCAAGGGTGGTGCAGCAGTCGAAGGTTGACGGCGGCGGCCGAGGTTGAAGGTTCGGGCGTCGCGAGGATGAAGACGAAGCGAAGAGGCACGAGGGGGAAAATGGAAAGACCCCCTGGCCCTATTTATAAGAAGATAAACGACAGATGCAAAAATCGAGGAGCCGAATTTTTTGATATAAGGTGATGCTGTCGCCTCGATTGTCGGAGGCTCGTTAATGGCAGGTGACGTCGCGGCGGTTTACCAAGATCCCAGAAGATGATGTCATGGCGGTTTACAAGATTGTGTGAAGATTTTGAAGAAGAAATTTTCTCAAGTATTGAGGATTGACATGAACCAGTTCAAATCAATCTGGGGCCTAATGTTGGGGATATTACCACTGGGCGTAAACCGGCCAGGATAGGCCGGGTAAACTTCATAAGTAGTTCATCTGTATCTGAAGCCCATGAAGACAGACGGAGACGCTTCATGAAGGCCCAGGGCCCAAAGCCGGTTTAAGGCATGTAGACACAAACCGGCATTGAGATGTAAACTTGTATTGTAAGATATGCGTAGCAGAGACCGAGCCGGACACGATTATGAGCCGGCCTCGGAGTCTATAAACCGACGGGCGTCAACCCATGTATATAAGGGGACGGCCCGACGGCGGTTCAAAAAACAACAAACAACAACTCGAGACTCAGGCAAAGCGTATTCGCTCCCTGGTCATCGAAACCCCATCAATTCCATCACAACTAGACGTAGGCTTTTACCTTCATCGTAAGGGGCCGAACTAGTATAAAACTCTCTTGCGTCCCTTGTCCGCTTTAACCCCTTTAAGCTAACCCGTAGCGATGGCTCCACGACTAAGTCCTTTCTCTAGGACATCTGCCGTGACAAAACCACAACAGAGCCCTTGGGGTACCATAATCCTAGTGTTGATGTGTGAGCTAGATATCGAAGAATATGTTTCACAGCCTTATGGTGTGATTCCTTCGGTGTAGCTTGAAATCGGGCACACATGCAAACACTAAGCATAATATCTGGCCTAGATGCACATAAATACAATAAAGAACCAATCATGGAGCGGTATACCTTTTGATCGAAGTCAATACCATTTTCATCAGTGCACAGATGGCCATTTGTGGGCATAGGAATTTTGACGCCTTTGCAATCTTGCATGTCGAATTTCCCCAGCACATCCTAGAGGTATTTCTCCTGAGATATGAATATGCCATTGCGCTGTTGATGAATTTGAAGACCTAAGAAGAATTTCAACTCTCCCATCATAGACATTTGATATTCTTCACTCATCATATAGGCAAATTCATCACTATAACGTTGGTCCGTACAGCCAAAGATGATATCTTCAACATATATTTGGCACACAAACAATTCATCATCATATGATTTAGTGAAAAGAGTAGGGTCGAGTGAACCAGGTTTGAAGCCTTTCTTCATGAGGAATTCCTTCAAAGTATCATACCACGCCCGAGGGGCCTGCTTGAGGCCATAGAGGGCCTTATTTAGTCTGAATACTTTGTCAGGATGCTTAGGATCTTCAAAACCTGGGGGTTGAGCAACATATACTTCTTCCTCAAGCTTACCATTGAGGAATGCACTTTTCACATCCATTTGATATAAAGTGATATCATGATGGTTAGCATAAGCAAGTAATATGCGAATAGCTTCAAGTCTAGCAACAGGTGCAAAAGTTTCATCAAAATCAATTCCTTCAACCAGTGTGTAGCCTTGAGCTACTAGTCGTGCCTTATTCCTCACCACAAGGCCATTTTCATCTTGCTTGTTGCGGTAGATCCACTTTGTGCCAATGATATTGTGTTTGCGAGGATCTGGACGATTGACCAGTTCCCAAACGTTGTTGAGCTCGAACTGATGTAGTTCTTCTTGCATGGCCAGAATCCACTCAAACTCCAGAAATGCTTCATCTACCTTAGTGGGCTCTATGATAGAGACAAAACCATAGTGCCCACAAAAGTTAGATAAATGTGAAGCTTTTGAGCGTGTGAGAGGACCTGGTGCTTCAATGTCATCGATGATCTTTTCAACTTGCACTTCTTTTGCAATGCGAGGATGAGTAGGTTGTCGTCGAGGAATTTGATCAGCATTTTCTTCAGCACCATTTTCTTCAGCATTTTCTTCAGGTGCATTAGCTCAATGTTCTTCACGTTCTGGAATGAATTCTTCAGCAGATTCTTCGGTGGGAATGACATCCTCAGTAGCCTTGAACTTGATGGATTCCTCAGGTGCTGGTTCATCTATCATAGAGGGTAGGTGATCTGTTTGCGAGCCATTAGTTTCATCGAATCGCACATCTACAGTTTCAACAACCTTGCGAAGAACTTTGTTGAAGACTCTGTGGGTGTGCGAGTCCTTTCCGTAACCAAGCATAAAACCTTCATGTGCTTTCGGTGCAAATTTAGCATTGTGATGAGGATATCTAATCCAACATTTAGCACCGAAGACTTTGAAATAACTCACATTGGGTTTCTTGTTAGTGAGGAGTGCATAGGCAGTCTTCTTGAAGAATTTGTGAAGATATACCACGTTGATGATGTGGCACGCAGTATAAATTGCCTCAATCCAGAAGTGACGAGGCGTCTTGTACTCATCAAGCATAGTGCGAGCCATCTCAACAAGAGTCCTGTTCTTGCGCTCCACGACACCATTCTGCTGAGGAGTGTAAGGAGCAGATAACTCATGAGTGATACCAAGTTCATCAAGATAGTCATCAAGACCAGAATTCTTGAACTCAGTTCCATTGTCACTTCTGATGTGCTTGATCTTCACACCAAAGTTGGTTGAAGCCCTCGAGGAAAATCGTTTGAAGACTTCCTGCACTTCATGTTTATAAGTAACAATGTGTACCCATGTGTATTGAGAGTAACCATCAACAATAACAAATCCATAGAGAGATGCGTCATTTGTGACTGCTGAGTAATGGTTAGGACCGAAGAGATCCAGGTGAATCAATTCAAATGGTCGAGAAGTAGTCATGATAGTCTTTGTTGGATGCTTAGCCTTGGTCATCTTTCCAGCTTCACAAGCTCCACATAGGTGATCCTTGAGGAATTTGACATTCTCAATGCCAATGACATGCTTCTTCTTCGCAAGCGTGTGCAAATTCCTCATGCCTGCATGACCAAGTCATCGATGCCATAGCCAACCTTCTGAAGCTTTTGCAAGTAGGCACACGGCTGGTTGCGGTCCTGTAGAGAAATCAACAATATACAAGTCTCCTCTCCTAAAGCCTTCGAAGACTTTGGAATTGTCAGCTTCCATAACCACAACACAACGATACTTGCCAAAGACAACTACCATATCAAGATCACAAAGCATTGAGACAGACATGAGGTTGTATCCTAAGGACTCGCCAAGCATGACTTTGTCCATGTGTCGATCCTTTGTGATCGCAACCTTACCTAGACCCAATACCTGACTTTTGCCTTTGTCAGCGAAGATGATATGCTTCAGATGTGATGGTGATAAGGGTGCATCTATCAATAGATTCTTGTCACCAGCCTTGTGATTTTTACATCCACTATCGAGGACCCACTCAGTGGCTTTGGGTTGATCATCCTGCAGATGAATTAGTGCAGCTTACGAACTTCATATACTTCATCAGTGAAGAATATGACATCACAATTCATCATACCAATTTCATGAAGCAATGCAACAGTTAAAATAGTATGAGGACGTGAGAAATGAAGGTTCATTTCTTCATGATTAGCTTGCATCCTTTCAGGCACTTTTCAGGTCTCCAGCAAATTCTTCAGACGTTTAAGTACGTCTGGAGACCTGACCCTGCATAAGAGATTAGTTCTTTTTCTTCACCACCGACATCTGAAGGGGTGTCAAAGAGTTCATCACTCTGCGAGCTCCATACGAGAAAGGTGGCATAGAAGCCAATCCATTTCGTTTCACATAAGAGAAGTTAGGGTAAGCATATGAATAAGCGGAGAAATTCTTCGAGGACTTATGAACATAATGATTAGAAGAATAATGCTCATATTCATAGCCCTTGGCTCTTCCCTGCGAAACAGAGTTGTTAGCACGATGATGTTCATATGAGGACTTTGATCCTTTTGAGGAATTTGATCCATGTGAGGAATTTGGTCCGTATGAGGACTTGGATCCATATGAAGAATTTGATCTGGGGTTCCTATTCTTCACAGGTAGTGTCATGAGGACATTCACCTGAAGACTTTCAAGGCACTTTTTGGGAACCCAGATTTTCTTCATAGGAGAACCGTTCCTGCAGTTAGTGCCAACATATCTAGCAAATACCTCACCATTCTGATTTTTGAACATTTTATAGGTGGGGTCAAATAACTCATCAGAAGAATGAGAAGATTCACATGTAAAGCCAGATAAATTAGATGGATCAACTGGAGGTCCCTTTGCAGCAACCCATGAGGTTTTGGGGTACTGCTCAGGCTTCCAATATGTACCATCAGCATTGAGTTTCCTCTCAAAGGCAATACCCTCTTTCCTAGGGTTCCTGTTGAGGATCTGCTTTTTAAGCACATCACAAAGAGTCTGATGCCCTTTGAGGCTTTTGTACATGCCTGTCATGTACAATTCCTTCAGCCCTGCATCGTCAGTGATACTAGCAATGTCCTCAGATGAGGAATTAGTGATAGCAGAGATAGTTGAAGAATTTGTAGCATTAGAAGCATTTGAACATTTAGGTGAAGAATTAGCAGATTCACGTTCAATGCATTTCCAACATGGAGGAACAAATTCTTCCTGAGCAGCGCTGATTTGTTGAGCAAGTAATGAATCGCGCTCCTTCTGAAGATCCTCATAACTCACTCTTAGCTTTTCAAGATCTTGCTTTCTTTGAAGAAATTCATAAGAAAGCTTCTCATGATCAGACAAGAGAGTGTTATGATGACCTTGAAGGGTGTCATACTTAGAGTGAAGTCTCTGAAGACTTTCAGCCAAAGCTTTTGACTGATCCATTTCTTCACTCAACATATCATCACTCTCACTAAGCATGTTTTGAACCTTTTCCAAAGCTCTTTGTTGTTAGCAGCAAGGGAAGCAAGTTTGACATAACTGGGTCCAAATTCATCATCAGATTCATCATCGCTAGATTCAGACAGATAGCATTCAGTTACCTTTTCACCATCTGCCATAAGGCATGGTGAGGATGATGATGATTCTGGTTCGAATGTCATTAATTTGAGAGATTCCTTGAAATCCTCAAACCAAGGATCATGACAAGTTCGATGACCTTCATAGACATCAGAGAGACGGTCCCAGATAAGCTTCGCATGATCGAGATGCATAATGTTCCTGAACGGATTTTGAGACAGATAGGAGCAGATGACGTCCTTCGCCGTGAGGTTGAGAAGAGTGAACTTGCGAATGTCATCAGCTTCCGCCGTCTTGCACAGATCGGTAAGACCAATCTCAGTAACGGTCCACAGTTCACTGTTCATCGCCATGAGGCGCTTCTTCATCATGGCCTTCCACTTGGGATAATCATGACCGTCAAAGATGGGGCATGTCACTTTCTTCATACCTTTGGTCGACATAACTAAAACTCTAGGCGGTTAAACCAAAATCACACAGAACAAGGGAGTACCTTGCTCTGATACCAATTGAAAGTGTGTTATATCGACTAGAGGGGGGTGAATAGGCGATTTTTATGAATTATTCAATGAGGAATTTGTGGGTGAGGAAATTCCTTAGCGAAGAACTACTTGCAGCGGAATAAGTACTCAAAAGTATGCATAGCAGAACACAAGCATAGTCATCATGATGAAATGAAAACAAGCATAGAGTACAGAAAGCGTAAACGCAGGATAGCACAGGATGAAGACAAACAGACTGAAGAAATTGAACTGAGGAAATTGAGAAAGTCTTCAGTTAAAGTCTTCAGACACAGATATGAACAAGCATACAATACAGTAATGAGGAAACGAAAGAGTTGAGGAAATAGAACCAGTTGGTTTGGTGAAGACAATAATTTGGTAGACTAGTTCCAACTGTTGTCTCAGTTGTATGTCTGGTTGGAGCGGTTAGGTATTTAAAACTGAGGACACATAGTCCCGGACACACAGTCCTCACCGTATTCTCCTTGAGCTAAGGTCACACAGACCTCGCCCAATCACTCGTGGTAAGTTTTTAGGTGACTTTCAAACCTTCACAAACTCGGTCACTCGGCGATCCACAATTCCTCTTGGATGCTCTAGACCATGACGCCTAACCGTCTGGAAGAAGCATAGTCTTCAAAGGTAACAAGTGTCGGATCCATGCAGGATCAATCTCTTCAGTGATGCTCAATCACTTGGGGTTTGTAGGTGTTTAGGTTTGGGTTTTCCTCACTCGATGATTTTTGCTCAAAGTCTTCGGAGGATGGGATGCTCTCAAATGACAAGTGTCAGTTTCTCTAGGAGCAGCCAACCAGCTAGTGGTTGTAGGGGGCGGCTATTTATAGCCTAGGGAGCAGCCCGTCATGATAAGACATAAATGCCCTTCAATGATATGACCGTTAGGTGGGTAGATATTTTGGGACAGCTGGCGCATAGCACAGCAATGGTCAGAAATTTGAGTATCAAATTCCTCAGGGCTATCATGTTCCTCACTGTGTAGGCAATCCGCACTGGCGAATTCCTAACTCCTCAGTCAGAACAAATTCCTCAGAGACCAGAAGAACTTCGTCTCTGTCACTGAAGAATATGACTGAACTGTATGAGATTTCCAATGGCTTCACTCGAAGGGATTGGTAGGTGTAGGATTTTGAGTTGAGCATCACATGGAAATTTTTCCTTAGTATTTCCTCGACCCCCTTTAACAATACGGTGTTTCCTATGACTCAAGAAAGAGAAAATGAAACTACGAAAACAAAAGTCTTCACGCTTCATGTTCCTCAAATGAATACCAAGTCTTCAAGGTCACACCAATTTCTTCACTTTCAAAGTCTTCAAAAAGTCTTCAGAAATCCAAAGTCTTCAGTCGAAGAACTTCATTTTTAGGGGTCGACTTTCTCTGTAAATATCAAACTCCTCATAGACTTATAGACCTGTGTACACTCATAAACACATTAGTCCCTTAACCTATAACTCTTCAATACACCAAAATCACTAAGGGGCACTAGATGCACTTACATGTGTGCATGTAGCTCAAATTTGATTTTCGCACATTATACCCATAGAAAATCAATCAATGTACTAAAACATCTTAATGATCTGTGTTATTTTTTTGAAATTAAAACGTCCCTCCTTTGGTAACATGTATGTTCACCGCGGGATAATTAATTTAACATGCATCGTAGTTGCGGTGGATTCGGGGTGTGTGTGTGGGTGTGTGCGTCTGGGGGTGGCGGGTGGCTTGTAGTACACTACGAGTTGTGAGCCACCGTGTGGGTTGGCCGTTTTGTTAGGCAGGCTGGTGCCACATCAGAGTCGTGAAATCGTTATTTAAAACATTACACAACCCTTTCATACATAAATGTTTTGCCACATGCAGTCGATGGTTGTCCTACACGACACTCGATACTCGCGTGTGACGCTTTCTGTGGGCCCGCGAGGTCATCGTCCATCACTTTGACGAACAGCCGGCAATGAGGTTAATTTGACCAGCAAGATAGAATCTTTTTTGTTTATGTTATGGTGGTATATAGTACGCGTCGAAGAGGTGGGAGGGGACTAGCATATATACTATACGTATGCGTCCGTGAACAAGTACACCTCACTCAGTGTCGGGACTTTTTGGTTACCGAGGCACGTGCCACATCAAAATTTTGAAATTGGTTATTCAAACATCACACAACACCTTTTTGGGCCACATGCATATATATCCTAGCTAGGACACTCACTTGTGATGCTTCCATCTATGGGCCCACGAGGCCATCGTCGATGCATGCATGCATGCATCACTTTGACCTATATCGGGAGAGGTTAATTAATTTCACCATCGATGAGGATTCTTTTGGGTTGTACATATATTACGGCAGGAGCATATAGTATGCGGTGAAGAGGGGGGAAGGGGACCATCATATGTAGTATGCTTGATATGAACCTTGCTGTGTGTGGGTGCATGGTTTACGGTTTTTGAGGCATGTGGCACATCAAAGTTGTGCATTTTGGGTATTCAACATATATATGTTTGGCCCACATGCAAAGCGGTGGTGGTTGTCCTCTCGCACCCACTTAAGCGGTTATCAGCGATATCGATGCTTTCCATCTGTGGGCCCGCTTGGTCCATCACTTCTTTTTGCCTGACAACAAGAGAGGTTAATTTGACTTAGGAGGGGATTATTATTTTTGCTCTAGGATGCATGCATGATACACTTTGAGCACACACACATGCATGTGTACGCAGGAATCCCTCCCATCGAGTCAAAGTGGCTAGTACAACGACACCATCATGAACCGATCTTGCTCTGTGTGGGGAGCTAGTGTACGATTTTTGACACACGCGCCAGATCAATGTTGTGTATTCAAACATGCATGCACGCATCACCTCCATACATATGCATGTAGTGGTTGCCTTCGAACGACACACCCCCTCGTGTGGTTATCGGCGACAAGCCTATATATTCGTGGGCCCATGTGGACATCCATGATCACCTTGACCAACAACAATATAGGTTACCATGGTGGATTCTTCATTTGGTTCGTGTTATCGTAGTATAGGTCATGGTGAGATTCAGACCTAATAAAGTTTGAGCGCATATACTATGCACGCACGCACGCATGCATGCATGCATGCATATATGGATCCCCGTCGTTGGCTTGAAGTGTGGTGTAACATACATATGCATCGTCGACCTAACCCTCGCTCAGTGTGGGGATTTCTAGTCCGAAATCACGGTGCCACATCAAAGTTGTTCCATTGATACTCAAAAACACACCTCTCCATACATATGTTTGGGCCACGCGCATGCAGTAGTTGTCTTCGGGGACTAGCTACTTGCGTGATTATTGGCGAGCTAGCCCATCTCCGGGGTCGCATGGACGGCCATTACTTTGACCAACAACAAGAGAGAGGTTGTACGACCAAGGTGGATTATTCTTGGTCCATTTTATGATCCATCTTGGTGAGATATATGCCTCTCTGGCCCGCCGACTGAAAGTGTGTGGGGGAGAGGGGGTTGCTACATCGCACTTTGCTAGGTGAACCTCGGTTGGGGGGGGGCATGCATTCATAGCTTAATTAGGATTCCCTTCGTGGCGACACGAGGGGGGTGGGGGCTGCTAGCTACTTCGCACTTTGCTAGGAGAACCTCGGTTGGGGGGAGGGGGCATGCTCATAGCTTAGGATTCCCTTCGTAGCGACACGAGGGGGGCTGCTAGCTACTTCACACTTTGCTAGGTGAACCTCGGTTGGGGGGGGGGCATGTGCATTCATAGCTTAGGATTCCCTTCGTGCCGACACGAGGGAGGGATGGCTGCTAGCTACTTCACACTTTGCTAGGGTGAACCTCGGTTGGGGGGGAGGGCATGCATTCATAGCTTAGGATTCCCTTCGTGTCGACACGAGGGAGGGGGTCTGCTAGCTACTTCACACTTTGCTAGGTGAACCTCGGTTGGGGGGGCATGTGCATTCATGGCTTAGGATTCCCTTCGTGCCGACACGAGGGAGGGGTGGCTGCTAGCTACTTCGCACTTTGCTAGGGTGAACCTCGGTTGGGGGGGAGGACATGCATTCATAGCTTAGCTAGGATTCCCTTCGTGCTGACACGAGGGAGGGGGGCTGCTAGCTACTTTGCACTTTGCTAGGTGAACCTCGGTTGGGGGCATGCATTCATAGCTTAGGAATCCCTTTATGCCGACACGAGGGAGGGGGGCTGCTAGCTCTACTTCACACTTTGCTAGGTGAACCTCGGTTGGGGGGCATGCATTCATAGCTTAGGATTCCCTTCGCGCCGACACGAGGGAGGGGGATGCTAGCTACTTCGCACTTTGACACGGTGAACCTCGGTTGGGGGGCATGCATTCATAGCTTAAGATTCCCTTCATGCCGACACGAGGGAGGAGGGGGGCTGCTAGCTACTTTGCACTTTGATAGGTGAACCTCGGTTGAGGGGGAGGGGGCATGCATTCATAGCTTAGGATTCCCTTCGTGCCGACACGAGGGGGGGGGCAAGCAATACCGTGCGCTTTGCGAGAGAGGTGCCACATCAAAGTTGCATTTGGTATTTGAAAATCAAACCACCCTTTTGATACATAAATTTGGTCCACATGCAAGTGTGTTCGTGTTCTGACCCTCTCCCGCGTCATTTTTCGCCAAATTTATGAACATTACACAAGTCGGATGTCGCAACAGACATGGTTCACTCAAACTAACCGTGTGCCACGCCGGTGCATGTGTCACGCACACATCCGCACAGTACATTGGGCTCCACGAGGCTCCCCCTCTCAAAAATATCTGCCCGCCTTGAGGGTTTTTCTGTTTCATAACACACGGTTGTTATCTCCGGACCGTGTGCGATGTTTCTTGTTCCCAATCCCGCCTGCATCCCTAGAAAATATCTTCCCGCCTCGAGGGTTTTTCTGTTTCATAACACACGGTTGTTATCTCCGGACTATCATCAAAATTTTCAATAGCCCGGCATTCCACTCCCGCCTTTGACTCCCGCGTAGTAAAATTTTCAGTACCCGCGTCATTTCCTCAAACACCCCACGCCCCCCTCCACACACACACACACCCCAAAACCTCCACTGGCGTGCGCGCGCACACACACACACACCCTCCCTCATTTTAAAGAATGTTGTACTACATCATTGTGCAATTGTTGTTTAGCTTCTAATATTAACTTGGTGCTTTTAGGTACATATGTCATTGGTAAAGATCCGCGTTTCGACCCTTTCTGCGTATGGGGCAATGAGATATCGATGAACCAGCATCAAGTGAGGAAGCTGATAAAGATTGTTAGTAAAATGGGTCCAAAGATGGCAATTCAACTATTTGTTTACACTTTATCCAAGACAACAGCAAACTGCAGGATGGTAAGTAAGAACTTTGCAGCCTTCTTTTTACTGCCCATAATGAGTTGTGTTAGATCACAATGTCTGAATCTTTTTCCTTTGCAGTGGTTGCCAAAGCAGTTTACTCAAGATTACCTCTCAAACTACATGATTGGTGGGCATGCAAAGGTTAAAGTATTTCTACCAAAACACGATGATTATCTAGATATTTTCATGAAGAACGTGAAGGATGGGCGGTCGGCCATCACAAGGGGTTGGACTAGAGTCGTGCGTGCCTTCTGCATGGAGGAGAGCACAATATGGGCATTTCGCTTCACCTTGTTCAGCAACCAGAATATATTTCGCCTCTTTCTTTACCGTCTTTAATAGTAAAAGTATACAACTGTGGTTCATCATTCTTTATTTGGTTCTTATGTAATTCTTGAACATATGTTCGGCCATCAAAGGTTAATGCATTGGTTGTTTGAACCTGATGGATATGAATAAAGTTGTAGCATACATTCAAATTCAAATCCAAATCCGGTACAATTTGGAAAAGCAGCAATTAAATTACGGTGAAATTATGCTCTCCAGGTTGTTACGGCACACACGGTTGGTAAAACACAAACGTTTGCGATATGCACCATAATCGGAGACGGTTCACACAGAGGAAACGTGTGCAAGCATGCACACAGTTGCCGTTTGCAAAGCGTGTGCGGTGTCAGACAATATCACAAACGGTGCGGGCAAACTAAACGTTTGTGTTAGTTGCCTTATCGTACACGATTCGCAACCATGAACTGTTTCTGATGAAGTATGCATCGTAAACGTTGCACCACAGAATAGCGTGTGCGATAGTTGTCATGTACGATGATGTTACGACGGTCCGATGTTTCGTAATCCTGTCCGACACTCGTACAACGATTAGCTAATCTTCTTAACGTTGAACCGTTTGTGATGGGCCGCGCATCATACACGTTCTATAATAGTGAACCGTTTGTGATGGGCCGCACATCGTAAACGTAGCACCACATAATACCGACTGCGATGGCAATGCGAGCAGAAACGAGTAGGAGTACTGTAGGGGCCCTATCCCCAACGTTTTCTGGGTCGTGTGGGAAGGACCCCCTATCGCCCACACTCACTTGGCGACGGTTCCAAATGCTGTCGTGGAAAGGGGTTTTAAACTGTTTGTTTAGGACCGACGCGCACCAGTGCTACTCCTTCACTTGGCCAACAACCTCCTAGCAATGAACACTCCAGTGTTCCTTGGCTTTATGCAAGACCTCAAATAGAGAAACCTAAGTATAACCCTCAATGCAAACCTCCTTTACTTGATGACACTACCGATTTTGCTTTGTGGAGAGTTGCTATGCAGGATCATCTTCGATATGGAAATGATGAAATGTTGGGGATCTTGGAATATGGCTACCAAGCTGTTGACCCGAAGAATCTTACTGCAAGAGAGGTATATGACAAGATTATCAACGACACAGCAACCATGTGCATAAGAAGAGGTATGACTGACAAGCAAAGGAGACCATACATACATATCACAAGTGCCAAGGAATTATGGGATAGCATTTTGAGAACCAAGACCGGTACCTCCACTCTCCGGCTTGCTCAATATTAAATTGCCAGGGGTCAATTGCAAAACTTTTGCATGAAGAAAGGTGAATCCCTCAAGCAACTTCTTGAGCGTCTCATGACTCTCACCGCCAACATCGAGTCATGTGAATGTGACAAGACACAAGATGGACTCAACTTGACTAAGCGATTTCTCGTGGATAAGTTGCTTCATGCTCTTGCTCTGTATCATCACCAAATGGTGTGGGACATAAGACAACACCATGGATTCAAGGAAATGACTCTGGATGACATCATATCCACCTTCCAACTATTTGAAGAGTCAAAGGCAAATGCTACAAAACATCTTGCCATGCATGGTACCTCAACATCAAAGATAAATCTTGCATTGAAGGCCAAGCATGTATGTGAAGAAGAGAAAAGTGAAGAAGAAGAAGAAGATGATGATGATGGTGATGAGGTTGACTCAGATGAGAGCCCGTCATATGAAGACATTGCTCTCTTTGTCAAGAAGTTTAGCGCGGGAAAATTCAAGGGAAGATTCCAGAAGAAGAAAGCGAGAAAATGCTACAACTGTGAAGAAACCAACCACTTCTCCAACGAGTGCCCTTAGGAGAAGAGAGAAGATAAACCAAGGTTTCCCAAGACCTTTCCCAAGAAGAAGTTGCCAAATTCTTCGAACTCCAAGCTCAAAAAAAGAGATGGGAAAGCAATGGTTGCTCATGAAGAATCCGATCCAGATGATGTTAGTGGTGTTGCCAGAGTTGCTCAAGATTCTCAAAACACGTTGAGGCTAGTCAACAAGAGTGGTGATGTTGTCACCTACAACTATATGAAGGACTACAAGGGCAACACTCACAAGTGCCTAATGGCAAAGGCCGTGGTAGAAGATGGAGAGGACCAAAGCTCTCCTGACAAGGTCAAGGTTGCTTTCTCCGATGGAGTAAAATGGGTGATTGACAGTGGATGTACCAATCATATGACCGGAGATAGCAAATTGCTCTACGATTTCATGGAAGCTATTCAACCATTTATGAGCATTATGTTTGGTGGAGGATCAAAAGGACAGGTACTCGGGTTGGGCAAGGTGGCTATCACAAATGACATGTCTCTTGCAAATGTCATGCTTGTCCAATCCCTTAAATACCATTTGCTTTCTGTTCGCCAATTGGCTTCTGTTGGTTATGATACACTCTTTGGACTAACGGATGTGAAAGTCTTTAAGATAGATACTCTCGAAGTGGCTTTTGTTGGAGAGTTGGATGGCAACCTTTACACGGTTGATTTCTCAAAAGAGAGCACATTCCATGCAACTTGTCTAATGGCCAAGGCCGACAAGGGGTGGCTATGGCATCACCGGCTAGCCCATGTCGGCATGAGAAATCATCAAGATCTCTTAAAGGGTAATCACATCCTTGGACTAACCAATGTCTCTTTTGAGAAAGATCGTGTGTGTAGTGCATGCATAGCCGGGAAGCAACATCAATCAAAGCACCCACCCAAGAATATTGTGTCTACTTCAAGGCCTTTGGAGCTCCTCCATGTGCATCTTTTTGGGCCTCCGTCATGGGATAGTCTTGGTGGGAAAAAAGTATGGGCTTGTCATTGTTGATGATTATTCAAGATATACATGGGTCTTCTTCCTCAAGTCCAAGGACGAGACGAAGATCACCTTCATTGATTTTTTCAAGCAAGCACAACGCAAGTTTGACAAAGAAATCTTGGCAATAAGAAGTGATAATGGCTCTGAGTTCAAGAACTACACCTTGGAAGAATTTCTTAGTGATGAAGGGATTGAGCATCAATATTTAGCTCCATACACTCCTCAACAAAATGGTGTAGCCTAAAGGAAGAACCATACACTTGTGGAGATGGCAAGGTCCATGTTGGATGAATACAAGTCTCCACATAGTTTTTGGGCTGAGGTTGTCAACACTGCATGCCATGCATCAAACCGGCTCTTCCTCCACACTATATTGGAAAAGACCCCATATGAGCTTCTAACTGGGAACAAGCCAAATGTCAAGTACTTTCGTGTATTTGGGTGCAAATGTTTCGTCCTCAACAGAAGAGAACGGTTAGGAAAATTTCAATCCAAAACCATTGAGGGCATATTTGTTGGCTATGGATCAAACTCTCACGCCTATAGAGTCTACAACAAATCCAATGGATGTGTTGTAGAAACTTGTGATGTGGTGTTTGATGAATTTAATGGCTCACATGGGGAGCAAGTTGATCTAAGTGATGTAGGTGAAGAAGATTCTTAAGATATTTTGACCATGGGTGTTGGTGCACTTCTTCCAATGGAAGAAGAACCTCATGATGATGAAGAAGAAGATGGAAGCTTCACCCATCATCAAACCACTTCAACACCCATACCACCACAAGCCCCTAGTGCTCAAACAATGCCCTTAGTCCAAGTACAAGAAGATGATCAAGTTCCTCCTCATGATAATCTTCAAGAACAAGATCAACATCAAAGGAAAGAACAAGAAAGTGCAATCATTGATAATGAACCTCAAAAAATGCAATATGAAGAAGAAGATCTTCCACCACACATTAATGATCCATATGTTGAGGACGTGGATGATGGACATGAATTTGAACCTCGCGAAACCTTAACCTCCATCATGCCTCGAGTGGCCGGTCGTGTTGATATTGACAAAATTCTCACCGGCATATCGGAAGGTAGAGTCACTCATAAACATTTTACAAACTTTTGTGCTCACTTCTCGTTTGTGTCTAGTGTTGAGCCTCTCAAGGTACAAGATGCATTGATGGACAACGATTGGCTCGTTGCTATGCAAGAAGAGTTGAACAGTTTTGAACGCAACCAAGTGTGGTCATTAGTCAAGAGGCCAACTACAGAGCACAATGTCATTGGAACAAAATGGATTTTCAAGAACAAGCAAGATGAGAATGGTGTAATCATCCGTAACAAGGCAAGGTTAGTGGCACAAGGGTACTCACAAGTTGAAGGTTTGGACTTTGATGAGACCTTTGCCCCCATTGCCCGTCTTGAATCCATTCGCATCTTACTTGCTTATGCTGCTTTCAATGGTTTTACATTACATCAAATGGATGTGAAGAGTGCTTTCCTTAACGGTCCTCTACAAGAAGAAGTATATGTATCACAACCACCTGGGTTCGTTGATCCCGATCACAAAGACTATGTGTGTCGTGGTTTGGTCACGATAGATGTCCTTAGTGTCAGGACTTAGTCGCGAGGCCGGCGCAGCTATGTGGTAGCTTGAGAGGGGTTGAGCGGAATCAAGAGACGCAACACAAGACAAGGATTTAGACAGCTTCGGGCCCTGGGAAACATCATCCGGTAATAGCCCTACATGCTGTTTGAGGCTAGGTCTCATTATCATCACGAGGGAGTCGTCGGTAAACCGGCTCTTTGTGTCTAGCCCTAGAGATTGTTTCTTCTTTCTTGCTTGTTCCTCTTTGGGGAGCCCTGCCCCTCCTTATATAAGTTGAAGGGGCGGGTTACATGTGGAGTCACTACAAAAAAATACACTTCCGTGGTGATACGTGTTTGTCACAGTAGGTCGCGTTTTTTGTCATGCATGTACATCCATGACAAAATTATGACAGAATCAAGATAGTCATACATGTGCTGTCGTAGAAGTGTTCCATGACATTACCAAAATTATCATCACGGAAGTGTCCACTTCCATGACGATAAATCGCGCGTCACAGAAGTGCTTTCGTCAAGGGTGACCGACACGTGGCATCCACCGTAACGGAACGCCGTTAAGCTATCGGGTCGGGTTTTGGATCCGATAACCCGTTAACAGCCCCGACCAATGGGGATTTTCCACGTGTAAAATCATCATTGGCTAGAGGAAACACGTGTCGGCTCATCGTTGGGATAGATGTCATCCACTCACTGGACAGAAGGCGCCTATGATACGTCGACACGTGGCATGGCCCAAACAGTGGCCCATTCCTGTGAAAAGGCCGGCCTGTTTGACTTGGTCAAAAGCTGGCGGGCCGGCCCATGGAAAGCCTGTTAACGGCATGTTCGCATATAGCCCATTTACAGCCCGCTAACCCAAGGCCCGTTACGCCCTATCCGAATTAGGCCCAGTAGCGTCATTTGGGCCATCCAATATGATTCCAACCCGTTTTCACTTCTGGCCCATGTATAGCCCATGACGTCTTTCGGCCCATATGAGGCCCTTTGTAACTCTTGGCCCATTAGCGGCCCGTGCTGAAACTGGCCTGTAATGAACAATGTATTACTTTACACTCATTAACGGCCCGTGGTGAAACTGGCCCGTAATGAACAGTGTATCACTTTATACCCATTAACGACCCATTATTCCGTTGGGCCGTTTCCAGCCAAGTTAACTTTCGGCCTTCTGAGGGCCCATTTATTCTTGGGCTCATTTGTAGCATTCGGTTACTTACGGCCCGTTACTGTCATTTTCTGCTTGTGGGCCAAATTCAGCCCGTCGTTACAGTCGGCCCGTTTGTGGACCGTTAGTCTGTTGGGCCATTTTCATAGCATCACCAAATACGGCCTATTAACGGCCCGTTATGGTCAGCCCATAAAACGTACGATTTCCATTAAAGGCCCGTCTACGGCCCATTAAAGGCCCGTACAAGACCCATAAATGAGTCGGCGGCCCATGGATCCTACGAGACGTAGAAGGCCCATGGATCCTACGAGACGTAGAAGGCCCATGGATCCTACGAGACGTACAAGGCCCATGGATCCTACGAGACGTACAAGGCCCATGGATCCTACGAGATGTAGAAGGCCCATGGATCCTATGAGACGTAGAAGGCCCATGGATCCTACGAGACGTAGCAGGCCCATGGATCCGACGGCCCGTGAAGGGCCATGGTCGGGCGAGTTGGCCCCCGTTTGAACGATATAGCATATTCAAAGAATTATCCTACTCAATACTATCACCTCTAAAAAGCATACACTATACAACAAAGAGATCAAGGCATAGAAAGGTAGAATAATCCTACACTATATAATAAAGAAATTACAGCCGATTATACCCACTGGGCATTATGGTTCGGCACAGGTGATAATAAAGCATACACAAACAGCAAATTACATACACTGGGCAAATACAGCTCATACATCATGGACGCGCATCAACTTAACTCCACTTGAACTATAATCTCTTCAGAAAATAGGATTAGCCGGATTCAGATAGCACAAATTTCAGTCTGCAAAATCTCCAATTCCTTCATGGTTACCTCAGTGTCTTGTTTCATTTTTTTGACTCCTGCATCTAATACCTGCATGTCTAGTCTCAACTTGTTGATTATACGTTGACAATCATGTACACGTTGTCTTGCCACCTCTAGTTGATGCTCGAGAACATCAGCACATTCCAATTCCAATCCATAATCATTCGGTAACGGCCATGCCACACTGCTCGCAGATCTTTGTGTTGATGTCACTTCATCCTGAAATGTTTCTGTAAGTACACATGACTAGGGCAAAAATATAGTTACAACAGTGAAGCGAACAAGACACTATTTTGTACTACATGGCAAAACAGGACTAACAATAATGTTACACGTCACCTTCAAAAAAAATGTTACACGTCATGAAGCATAAGCAAGTGATATTTTAAAAATTATAAAAAAGATAGTCTGTGCAGCCTGCATACAGAAATCCCTCTTAGCTCACCAGAGGAGCATGATGTTGGGGCCCAATCGAAAACACAGACAAGTTACAAATTTAGACAGCACGTTGCGTATAAGTAAGCAAGCAGTTGGCCATTCTGTGCCTCAATTAAAGTCTTAGGGAGCATAATGAACAGCAGAGGGTTTCATACAAACATACTACAGCAGGCAAAACTATGCAATCATTAGCGTAGTATAAACTAGATTGTGAGCCTCATGCAATAATAGTTGGTTAATAGACTTCAAAGCTTCAGGCACACTTCGGTAGAGTAATTAAATGGTAAGGCCTTTAATTATGTCAACTAATAGTGATACAAGTACCGAACATCAGGCATGATTATTTGGGCATCTCATTAACTGAGGACAAATAAAGCAATTGAAAAGAGAAAATTAACTATGCCTGAAACAAACAAGGAATTGAACTGTTGAGTTGCATAGTGACTTACCTTAGCAGGTTGAAGAGGCTCAGTGCAGCTCCTACTTCTCTTGCAAGGCTCCTTCCTAACATCTTGTACTTGGAAATCCTCAATCTTATCTTCATTGCACCCCCTCTGCAAGGTGACACAAACTAGTTACTCGTCTCCTTGGAAGATAAATATGCATAATTTCCAGTCTGTGAACACAAAAGGATGAGATTATAACAAAACAACACCACATAATGAAACATGCCGCATCTCTTGCACTTGCACACAATGAAATGAGCATTTACTATGTCTGCACTATGTAAAAACTAGGCATACCTTCGAACTGGATCTCCAGGTACTCTTGGAGAGCCTACTGTAGTGTACAGCCAAACCTTTATGTCACCTATGAGTTAGACAAGGCCCCACTACAGCAGCCCTTAGTGTTTAAATCGTTGACAAGCTCTATTAGAGTGTTAGGTCAAGAACAGCAAGTAATCAAAGCAAACAGTCCTAGTATGGCTGGCTGATGCAAACAATCAATTGAACAGATGTGTGAGCAAATCTTACATATCAAGAAAAGAAGCAAAGAAGGAGGCTTAAAGACCATCACTTGACTGACCAGATTTAAGGGGCATTTAAACATCATGTGCAACGTATGAACTAACATAAACATTGCATATTCCAGATTCTACAATGGAATGCACATGTATTAGGTTATGCCATGTATGATGATGCCTAAATGTACAGATAGCAGGCAGGAGTGATTCATCATTGCACGCACAATTGAATTGCAGGTTAAGGACTAGTTCGATTCCACCTTTTCAGGGCATATTGTCAAAATAAGCCATAAAAGATGTAAAGAAGTCATTTTTGAGTTATGGGCTTGGGCTTAACTAATGTCGCTTTGGAGGGGGGTGTTTCGGGTAGAACCTCACTAAAAATTGAAGGAAGGGGAATAGTGAAATGACTCTGTTGTCTGCCTATATTACACTCAAAATGCAACTGCTGACGCCCGTGTCACACCTGACCCTCAAGTAAAAACAAACACACAAGCATTCATTGCCCTGCCCGCTTGCATCTCCTCTCCCCTTTCCTTCTACCTCGATCCCCTGCCTGCAGCACTAGGGTTCCTCCAGCGAGCCGTCGCCACTGGTCCCATCTGGCCTGGTCCTCAACGATGCTATGTCCAGCTAGGCTACATGGCCGGCGGGTAGGGGCAAATCTCCCTGGCTGCTCCTCCCTCTGGCGCCGCCCCTCATTCTCATGGTCTCCAGCAGCTGCTCCACTGTGGTTCGTCCAATGCACTACTCCAGCAGGTGCTGCACAACTACGGCTGATGCCACACTGTGGCAGAAGGCACCGTATTCCCCCTCCCCTCCTCCCAGGCCATGGCCTTGAGGTGCTGTTGAAGGATGAGCTCATCCAACAAGCTGAGGATCTCCTCTGATTTTTTGCCAAATTTTCATTCTGATCCACTATACGATGAATTGCTATGAGTTGCTTCTGCTGCTGCTATATGATGCATTGCTATGAGCTGCTCCTGCTGCTGCTATATGATGAATTGCTATGAGCTGCTGCTGCTGCATGATGAGTTGCTATGAGCTGCTGCTGCTATATGATGAATTGTTATGAGCTGCTGCTGCTATATGATGAGTTGCTACAAGCTGCTCCTGCTGCTGCTATATGATGAATTGCTATGAGCTGCTCCTGTTGCTGCTATATGATGAATTGCTATGAGCTGCTCCTGCTCCTGCTATATGATGAATTGCTATGAGCTGCTGCTGGTATATGATGAATTGCAGACTGCTGCTGCTGTATGATGAGTTGCTATGAGCTGCTGCTGCTATATGATGCTTTCAGGTGGTGCTGCTATACGATAATAACCAGCCACTTGGACCATCAAATTTCAATAAATAATTGTTCTTCATTTAAATGTGGGTCATGCGTTCTTCGTTTAAATTAGGCAATGGGATCTCTATGGAAAACATTGACCAAAGTAGATTGTGCCAAGTAGATGGTATCTTTGTATTTGCATTTTGAGCAAATAGTGATGGTCTGTTTTCCTATCATATTAATTACTGCACTGGGTTCAATTTGTGATGTTTGCAAGTCAAATTAATTTCCATATGGGCAGCAAAATGAAAAAAATATAATGCAACCTAGACTTTCCATTGATCATACCAAAGATAAGCTAAAAACGCAATGAAAAGAATTGGTTGGCTTATTACATGGAGCTTATATTCACAGGTGCTTATTTTCTTAGGATAACTCGTAATAACTGTCCCTAAGAAACTTGGCTAATAGAACTGGCATACAAATAACATGTCACGATGATTGCAATGGAGGAGTGACGTACCATAGCACACTGTATAGGCTCACCGTTGCCTCTCCTTTTTTTGCGATGTTCCATGAAATTGCCAGATACATCTTGTACTTTTTCATTGTGTAACCCTATCTGCAAGTTGACACGGCTAATTTCAGACATCTCTACATGATACTACATTGCATATCCCTTGCGCATATTTAAACCACCAATTAACGATTGTGTGCGTACCATAAACTAGCCATGACTCTGTATGCTGGACTAGCAGGCACTCTAAGGGAGCCTAATGTAGTGCACTGGAATTCCTACATGCCACCTACGATTTTGTGTAATGTACCCCCCTGTTCCTAAATATATGTCTTTGTAGAGATTCCAGTATGGACCACATACAGATGTATATAGATGCATTTTCGAGTGTAGATTCACTCATTTTGCTCCGTATGTAGCCTATAGTGGAATCTCTAGAAAGACTTATATTTAGGAACGGAGGTACGAGGTAGTATCATGTATGACATCTACATATCTAATTTAGCAGCCAGTAGTAGAAATCATTGTCTGCACAAAGGGATTACTGGTCGAAAATCCTAGCAAAGCACGCTGGCAGGCACAGAACAATACAAGAGAGAGAGACGCGCTTACAAGATCATAGCAATGCCTCGGTCAAGGATCTTGGTTGGCCAAGCTGTTAGATCCATAAGAAACATCGTCCTTGTAGTTTTTGCCAGCTGCATAACAGGTAACAGCGACCGGTTAGTATATTTGAAGTACATCGGGCAGGTGATGCTGGACGGGTTTAAAGGTGACAAGTACCTAGGCCGTGGCGGGTGCTTGGCATCTCTCCAGACGGTGTGAATCAGGTTAGAAACGTCGAGGGTGATGACGCTGCGCTGGTTGTCGGGGTCTGGCAAGGAGATCTAGAACCGTCGAGTAGGGTGTTTGTGGAGCGGCTCCGGTAGGGTGGACTACGGTGTGGGCGAAGCGGATCTGTGGCCGTGGACGAGGGCGTAGGTGAAGCTGCTCCGGTGGTTGGGTTAAGGATGGTGTCGCCGACGCGGATCTGCGGCCGTGGACGGGGCGTCAGAAGCTGCTCCGGTGGTTGGGTTAAGGATGGTGTCGACGATGCGGATCTGCGGCCGTGGACGGGGCGTCAGAAGCTGCTCCGGTGGTTGGGTTAAGGATGGTGTCAACAATGCGGATCTGCGGCCGTGGACGGGGCGTCAAAAGCTGCTCCGGTGGTTGGGTTAAGGGTGGTGTCGACGATGCGGATCTGCGGCCGTGGATGGGGCGTCAGAAGCTGCTCCGGTAGGTTGGATGAGGGTGCGAGGAAGCGGATCTGAGGCCGTGGACTTGTGAGTTGGCAAAGTGGCCCCGGTAGGGTTGAGAATGGTATAGGCGAAGCTACTCCGGTAGGGTTGACGATGGTGCGGCGAAGCGCCTCCGGTAGGGTTGAGGAATGTGTCGGCGAAGCGGCTCCGGTAGGGTTGAGGAAGGTGTCGGCAAAGAGGATCAGAGGCCGTCGACGGGGGCGTCGGTGGGGCGGCTCCGGGGGGTGTGGACGAAGCGTCTCCGGTGGGGAGTACGAATAAGCCGCTGCAGATGCGCGGCGGTTGACGAGAGTACCGGCGAAGCAGATCCGGCGCCATGGACAAGGCCGGCGCTGAATGGGTTGTGGTACAGTGGTGGATGAGCAGTCTACTTGTTTCTAGGGGAGGTGGGAGGGGTAGATGCGGCCGCAGAAGCAGATCCGGTGAGGTGGACGCCGCTGGCAGTGAATGGGCTATGGTACGTCGGTGGATGAGCAGTCTAGGGTTTCGAGAGGGGAGGGGACAAAGGGCGATGAAGTACGGACGGCGTGATGTAAGATGCTCTGGTGCTGTGGAGTTAGTCATTTTTGCGGGAGGGGGAGAGGAAATGGGGGTGCCGTGTAGTGGGGGAACCAGAAGTTACCAAAGCAGCCCCGACCTATCATGTAGATGAGGGCGGTATTGTAACTGTTGGTCTCCGTGCACCAAGGACAAAAGGGGGATTTCGCATGCTAAAGACTAAGGTGGCGGAAATTTTAGAAGGAGGCGGGAGATTTTGCTGTCCGCGGGATCATTTGTATCCAGTTTCAACTAATTTTGGACCGCCCTAGCGGGAAGGTCATGCTAGACTGTGTACACGGAGCACGCGTCAGCAGTTAATAACTGGTGTGAAGTCCACCCCAGAAAAAAAGACAATAACTCGGGATGATGCGTCGATAACTTGGACGTTCACACGGGCGCGACCAATCGTCCGGGTGTAGTGGCGCGTTCACAAAAAAAGGGATCAAACGCTCAACCTATGTATTTCTCATGTAAATAGATAATTTAGTGCCATTGGTTATTTACTTTAAACATAATGCATTGACGTGTTAGTGTAGAGGCGCACAAAAAGAAATGGATATTGTAGTCAGCTACTTAAAAGTGTTACCTCATATGATTACAAAGCCTCCATTTCATAAATTGCGTACCCGTTGAATTCATATATGAATATTACATATATTACTTCAAAATAGAAACTTAAATCATCCAAGACTAATGAATTTGAATGCAAGAGTAACAATGGTGCATATACATGATAGCTACATTGGTTGTTTGAAGAAACATCACTGTAACTTTGGCATGCACAACTGAAAAGGTTTATTTAAATAGAAAAAAATGTGATATGTGAGTGTCCAATCTTTATAGCGTTGAATCGATATTGTACCTTTGGCCACGATACGAAGTAGATATTGACTTATGTTCAAGCGATGCACGCCCACGATCGCTAGATAGTGATACATGAATGAATTGTGCAATCTCTCTCACACGCATACATATCTCATTTCCCTGTGGGCATCGGAATCACACACGCGCACTTCGTGTATTTCTCTCCCTCCGTCAGGGTTAAATTCGTCTTTCTACCCTGTCCTACAAGTCTCTCACACAGAAACACACACGCTCTCTATGTCTAACATGCCCACCCCTTTAATTCCGCCCACCCACAGCCACTAATGTCTCAAAGTATAATAATGTCTCTCACACATATGCTATCTACCTATCCCTTTAATATAGCTAGATATGTGTCACACAAACTCCTTCTCCCTACTAGCAAGATGCCCATGCGTTGCACGGAACATCAAGATGCATTTGTATGAGAAGTTTATCTTGTGGGAGAAAAGGATGAACGAGGGAATGCCTTATTTGCAAATGCGGAGAGGGGTGTGGGTATCTTTTTGCAAAATTGCCATAGTTTTCTTCCTGTCTGTCGGATATAAATCGGATGGCCTATATTGCAGGATGGCAGGAACACCATCATCACCAACTCTGTTTTTTTATAAGAGTAGAGATATGTGAGTGTCACTGCCGCCCCCCCCCCACACACACCCACACTTCCCAACACTGAAGGAGTAGGGTGACACCTCGATCTTGATACTAATCTATCGACTGGCTTCTCTCTCAAACATACACACACACACACACACACTACCCGGCACCGAAGGAGTAGGGTGGCACATCGATCTTGATAATAATCTATCTACTCCTCTTTCAAACACACACACACATACACACACACACACACACTGGCTAGTTGTGCCTCTGTGCCTACCGCGCACACTCTCAATACGTCTTTCTCCCCTCCCCCCCCCCCCAACAATGACAGCAGAAGGGTGACAACTCGATCTGATCATAATCTGTCAATTGGTTTCTCTCTCAAACATTGTGTCTCGGTGCCTCGCTCGGTAGCCCCCTCGATATGTAGACTTCTCGCACGCGCACAGCTGTAGTGACGATGACGCTGAACCCAGTGTGCCTTGTTTTTACCGGCCTCATGTGATAGTTTTCACCCTGTTTTCTGTTAATTAACAAGGCAACCTTTTCTTTGTTACTACTAGTGAATCTGAAATCATTCGGGGCAGACATAAAATATATCACTTCAACCCAATTATCGCAGCAACTATTTTAAAAGAAATTAGCTAGCTGCCCGTGCGTTGCACGGAACATCAAGATGCATTTGTATGAGTAGTTTATCTTGTGAGAGAAAAGGTTGAACGAGGGAAGGCCTTATTTGCGAACGTGGAGAGACGTGTGGGTATATTTTTGCAAAATTGCCATAGTTTCTTTCCTATCCGTTAGATATAAATCCGACGGCCTATATTGCAGGATGGCACGCATACCATCATCACCAACTCTGTTTTCTACTCCCTCCGTCCGAAAATACTTGTCATCAAAATGGATAAAAAGAGATGTATCTAAAACTAAAATACGTCTAGATACATTTCCTTTTATCCATTTTGATGACAAGTATTTCCGGACGGAGGGAGTATTTGTCTTTTTAGAGATTTCAACAAGTGACTATGACCGGACCTTACCAACATACTCAAAAAAGTAGTCCATAATTTTGATGTTACCCTCTTTTGTTGGCGGTGCAGTGCCATCTGATACCTCAGAAATAAATCAAGGACAAATCTGACCCCTTCCTGAAAAGACATACGGAGCAAAATGAGTGAATCTACACTCTAAAATATGTCTACATACACATCCGTATGTGGTAGTCCATTTGAAATCTGAAAAAGACAAATATTTAGGAACAAATGGAGTATATATAAGAGTAGGCATGGAGATATATCTCTAGCATGGTCTACAACAAAAATGTGCTGGGCTGGTTAGCGCCGGATGCTCGCAACGCGATGACATGAGTTCGAATTCTGTCTTTTAACTTTATATTTTTATATTATATATTACTCTACTTATTTAATATATACTTCTTTCGCTACTGTACTGACAGTGGAACCCACAGAGTACTTAGAATACAAGATTAAGGATGAACTTGTTTCTTTTTAACTTTCTCTACGAAGCTGTAGCCACCCTGCAAGTCACGTGTACACTGTACATGCAATTAACTTTTTATAGAGGGACAATCATACAGGCAATTAACTCAAATGGATTGGATGTCACTCTATTATTTCCAGCATAAAGAGCATCTCCAACGGCAGCCGGCAAATTTTGTAGCGACCAGACCTCAGACGATCAAGTCTCTGTGTATCAGTGTCATCCCTGGATCAGTAATGCTGACACGCACAATACTCGAAGGATTTATAACAGAGTAGCAATCACACACTTATTACCTCGAATGTCTCAAAAGAGAACTTAATACAATAAATATGGCTTAAGGCCATCTAAAAACGATAACAGTGGAAGACTTGGAAGATAAGCGAGTCCATCAACTCCAACGGCATCACTGAGTATAGAACCACGACCTAGGGCACCTTACTCGTCGTCTGAAAAGTCTGCAACATGAAACGTTGCAGCCCGAAAATGGGTCAGCACATGGAATATGCTGGCAATGTAACACATAGAGAGTAATGAACAGAATAATGCTATACTACATGCATATTTGGCTGGTGGAAAGCTCTATGGTTACAGTTTTGCGAAAAGCCAATTTTTCCCTACTGCAAAGGAATAAATTTTATTTAACTATCGTGGTGGTTGTTAAACATTGAGAATGGGAGACACCATCTCAATCCCAATTAATTTCAACATTAATCCCAACAAAATTAATTAAAGTAACATGATGAGATTCACATGATAATCCAAGTACTAGATACTCAAGTTGTCCATAACCGGGGACACGGCTAACCATGATTAGTTCATACACTCTGCAGAGGTTTGCGCACTTTTCCCCACAAGACTCGATCTCCTCCATTGGGATTCTCGCACTACATGATGTTTGAGAAACGGATGACCGAGACATAGTCTTTCAGAAGCATTTGCACCTTACGATCGGGTAGACAGTACCACCTACAACCCCTACATCTGCTAGTCTACCACTGTAAGAGTTCACACAACTTAATCAACTATGCTAGAGCCCATAATAGCTTGTGGCTGCACACGGAAGTTTCTAGCATGAATAATCTCATGATCCCTTTGAGCCTGGGTGGCGGTCCATAAAAAAACAGGCAATCGCTGGAATACCCAGGTGCCTCAATCCACCCAGTTGTGTGTTTAAGTAGCCACCTTAAATTGAACCATTAATTAACAATCTCACATCTGTCATGGATACACTCACCCAATCCACGTCTACTAGCATAGCATAGCAATATAAGCAAACGTAGAAGTAACTCCCAAGGGTTTGGTAATAAACAGGGCAATAGGTTCTACCTCATCAGCTACTTCCCAACCCACAATTTAATCAGATCCTAATCATGCAATTGTTTGAGGATTGATCTAATGCAATAAAACTAGGTATGAAAAGAGGTATGATCAAAGTGTTACTTGCCTTGCTGATGATCCGTGAAACCTAGGGATTCGAAGTAGCAAGCGGCGCACTCCGGGTACTCTATCGCAAACAAACAAGCATACAATAAGTACTCGTCTAATGCATAGGTAAAACTCAAATAAGAGATCTAACCAGAAAGTTCAACTTAAGAAATCCGGTTTGCAAAATGAATCAAATCAAACGAAGCAACGAAAGTCAAACGGCGAAAGAAACAAGCTTCGTTTACTAATCTGGACCTAAGTCAAATTTTCCAGTAGCAAAAACTTATTTGAGTTGGTTAAACAGAAAGAGGGTTTCGAGACGAAACTCTAGGCACTTGAATCGCCTGATTCTGACAAACGAGCGAAAAGTTAAACCAAAACAAAAAATAGATCGGAAATCGCGATCAGAAATAATCGCGGAAAATCCGAGAAAAAGAAAAACTGACGAACAGTTTAACGAACGGACGTTCGTTAACTGTAACTAAACGATGAACGCGTTCGTTAAAACGAACGAACGAGCGAACGCTCGCTAAATAAGAAAACCGAAAAAAAACAAAACCGATCTAAAAAACCTAGGGTTTTCTAAAAAAACCGAACCGGTTTTCTTCAGAAAACCGGGGGGCGGGCGGCTACCTCGGCTCGGGGCTCCGGCGAAGTCCGGCGGCTCCGGCGGGGCGACAGGAGGCGGCGTGGGGCGGCGGGGCTGCGGGTGTCGGCGGCGGCGGCTTTCCCGGAGGCGGCGGCGACCTTGGGCGGCGGGGTGGCGGGGTGAGGGGCGGCTATTTAAGGAGGAGGGGGCGGCGCGGCTTGGGGAAGGGGGCGCCTCGGGAGGTGTGCTCCTCCCGGACTCGGGCGGCGGCGGCGGTCTCCGATCCGGAGACGGCGGCAGAAGGCGGTGGCGCGGGCGGGCCGGCCTGGTTCGGCTGGGCTTCGGCCCAGTCGGGCGCGCGGGAGTTTTTTTTTTAAACAATTCCGCCGAAATTGAGAAAAATTCTAGAAAATAAATAAAATTCTAAAAATGCCAAAATAAATTTTTCACCATTTAAATAAAATATTTAGAACAAGATGAACATTTTCTTGGCCCTAAAATGTAATTTTGAAAAACGTGCAATTTTCCTAAATTCAAATAAAATAGCAAAACTCCAAATAAAATAAGATTTGATTTTTTTATTAAATCCTCAATATTTCTTATTTTTGGGAAAGTCATTTTATTCCCTCTCTCTTATTTTTATAAATGAAATTATTGAAGATAAAATGAATAAAATCAAATGATCCTATTTTCAAAATTTGAGAAAACCCAAATATGAAAATAACGAAATCCCCAACTCTCTCCGTGGGTCCTTGAGTTGCGTAGAATTTCTAGGATCAAACCAAAATGCAATAAAATATGACATGCAATGATGATCTAATGTATAACATTCCAAATTGAAAATTTGGGATGTTACAAACCTACCCCCCTTAAGATGAATCTCGCCCTCGAGATTCGGGTTGGCTAGAAAATAGGTGAGGGTGGTCCTTCCGTAGATCTTCCTCTCGCTCCCAGGTGGCTTCATCCTCGGTATGGTGGCTCCACTGAACTTTGCAAAACTTGATAACCTTGCTGCGGGTGACTCGGCTGGCATACTCAAGAATCTTGACTGGTTTCTCCTCATAAGTCAAATCACTATCCAACTGAATTGCCTCCAGTGGCATTGTATCTCTCAGCGGTATATCAGCCATCTCTGCGTGGCAGTTCTTCAACTGGGAAACATGGAACACATCGTGAACTCCTGACAATCCTTCGGGTAATTCCAACTTGTAAGCAACTTCTCCCATACGCTCCAAAACTTTGTATGGTCCTACAAAACGTGGCGCTAACTTTCCCTTAACTCCAAAGTGCTTAACTCCCCGAAGTGGAGATACACGAAGATAAACTCTGTCTCCGATTTCATAAACTGTCTCCTTACATTTTGAATTAGCATAGCTCTTCTGTCTGGATTGGGCTACCTTGAGCCTATCGCGGATCAACTTCACCTTCTGTTCAGACTCCTTAATCAAATCTGGTCCAAACAACTGGCGGTCTCCAACTTCGTCCCATAACAATGGTGTTCTACACCTCCTTCCGTACAAAGCTTTGAAAGGGGCCATCTTCAAACTGGATTGATAACTGTTGTTGTAAGAGAACTCTGCATATGGCAAGTTATCGTCCCAACTAGATCCATAATCTAGCGCACAAGCTCTCAGCATGTCCTCCAGAATCTGATTGACTCTCTCGGTATGTCCATCTGTCTGTGGATGAAAGGCTGTACTGAATTCTAGCCTGGTACCCAAAGTTTCATGTAACTGATGCCAGAACTTTGAGGTAAACTGGGTTCCTCTATCTGATACAATGCTCCTCGGAACTCCATGCAGACATACGATTCTGGTCATGTATATCTTTGCCAACTTAGCACTGGTGTAAGTGGTCTTCACTGGGATGAAATGAGCTACCTTCGTCCGACGATCGACTACAACCCATATTGAGTCATAGCCTGAACGAGTCCTGGGCAATCCCGTGATAAAATCCATGCCTAGTTTATCCCACTTCCATTCGGGTATCGGCAATGGCTGTAGCAATCCTGGTGGCTTCTGATGCTCTGCCTTCACTCTCTGACATACATCACAAACTGCTACATACTCCGCAATATCCTTCTTCATTCCGGTCCACCAGAAAGTATCCTTCAAATCCAAATACATCTTGGTATTTCCTGGGTGAAACGAATACGGCGAGTCATGAGCCTCCTGCAGAATCAACTTCCTAATCTCCGGGTCATTAGGCACATAAACGCGGTCCTCAAACCATAAGGTATCGTGCTCGTCCTCACGAAATCCCTTGGCTTTTCCTTTGCTCATCCTTTCCTTTATTCCGGCAATCTCCTTGTTTGTCTTCTGAGCTTCTCTGATCTTATCCATCAGAGTAGACTGTATCTCCAATGCTGCAACATAGCCTCTCGGAACTATTTCCAAACATAGCTCGTGAAGATCCTCGGCTAATTCCTTCGGTAACTCTCCGGTCATGAGTGTGTTGACATGGCTCTTGCGGCTCAACGCATCTGCTCCTACGTTAGCCTTTCCGGGGTGATAATGCAATCTCATATCATAATCCTTTATGAGCTCCAACCATCTCCTTTGCCTGAGATTCAACTCCTCCTGCGTGAAGATGTATTTCAAACTCTTGTGATCCGTGTACACCTCACAGTGGTTTCCGATGAGAAAATGTCTCCATGTCTTCAACGCATGTACTACGGCTGCTAACTCCAAATCATGTGTAGCATAATTCATCTCATGGGGTTTAAGCTGTCGTGAAGCATATCAAACAACTCTTCCTTCCTGCATAAGCACTGCTCCAAGTCCTTGACGAGAAGCGTCGCAGTATACTTCATAATCCTTGCGCTGATCTGGCAGAATCAACACTGGTGATGTAACCAAACGTTTCTTCAACTCATGGAAACTAGCTTCACATTCCTCAGTCGAGTTGAACTTGGTGTCCTTCTTCAACAGCTCCGTCATGGTCTTAGCAATCCTCGAGAAATTCTCAATGAATCTCCGGTAGTATCCTGCAAGTCCAAGAAAACTCCGGATCTCTCCAACTGATGTGGGTGATTCCCAGTTTGTCACAGTGTCGACTTTGGTGGGGTCTACTGCTATTCCTTCTCCGGATATAACATGTCCGAGGAATCCAACTTCCTTCAACCAAAACTCACATTTGCTGAACTTGGCGTATAACTGATGTTCTCTGAGCTACTCAAGTACCAAACACAAATGTTCCTTATGCTCCTCTTCATTCTTGGAGTAGACCAAAATATCATCAATGAACACCACGACGAACTGATCCAAAAACTCCATAAACACCTTGTTCATCAGGTTCATGAAATAGGCAGGTGCGTTAGTCAGACCAAATGACATAATAGTATACTCGTACAGCCCATACCTAATGGTAAAAGTCGTCTTAGGTATATCCTTCTCTCGAATCTTCAACTAATGGTATCCTGACCGCAGATCGATCTTTGAAAATACCTTAGCTCCTTGTAAGCGGTCAAACAGATCATTGATCATCGGCAGTGGGTACTTGTTTTTTATGGTCACTTCATTCAGTCCTCGATAATCAACAACCATCCTTAACGATCCATCCTTCTTCTCCACTAGAAGCACTGGCGATCCCCAAGGTGAAGAACTTGGGCGAATATAGCCTTTATCCAGCAACTCCTTAATCTGCTTCTTAATCTCCTCCTAATCCTTTGCGGGCATCCTGTACGGTCTCTTAGATATTGGCCCTGTGCCTGGCAAAAGCTCAATCAAAAACTCAATGTCTCTATCCGGTGGCATGCCTGGCAACTCCTCTGGAAATACGTCATGGAAATCCTTCACCACTGGTACTTCCTCCTGTACAACTCCTGATAAAGAATTCACCTGAGTCCTCTTCGGCACATGCCGGGATACATACTTGATCCTTCTTCCTTCTGGGGTGGTAAGCAAAATCGACTTACTAGCGCATTCAATGTTCCCTTCATACTTCGATAACCAATCCATGCCTAATATCGCATCCAGTCCTTGCGATTCCAATACTATTAGGTCCGAGGGAAACACGTAGTTACCAATCCTTAATGGTAACCGATCACACCATAGACTAGCCATATACTCTGCTCCTGGCGAGCTTACTAACATGGGTGACCTAAGGGCTTGGGTTGGCAATTTATACTTATCCACAAATCCCCTTGATATGTATGAATGCGATGCACCAGTATCAAAAAGAACGAGTGCAGTAAATGACTTAACCAAGAACTTACCTATTACTGCATCTGGCTGGGCTTCAACCTCCTCCATGCTAACGTGGTTCACATGTCCTTTGTTTAAAGGGTTGGGCTTCTTCCCAGAGCTTCCATTGCCATTTCCATTCTTAGCTTCAGGACACTCATTAGCATAATGTCCAGTCTTCTGGCACTTGTAGCAAGTGACTTGGCTCAGATCTCTCTTAGCTGGGGTCGATGGGTTGGTACGGTTCTATCCGTTGCTTCCTCCATTCCCATTACCATTCTTGGGTTGACTATGGTTGTGCGAACCTCCTGCTCCATGGGTATGCTGAAAAGGTCCTCCCGAATTCGGGGTAAAACGTGGCTTCTGATGAGCTCCAGAATTGTACTTCCCTTGTCCATACTTCCTCTTGCGGCTTTCAATCTGCTGTTTTTTCCTTTCAATCATGAGAGCTCTATCTACCAACTCCTGGTAGTTGTTGAAGGTTGCTACCATCAACTGCATGCTCAGCTCATCATTCAGCCCTTCCAGAAACTTCTCCTGCTTGGCTGCATCTGTAGCAACGTCATATGAGGCATAACGTGCTAACTTACTAAAGTCCTCCACATGCTGGCCTACGGTGCATCCTCCTTGGCGTAAGTTGCGAAACTCACGCTTCTTCATGGCCATAGTCCTGCTGAAACATGGGCAGTACGGAAAGCTTGCTGAAACTGGTCCCATGTGACAGTGTCGATGGGGTGAGTGGCTGTGTAATTCTCCCACCATGATGCTGCGGGTCCATCAACCTGATGTGCGGCAAAACGCACTCTCTCCATATCTGTGCATCCTGCAGTGGTCAACTCCCTTCCAACTTTGCGGAGCCAATCATCTGCAACAATCGGCTCGGTGCTACTGGAATACACCGGCGGATTTAGCCTCAAGAAATGGGTCAAATGATCAACAGGTGGTGGTGGTGGTGGGTTGTTGTTGTTGTTGCCTTGGTTCTGTACTAGTGCTTGCATCAAGACATTCTGCTGCTGAATCAACTGAGTGATCTCCGGTGGGAAAACAAATCCGGTGTCGCGTCTCGGAGGCATCTGATGGGTTTAGAAAAGATGAGAATTTAGAATAGAATGAGGTCTAGAGAGAGAACACTACCCATATGCACATGAGACAAACACAATCAATATCACTCAAATCAATTCAAACAAGGCATACAATCGATCTAACTATCATCACAAAGTGCTCGGACTATACTATATACATGGGGGAATACTACTACTGATTATGGTGGTCTACTAGAAATTTTGATCGGTGGAAGACTCCATGATATCTGCTCCAGCTTCATCAACAAAGTCATCTTCACTGGGGTCCGAGTCGGTGTCGTCGATGATGATGTAGTTATCCGGGCAAGCGCAATCATCGTCTTCTCCTCCTGGTGCTGGGTCTCCCATGAATACTCCGATCTTCTTTTCCAGGTCGTCATTCTTCTCCAACAACGTGGCGATCTCCTCCTCATATCCATCGCGCGTAGACTTGAGTTCTTCCTCCAACTCTGTGATCTTGGTCAATGCCTTCTTCAGATCTATCATGCATGTGCACATTTGGTTCTCCTGGCGACGAATGTGTTGGTTCAACTCCTAGATGAAAGCTGTAATTGATCTATCCTTCTTGGTACTGATCATCTCCCATTGCTCATCTCGGTGCCCACAAATCTGCTAAATGGTATCCTTAAGCTCCTTGTGGTAAACTTCTCCAATGCGTCCCATGGTGATGTGGGCTGCCATGCTCTTTCCTAGACTCCAGGTTGGTGCATCAAAGGAAAACTCTATGGGCTCAGTGACGGGCATGAACGTACTTCCTGGAACTTGAACTTGAATCATCCAACGCTCCTCTTCTGGTAGTGTGGCGTTCTAGGTTCCGGTGAAGCTTGGTATTCCGATGTTCAGGTATCTAGTGACTTCCTTCAAGTGGCGTCCAAAGGGTGTATCTTCATCTGGTTACATGAACTTGTTCCTGGCAGCCGCCATCCTAAAAGAGTGGAAAATGGAGAGGAGTCAGAAATGAGAAGAGAATAGTGATCTAGGGTTTAAGCTTAGTGGTCGTGTCCTACAGTCAACGTGTGCTCTGATACCATCTTATAGCGACCAGACCTCAGACGTTCAAGTCTCTGTGCATCAGTGTCATCCCTGGATCAGTAATGCTGACACGCACAGTACTCGAAGGATTTATAACAAAGTAGCAATCACACACTTATTACCTCGAATGTCTCAAAAGAGAACTTAATACAATAAATATGGCTTAAGGCCATCTAAAAACGATAACAGCGGAAGACTTGGAAGATAAGCGAGTCCATCAACTCCAACGGCATCACTGAGTATAGAACCACGACCTAGGGCACCTTACTCGTCGTCTGAAAAGTCTGCAACATGAAACGTTGCAGCCCGAAAATGGGTCAGCACATGGAATATGCTGGCAATGTAACACATAGAGAGTAATGAACAGAATAATGCTATACTACATGCATATTTGGCTGGTGGAAAGCTCTATGGTTACAGTTTTGCGAAAAGCCAATTTTTCCCTACTGCAAAGGAATAAATTTTATTTAACTATCATGGTGGTTGTTAAACATTGAGAATGGGTGACACCATCTCAATCCCAATTAAGTTTCACCATTAATCCCAACAAAATTAATTAAAGTAACATGATGAGATTCACATGATAATCCAAGTACTAGATACTCAAGTTGTCCATAACCGGGGACACGGCTAACCATGATTAGTTTATACACTCTGCAGAGGTTTGCGCACTTTTCCCCACAAGACTCGATCTCCTCCATTGGGATTCTCGCACTACATGATGTTTGAGAAACGGATGACCGAGACAATGTCTTTCAGAAGCGTTTGCACCTTACGATCGGGTAGACAGTACCACCTACAACCCCTACATCTGCTAGTCTACCACTGTAAGAGTTCACACAACTTAATCAACTATGCTAGAGCTCATAATAGCTTGTGGCTGCACACGGAAGTTTCTATCATGAATAATCTCATGATCCCTTTGAGCCTGGGTAGCGGTCCATAAAAAAAACAGGCAATCGCTGGAATACCCAGGTGCCTCAATCCACCCAGTTGTGTGTTTAAGTAGCCACCTTAAATTGAACCATTAATTAAAAATCTCACATCTGTCATGGATACACTCACCCAATCCACGTGTACTAGCATAGCATAGCAATATAAGCAAACGTAGAAGTAACTCCCAAGGGTGTGGTAATAAACAGGGCAATAGGTTCTACCTCATCAGCTACTTCCCAACCCATAATTTAATCAGATCCTAATCATGCAATTGTTTGAGGATTGATCTAATGCAATAAAAGTGGGTATGAAAAGAGGTATGATCAAAGTGTTACTTGCCTTGTTGATGATCCGTGAAACCAAGGGATTCGAAGTAGCAAGCGGCGCACTCCGGGTACTCTATCGCAAACAAACAAGCATACAATAAGTATTCATCTAATGCACAGGTAAAACTCAAATAAGATATCTAACCAGAAAGTTCAACTTAAGAACACCGGTTTGCAAAAAGAATCAAATCAAACGAAGCAACGAAAGTCAAACGGCGAAAGAAACAATCTTCATCTACTAATCTGGACCTAAGTCAAATTTTACAATAGCAAAAACTTGTTTGAGTTGGTTAAACAGAAAGAGGGTTTCGAGACGAAACTCTAGGCGCTTGAATCGCCTGATTCCGACAAACGAGCGAAAAGTTAAACCAAAACGAAAAACAGATCGGAAATCACGATCAGAAATAATCGCGGAAAATCCGAGAAAAAGAAAAACTGACGAACAGTTTAACGAACGGACGTTCGTTAACTGTAACTAAACGATGAACGCGTTCGTTAAAACGAATGAACGAGCGAACGCTCGCTAAATAAGAAAACCGAAAAAAACAAAACCGATCTAAAAAAACCTAGGGTTTTCTAAAAAACTGAATCGGTTTTCTTCAGAAAACCGGGCGGCGGGCGGCTACCTCGGCTCGGGGCTGCGGCGAAGTCCGGCGGCTCCGGCGGGGCGACGGTAGGCGGCGTGAGGCGGCGAGGCTGCGGGCGTCGGCGGCGGCGGCGGCGACCTTGGGCGGCGGGGCGGCGGGTGTCGGTGGCGGGGTGAGGGGCGGCGGCGGCGACTATTTAAGGAGGAGGGGCGGCGCGGCTTGGGGAAGGGGGCGCCTCGGGAGGCGTGCTCTTCCCGGACTCGGGCGGCGGCGGCGGTCTCCGAGCCGGAGACGGCGGCGGGAGGCGGTGGCGCGGGCGGGCCGGCCTGGTTCGGCTGGGCTTCGGCCCAGTCGGGCGCGCGGGAGTTTTTTTTTTAAACAATTCCGCCGAAACTGAGAAAAATTCTAGAAAATAAAATAAAATTCTAAAAATACCAAAATAAATTTTACACCGTCTAAATAAAATATTTAGAACAAGATGAACATTTTCTTGGCCCTAAAATGCAATTTTGAAAAACGTGCAATTTTCCTAAATTTAAATAAAATAGCAAAACTCCAAATAAAATAAGATTTGATTTTTTTATTAAATCCTCAATATTTCTTATTTTTGGGAAATTCATATTATTCCCTCTCTCTTATTTTTATAAATGAAATAATTGAAGATAAAATGAATAAAATCAAATGATCCTATTTTCAAAATTTGAGAAAACCAAAATATGAAAATAACGAAATCCCCAACTCTCTCCGTGGGTCCTTGAGTTGCGTAGAATTTCTAGGATCAAACCAAAATGCAATAAAATATGGTATGCAATGATGATCTAATGTATACCATTCCAATTGAAAATTTGGGATGTTACAAATTTCCTCCCGCTTCCTTAAGCGGAGGACGACATCAAATGCGAGCGGCATACATTTTTACAACTCTAACCAACCAGATGAAATTCGTGCAAACACGGACTAATTTCATATAAGCATGAAGGATTTCGTATAAAAAAGCCGGATCTTCATATAAACATGATGGATTTCATTACATTTACATGAACTAAGAGGTGCCAATCCGGCTCTCTTGTATAATTAATACTCCCTCCGTTCGGAAATACTTGTCCTAGAAATGGATGTATCTAGACTTATTTTAGTTCTAAATGGCCGCCCGCAGATCCCTTTGTCTTCCTCATGTCCGTCAGACACTTGCGGGGTCGACGAAGGTCCTCGGAAGAGACGAAGCAGCAAAGAAACCACCTGAATCCGCGGTCGTCGCCTCGGCGGTGGCCTTCATGGGTCCCAAGTGGCGGCGGCCTCCCGTGTTCTACTTCTCCTCGATGATGGCGACGGACACGGAGAAGCTGGCCACCGACTCGTCGCTCTCCACGCACCCGGCTTCTGTCTCTGCCTGCATGGCGCTGCCGCAGGCACGGGAGGCGCGCCCACAGACACGGGAGGCGCGGCCACTGCAGACACTGGTGGCGCAGTACGACGCGGCAGCGACGGCGCCCGTACCGGCGTGCTAGCCGTCGTGCCAGCGTGGAGCAACTCGCCACTCCTCATCGAGCTAAACTGGAGCAGCGAGTTGCTGAACCACGCGCCTGCTTGGGGCGGCAACTGGCTCCGTCGGGCCAAGCGAGGTTGGTGAAGCACCGAGCGGTCTCGCCCGTATCCGGAGGGCTCGGTGGGCCACCCAGCCGGGTAATATGCCGGAGAACGGCTCATCGGAAGCCATCGGAAGAGTGGAGAAAATGGTGAAGGAGGAGATGGGGGAGCGGCGGAGGGGTGCGATTCTTGCCCGCTATCTGTCTGGCCTCGTGTAAATAGAGGGTGGACGGTAGGAGCTTGGCCGCCGTCTGGCCTCGTTTAAACTGAGGGCGGACGGGAGGAGCTCGGACGGTGTTGCGTTTAATTCCGGCCCGCTCATGAACGGACGTGTGACACGAGTAGGATTGTCGGTTTGCATGCGGGTTTAACGGAGGGGTTTAATGGAGGCGCCGGCCGTGCAGCGGGTGGCGCAGTACTATTCGATTTGATAGCAGTAATGAGCCGTCAAATCACAAAGGCCCTCGCCTCTCGTGAAACCGACCGATCTAGACTGCCCCGCCCTCTAGCCTTTTAAAAAATGTATATACTCCACTTTTGTACAGTAGTAGTATCGATGGATTGCGCCATGGAGCAAAACTTGAAATTAAAAAAAGGTGGTACATATAGAGAGCGCTCGTCGCCAAATTATGCATATAGTACTATTAAAAAGGCTTGTCACAATAATGGTGTCCAGCACAAGTGCACAACCCACCCCTCAAATAAAACTAAGCACCCTGGAATTCTTTGACAAAACTAAGCACCCTGAAATTCTTTGACAACTAAACTGCTAGCTATATGATGTTGGCCATATATATTGTACATATATAATGTGAAGAAACGAGTGGTAGTACTATACCAACTAAAAGATGAAATGTAAGAAATACTAGTATGTACGTACTGAAGAGTTAAAGTAACAAGAAGAAACATAACATAGTTCTGCTGGGGGCTCAGCACAACACACCCCTCAAATTAAATTAAGCACACCTGAAATTAAACTTTGCAACTATTCCACTAGACACTGCATTAGAACCACCATGAGCAACGACACTGCTACCTTACTCAGAGTCCTCGTCCACGTCCTCGACTTCGTTCTTGTCCCTCTTCTTCTTGGTCGATACTTCTTTGCTTGAACCGCACACTTGGCTGTTGCTCTTCATCCAACCCTTGTAGATATTGAAGCAAAGGTAGCCATCCATTGCAGTGTAGTGGATGTGGTCTATCTCTAGTACATTCCGCTGCCATGCATGATGATGAAACGTGTATGGAGGTTTCTCCAGTTTACCGTATGAAGGATGAACCATGGCTCCTGCCAGGATCAGCATTGAAGGCTGACGAGGGACACCAGCCGATTCTTCTGGAGGTCGAAGGTGTTGCCTACAACGAGGCCTATCCGACGCAGGACTTCTTTGTCGTTACCAAAGTCTACAGTAACGAATTTGACTAGGTTGCTCTCAAGGAAGTCCTTAAAATCCTGGCACTCAACGTTGGCATGGCATATGTGGTAGACCAAGCATAAGTCATGCACGCAAACCTGGATCACGACGGGCTTCTTCCTCTCTTCGTCCTTTAGATCCTTCTCTCGTCCCAGGACTGTGGTGTACTCAACATCTAGCCCAGCGACCCACTCATCATCTGAGTCTTCGAACATGCGTCTGAAGCGAGAAAGGCATCCTTTCACCGTCGCGGAAGAACGGGTGTAGATGACGTCGAACTCATCCCCGGTGATGGTTCTAACCTTGTACTCACCGCCGATCGGGGAGATTTGGGACGCCATGGATTTGGGAGGAGGGGTAGGATTAGTGGAACTGTCGTAATGTGAATGGACGGGACGACTAGGAGCGAACCGCCGTAGTATTGAAGGACGTGCGGGCACGAGTAGGAGCGAACTGCCAGCGTGCGAACGGCAGGGTAGTGGCTTTCCATTCTCCCATGATACGGGCTTCCGAGAGCCCTTGGATCTGAGATCGAACGGTTGCATGGCGTGATTCTAGACCTATGGGTGAATATCCTATCCTGGAGGGTTATTCTGCAAATTTTCAGCAACTTAGCATGCGACCGTTTGATCTCAGATCCAAGGGTTGCCAGCAGCCCGTATCGTGGTCGCGCCTACCACGACCATCGCGTCGCTCATGCGGCCGCGCCCTTGGAGATTTAACACGGTACGTTAGGCTATCTGATGTTGGCATGTCATACATAGTCATCACTTAGTCACTCATACTACAACAAGGTTTTGGCTATAAGGTTGGCTATAAGTGTATTTTTTTACTTCTCTCTATGTCTTTCTTCGTACTCCCTCCGTCCCATAATATAAGAATGTTTTTGACACTAGTGTAGTGCCAAAAACGTTCTTATATTATGGGACACAGGGAGTACTAGTATTTATTGCATTTGCCAAGGAGTGACCTCTTCCAATGAAATGGTGTTGCTAAGTTTGCTTCATTTAATTAGCTATAGACTCAAAATTGTCTTTTCACCTAGGTACACGTGCTTAGCACCGTTTCTTCCTTGGGTCACCAAACTAGTCTCTCTCTCTTCTTGATTAACTTGCCACATCAGACTTTATGCCTATGTGGCAAGCTTAAGCACCTGTAGGAGCAAGTAAGTACAATAGTGCGCTTTACATGGCATTTTTGCATATGTGGAGGAAAGAGAGGCAAGGAAAAAGTGGGGAAGTGGGCTCTCATGCAAGAGCCAGCCTCTACTACATGGTGGAGCATTGGGAGAGGCACCTGTATGGAGGTGGTCAGGAATTGGGAGACTCACGCCAGTCGTAGCGCCGTAGTTAAAATGATAATGGCAAGTCAAATCACGGGGCCCCACCTGTCCAGCAGTAACTCACTGTCAAATCACATAGCCCTACGTTTGCAGCAGCCTACTCCCTCGTCTTCACGCGTCTCTGTCGAACCGACTAGGCGGAACTGCCCCGCCTACCGTGCAGTATACTCCCTCCGTCTAGGTGACCAAGGTGGAGAGGAAAATGAGAGAACTTAATGTTTAGTATTTGCTAAGGCTGGTTGTAATGGTACTAGCCTTAGCAATTTTGATGAGGTGTCATAGAATTAAATGAAGAAAGAGAGAGAGAGAGTTGAGTACTATGTGTCATACATGGCAATAAATAAAGTACTACATGATACTAATATATGATACATGGCGCAGGAGTACTAAGTATTATTAATACAGTTTTGCTAGAACTCATCTAGATGAGATATAATTTGGTCTCATTCATCTTTTATAGCCATTGGATGTGATGCTATATAAGATGCGTGTGTGCTGACGTGGGTTGTATTTGTTCTTGTGCAACGAACTGACCACTGCATGTCATATTTGATAGTCTCAAGTCATTAAAAGCATACAAGCCCCACATCTCTTCTTGGTTGATTCCTCTATTTATTTCAAAAAATAAGAAACAACGTGAGAGTTAATGCACCACGCCCATGTGTTTACTATTTGGTTTTCGTAAGATGACTTAATACTCACCTAGACGGAGGGAGTATTCGATTTGACATCGGGCGGCGCAGTTCCCGATACGGCTTTAATGCGAACGAGGGAGGGAGTAGCGGTTCCCGATATGTTGAACGGCCAATGCATCCTCCTTCAATTAATGCATGAGGGAAGTAATGGGAGGAGGTCCGGGAAAAGAGGCTGCATGATGTGAATGCAACGCAGTTTGCCCTCATTGCCCTCACATAAAGGCGCCCCTCCATTCCAATGCATCTACCACATCGTACGCACCTAAGCATTTGCCTAAGCACCTACACTAAGTGCAAAAGAGCTCACTCCAGACCCATGGCGGCGATGCGCGTGAGCGGCCAGCGGCTGCGCCAGATGGTCCACGACGCCGGCCTGCGACATGGCGCCGAGGATCGTCTTCAGACGGTGTTGGAGACCGGCTGGTGGATGGCCGTCGTCGACGCCAACTACGACTCTCAGTTGGACCAGATGATCATTGCCACCAGCAACAAGTTCACCGTCCTCAAGGAGCTCGCGGACGACATAGCCGTACTCCTCCAGCCCGCACGCCCGGGCTCCTCATTGCCTGCCACCCTAATCGGCGTCCATGGTCGGAACCTCTTTCAAGCACTGGTGGCCCTGCAATTGCCCGCCGACGCCACGAAGAATGTCCACCTGGAGGTCGCGCTCGCTGCGAGGCGCCTCGCCCTGCAAGAATTCGTCGACCTACACATCCACGTGTACGAGCAAATCGTGTACATAGGTATCTACAAGGCCAGTGAGGACGCTGCGACGTTGGCCTTCCTCAACCGGCTGGAAGCCTTGGATGCCTTTGCTGAGAAGCACCTCGACCTCGCCACAAAAGCCACCGCTCCTTAGCCGCCGGTCGGTGGCCCGGCGCACTAAGTTGAGGAGGAGGAGGTCGTACGTTCGTGGATCCATCTTTCTTCTTGCCTTCTGTAACCACCACTGCGATCGCATCATCGTGGCCTTAATTCTTATTGTGCTGTTGCATTCTCGTTCCAGTTAATACCGACATGTGCGATCCCTTTGCTTAATTATATGCATCACTGTAACTAGTACTCCATCCGTCAATTTATAAGTTGTGCTTACCTTTTCCATCAACTTCGTGTAACGCGCGGGCATCTTGCTAGAAACACTAGAATATGTCTATATAATCCGTATGTGATAGTCCATTTGAAATCTCAAAAAAGACAAATATTTAGGTACGGAGGGAGTAATATATTAGGAGTATATCAAAACAATAGTGATTTCTTTCAAGTTTGTGAACAAATACTACTATTCTACTACTTTGGATCCGTCACAACGCACGGGCACATTGCTGGTAAAAGGAAAAGGCCTGCCGCATTCGCATCGCACCCCCACACGCCCGGGAATCGGGAGTACAACACGGCCCGTCCGGCACGACACATAGCTTAGGGAAGGCGTGTTGCCTAGCATTTTCACTTTCATGTGGGACCGCCGTTGAGCAAACCGACACCCCGCCCGCCGCCGGGTTGGAAAACAGAAACGAGGGGAAGATCTAGCTGTAGCACGGAACCAAGAAATTTGGTGTCAGACGGGGCTCGTTGATAGAGTAGGAGCATTCCGTACTAGTACTACTCCTACTAGTACCAAAGTTTGTACTCCTAATACTATATTACTAGTACTACCACTATACAACTAGTAGGTACGTGCACGGCACAACATCGTAGGAACAAAAAACGAGAAGATCTTGTTTTGGGTGATTTATCTTTTTTTCAATCAACGTAGTATGAATAATATGATGTGGGGGGCACCCATGAAGCTTATGTGGCTTGGTTGCATGGCTACGGAAGGTTAGAGAAAAATAAATAGATAATGTGTTTAGAGTGCACTCCACTAAATAGATGTACTTTGGATCCATTGCAACGGACCGGCACATCTATATCTATACCCCCTATATAGTGTGTGAAAAACTTTGAAAGTTGGTCGTTGGATGAAGCCAATCCGACGGTACAAAGATGGCAAATCCGAGCACTACTGGCCGTTGGATATCATCCACCAGATTCTGCCACATGTATAATCTAGAAGACTCCATGGTTGAACTTAATTCATGACTAACTTTGCCACAACTAAGCTTAGGCAAAGTTATTAGTTCTTCAAAATGAGAGCCACAAGTTGGCAAGCCTAAGGGAATCTTGCCACATTTTTTGTGTGTATGTCATGTGGGGCCTTAGTGTGGCTTGCCTAAGGTGTGGCTTGAACCAAACACTCACCTAAGTTAATCAAACTTGCCTAACCTTACATTCCACCAGATTTTGCCACATGTTAGAATCCAGAAAGCTCCACATGTAGAAGCATAATGCACAAACCACCAGAATCTCATGCGTGCAATGCACGTGTACCTTACTAGTACTAGTTGGTAGTAGTAAGAAACAAATTCCAGTTTTGGCACGAGCTCGTACTGCAGGAGCACCACAAGGCCTGCCGCAGGAGTTACATTTCCCTCTCAAGGCCCACGGGACCGAACTTCAGTGGCTTAGTGCCCGGCCTATGAGTCAATGACATGCGGACCTTAAATGCGGCTGGCCCACATGTCATTCTCATGGTGGTGGCGCGGTTCGTGACTCACTCGTTCGAGATGAACCAGCCGGTGGTGGCGTGGCCGTGGCGAGGGTGCCACAGCTGGGCGTCGGGGCGTTACGAGGCGTAGATGGCCACACCGGCGGGTACTACCTGTAGTACATAAGTACTCCAGCTAAGGATTGATGCCCGGGACGAAATGTGTCACAGCCGCTGGATGAAAATTCGATGGTGCGGGAGTACGGATCGGAGCACAGCAGCGGAGCAGGCAAACCGCGTCCAATCGGGTGTGTCTGTGGTAGAAAGTTGATGGTCGCTGCAGTTCAGCTGGCCCGCATGTCATGCACACAAAGGCAGAGGAGCGGTGGGGCCGAGAGGGATGAGGGGCACGTCGGGGGGATGAGGATCCCCTGACGCGAACAATCCTACCATTCTATCACTGACATGTGGGACCCATAAGCATGGGTCCCACCTGTCAGCGAAGGAAAGGCAGGGCAAGGCAGTGATAGCCACGTCAGAGGATCCATGTCCACGTCGGGGGACGTCGTGCCGTGGGTTGGAGCGGCGTCGTGGGAATCGCATGTGTGTGTGGCAGTGGTACAAACAAGAAACGTGATGGTCGCCGTGGTTCAACTTCCATGGACAAGCTGTCATGTCTGCTGACACATGTATATCAAAACTAGAGTGTTTATATTTCAAGCACGTGAACAAGTATTATTCTACTACTTTGGATCCATTGCAACGCACGGGCCAGCACATTGGTAGTAGTAGTGTCCATCTCTATCTCTAGAGGCCTTCCCTCGTTCATCCTTTTCTCTCACAAGATAAACTACTCATACAAATGCATCTTGATGTTCCGTGGAACGCACGAGGATGTTTCCTTGGGGGTCTCTCCAGCGCGGCGTGGCCATAGTTGCAAGTTGACGCCCCTTGAGATGCCGACGTTGAGGGGCACTCGGATTTCCTCCGATGAGCAGGTAAGATGAGTTTGATCACGTAGTAAATGCATTCTAAAGACTACTTCCGTGTCCATTTCCTAATTCTCCCCCTGCCCACTGTTTCACAGGTTAGGCTCGGTGCGAGTGGAGATTGGCTTGCATATGTACGGGAGGGTACCAACATCAATTTGCACAACATTTACAACGGTGACACCGTTCCCGTAGAACCTTTGTCCAACATTGGGATCAGCCATGCAACGGGCCACCGCATGAATTGGTACGATGGAACCACAGTGAGATTGAATAAGATAGCACGAACCTTGCACATGGCGGTCAAAGGCGGACCATGCTGTCTGCGGCCGATTTGTTGCCGTACGAGTAGGAAGACGCTGTGCTCCTTTCTAACCGCATCTTCGCGGTGACAAACCAGGGGACTTATTTTGTATGGGACACATCCTACGATATACTCCCTCTCTCCCAGTTTATTTGTTTTGAATCTTTTAGTTTTATATGTTTCAAATTCAAATTTAGAGCTCCCCATCACATGTTGAGATTACAATGTCCATTAAATCATTGCGTGCATGTATAGTAAAGAAACAAATCTCGAGTTTGGCACGAGTTCGTGCTGCGAGAGCACCACAAGCCCTGGCGCAGGAGTTACATTTCCCTCTCAGGGCGGCCGGGACTGAGCTTCAGCGCCTTACTACACCTACCTTTGAGTCAATAACATGTGGACCCGATAGGTGACTGGTCCACATGTAATGCTCCCGTAGGCAGAGGGGCAGTGGAGCCAAGAGGGGTGAGCCGCAGGTCGGGGGACGTGGGGTTTCATGGGTTCGAGCGGCGTCGTGGGAATCACGGGTGGCTGTGGTAGAAACTTGATGCTCGCCGCATTTTAGGTGGCCCACATGTCATGCACACAAAGGCAGAGGGGCGGTGCGGCCGAGAGGGGTGAGGCGCACGTCGAGGGGCGTGGTGCCGTGGGTTGGAGAGGCGTCATGGGAATCGCGAGATGAAACGTGATGGTCGCCGTAGTTGAACTTCCATGGACAAGCTGTCATGTCTACGGACACATGCACTGCATACCGATCACTGGAAGGAGTAGCAGAGAAAGCTATATATGCGGATAAATAGTTCCTTATAGTCAAGCGGACACACGCTACTACTCTGTTCCAAAGACATGCACACCATCGAAATAGTCCATCTATATCAATATACACCGAGAGGGAATAATTTTTTTACAAGAGAGGAAATAGTTCATCCATCCATAATGCCCTCCTGCTGGTGCAGCCTTTTCTTCTTCTTCTTCTTCTTCTTGTTCTCATTCTCTGTGGGGGACGGCTTCACAACAAGCTCTTTGGACCTTGCAGCTATCTCGAAACTCACACGGGCATCGAGGGCAGCATATTTTATCCGCTCGTACGTCAAGGGATAATTCTCCCATCCAGACGACCTTAATGCCACCGTCTCGTCACCCTTCTGAAGATTTGTACCGAGCACAAAATTTGCTACGTTGAATAGGGATGGTGTCTGTTTATCACAATCTTCTACAGGAATTTTGATTCCGGTTTGTAGGTCAGCGATGCTTTTCAAATCAAGGTTGTACGGCTCCAGCTTCTGTTTGTCCCCTTCGATGGCTGCCCCACAGAAGTATACGTCCTCCCGAGACAAGAAATCGTGAAACTCACCTGGTATGGAGGGCGAGTGTATGATGTGGTACACCAAAACATCATCTTCGAGGCACAGCTGAAGGACGGCTGCGCGCTGGATCTTCCCAGGGGCACGCTCCGTGTACTCTGCGTCAAGACCGATGACCCTCGTCTCTACCTTTTCGAGGGAATTGGAAACATTGTTGATCCAATGCCGAACAACCCTTGGGTGGACGGTGATGGTGGCAACTATGCGCATCGAGCCTTCGACGAGGACATGTTGGACGCTAAAAACCTGCATCTCGATCTCTTTCGCCATTTAGAACCGCTGGAATGAAGGGCTATGGTTTGGAGAATTAGGATTAGATGGCTAGTCTAACTGAAGTAGTAGATGATTATTTAAAGAGGTTAAAACAATGTGAACGCAGTGGGGTTTGGATGCAAATGAAGACAAAGGGGAGGTGAAGAAGCCGAGGAGAATCGGTTCCCGATGGAGAAGTAAATGGGAGAAGTGGCGTGCAGGCAGTTGATTAGACGGCTAGGTAGACTAAACGAAAAGGCTATGCGGGTAGACTGATGAGTCGTACTTGTTCGTGTACGTGCCCATCCTTCCTGATAGGTGGGACCTATGCAAACAGATAAAAAATGTGTCGTACTTTTTTTTTGAGCGCGTGAGTGGGAGACACAACATTCTCTGGTTAAGGAATACTCCCTCCGTTTAGGTGAGTATAAGTCACCTTATGAAAATCAGGTTTTCCCAAAACCTTTAGGCGTGGAGCATTAACTTCCTGCTCGATCCCCTCCCAGCCTCGTTAGCCAGCGTTCTCTTCCTCTGCTGCCGCGTTCTACCTTTCCATTTTTCCTCTTCTCAAGTGTGGAACGATCTGCATGCCGTCCTTGATGCACCAGAACGACCACTGCATGCATCGCGGCAGGGCGTTGATTGGGCATGCACGAGAATTTGGTTATGCTCGCAATATGGATGATACCTGAACGATGAAGTGAACAGGCATGCTAGCACGGGAGACCTATTTCCGCTATACAATACTGGAGTACTCATGTTCCTACTACTACTACTAGTAGTAGTAGTAGTAGTAGTAGTAGTAGTAGTAGTAGTAGTAGTAGTAGTAGTAGTAGTAGTAGTAGTAGTAGTAGTACAACTGTGGTACACTTGATGGTCAAAATACTATTCATCCGGTCCTCACAATGAAGTGACAACACCCTACGCCTGACACTAGTCCAGGCGGCGTGTTCGGGTTACCAAAGTCAGCCTCACCCTGCACTGTGCAGTCTGTCACCGTCGTTGTACAGCACATTGGCGCCTCGCCTCGTCTCCCTCTCCGCTCCCATAGCACCACTCCATCTCCATCTCCTTCTCCGTCTCCGTCTCCGTCTCCATCTCACTGTGCCCCCGTGTACCGTCGCCTCACTCGCCTCCCCCAGTACCACTATTCCCTCGCTAGCCGCTCCAGCACCGACATCCTTCTCCCTCATAAATCAAGCCCCCTTCCAAACTCCACCATGGTCGAACGCGACGCAGCATCCATATGAGCCGCAATTGGAGCAATCTCCCCAGTGACATCCTCGACCTCTGTTGTTCGTGTAAGGATATGTTGAGCGCCCTGCGGCTGGCTGCATGCTCGAGGGACATGCACACGGCCATCATCGAAGCGAGGCCTAAGCTTTTCAAGACACCCTGCTTGCTGCTATCTGGTCTTGCGAGAATGGCTCACCATGATACGGAGGCGTGCATGATGCCCCTCGACTTCAATCCGATCTCCATTAGCCGAAACTTCTTTGCAGGTATGTAGTGGGTCGCCATACATCATTTCCCTCGACATCGATCCGATCACCATCGCCCGAAACTTCTTGGCAGGTATGTACTGGGTCGGCATGAACTCCCACTGGATGGCTGCCTTCAGAGAAGATGGTAAAAAGTTGGTGCTCGTGAACTTCCAGACCTCCCATGAGATTATCCTTCCTCCGTTGGATTATATAGAGTATTACCATCGCGGTCCAAGTCATCTAGATTACTACGTCAGTTGGACGGACCTTGTTTTGCAGAAGATTGTAATCTGCCAAGTGCCCACACGACATGCGAATTACGCAGACTTCAAGCTAATTGCCTTGTTCGACCGCGGACTCGCCTATCTTTACGCCGGTGCCTTCTTTAGCTGGAGACAACTCGGCTCGCAGTGGATCATCATCAAAGCTGATACACACTTTTGTGATGCTATTGAACACAATGGCATCATCTACGCGATCGACAAAGCAGATGGCACCACGTATTGCTGGGACGGCGCGTGTAAGTTGTTTCCGTCTCATGTTAATGATGACGCCATGACACTGTTTGAACTTTTTCTGATGATTGGCATATCCCTGTTTGAGCAGAATTTGAGTAGAACTATGGCAATGTATTAGAGACGCCGTAAATCAGCTATATCTGGAATGAGTTAATTCATGCGATTGTGACCATGTCATTACAGCCAATTTGTACCCTGAATAATCAAACGGTTAGGAATATATGGATATTATCCTTATTTTACAGTAATCTATATACTACTACTACTAAATATGAGTGTGTATCAATGGCCATGTTAGTTTCCTCATTTTCATGATGTAGAAACATGCACCACACTGTTGGTTTCATCTAACCATACATTAGGGAAGTAAATGTGCATATGGAGAACTCTATATTTGGAAGTAGTGAAATCCTGCAATGCTTACCATGTGTACATACCTATATTCGCCCTTCGGCAATCAATGGCTAGAATAATATCCTCACAAAAATTTTGCCCACAGAACACGAGTATATAACAATGCATGGTCTGTTAGTTACCTTGAAGAATTTGTTTGTGAGGACAGAACATGATTACTCCCTCCGTTCCCAAATATTTGTCTTTCTAGAGATTTTAACAAGTGACTACATACGGAGCAAAATGAGTGAATCTACACTCTAAAATATGTCTACATACATCCGTATGTTGTGTCTATTTGAAATGCCTAGAAAGACAAATATTTGGGAACGGAGGGAGTACATAACATGCATGACATGGTAGTTTCCTGTGAAGAATCGACTGCGAGATAACATGAGTATAACCATGCATGGCACTTCTATATTTTCGAACCCAGTATACATTTCCCTGTATTTTCCTCCCAGTTCCAACAGGGACATATCAATGCTGTTTCTTGCATTATCCTACTCATACTCTGAACAATGCTGATCTTACATTAACAATGCTTGTCCTTTTTTATATGATGCAGTGTCCCTACAGTTACTGCCCTTTGTAATCACACCACCTTTGCCAAAAACAGGGAAGCACAACTGGTTCCTCGCTCGATCAGACGACGCCAAAAGACTGATGATCATTCGGACACATGAGCCGGAAAAGTTATATTGCAAAAACCCCATTGTATACAAGCACCGTGTAATACGTGAGTCTCCGGACAGTGGCTGTTACGTCTATGAGCAGGATACCAGCTTGTTGGGGCCTTTAGGATTTTTTAGTTGGAGGCGGGTAAACAGCCTTGGTTCACACTCTCTATTTCTCGGACTCAATTATCCAATTAACCAGGAGATCACCATTGGCAAGGACCTTGATGGCAGAGAGGCTCTGTTTGCTATGGAAAACTGTGTCTACACGGCGAGCCCTAGGAGTTCGGGAGCAAACTCCCCTGATTGTCAACGATACAGCCTGCAGCCAAAAGAAGGTGAGAATGACAAAGGCATCCGGATTAACTTTGATCCTTGGATGTCTCAATTATGACAGGCAGTGATGTGGTTCAAGCCTTCAGGTTGATAGGTAATTGGGTTGTTGCATCGAAAGGGTGGAGTACTGGTGTCTCCGGATCACTGGTCGCTGAAGCGAGGCTGCAAATTATGATGGTGTTGGATCATCTCTTCGAATGACTTTGTTGTCGTTGTTGCTGGTTCTGGATGGGTAGTTCTTTCTTTTGTTATGCATATTCCTTGTCATTTGGTCATCCTCGTCTATGTCACTCTTACTATGTAATAGTTGCTTCTGTTTAGAATGTCATTCTCGTCTGGATCACGAGAGTCTGAGCACTGCAGATGGGTGCGTTTTGGTGGTGTAGCAAGACTTCTTATGAACTATCATGTCTTGCTGTTTATGTCAGTAGTAGTCACTAGTCAGTGTTTGAATGTTGTATATATCGTTGTTTCGAACTGTTTATTGTCTCGAACTACTGGTGGGCTAAATGAGGGCATCACCATTCTCCAGTGTTCAGAGTATATCTCCTTTTTCAAGTTATATAATTTGAGCTCAGTGTCTTTTCGATGATGTACACTTGTTTGGGCCAGTGAGGTGTCGTTGAATATGGGCCGAGTAGTAACGCAATGCCAAACAGGTCAATTATGACTCTCAGGCCGGGCTCTCAAAAGATCCTGAAAAAAAGGCCGGCTCTCCAAAAAAGAAAGAATAAGGACTCTTAGGCCGACATGTGGGCGCCACCGGTGTTTTCGTGCGCTTGCGCACCGAGAGCATATTGGCGCGTGCTCGAAATTCATGCTACCTTTTCATCCCCAGTCTCCCGCCCCTCCCCCACCTCTGGAATCTTGATTCCTACTCCAGTTCCCCCAAATACCCCTCCTGTACTCCCTGTACTCAAGCGCACTATCATGTCGCCGGTCAACGCGGATCTCCGAGTCGGAGATCCTGAGGTCCGTCCTGCCTTCGGTCGCCGCGTGCTGTCGCTCAACAGTGGCATGGCGGCGCTTGACGACCAGTTTGCCGGCAAAGTGCTGATGGTAACCATCAACGGCGACCGGCCTCCCGTCTCGCCGGATGACCTTGTCAAAGCTCTTGGCATTGCGCACGGCATCCAAATAAGTGACTTGCTCGTCGAAGTCTGTCCGCCACCGGCTGATTTCTTCGTCAGTTTCCGGACAACTTTCGACTGCAGTCGTGTGTTCGAATCTTCCCGGTGTTTGTTCTGCGATGGCATGCTGGTGAGCTTTGATTGGTGGCACCCAGGATGGGGCTCGGTGCCCTCTGAGCTTGAGTTTTTAACAAAGCTTACCTTCCACGGCATGCCTCGACGTGCTTGGAACAGCGAGTCCATGAACGAGCTTATCAACGACCTTGGAGGTGAGCTCGTAAGTATGTTTGTTCCTCCAGACAGCTGGGCTCTGACGGTTATGGCATGGCTGAAGAAGCCGTCCACCATACCGAAGGTGATTGGTGTTGAGATACCGGTGCAGGAACCGGGGTTGTACTATTCGTTGCCACCAAGGCCACCGTGCACCACGTTAGGGATGTACCTGTATCGAGTGTTCGTGCATGTCGAAGAAGTGGTCAATCCATCAATCGAAGTCCTGCCGCCGCCGCTGGTGCCAGGGTTCGTCGACGACGTCCATTACAGGAGTCAACGTCAGACTTTCCCTGTGTTTCTCGGAACGATGGATGGCACAGGGCCTACTCCATCGCGCGGCGGAGGCCACTGCTTCTTTGGGAGAAGAGGCGGGGCTGGCTGCCTGGATGTGCTCTAATTTGAGGTAACAACTGAATCTTGTCAGATATTAGTTAAATCCGAGCTATGGGTGTGAAGCACTGATATGCCAGTACATTTGATTGTGACATGTTCTAATTTTTGTACCTGAACTTTTTTTAGAAAGGGTTGTACGTCAACTTAATGTGCTAGCAGAACTTATTGTGTTGTCTGTCTGTTTTCTTTGCACAACATTCAAGATATTTCCCCGTCATTGATAAAGATGATGAACCGTTATGTACGACTTTGTTGGTTTCAACATAGCCCTTCCCGTAGCGATCCACTGCTTCCATCCTGATTGTGCCGCCTGCGTGAAATTTTTGTATGCAAGTTCAGTGTGCTATGATGTTCTATATGATTGTGTCAACTATATAAGTTTTTACTAAGCATCAGCAGTGCATATGGCTGAAAGATGTATTTACGAGCATCGACCGATGGGTCTCTCTCTCTATCTCTCTCTCTCACACACACACACACACACGCACAAGTGGGACCCGTTGAATTAGTTATTTGCTCATGATAGCTTTTAATTAGGTTCCACTGTAATCTAACTTTTTTCTTAAGTTACTAATTGAGCTCAGTGACTTCAAAAAGTTGTACAGAAGCCTTGTTTGGGCCTTTCCGGTGTCGCTGAATGTGGGCTGAGTAACCATGTTAGGTTGTACTGTACTACACAAGCCTTTTTTTCAACATCATCAATGCAACTGGGCCGACAGTTGTACACAATATCCGGGTCAACTTGTTATTCTCCGCCCCGCTGGGCTGCAAACTTTCCTAGGAGGTATGCATTAGGCTTAACAAGAAAATGGACTTTAAGAAATAATAAATGGGATGTAATTATAATAACTGGACAGTTACTATGCACCAAACACGTAATTAGTTTGAAAAATATATTATTTTTGGAATTTGAAAATTTTAATTTCATTACTTGTTGCGCGCGCAATATTTCGTTGGATTTTAACGTAATACAACTTTATTTTGAAATTATATTTAACCTGACTAGAAATTTCGGATAAAAATATTTCGGATCCCATCAAAATGTGGGAATTTTTTTTTGAATTCTGTTTTGAGCGGTTGGTTGAAATTATTAATCGTTGTCCTAGCTAGAAGTTGGGTTGTACTTTTAACAAACTGTAAATGGGCTGTAGTAAATTCCATTAGAATTAAAAAATGGGTTGTACATTCTTACAAATCGCAAATGGGCTATATGTTCTCTGCCAAATCCGAGCTGTGGGCCTACTAAGTTGACGAGTACCAAGGGCTTTGTCAACTTAGTCAATATAAACGATTCTAGCTGCAGTGATCGTATGATGTCCATCCAACGGCCGTAGTGCTTCTTCAACCTCTGGTCTTCTTGCTCCAGCCGCCCAAAGCAGCGCCGGTTGTGTCGCGTGCTCCGGCCTCCCGTGGCCGGGTGTGATGCCGCGGAGGTCTCACCGCCCCGTACTACTCCCACCGCTGGCCAGGCCATCCCTCTACTCACCCACACCCCCTGTTATTCTGCGGCGACGGCAGCCTCACACCGCAGCCGAACCAGTGAACCCTCGTACTCCTCTCCGCGCGGGCTTCCACTGCTGCGTCTTCCCCGGCTCCGCGTCATCCCCTTCTTAGGCCTCGCCGTCGTCCAGACCACCACCCTGGTGCTCTCGGCGCGGCGTGGTCAACATGGTCAACGACCGACTTCCATCGGAAGAGTACTGTACGTGGAGAGGCTGACAGCTGGGTCCAGGCGGCCGCAAGGAAGTGCCTCCTTATTACACGCAAAATAATTATTCCTCCACCTGACAGCAGGGACCCACCGGACGGGCCACCTTATTTCGCGAAAAAAAGTTTCCCCCCTGACTGCTGGGACCCACCGGACGGGCCAGCGTATTTCGCGAAAAAATGTTCCCCCCGCTGTCAGCTCGGACCCACCGGAAGTGCCTCCTTATTACGCACAAAAAAATGAATACTCCCCCTGCTAGCAGGGACCCACCATGGTGGGAGGCTGACTTGTGGGCCTACTAAGTTGACTGGGACGGGGGCCTTTGTCAACTTTAGTCAATATGAATGATTCTAGCCCCAGTGACCGTACGATGTCCATCCAACGGCCGTAGTGCTTCTTCAACCTCTGGTCTTCTTGCTCCAGCCGCCCAAAGCAGCGCCGGTCGTGCTGCATGCTCCTGCCTCCCGTGGTCGGCTGTGCTGCCGCGGAGGCCTCACCGCCCCCTACTATTCCCACCGCTGGCCAGGCCCTGCGGCGACGACAGCCTCACACCGCAGCCGAACCAGTGAACCCTCGTACTCCTCTCTGCGCGGGCTTCCACTGCCGCGTCTTCCCCGGCTCCCCGTCGTCCCCTTCCTAGGCCTCGCCGTCGTCCACCGCCCTGGTGCTCTTGGCGCGGCGTGGTCAACGTGGTCAAGGAACGACTTCCATCGGACGTGGACTGTACGTGGAGAGGCTGACAGCTGGGTCCATGGCCGCAGCAAGGAAGTGCCTCCTTATTACGCGGAAAATAATGATTCCTCCACTTGACAGCTGGGACCCACCGGACGGGCCACTGTATTTTGCAAAAAAAGCATTTCCCCCTGACTGCTGGGACCCACCAGCTACATCTTCGCACGCAAGGAAGTGCGTTCGGGCAAAAAAAATGATTCGCCCCCCTGACTGCTGGGACCCACCAGCTACATCTTCGCAGGCAAAGAAGTGCCTGACAGTCGGGACCCACCTGGTCGAAGCGTACGTAGCGTTGTCATTCTGGTCGCGAACGTGTACGTACATATATACTGGTGGATGTAGAGGCGCGCACGTGTCGTAGTAGAGGCGCGCACGTAGGATGTACACGTACATACAGCGGCCAGGGTGCAAGAAAGAAAATACGGCCACGTATGTGTACATACGGGCGGGGTCTCGAACGCCTACTCGCACATACGTACGGCCAGGGCTCGTGTACATGGCTGGGTCGGAACGGAGAAACAGCGTCCTCGTCGTGTTCATGGGGAGGCAACGGAATGCGTCGTGTTCATCGGGAGGCAACGGAACGCGTGGGAGCCAACCGGCTGGGTCGGAACGGAATGTGTGGTCGTGTTCATCGGGAGGGCTTGGACGGAACAGGCAATGGAAACGAGGCCTGGCGTACGGCACAATGGAGGAAACGAACCTCCTACGTTCGGAACGGGGTCCTGTTGATCGGGAGGGGTCTGGCGTACCGCAAAACAGAGGAAACGGACCTCCTACGGTCGAAACGGGGGTCCTGTTGATCGGGAGGGGTGTGGCGTACCGCAAAACGGACGAAACGGACCTCCTACGGTCGAAACGGGGGTCCTGTTGATCGGGAGGGGTGTGGCGTACCGCAAAACGGACGAAACGGACCTCCTATGGTCGAAACGGGGGTCCTGTTCATCGGGAGGGGTGTGGCGTACCACAAAATGGTACTCCACGGGATACTGTTCATCTCCACCGTCGACCTCCTCCAGCCTCCACGGGCTACCGTCGACCTCCTCCAGCCTCCACGGGCTCCTGTTCATCCAGCCTCCACCGCGCGCTACTCCACCGACTACTGTTCAACCACCCCTCCACGGGCACCCCTCCACCGTCTACTGTTCATCCAGCCCTCCACACCACGGGGTCTTGTTCAACCACCCCTCCACCGTCTACTGTTCATCCAGCCCTCCACCACACCACGGGGTCCTGTTCATCCAGAGGCAACGCCACCGCTCACTGTTAATCCAACCCCCCCCCCGCGCAACACTCACTGTTCATCCAATCGATCGGCTTCAGTTAGCAGCAGTAGTGAAGGAATCGCTCGATCGGGTTCAGTTAACAGCCATCGATCGATCGCTCGGGTTCCGTAACGCGTAGCCTGCAGTGCAATCGCTCGGGTTCAGTTAGAGCCCAACGCCTCGCTTGGGTTCAGATAGAGCCAACGCCTCGCACACACGCACGTACGTGTACGAGAAAAACGTGCATCGCTCGGCCCCCGACCTCCCACCGTAACCGGGAACTCCCCGAAATTTTCCTCTCCCTCGCTTCTACCATGGTTTTTTCCGTCATGGATGGCCCAAAGAATGTCATGCAGCTGCGTCTCCGGCCCGCCCAGGACGAAAAGCCCATTTTCTGTCACGATTTTTTGTCGTAGAAGTAGGAGCCCACCACATCTATGATGATACCGGGTTTTGTCACAATTATCGTCATAGAAGTGTCATATGTATGACAGAAAAAAATTCGTTCGACCCAAAATGTCACAAATGTGTCTTTTTTTTGTAGTGAGTCCTATTAGGATTAGGACTAGTCTATCTCTAATACAAACCGGATACAAGTCCTGGTCTTAACTCCTTGTAAGGTAAATATTGCTCATGCCTTTCCTCTTAAACCGGCCAACCATAGTATGGACCGGCCTTCATGAACCGCCCGTTGGGCCACCGGGTCTTGTCGGTCCTCTGACCCGCCTGCTGGATTACCAATGAATCGTAAACCGCCAGGTCCAAACGGGTCGCCAGTGAATCGTCAAGTCTCAGCCGGGTCTCAAGTAAACCGCCAAGTCCGGCCGGGTTATACTTCCGGCCGGTTTATGCCGCGGGGTATATCCCCGACATTAGCTCCTAGTTTAATTTGGATTTATCCATGTTAAATTGATCCTGTAAAACAAACACAAGAACAAATTTGACAGATTATGCTCCGGGTTAAGAATTCTTGTAAACCGGCATCTGATCATCCTTATGTCCTTGTCATTTCCTCCTTCTAGAAAATCCGGGTCAACAAGCCAGCTTCATACTCAATTTGCTGACATTGGTTTCTCACAGAGAAATATTATGAAGAATAATCCACTTGAGTCGGCTTCCAAAGCGCCGATTTAAGAAATATGGGTCTTGAAATACTCATGTGATATTCAGCCGGTTTGAAGATGTAAAACTTGCCGGTTTAATATTACCGAAATTGCCGGGTTATAAAAACTAAAAATTTCGGGTCATGATTGTTTCCAAGCCGGTTCATGATTGTTGATGACGCCGGGTTATGATTGTCGCAGACACCGGGTCATAATGATTGGTGATGCCGGGTCAATCTGGTTTGCTCAAAACTGAAAATCGGAAGATATTTCTCCCTTATATCCATATTACCTGTAGCCCCCAAGTCTTGAATAGAACAAAGTGATGATTTGAGACTTGTTTCCATATAATTACTGCCACCTTGAAGAAATCCATGTTGTTCATCTCTAGTAAAAACTGAATACTAAACTTCAATCAGTGTAGCCCCCAAGGGCCGGTCATTATGCAATAATGAGCAGGGACTTTGTAAATATAATCATGTAGACTTGAGCAGTGATGTGTAGCCCCCGAGGGCCGGCTTAGTAAGATAATGCTGAACCGGGACTTGATATATACTTGAATGTTTGACAGGAGCAATTGGTAGCCCCCAAGGGCCGGCTCATTATGATATGATGAGTCGGGTCTTCAATAATATGAGCAAAAAATGACTTTGCATTAGCCCCCAAGTGTCATGGTGCATGCTCGCAGCGACATGAGACTTGCCTATTTGATATAATCTCAATTTAAATAATGTAGCCCCCAAGTGCCGGGTCGTAAGCCTGCAGCGACTCGGGACTATTCCTTCAATTGTAGAATAAATCATATCCATTGATAATATGATAGCCATTGCGCTAAAGCGACTTTGAAAACCTTAATCATAATACTGGTTATTGATAACCATAAGAAAAATCCAGCCATATTGACTATTAAAGATTTGGATAATATACCCAACGATTTATAAGCGCATGATTCCAATGGCGCAATCCAAATATATACTGGCGACTTATCGTCTTAAAGCCAGGCCGGGTTAATAAACACCGGTGATTTATAATTATGCTTTATTCAACCTGTTTCTGCATACAGCAAGTTTAAAGTGTCCTGGCAGTTTACCGCCGGACGGGCCATAATGCCCAACATATAACCTAGGTTGATAACCAAGGATGCACTTAAGAATAATCAAATATGAAATATATCATACATGTGACATTAAATCACATCATTGGTTGGCCAACTTTATTGTAGTAAAGGTGATAACCCCAATCTTGAGTACTGATAAGTCCTTCCATATTGTGCCGGTTTATGATAAAACCGTGCCGGGTTGTGATAAACACCGGTTTATTCCATACTGGTGACCTTGAGTCAAAACCAGACCGGGCTGATTGGCACGCCCAATATGCGATACTATCCTAAAGATACTCGAAGGTCCCACCAAGGATAGAACCGCATATTGACACGCTTTTGCAAGGTGGATATCATTACATCAACATTACATAATATATGGGGATACATACAAAAGGCACAAACGCCCCAAGGATACCTCAATACGACATACATAAGATCAACATTCGACTATGGATGAACACAAACAGAAACTCAAATGACATCCACCCTGCTAGCCCAGGCTGCCGACCAGGAACCTAACCCAAGATCGACGAAGAAGAAGAAGGAGAACTCCAACACAAGTAAACATCGCTCTCGCGTCATGATCATCGCATAACCTGTACCTGCAACTGTTGTTGTAGTAATCTGTGAGCCACGAGGACTCAGCAATCCCATTACCATGGGTATCAAGACTAGCAAAGCTTAATGGGTAAGGAAGGTGTAAAGTGGTGAGGCTGCAGCAGCGACTAAGCACAGTATGGTGGCTAACTTACGAAACAAGGGCGAGAAGAGGAGCTAAGCAAACGGTCGCCAACTAGTAATGATCAAGAAGTGATCCCGAACTCCTACTTACGTCAAACATAACCAAAAAACCGTGTTATCCTCTCGAACAACCCCGAAAAGAGACAATCACGGTTACGCACGCGGTTGGTTTATTTTAGAAGAGTTTACTTCAAGTTTACTACAACCGGATATTAACAAATTCCCATCTGCCACATAACCGCGGGCACGGCTCTCGAAAGTTTATACCCTGCAGGGGTGTCCCAACTTAACCCATTATAAGCTCTCACGATCAACGAAGGATATTCCTTCTCCCGGGAAGACCCAGTCAGTCTCGGAATCCCGGTTACAAGACATTTCGACAATGGTAAAACAAGACCAGCAAGACCGCCCGAATGTGCCGACAAATCCCGATAGGAACTGCACATATCTCGTTCTCAGGGCACATCCGGATGAGACATCCTATGAGTAAAACCAATCCTCAAGTTTCCCCAAGGTGGCCGCAGTCTACTCGGTTCGGACCAGCACTCAGAGGAACACTGGCCCAGGGGGGCTAAAATAAAGATGACCCTCGGGCTCCGGAACCCAAGGGAAAAAGGCTTAGGTGAGGCAAATGGTAAAACCAATGTTGGGCCTTGCTGGAGGAGTTTTATTCAAGGCGAACTGTCAAGGGGTTCCTATAACACCCAACCGCGTTAGGGACGCAAAATCCGGGAACATAATACCGATATGACGGAAACTAGGGCGGCAAGAGTGGAACAAAACACCAGGCATAAGGCCGAGCCTTCCACCCTTTACCAAGTATATAGATGCATTAATAATATAAGAGATATTGTGATATCCCAACATAAACATAATCCAACATGGAGCAATCTTCATCTTCACCTGCAACCAGCAATGCTATAAGAGGGGCTGAGCAAAACCGGTAACATAGCCAAACAACGGTTTGCTAGGAAGGGTGACAAAGGTTAGAGGTTCATGACAATTTGGGAGGCTTGATAAGCAAGTGGTAGGTAACGCGGCATAGCGATAGCATCGAGGCAACTAGCATAGCAATGATAGTAATGAGATCTAAGGTGACGGTCATCTTGCCTGAAATCCCGCTAGGAAGAAAAACGAGTCCATGAAGAAGATGAAGCCACGAAGACGAACCAAGCGTAGACGAACGAATCCTCACGATCGCAACGAAACAGGAACTAACGAGAAGGAGCACAACCGGAAAGAAGCAAACAACATAGTAAACAACCATCACATAAACATGGCATGATGCTAAACCAAGTATGATGCATGACAAGGCTACATGAAGCTACTCATGGCAAGAGATGATGCATACAAGAGCAACACATCAAAGCAAGTTTAAATGAGGCCGGAAACAACATATAACAATTCCGGTAAGTCCTCATATGCAAATCTCGAAATTGGTCCAGATCTGAATAAACTTTATGTTCAAGTTGTTAAACAGCAAGTTAAGATGCACCAAGATGATCTACACGAAATTCTAGTCAAATTACGTATAAAGTTCATTTAATTTGGAGCTACGACCTAGAAGATAAGAGCAAAACAAGTTAAACATGGCGTTGATGCAAAATGCATTCAAACATCAAGCAAACACACTCAAAACATGGATGCAACAGGGTAATATGAAGCTACATGCAAAACTAAGCAAGTTTCATATAGAGCACACTCAAAACGGAGCAACGGTTCAACACATATACATGAAACAAGTTTAAAGGACAAGCTGTCCAAAACAGCAACTAAGCAATTTGCAAGCATCAAAACAACATGCTACAGCACCTCAATATGAAAACAAAAGACATGGACATGATGTACAGGTAAAGCATGACAAAACATAAACACTGAGCTATCTCCAGAAATCACGAGAACATGCTCAAAAGGACATGGCAAGATTGTAAATAATATCAGTTTCACAGACTTGGCAGAATTCACTGGACATGGCAAAAATAATATCAGGTTGCGATGTTTAGAGCTATCAAACAACATGCTACAGGAACTTATCATGGCAAACAAAGGCATGGCATGCTAATAATAAAGACAAAGAACAAAACTCCCTTACTGGACATGAGCCAAAAGGGCATAGAAAATATGATTACACCCATGCAAACATAGCAAGATATATAAACAGATTCAGACTTGGTGAAATTTCAGGACACGGCAAAAACAGATTCATGTCGGCATGTTAACAAGCTTGATTAACTCCCTACATGGCATATCATGGCATGAAATAAATCTAGCATGGAGTAGGCATGAAAATGAAGCTAACCATGTGCCAAACAACCTCATAGCATGTTTGAAATAAATCACACAAAAATGCCAAAACAGCAGCATGATGTAAAATGACATGTATGTAAACTTGCTTAAATGCAGAAAATAATGCTGCCACTGGATTGGTGGGATTTTTCTACCCCAAAAACATATATAATATGTCTAGGTTGCTGTAGAAAAATCATCACAAATGCTATAAGTGAAAAACTGCCCTAAAAGGGAATATGACAGAATTGGCAATTTCTATATTTGGAATGTCCAGATCTGGACTTGCCTGAAAAGGAAAGCTAGCATATTCCAGAAATGGAAATCGCTGGAATAAAAGATTAATAAAGGAAAAGAAATAGATACGAGGGATGTGAGAGCATGACATGTGGGCCTGTGAGTGTGTGTGGATGACCGTGGGACCAAGGCGTCATAGTCACAGTGAAAATAAAAGGCCACCACTAAAAACGTGGAACCTGGGACTCGAACCCAGGTCTCCTAGGTAGGAAAGAGGCGTGCTAACCAGTGCGCTAGAGGGAGGTGTGTGTACTAAGAGAGGCGCCTGGCTCCTTTTGAACCACGCCCAGAAGGCCGAGCCTTTGGCCGTGGCAACACAGAAATCACCGGCGCCGGCGGCGATGAGCTAGGAGGCGCGGCTCACTGAGCAGAGCAATGGAGGGCGTGCGGGAACCTGTGGGGACTCCAGCGAGCGAGTGGAGGTGGCTCGCGAGTGAGCAGGCACTCGGGCACGAGTTCACGCTCGGCTCGGGGCCATGACGAGGCACGGTAAGCCGGGAAGAAAAGGCCCACGGCAAGGAGCGTTTGCGTGCGGATGAGTGCGCAAGCGCGTGACCTAACGCGGGGAAGCAGTGCGGCGAGACGATCCGGGGCGGAGGGCATGGACATGCTACGGCAGCAACATCAACTACAATAAAGCTACAGGTTTCGCCGGAGCACCGAGAACACGGGAAAAACATGGAAGGAGCGGCGCCTTCGGTGAACTAGACGGCACGAGAAGGATCAGGGATGGAAGGAAGGTTACCTAGCTCACCTAGGACAAGAATACGAGGCCGGGGACTCGACGGAGACGACGCGCGACAGTTCTGAACTTGGCGGGGCTTCGGGTCCGAGAAGTAGATGCAGCAGAGGAAGAAGACGGGGCCGGGGAGGTCGATCCAGGGCCGTGGCGTCGCGTTCGTCGAGGAAGGGGACGGAGAGGAACTTGACGGCCCTCTCCACGGCAACAGGAGGGTCGGAGGCGCGACGTGGACGGCTACCCCGAGCTCGAGCTCTTATTCGCTCGGGTCATGGTGGGCAGGGCGACGACGAGGCGCGTGGAGACCTACCTAGCGGCGGCAAGGGCAAGAAAGGGACGGAAGTGGACGAGGGGAACTAGGGCTAGGTCTAGGACCATATATAGGGGCTAGGGGCGCTGGACGGCCGTCAAATCAACGAGTTCGTCGACGTGGCGCGTCTGGATGAGTTGCCGTACAGGGGAGACGACGCTCCTGTTGCTAGCAGGCTGGATGGGCTGCTGCTGCGCGAGTTGGGCTGCATGCGCTGGTTGATGGGCTGCTACACTGGGTTGCTGCTCTCTCTTCATTTCCCACAGACAGAAAACAAAACAGAAAAGCACAGGAACATAGGACAAGTGTATGAGATATATAAAGATATTCTCATGATCCTGAGGTATTGCTTCATTTTAAAAAATTGTCCTGGGAATTTTTAGAGGAAGTAAAATAATTCAAGTTTGAATTGAATTCAAACTTGAGCCATTTTAAAACCTAACCAAAACAACTTAGATAAAGCTGAAATTTGACAGAGAGGTAAGTAACATGGTGATAGAATATTGAGGCAAAGTTGAACATTAATGGAGGAGGGTAAATGGCACTTGCTAAAAGAAAGAAAAAGAAGGAGAGGTGGTGATGCATGGAGGTGGTGATGCATGGATCACACATAGAACATGCAACAACATATCATGCATGCATATCATGGAAATGCAAGTTCACATAAGCACAACAAAACATTGATATGCACATGATGCAAACATATGATGGCTAAAAGGAATATGACAAGAAGCACAAATGCAATATGACAAGGTAAGCATGGCAATGAAATGAGTAGAACAACATAACAAAACAAAATGAGACCAAAAGATGGAACCCCAAATGGAATTGGATGGAGATCAACATGGATATATTGCCAAATATGGAAGTTTTACATCTGGGGTGTTACACTGATAGTCTCCGGATTATAATTTGATTGTATACTGTCAACTTGTAGTTGACAGCCTAACCGGGTTGATAAACACCGGTTTAAAAACGTCACAAATCTTATGAAAACAAAGAAAACTCAGCAAAAGGCAAATAAAAACCGTTGTAGTCGAGGCTTTTCACGGGCTGCCAGGCCCCAAATTCAATCAAGAGGTGTAGCTATGATTCGGATATGACCAAGCCCCCAAGTGATGCTGTGGCATTGCGCCGATCAAGAGGTGTAGCTATGGTTCGGATGCGACCAAGCCCCCAAGTGATGCTGTGGCATTTCGCCGATCAAGAGGTGTAGCTATGGTTCGGATACGACCAAGCCCCCAAGTGATGCTGTGGCATTTCGCCGATCAAGAGGTGTAGCTATGGTTCGGATACGACCAAGCCCCCAAGTGATGTTGTGGCATTTCGCCGATCAAGAGGTGTAGCTATGGTTCGGATACGACCAAGCCCCAAGTGATGCTGTGGCATTTCGCCGATCAAGAGGCGTAGCTATGGTTCGGATACGACCAAGCCCCCAAGTGATCAATAATATGATAAGCCAATAAGGCATGATACCCATGTTTGAACCGCGCATCATGGCAGCAGGTCCTCTTCGGCAACCTTTAACTTTTTGCAAGAGATAAATTCTTCTTGAGCCGGGATTTTGAACCGGATATTGAGAGCTTCAAAGCTTTGTGGGAGACATCTTTCCCTTGAACCGGATTGTAAACCGGAATCTTTATTTTCAGCCAGAAATTTTCCGACGGCCTTTCAACTCGAACTTGCGAGAAGTTAATTCCTTTTTGAACCGGACATTTTTAAACCGGATTTGAGCACTTCAAAGCTTTGTCGGAGAATAGATTTCCCTTGAACCGGACTGTAAACCGGATATTGAGAGCTTCAGTGAGACTGACTTCCCTTGAGCCGGATTTTAAACCGGAATCCTTTCCGATGACCCAGAACTTCTTCATTGAGCCGGGATTTTGTAACTGTCATATACTTTCTAAGACGGAAATTTTCTAACGGCCTTTAAATTTTCATCAATATAACAGTAGCCTCCGGGACCGGGTTATCTTTCCTTCCATTGTCGTGGGGTTCTTAAATTTGCTGAAACTGGCAAGATTTGCTCAGTCATGTCATCGTAGCCCCCGAGTCTCAAAGGTGACTTGAGGAGTTGGCTTGAGACTCTCCATATTTGACCGTGATATAAACCGGCATAACTTGTATATCATTGGTGTTGACAACACGATGTGAATCCACAGAAGGTTGAGGTGACTGCGGCGGGTCATAAATGATCCCGTATGAGCCGTGTCAGTAACTCGGCCAATGGTTCCTTCCAACTGGCTATTTGAAGTTAACCAAACTGTAGTGGCGACGACTTGTGCGCCTGCCCATTGATCCATCCAGTGCAGACGACGGCTGATGATAATTTGCCTCCAATTTGTTGGAAGAAAACCGGGCTACCCAAGCAGTGACTTGTTCATACTCAATAGACAGCTCATGCGGACAGGTGTGGCCTGGTGTGTTGATGTAGACCAGACCACAATGGACGGACGGAAAATACGACCGCAGCATCAGAGGCGGCACAGACAGATGAATCGACTGCGGCGTTTGTAAACCGGTGCGGGCGGGAGAATCGGCCGTGGGGGCAGACAATAAGTCAAACGCGTGTGTTGATGTAGTGGGGGTGGCAGCCTGCGCAGGATGAGCGCTAGTGCAAAAATAATATTTGGTCACGCCCCTTTTGCAACACCTTTTTGTAAGGAATAATGGTCCTGCGAAAAAAATATCATAGACCAAGTAATTGTTCTTTGATAAAAACAATATGTGTTAGTGAAACAAGCTTAGATAGATATCACCTGATTCGTTTGGATGATACTCAGCCGCCAAGTTGATGATGACGTCAGGATCTTCACGTAGGAATTAGTACTGATAGCATTATGCAACGCACTAGCCACATTAATGTTTGTAGCCACTGTCCCTCATCACCGCAGTTACAGTCTTTTCGGCATAAGTGTGCGCAGAGGGAGGAGCGGCTCAACACATCCCTGACGGCTCATCACGCGGCAGGCGCGGTGCTGGCAATGGTGATTTAATCGTGGCAACTCATGACGAGTCAACGGAGCAGGGGGCGGCTCACCCACATCGGAGATGGAGCGGCCGGCTCAAGAAACGGGTGTGCACTTCGGCGGGTCACAATAATATAAGCGAAGGTGAGCAGCAAGGTGGCTCAGGGCCAGTCCCAGTGGACGGTGGCTCGTAAAGGGCGGCCTCAATATATTCCTGGCGGCTCATCGTGCGGCAGGCCACAGCGGAGTCCGAGTCTGACCCCTGTTTCATATCCTCATCTTGATCGATGTTATTTTGGCTGTCCATATCCGTGTCTTCCAGGTCGTAATCTCCCCTTTTCCTTTTCTTTTTAAGCTGGACATGAAATAGGCCATTGGGAGATTCACGTGATGAACTTGACTGATTTTTGGTGCATGCCTCTTGTCTTATTCCTTCCCATCCAAATAGGTAGTAGTACTACTCCTTGATTCCCGTGCAAACATAGTATTTGATTTTTATGAGGAAACAGACTGCCCCCGGCCTAGCGGCAGCAGGAGCAGTGATTTGTCTAATCACCTGGTGATCTGATGCCTTCGCAGTAGCCATCAATTGGCACTCATAGCAGTACTAGTTTTGATCTCCACTTGATTTATCTTTGTATTCCCGCGGACTAGCAACACAAAACAGTCTCGGGACTTGAACAGGTAATCCAGCCGCAGTAACTTTACGGATTCGGCGGATCGGACAGCGGCAACCCTTTGTCTGCTTCAATGGAAACTGTGACTTGACAGCTTGCAGGACTCGGTGAATCTCCCGTCGGTTTGGACAGATCGTCTCGCGTCGGCGGTGAACCGGACGCAAAACCCTAATTTCTTTAATCTCAATCTCGTATCTCCCTTCTACTGCTTCCACGGAGACGATGTATCTTCTTCTGCGCCGGTTCTTCTTCATCCAGCACATCACGAGCTTTTTGATCCCTGTAAAGATCCCTTCAAGAACTCATCACCACCGTGCGCAGGCCCCACGGTGGGCGCCAACTGTCATGGTTTTGTCACGGCAGATGTCCTTAGTGTCAGGACTTAGCTATGTGGTAGCTTGAGAGGGGTTGAGCGGAATCGAGAGACGCAACACAAGACAAGGATTTAGACAGCTTCGGGCCCCGGGAAACATCATCCGGTAATAGCCCTACATGCTGTTTGAGGCTAGGTCTCATTATCATCACGAGGGAGTCGCCGGTAAACCGGCTCTTTGTGTCTAGCCCTAGAGATTGTTTCTTCTTTCTTGCTTGTTCCTCTTTGGGGAGCCCTGCCCCTTCTTATTTAAGTTGAAGGGGCGGGTTACATGTGGAGTCCTATTAGGATTAGGACTAGTCTATCTCTAATACAAACCGGATACAAGTCCTGGTCTTAACTCCTTGTAAGGTAAATATTCCTCATGCCTTTCCTCTTGAACCGGCCCACCATAGTATGAACCGGCCTTCATGAACCGCCCGTTGGTCCACCGGGTCTTGTCGCTCCTCTGACCCGCCTGCCGGATTATCAATGAATCATAAATCGCCAGGTCCAAACGGGTCGCCAGTGAATCGTCAAGTCTCAGCCGGGTCTCAAGTAAACCGCCAAGTCCGGCCGGGTTATACTTCCGGTCGGTTTACGCCGCGGGGTATATCCCCGACAATGTGTATAAACTTCATAAGGCTTTGTATGGCCTCAAACAAGCACCTCGTGCTTGGTATGATCATCTTAAGAAGTTTTTACTCGATGATGGTTTTGTGAGAGGGGTGATTGATCCCACTCTTTTTACTAAGAGGGACAAAGGTGATTTGATCTTATGCCAAATCTATGTAGATGATATCATTTTTCGTTCTCCTAACATTCATTTGTGCAAGAAGTTTGCAGCTTCTATGACCAAGAACTTTGAGATGTCACTCAATGGGGATTTGAAATTCTTTCTCGGATTCCAAATTCAACAATTTCAAGAAGGAATATTCTTTTCTCAAGCAAAGTATCTCAAGGATATTCTAGAGAAGTTTGGCATGACTGATGCTAGTCCATGTAAGACACCCATGCCAACCAAAATTGTACTCACTGAAGACACAAATGGTACCCCTTTCGACCCATCTAAATACCGCTCTATGATTGGTTCATTACTTTATCTTTGTGCATCTAGACCAGGCATCATGTTCAGTGTGTGCATGTGTGCTAGATTTCAAGCTTCCCCTAGGGAAAGTCATCATAAGGCGGTTAAGCATATTCTTAGATACCTTGTTCACACCCCAAAGTTGGGTCTATGGTACCCCAAGGATGCTAAGTTTGATCTCATTGGGTACACGGATGCGGATTGGGCTGGAGACAAAGTGGATCGTAAGTCCACCTCCGGTGCGTGTCAATTTCTTGGACACTCCTTGGTAAGTTGCTCCTCGAAGAAACAAAATTGTGTTGCCCTCTCCATCGCCGAAGCTGAATACATTGCAACCGCCAGTTGTGCAACTCAATTACTATGGATGAGGCAAACTTTGAAGGATTACAGTATCACCTACAGAAAAGTGCCTCTTCTATGTGACAATGAAAGTGCCATCAATATTGCTGAGAATCCCAAAGATCATACCCGCACCAAGCACATTGATATTGCTCATGTTGGCACAGATATGCAACTAGCAAACATTTTCACCAAGCCATTGGATGAAGCAAGGTTTTGTCAACTTAGGCGTGAACTTGGTATCTTGGAGCTTGACAACATTATGTGAAATCTAGTACCCATGCATGCATTTTCATAATGTCTTGTCTTGATGTAGTCATATATTTAGGGGGAGAACTTCAATCCATGAATCCTCTTCCACCTATATAATGCGTAAATAAAACCAACACTCTCAAAGTCACTATGACACTTATTTTGTGTCCATAGTACTTTGAAATGATGGAGTAGTAATTATGGGTCCAAAGTTCAACTCTTTGGTATCCCAAGTTATGTATACTCAAACATAGTTACCTAGGCTACAACTCTTCTTAGTTGTGTTTGTGGGTTTGTGATATGTCTTGGATACGGTTGATTCTCACACTTATATATATACACACATCATCACATCATCACCATTTCAAATATCAGCACTCTGGCTGGCCGGATCATCCGGATGTCCATCCGGACACCCGGGTAGCTCTATCATGTATGCCTAGATATCCGGGCCCCTACCCGGCCTGTCCGGATCATCCGGGGCTACTCTCGGACATCCGGGTGGGTCCTCGTCCTAGACAATAAAATATCGGGCCGTGTGGGAGCAGAGGGTTATTCCCTTGTTCTTCGTCCCCACGACCCCATCCACTCGCCCCCGCCGGCGGCGGCTGCTCGTGGGCCGCCCCGCTAGTCCGGCCGGCCAACTGGCTAGATCTCACCGCCACGCACTGCTGTCGCCTCGATCCACTCCCTCCTCGCATTGTTTCCCCCAGGACCAATTGGATCTTCACCAATCTCGCCCTCTGTCCCCAACTCCGCCATGGTGGTCGGTCGTGGTGGTGCTAGCCGGAGCTTCAAGTCAACGTCCTCGTGCCCCTCTCGTGGTACTCCATATGCTCCTCTCCTCTATTTCCCCAATTACCCATCTAGGTTCAGCCATTCATCTAGTTGGCCCTCTCTTTCCTATGCGTGTACGTAGACGCGCGTCGCCAAGCATCGACGGACTCTAAGGAAGCTGCTCGTCCACTCAAGAAGGCGTCGGGTCGTGCTCGTCCATCCTATGCCGGGCAGGACGGCCCTGACTATGAGGCCGAACTCCATGAGGAAGAGCTCATGCCGGTTCTCTCCACGAACAAAGCAAAGAAGAAGAAAGCGGTCTCTGCCTCAAGCTCGCAATCTGCCGCAACTACTCGTCTTATCTTGTCCATGGCCAACCCCACCAACAGTGGCCGTCGTGCTGTCAACTATCAGCCCATGGACCCCTCTGAGTATGCTGCTTTAAGAAGTGATGTCAACCAATTTGCCGTCCCGGCCAATGCAACCGATCCTCGTTTTCGCACCTTGGTTCAACAAGACATCTATCAATCCGTCATTGCTCATCTAGGTTTCTCTCCTCAGCATTATGTGAACTTGGACTACATTGAGAAAAACCCAACCAAGTTCGAAGGTGTGTTAGAGAAGATTGAGGGCATGGAGCTGCGTCATGCTATGTCTCTTCATTGTGATTGGAATGAGGCCGCCATTCGGCAATTCTATGCCATGTGCTTCTTCCATCCGGTCGCACTATCACTTGGATGACTCACCATTCTCAGTTCACCGTCTCCTACGAGGAGTTTGCTGCTGCCCTGCGCATGCCCGAATCGGAGGCCTCTCTTTTTCGGATCCATGAGGTGAACCCCAAGTTTGAGGCCATGCCCATCAGTGCATGTGGTTGCCTCGTCATGCCTACCACTCAGCTATCCACAGTGCAGCAAATCAAGGAGCTTAATGATATCTCCATCTTCCGTCTCAAATACCGGTGGCTTTTTCAGTGTATCCTCAACTCCATTGCTCCCAAGAAAGGGGGCCGTGGGATGGTTCGGGACTATAGCATTTACTTCATGTACTCGAGGAAGGCTCCCGACCGTCCCATTGACATGGCAGATTTCCTATGGCATGAGATTCACATGGCTAGTGGTCTGAAGGTTCGTACACTTCCCCATGCCCCCTTCATTCAGAGAGTCATCGACTCGGTCTATCCGTGTTCCATTTCCAAGACATCCACACACTCCATGTGGACTCCGCGTGATGAGTATTCCAGAGGGAAGGCCCCTGCTCCTCCTTGTGCCGAGAGCTCCTCTCGCCACACTAAACCTTTCATGAAGCCTTTTGACCGCCTGACTCGCTTCATTGGCAAGTCCCACAAGGCTATCTTTGACACTTGCTGCTACACTGCTACTCACATTGCTACTGAGGAGGTTCGCCATCCTGAGGCGAATGCACTTCGGGCTCGCCTCCGTGCGCGCCCTGGGAGTCCTGTCGAGCCAGATGAGCCTATTCCTGATCGTCTTCCTCTTTCGGAAGTCGATTTTCCTTCTGCCGCTGACTTTCCCAAGTTCTTCCTTAACCCTGCTGATCTGAGTGATGATGATGGGGATGATGATGAGGATGCTGAGTGATCCTCCGGCCTTCTTTGTTGTTTTCCCCTTTTCGGTACTTGCTGCCAAGGGGGAGATGTAATTCTTAGGAGTATGAGTGTGTGTCAGCTATGTTTATTGAGCTCTAGTTATTGGACTCATTATTATTATTGTAATGGACCTTTGGTCATGTGTTATGCTACCTTGTATGAGTTTATGAGTTTATGAGTCTATGCTACCATGTAAGAGCTTAAGTATGCTATCTCCATTCGTTGCTTATCGTTGCTTATGTTGCTTTTAATGGTGTATGTCTACACTACTGTTACAACATTATATTCCGAATGAGGGTATCCACTCCATATGTGCATGATTTTGTATTTTATCACTTTATTCCTATGCATACATTAAAGGGGAGCTCTCCCTAAAACACATCCCTATGCATACATTACGGGGGAGCTCTTCCTAAAACACATACCGGACTACTCTCCTAAAAATATTCGCATTACATTTCCCTTGTTGAGTGCTATATGTAGTTTGTCATCAACTACCAAAAAAGGGGGAGATTGAAAGTGCAATCTTGCTCTTAAAGAATATTTTTTACATTGATGACAAATTTACATATAGGGGACTAACCGTGTTTGCTAAGTATATACACAGGTCGTCAGTCCTCTGTTTTTTTTCTAATGTGCATCATGATCACATCATATGAGATATTACTCAAGAAAATAATCAATGAGGAAAGGAGCAAACAAAAATGACGCATCGTGCTCTTTTATACATTTCTTGAGTAGTAGGGATCCCGCACTATTAAGAGGGGATCCGAGGTGTAGGTTCAAGGCTTGCTCAAAATATTGTTCACGATTCGTTTTTCACAAAAGACCAAATATTCCTAGCAAAACTACTTAACCAAATCCTACTCCCCTCTCTATGCACACACACAAACTCCTAGCCGGATCATCCGGACGGTGCCCCAGATCATCCGGGCTAAACCTGGATCGTCCGGACCGTGTTCCGGATCATCCGGGTAATGTGTACCCTTCATCACAGAACTCTGATGGTTGAAGCCGGATCGTCTGGACATTCATCCGGATCATCCGGGCTGTGCCCGGATCGTCCGAGTAATCTTGCCCCTATGATCACAGAACCTTGGTGGATGTAGCCGGATCATCCGGTCAAGCATCCGGATTATCCGGGCTCCTCGCAGCTCTGCTGCTTCCACTTGCATCCGGGCCTTCAGCCAGATCATCCGGATGGTCTTCCGGATTATCCGGGCAGGTCAACCTCTGCCCAAACGGCTCTAATTTGCTTGTGGTATAAATAGTCCCTTACCTCTTCGAGATAAGGCTGAACACTTCACTCAAATACGCCTCAAGAACACCAGTGCTCCTCTCTCTCTTGCTCACACACTATATCCTAGATCCCGGTTTGATTCTTGAGAGTTTCGAAGAGTTGTTCCAATCAAAATAAAGACCTTCTCCCTCTCCTTCTTATGACCGAAGCAAATCGTGATTTGAGCAAGTCTTGAGCTTTTTCCCCTTGGATCTTGTTACTCTTGGAGGTTGGAGACTCCTAGGCGGTAGGAGTCATTCGGAGAGGAATCAACCATTGTGATTACCCCCGGAAAGTTTGTGAAGGTTTGGAGACCACCTCAAGGTCTACCACTAGTGGTTGAGAAACGCCTCCGTCGTGTTGTCTCAAAGGGAGAATAGGGTGAGCCTTCGTGGTAACATCCACCTCTCTAACGGTGACTAGCTTCCCTCCAAGGAAGTGAACATCGGCATACATCCTCGTCTCTCGGAGTTGCGGTTATTCCTAACCCTAACTCTCTACTTGTGGTTACTTGTCTCTTAATACTTACTTATATTTATTGCGCTTGCTTATTCACATAGTTGTGTTACTTGGTTAACTTGCTTAGCTCCTAGCATCATACTTGCAATTGTTAGGCTCACTTTCATATTCCGCATTATTGCCTAAAATTGCTAAGTAACAATTAAAATTTGTAATTGTACCTATTCACCCCCCTTTAGGTCCATCTCGGTCCTTAATGTTAATGTCTACAAAGCTCGACTTGTTGCGAAAGGTTTTCGACAAGTTCAAGGAGTTGACTACGATGAGACATTCTCACTCGTAGCGATGCTTAAGTCTGTCCGAATCATGTTAGCAATTGCCGCATTTTATGATTATGAAATTTGGCAAATGGATGTCAAAACTGCATTCCTTAATGGATATCTTAAAGAAGAGTTGTATATGATGCAACCAGCAGGTTTTGTCGATCCTAAAGGTGCTAACAAAGTGTGCAAGCTCCAGTGATCCATTTATGGACTGGTGCAAGCCTCTCAGAGTTGGAATATATGCTTTGATAGTGTGATCAAAGCATATGGTTTTATACAGACTTTTGGAGAAGCCTGTATTTACAAGAAAGTGAGTGCGAGCTCTATAGCATTTCTAATATTATATGTGAATGACATATTATTGATTGGAAATAATACACAATTTCTGGATAGCATAAAAGGATACTTGAATAAGAATTTTTCAATGAAAGACCTCGGTGAAGCTGCTTATATATTGGGCATCAAGATCTACAGAGATAGATCAAGACGCTTAATTGGACTTTCACAAAGCACATACCTCGATAAAGTTTTGAAAAAGTTCAAAATGGACCAGTCAAAGAAAGGGTTCTTGCCTGTGTTACAAGGTGTGAAATTGAGTCAGACTCAATGCCCAACCACTGCAGAAGATAGAGAGAAAATGAAGGTCATTCCCTATGCCTCGGCCATAGGTTCTATCATGTATGCAATGCTGTGTACCAGACCTGATGTGTGCCTTGCTATAAGTTTAGTAGGGAGGTACCAAAATAATCCAGGAGTGGATCACTGGACAACGGTCAAGAACATCCTAAAATACCTGAAAAGGACTAAGGATATGTTTCTCGTTTATGGAGGCGACAAAGAGCTCGTCGTAAATGGTTACGTCGATGCAAGCTTTGACACTGATCCGGATGACTCTAAGTCACAAACCGGATATGTATTTATATTGAATGGTGGAGCTGTCAATTGGTGCAGTTCCAAGCAGAGCGTCGTGGCGGGATCTACCTGTGAAGCAGAGTACATAGCTGCTTCGGAAGCAGCAAATGAAGGAGTCTGGATGAAGGAGTTCATATCCGATCTAGGTGTAATACCTAGTGCATCGGGTCTAATGAAAATCTTTTGTGACAATACTGGAGCAATAGCCTTGGTGAAGGAATCCAGATTTCACAAGAGAACCAAACACATCAAGAGATGCTTCAATTCCATCCGCGATCAAGTCAAGGAGGGAGATATAGAGATTTGCAAAGTACATACGGATCTTAATGTTGCAGACCCATTGACTAAGCCTCTTCCACGAGCAAAACATGATCAGCACTAAGACTCCATGGGTGTTAGAATCATTACTATGTACTCTAGATTATTGAGTCTAGTGCAAGTGGGAGACTGAAGGAAATATGCCCTAGAGGCAATAATAAAGTTGTTATTTATATTTCCTTATATCATGATAAATGTTTATTATTCATGCTAGAATTATATTAACCGGAAACTTAGTACATGTATGAATACATAGACAAACAGAGTGTCCCTAGTATGCCTCTACTTGACTAGCTCGTTAATCAAAGATGGTTAAGTTTCCTAACCATAGACATGTGTTGTCATTTGATGAATGGGATCACATCATTAGAGAATGATGTGATGGACAAGACCCATCCGTTAGCTTAGCATAATGATCGTTTAGTTTTATTGCTATTGCTTTCTTCATGACTTATACATATTCCTCCGACTATGAGATTATGCAACTCCCGAATACCGTAGGAACACTCTGTGTGCTATCAAACATCACAACATAACTGGGTGATTATAAAGATGCTCTACAGGTGTCTTCGATGGTGTTTGTTGAGTTGGAATAGATCGAGATTAGGATTTTTCACTCCGAGTATCGGAGAGGTATCTCTGGGCCCTCTCGATAATGCACATCACTATAAGCCTTGCAAACAATGTGACTAATGAGTTAGTCACGGGATGATGCATTAAAGAACGAGTAAAGAGACTTGCCGGTAACGAGATTGAACTAGGTATGATGATACCGACGATCGAATCTCGGGAAAGTAACATATCGATGACAAAGGGAATGACGTATGTTGTTATGCGGTTTGACCGATAAAGATCTTCATAGAATATGTAGGAACCAATATGAGTATCCAGGTTCCACTATTGGTTATTGACCGGAGATGTGTCTCGGTCATGTCTACATAGCTCTCGAACCCGTAGGGTCCGCACGCTTAACGTTCGATGACGATTTGTATTATGAGTTATGTGATGTGATGACCGAAGTTTGTTCGGAGTCCCGGATGAGATCACAAACATGACGAGGAGTCTCGAAATGGTCAAGAGGTAAAGATTGATATATTAGAAGGTTATATACGGACATCGGAATGGTTCCGATAAGGTTCGGGGATTTATCGGAGTACCAGGAAGCTATCGGACCCCCCCGGGAAAGTTATTGGGCCTAATGGGCCATAGTGGAGGAGAGGAGGCAGGACACAGGAGGTGGGGCGCCCCCCCCCCCTTGCCCCAATCCGAATTGGACAAGGGGAGGGGGCGCGGCTCCCCTCTTTCCTCCCCCCTCTCCCTCCTTTCCCCTTTCCCCCTCTCCGTTGGAAGGAAAGGGGGGCGAATCCTACTAGGTTTGGTGTCCCAGTAGGACTCCCCCCTTGGCGCGCCTCCCCCTTGGCCGGCCTCCTCCTCCCCCTCCTTTATATACGTGGGCAGGGGGCACCCAAAAAACACAACAGACAATCTCTTAGCCGTGTGCGGTGCCCCCTCCATAGTTAACAGCTCAGTCATATCGTCGTAGTGCTTAGGCGAAGCCCTGCGCCGGTAACTTCATCATCACCGTCGCCATGCCGTCGTGCTGACAAAACTCTCCCTCGTCCTCAACTGGATCAAGAGCTTGAGGGACGTCATCGTGCTGAATGTGTGCTAAACACGGAGGTGCCGTACGTTCGGTACTTGGATCGTGAAGACGTTCGACTACATCAACCGTGTTACTAAACGCTTCCGCTTTCGGTCTACGAGGGTACGTGGACACACTCTCCCCGCTCGTTGCTATGCTTCTCCTAGATAGATCTTGCGTGATCGTAGGATTTTTTTTTGAATTACTACGTTCCCCAACAACAAGGCCTTGCGAGCGTTTCGCCAGGTTTGTCAACAACCCCTACTACATGTTCGCTACGGTGGACATCACCAACGATGTAAAGGCGCTCGAGAATTCGGGCATCGCCTGCCAGAATCTTGTCGACATCCGGGGCCAATACAAGATTTGGGCAAGAAGGAGCATGAGAAGGACTCACTGGTTCACCTCGCCGAGGCCATCATCGACCCCTACTACGGAGACATGAAGGATTCATGCAACAAGGACAAGCGTGCCTGGCACTTGGCCTAGATGGAGAAACTCGAAAAAGCTCACGTCGTGTACGCGGCCAAGGAGGCGTACATGAGCTACGACATGTACAGGCGGATCGTTGACATGAGGAAGTGCCCCCAAAACGGCCAGGGATCCAGCCGGAAGCAGAGCAATGGCAAGCGTCGTCGCAACAATAAGTAAATGATTAGATCCTCGTTTCTCCTAGTTTAGTATGCATGTAATTGCTTACTTTGGTGTGTGAAAATGTTATGTGTGTAGTCACTTGTGTAATTGTATGCTTAATTTGGTTATGCAATGCTGTCTTTTTAAGTATATATGTTGATGTTCTGTAGACACAGCATAGATGTTGTGCGGACAAAGAAAATCATCACACACGGACTAAACAATGGAACCCGTCGGTGATGTTTTCATCAATCACTCACAATTGTATACCAGCAATCGTTTGCCCACAACACACACGGCTTGTTAGCAGCAATCGTCTGTGTTGTTATCGGTCTTCACACACATTTCCGATTACAGACCTTTTTGCCATGTATCACATACATCTTGTTAAGTTGAATCGTTTCTGTTCTCTTGTCTCAACGCAAACAGTTCATCTGAGTGAATCGCATGCCGTATATCGCACACACCTTGATCTAGCTGACCATTTCTTTTGTGTTGCCTAATCACAAACAGTTCATCCGAGTGGACCGTATGCTGTATATCGCACACACCTTCATCTGGTTGCCCGTTTCTTTTGTTCCTCCTCATCGCAAACAGTTAATTGAACTGAACCATATGCCCTGCATCGCACACGCAACTAAAATCTGAACCGTGTTTGATGCATCCTCCATCGCAAACGTTTTGCACCTTTTTTGACGGTTTTTCTACACCATGTTTGCGATTATTGCATCGCACACAGTTTCGTCGAAGGGTCTCTGATCATAGTGTCGCTTTAGCAGCATTCTGCAGTAGTGTTTGCATTATTTAATGGAAAATGTATTGTAGGCAAACAATATTGTAGTACACTTTGTGCCCCAGACTTGAGCCTCATACGCACCGCTCTCACCGGTGACAAAAGTTATAATCTTGGAGCGATTATTGCACGTAGGTTGCAACATAACACTAATAGTTGTTATTTTTATGGTGTAATTTATACCACACGCTTGGGAAGAGAGCTGGGTATTGCACCTTTGCCTTATGACCCTATTTTACCCACGTAGTATTTAGACTTTGACGCTATGAAACGTCATAAGATCCTTAGAGGAGAACCCAATAATTTCACCTATAAATTGTTGTTTAATCAAGACTCCATTGTATACACATATTTGTCTGCGCCTGCTCTCTTTGATTTTCACAGTAAGGGAAGGTACTTTGTTCTAGAGAGCGAGGCCCGAGCTCATAACGCGGCGGTTATGGCTGCACGGCAGGCTAAGGCATCCGCACTGAGAGCCTCCGTGAGCTACTACCCCGACAATTATGCAGGCTACTGAGTGATTACCAAGTTAGGCCAAAAGCCTGAGCTTGGGGGAGTACGTATTTCCACCGACATTACATTCATATTCACACATTTCATTTGTCAGTGTTCACACTTTTTCATTGTATTATCCATGCTTAATTTATTTTCTCGCTTTCTTCTTGTGTGTTTGAAAAACTTTGAGAAAATCCAAAAATATTTCCAGCTTCTTTTTGCTTTTTCTTTCTAGGGTAGTTAGCTGTAGCACTAAAAAGAAAACCCAAAAAGATTTCCTTGCTCTTCTTTTGCTTGTTGGGAGCTGTCCCATGTAAATAGTTTTTCTCGTTTTTGTTTTTCTCTTTTATTTGCTTCTTTCAAATAAAACCAAAAACTCCAAAAATATTTCTGTGTGTTTCTCTGAATTTCTTTTCTTTTTATTGAGTCGTACCGAGGAGAAGACCACGATGAAAATGTTGAGTGGCTCTCATATGCATTATTGTTGATCTAACAAAGAGCCCATTTTACCTTGTCTTCTCCTATTGAATAAAATGTTTGCAGATTCCAGCTTAGTCCACGACACTCTTGCACTATTATTATTTTCATATCGTTCGGTCGTGCAAGTGAAAGGCAATAATCACGATATTCAATGAACTGGCCGTGGCAGAGAGAAACGGGTATGAACTCGACTTGTTCTGTTTTTGTAAATATGTTTAACCTAGTATCCATGATTCAGCCCATTATGATTAAACATGTTTGCAATCACAATTAGATATTATAGTTTCTCATGCCATGCATAAGTAGCTAGGAGTGGATAATGATTTATCTTGGATGTCAACATTGCATTAAAACGATAGCGATGTAGTATGATGATATGGTATCCTCCTATGAATGTTCGAGTAGCTTGACTTAGCACATGTTCATGCATGTAGTCGAAGCAAAACCAACATAGCCTCTATCATATTTATGTTCATGGTGTTCATATCCTACTCATGCTAGTGTCCAATGTTACTTATGCATAATGCATGTTCATGCTCTCTAGCTGGCTGCTTCTCAACCTATTTGCTAGCCTTCACCTGTACTAAGTGGGAATTCTGCTTGTACATCTAAAACCTGAAACCCAAGTTATTCCAGATGAGTTCACCATACCTACCTATATGCGGTATTACCCTGCCGTCCTAAGTAAATTTGCATGTGCCATCTCTAAAAACTTCAAATAAATATCCCTTTTGTGTGCCTGGATCATTCATGGAGCAACAGGAGGTAGTCGGTGCCTTCCATGCTAAGCGGATTATTCTGAGGTCGAGTGTCTATTCACTCGCCATCGCACGAGAAAAAGAGGCGGTAATAGGGATTCCCAGTCCCAAACAGCAAACAGAAAAGAGCTTACAAATAATCAAACAAAAACTCCTACGGAGTCATAACATTTACTTTATCGCTTGGGAACCGCTACTAATGTGTTTAGCATGAAAGATATTGATAACTGATGGTCGTGAAGTAAATAAGAAGGGTGCATCTCTCAAAATATCATTTACCTTTGTTTTAAAACTTGAGCTCTGGCACCTCTGCAAATCACTGCTTTCCTCTGCGAAGGGGCTATCTATTTACTTTTATGTTGTGTCATCACCTTCTAAAATAAGCGCAAGAACCTGAGAGCACTGCTGTAATGCTTATGCATTGTGTGTAGCTAATGTTGGGTGCATCATGACTGGATCTTTTCTACCATGAATTACAATGTTTAGTCGCTGCTTGAACTTTGGAGGTGCTCTGCATTTATGTTTTGCGGTCTTAGAAAGGGCTAGCAAGATACCACTATTGTCATATTATATTATGGTTGTTTTGATAACGTGTTGCTGTTTGAGATATCTTGTTATTGCTCGCTAGCTGATTATGTCATTCATATGAGTTAATATAATTTTTAAGAGTTCTTGTCGACATGGTTAGTTATAATATTGGCTGAAAACTTGCGTGCTGTTTAAGCTTATTTATGCAAATAAGAGCAAAAGAGTTCATAAAAGTTTTTCTTTTTCACTTTCAGTTTATCAACTGAATTGCTTGAGGATAAGCAAATGTTTAAGCTTGGGAAGTTGATACGTCTCCAATGTATCTACTTTTCCTAATGCTTTTCCTCTTGTTTTGCACTCTAATTTGCATGATTTGAATGAAACTAACCCGGACTAACAATGTTTTCAGCAGAACTACCATGGTGTTGTTTTTTGTGCAGAAGTAAAAGTTCTCGGAATGGAACGGAACTTTACGAGGATTTTTTATACAATAAAAGAGAATTTCTGGAGCCAATAACCACTGGAGGGGGGCACCTGGGTGGGCACAACCCACCAGGGCGCGACCCCCTCCAGGCACGCCCACGTGGGTTGTCCCCACCTGGTGGCCCCGCAGACCCTGAAACCGACGCTATAAAATCACATATTTTTAGAAAAAAAATCAGAGAGAAAGAATTATTGCATTCCACAAGACGGAGCCGTTGTCACCTCCTGTTCTTCATCAGGAGGCCAGATCTGGAGTCCGTTTGGGGCTCCGGAGAGGGGGATCTTCGATCTTCGTCATCACCAACCCTTCTCTATCGCCAATTCCATGATGCTCTCCACTGGGAGTGAGTAATTCCTTCGTAGGCTCGCTGGTCGGTGAGGAGTTGGATGAGATTCATCATGTAATCTAGTTAATTTTGTTAGGGTTTGATCCCTAATATCCACTATGTTCTGAGAATGATGTTGTTATGACTTTGCTATGCTTAATGCTTGTCACTTTGGGCCCGGGTGCCATGATTTCAGATCTGAACCGTTTATGTTATCACCATTATATCCATGTTCTAGATCCGATCTTGCAAGTTATAGTCACCTACTATGTGTTATGATCTGGCAACCCCGGAGTGACAATAGTCGGGATCACTCCCGGTGATGATTGTAGTTTGAGGAGTTCATGTATTCACCGTGTGTTAATGCTTTGTTCCGGTTCTCTATTAAAAGGAGGCCTTAATATCCCTTAGTTTCCAATAGGACCCCGCTGCCACGGGAGGGTAGGACAAAAGATGTCATGCAACTTCTTTCCATAAGCACGTATGACTATTTACGGAATACATGCCTACATTATATTTATGAACTGGAGCTAGTATCGTATCGCCCTAGGTTATAACTGTCACATGATGAATATTATCCAAAAAATCACCGATCCAATGCCTACGAATTTATCTTATATTGTTTCTGCTAAGTTACTAATGTTACTGTTGCACTTGCTACTAAATCACTGCTATCACTGTTACCGTTACTACTGTTGTTGCTACTACTATCAAACTATCATACTACTTTGCTACTGATCACTTCGTTGTAGATAATTAATTTCCAGGTGTGGTTGAATTGACAACTCAGCTGGTAATACTTATAGATATTCTTTGGCTCCCCTTGTGTCGAATCTATAAATTTGGGTTGAATACTCTACCCTCGAAAACTATTGCGATCCCCTATACTTGTGGGTTATCAACCATCTCCAAGTAAGAATCATGGTTTCAAGAGGGAACGAGATAGGTTTTAAGGTGAAGTGACGATTATCTTCATTAGTTGGACTTGATAAGTTTTTCTGAACTCAACATACACCACTGAATCTTCTATTTCAGAATTTTTATTTTTTTGAGTTTGTTTGAAGTCAATAAGTGCATTTCTAGACATTTAACAGAGATAATTCAAATGTGACCTACAAGTACATTAAATAATATGCACAAATGGGTTGAAAATATTATTTGTGTTACTGAGTTATATTTTTTTGAGACAATGTTACTGAGTTATATCTAGGCCTCATCCAAGAAAATGAAAAGAAGTTTCAAACTTCTAGGTGGCAAGACTCGATTGCCAACATGAAGTTTATTGTTTTTTATTCTAAAAAATACAAATGAGGTATTGGAAACACAAAACTTGGTTGGAAATCATATTTAGAATCTTGAGTATTTTTTTAAGTCTTTTAATTGTATAAAGTGTGGAGGCTGGTAAATATTTAGGGCTCACTTCCTCACTCGTTAAAAAGAAAAATTAAGTTAAGAAAATGACTTAACGACGTGCAAGTATATAGCGCACACCGCTGGTAAGTTGTGGAAATATGACCTAGAGGCAATAATACCGTATTATTATTTTTCCATATTGATAATTGAGAGTTTATATTCCATGCTATAAATGCTATGATCCTAGAATGTGCGATTCAGTGGAAAACTCATATGCACGTGTGGAATGATAAACGGTAAAATAAGATTCCTAGTCTCAACACCAAGACTAGCTCAAGTCTTATTGGTGCTCATGTTTTTCGGATCTTAGGATATCGTTAAGTGTAACGATAGTCCTAAAACAACATTGAGAGTACGATGTTAGAAGAACGATCATATTGAATCGACTTGTTTGTTATACTTTGAGATAATATCATCAGAAGTCAATTGTTATAACACAGAGTGTTAACGTGTGTTTCAGTTCCTTAGACCATGAGAATATCATAGTCACTTCTTACCGTACTATGAACTTTGGGGTTGTTCAAACGTCATCTATAACACGGTGATCATAACGACAACTTACAGGTTCATCAAAAAGTTTGACAAGGGACTAGATAGCTCAAGAGTGGGATTTGCTCCTTCGACGATTGAGAGATATTCTTAGGGCCCTCTTGGTGTGATGGCATCCTTCATCGTATGGCCAGACACAGGTGACTATATCACGGGGATGTTGGAATATGTCAACGAGAAAGAAGAACAAAACCGGTAACTAGGAGACTGGTATAGTGAGCATGTGTATGACTCAAGAGGACAGCGATATATCTCACCTCGGGTTTTGTAAAGTATCACGAAGCAAAGGGAATGGCACATGATAACCAAAGGTTCACGAATGTCATTTGTGTACTCATAGGGATCGATATGGACGCCCGCGGTTCCGCTACCGGTCAATGAAGGAAAGGAGTTTTGCTCATGTCTATGTTTTACCGAACCTACAGGGTAACAAGATTAAGGTAATCATAATATGTTGAGTGTTAGTAGGACATGAGTAATGATAAAATATTTATGAAATGGTTTCATTAATATTCGAAATAGTTTCAGGAGGAACCGGAAGCGTTTCGTGGTTACCGAAAGGGTTTCGGGGTTTACCGGGAACACCAATAAATTATATGTAGGTGAAAATAGTTTCCAGTGATGTTAAACTAATATTAAAAGGCTTTAAATATGTTTAGGAGGCTTTTATATTTATTTAAAATATCAACGAGCCTTAAAAGGTCAAGTGGTGGAAAGCTACTTGGGCCACTTAGGCCCAATGGAGGCGGCGCCTGCTTCCCCTTGTAGAATGAAGGGGGAGGCCAAATTGGAGGGGGTTCCCCCTCCTCATGGCCACTCAAGGGGGGGACTTTCCCTCCTCGTGTGGCGCTCCCTCCCCTCCTCCAGCCTATATGTACTAGAGGTTTTGACACTTTTGAACATACAAGTATTTGGAGCCTCCTCTAATTCTCTAGTTCTAGTTCTAATTGATCCAATTAGAAATAAACCTAGAACCTCTAATCCTCATAATTAGAAGTAAGTGTGGTTCTAATCTCCTCCCACTAATTCTCCGACGATGATTAGCTTTGGACGGCGAAGCGCTACCGGATCGCGAAGACCGTACGTTTACAATCAGTGGAGAGGTTGTGCTTTTGGTCTTCCGTTCGAAGGACTATTCATGGACGGTTCGAGAGATCATTTTCGACAGTTCGAGGGACTTCAAATATGATCTACACCGACTCGTTTTCTACTGCCGCAACTCGGAGTTGGTAACGATCTGATCCAAACCATTTTTGCATCTTCATAGTGTTCCTGTTTGATTGTAGGGTGAAATTTGTTGTGTTCTACTACGTTACTCAACATCATCATACTGTCACACCATGTATATGTGTGGTGCAATGTGTTCTCTGTTGAACAACAAACTAATATATATGAGCCAGGCCTATTCCATTCAAATTCATATATTGTTTCTTGATCTTAGTGGCTTAATTTCTTTATTCTGATAAGAACAAATGCTACTCTTATCATAGATTTCTATACTTTACTATCTGTGCATGTGTGGTACAAAGTGGTTATATACACTTTATTATCATCTTTGTTCTAAAACTTCCCCTCTCCCCTAATTCTAATTAGAACAAATGCTCACCTCCGATCTATCTTAATTTCTTTTTCTCCTCTGTCCTAGTAAGAACACATACTACCCAGTTGCCTAATGCTCGATGATTACTTGCATAGCATTTCTATGTAAAATCTAAGAGTGACACGTTAAAACTCCTAAATGTTTTTTTATCTTCTTTCTTTTATTAACCCTCTTTGTTGGTCAGTATTACTCTTCTTTATTTTTCAATAATACAAGTATTCCTCTTCTTTATTGTTGTCATCTTTCTTGGTAAGAACATATACTATTCTCTCCTAGCTCTCTCTCTCTCTCTCATGGATGATAAGAACAAATAATACTCTTGCATAAATGCATACCCAATGATGGATAATATCATGAGGCATTTGTTCATCTCATAATGTCAGATTACTACTTAAAGTGGTTTATTGCTCAATAATGAACTTGCGTAGCATCCCTATGCAAATTCCGAGGCATCTGATAAGGATAGATCAATACTTAAGTTGTTTTCTTCAAGGGATCCATGGGGCGGCGACGATGACTTACCACTATGTACCACAATGACAATGACTTACCACCATGTGAAGCAACGATGCCGACATCCACACATGGTGATGACGACGGCCTGTATGTGCGACGGCACATGCGACATGAATATTGACAATGCATGTATTTTAGATGTATAGATGAACTATATGTATGCATTTGGATGTATGGATGAAACTTATAAAATATGGTGTATTTTTTATAAAACACACGAATGGTTATTAGTGGTGCACAAGTTGGAAGGCATGCCACCACTAATTAGAGTTTCTTTAAAAAAATCACGACTAGTTACTAATGCTGTGTATGTTGAAGGGAATGTCACCAGTATTGTAATTACTAGTGCCATGCATACAGTAGCGCTCGTCGCTATTAACCAGTTACTAGTGGCGTGTGACCTCATGTTATTGATAATATGTTACCAGTGGCGTGATACTATTGATGTACCCTCCACACGCCATTATCAACAAGAAATACACACCACTAATAAGCTACTTCTATAGCAGTGGCATAACTATTGAAAGAAAGCACATAACATGTGCAACTTTGTTAACCCGGAGCATCATGGAGGGATAAGAAAGAAAGGAGTGGACCAGAAAGTCAACAACTACCGAGCTAAATGAAAAAAAATGAATTTTGAAATCTCATAAGTACTGAAAAAATACGTACATGAATATATCTATGTGTATATTTATGCCATTGTATAGTGTAGGAATAAAATTGAATATGGTCCTCAGATTAAGTCAATCCAGCTGTTGAAAGGTGGCAAATCTTAATAATCTTGTCCATTGGATATTCTCTTCAACAAGGTCGAGATCCCTTTGGAGTTGATGCCAAATGGATATGAAAGGGTGGAGGACTGGTGGGTAGCTTCGAGGAAGAGGGTGCCCAAGGCGCAGCGGAAGGACTTCGATTCCTTCGTCATGTTGGTATGTTGGAGTTTGTGGAAGCAGATGAATGGTAGGGTTTTTGGTAGGAACGACATGTGTAATGTAATAGATACGGCCAGGAACATTCTCAGGGAACACCACTTATGGGCGCTAGCGAGAGGGAATGGAGTGCTACACTTTTGTGAGTAGTCGCTTAGGAGCCGGTCGAGTAGGGTGTAGGCACGCCTTATGGTGATGCATGCGGCTTGTAATATCTTCTAAATATTTTTCTCCCCTTCTATAAAGCTAAGACACGCCTTTCGCGTGCTCTTGAAAAAATATTCTCTTCACTTCACTAGATTCTACCAAATGGCCACGAATTCAAAAAATATATATTCATGATTTTGCACAAATTTTCAAGGATTAAAAAATGTTCATGATTTTTTAAATATTCACAAAAAAAATAAAAAATTGTGAATTACCGAAAAATCCACGAATTCAAACAAAAAATATTCATGAATTTAAAATGTTTTAAAAAAAATATTTGCCGATCCAAAAAAGTTTGCTGATTAAAAAGTGTTCACAATTTTATAAAAATGTCCCAGAATTTTAGAAAAATATGTCTCGAATTTTACAAATGTAATTTTTTTTTATTTTTTCACAAATTTATAAAAAATGTTCACAAATTTAATTTTTTTCTTGATTGGATAAAGAAAGGTTCACAAACTCGAAAAATGTTCATGATATGAGAAATGTATACATGATTTCAGAAAATGTTCACAAAATTAAAAAAAGATGATACAAAAAATAGAAATAAGAAAATAATTGAAATAAAAAACAAATATGAAAATAAAATAAAATTTGAAGTAAAACCCAAAGCAAAAATACAAAAAAAGGAAAATCAGGTCTGACAAGGTTTCCCATAACCGGGAAAAAGCTAGTCGGGCCGGCCAAAAATGTACGTGGCGGGAGCTGTGGGGTGCGCGTGGTCGCTAACGAGCGGCCGACGTAGTAAATAGGATTGCCCTCCGTACCACTCCCGTAATCTTAATTTCCACCGGAAAAGGCATCATCATGGGCCGGCCCAGCTCGTGTTATAAGGGCAGTTAGCCGCCTAAAGCCCGAAATAGCAAGCAACTAACTGAGGAATACTCCTTCGGGAGCCTCCTCAAGGGTCACTGGAGGTGGGCTGGGAGTGCGCCACTTGGTGCACTCCAGTCGCCGCCATGTGTCACACTTTGAACGTTCCCTCCGGATTTTGTTTTTGTTTTATTTTTCTGTATGCATTTTTGGCTTTAGATGATTTTTTCGGCTTTTCAATTTTTCCCCGGTTTTTCTTAGGATTTGGACCAAAAAAAGTTCAATTTTTTTGCACAAAAATGCATTTTTTCCTTCTGCATGAGGCACAAATTTGATTAGAGGCACGGTCATGCCTCTTGGAAAAGAGAAAGAAAAGAAGTTTTTTTGGTTATGCGAGAGGCACGGCCGTGCCTCCCGGAAAAGGAAAAAAAACATGTTTATTTTTTTTCGCTCCGCGAGAGACACGATTTACTGCTCGTGGAGGCGTGGATTTGCTTCCGCGAGAGGCACGATCGTGCCACTCAGAAAGAAAAAGATGCATTTTTTTGTTCCGCGACAGGCACGGGTTTAATTGTCGTGGAGGTATGGATTTGCTTCCGCGAGAGGCACAATCGTGCCTCCTGGGAAGGAAAAATTGCGTGGCTCTTGGGAAAGGGAAAAAATATGCTCCCGATTCGGGTTTTTCATGAAAAAAGAAGTTAGTTGAGACCTATCAACATGAGATCTAATTTTGAAAATCTCAAGGCGAGGGATCCAATGGTGAAGACGGTTCGAGATTTGGACGCATGGTTTAACACGTAAAACATTTTGAATAAACGAATCTACGAAAACACTCACAAAATGCGAGAAGTGACGCACATGCAGTGTATCACTTGTCGCAACCTGACAAGATGAAAATGATCTTTGAAATAAATACTCTTTAATTAGTGATTTCGCTTGAAATAGGAGCCGTGAATCAGCGTACTTCCGTTGCAAGCTGCAAATTTCAGGCCCAGCATTGGAAACAACGTGAATGACCTCGGCACTGAGCCGGCCCATTTACTTGTTAGCGGATAGAAAACTGACAATTCGTATTTCCGTCAGCAACAACAGAAAAGAGAACATTTAAAAAAAAAGGAACGCATGAAGGGATTGTGGACTGGCTGTCTGTATACACTACTCCCTCCTCCGTTCTTAAATATTTGTTTTTTTTAAATTTCAAATAAACTATCACATACGGATGTATATAGACATATTTTAGAGTATAGATTCACTCATTTTGCTTTGTATGTAGTCACTTATTGAAATTTCTAGAAAGACTATTATTTAGAAACGGAGGGAGTAGTATGGAGTGTGGATTCTGCCTTTTTTTCTCATTCGACCAAACTAAGAAGAATAGGACAGTTGCAGCATGTTTTCCATGCTTCAATCTGCGCAGAGCTTCAAGCTTGAGATAGCTTATTATATGGTCGCACTTGTTTTCAGAATATTCTTTTCATTTTTCGAAACGAAAGAGAGAAGGATCGTTTCGAAAGGAGCGAAGATTAATTTATTTTGAGGTGCTCACTGCTCACTGCTTAGAGAGGCGGCCGGAGAGGCGGAGACGTCTCTCCGACGTGGAGCCCGTGCGTTCCTTCCTATCTCGAGAGAGGCCAAGCTAAGCACGGATCACGGAAGGCGACGGACAAACAGTAGCAAAAGCCGGAGGAGCATCGCCATCGACACACGGCGTTGCTTGTGAGCTGTGATCACACTGATGAGTCACCCGTCGTTTTCGAACTTGCCTAGTACTACTCCTATTGGTTTCGTGGCATGGCATGGGACAGAGACATCGCTCCATGATATCCTACGGAGCAGAACTGCTTTTTCACACACGTGGATGGTTCCCTCGAGAAATCTTGGGCAAATCACTTTCCGAAGAACACTATACTAGACAGAAGTTGGTATGGAAGATGAGCCATTCTTTGCACGCTCCGATGGGCGATGGTTATCTTGTAGACCAGCACACTTGCTTGCTACTTCCACCTTTTACTCATATTTTAAGTTAATTGTTTTCTCAAGTTTGGATTGCTTACCACGAATACCACATGGTATTTTAGATAAAATTTTGATCATCTATATAACTAATAAAATGCGAGATATATTATGCTACAAAAGGTATATCATTGGATTTGTACTTGAAAGATGTTTCACATGGTATAATAATATTGTAGTTCATATTTTTCTAGTTAAATTTATGAAAAAAACATAAATCACTCGTGCGAGAGGGGTCGTCGAGCGTAGTTAGTTTTTTCTACCCCATAATTTTCCTCAACTGTTTTTTAATTATCGGCGCAAGGCTTCGCCCAATTCATTTCTTACAAGGTGATATAAGAATTAAATACAACACTTTTTTTCTTTCTTTTAGTGGAATAATTTTTTCTTTCCAACAAGGGAAAAAAACTTGTTGACGTGCAAAGCTGAAAAGTTCCAAACCTTTTCGTCTTCACTGATCAACCTCACGCTCTCGGTTTCCTTTCGTCTCGTCCCGTTCCGCCGTCCCGTGCCGGACCGCCCCACCCACCACACTCCCTCCCGGAGCAGTTCACAGTCTCCACTCCACCTCCCACCTATAAATCTCCTCATCGCCGCCGTTCCTCGTCCCGTCCTCACTCCTCCTCCCCTTCCGCAATCCCCTCGCTTCGCACGGCGAAGCAGCCAGAGCCAGAGCCCGCCTTCCAGAACCAACCCGCCCACCATGGCGAGCTTCGCGAGGCAGGAGCACCAGTTCCTCGCCGAGCTCGGCCTCGCGCCGCGCAACCCGGGCTCCTTCGCCTGCGGCGCCTGGGGCGGCTCGGGCCCCGTCGTCACCACCACCAACCCTAGCAACAACGAGGTGCCTCTCCGATCCGCTCGATTTCGTCTGGATTTTTGGGGACTCGCTGTGTTCTCGGCGGATTTTGAAGGATTTTGTGTGTGTGTTTGTGTTTCAGGTCATTGCTGAGGTCGTTGAGGCGTCCATGGACGACTACGAGAAGGGCATGAGCGCCTGCTTCGACGCCGCCAAGACCTGGATGGCTGTAAGTTCCACGGGTCGAAATGCCCGCTAGCCTCGCAGCAATTTGGCCCCCATGACGATGTGCTAGTAGTATGCTGCTGCTGTGCTTTCCCCGTTACCACCAAATGCTGGCGATTCTAGTCCCTTGCAGCTTTTGAGTTTTCAGGAAGTCTGCAGTATTACTGTTCACGAGTTGGTAGAGGCTTTATGGGATCTCATTTTGATTAGAGAACAGGAGAATGAAGCATAATATGCGAATTTGCTAGCTAATCAAGTGTCACTACTAAAATGCTAAGACAATAAAGTACCACATTTGATTTCACACTGCAATTCAGAGGTCATCCAATTGTTTGGATTTATCAGTGTTTTGCTAAATGCCTGCCTATGTACTGAAGGTCAGCAGTGCTGTGACCAAGTGAAATCCCATATATTCATGGAGCACTGCTGACTTATTAGATTTTTTGGTCTATCAAATAATTTAGTGATGTCATTATGTTACTAAATTTGTACTTATATGATATACCAACTTGTCCAGATTCCGGCACCAAAGCGAGGAGAAATTGTTAGGCAGATTGGTGATGCACTGAGAGCAAAGCTTCATCACCTTGGCAGACTTCTCTCACTCGAGATGGGGAAAATTCTCCCTGAAGGAATTGGGGAGGTTCAGGTAAAAAAAATGATGAATACCTTGGAAGTAGGCACACAAATTTTAAGATAAAGAGGTCTTGAAACAGGGTGGTGGGGGGTTCAGATACATAGGAAGTAGGAACCACCCACGCCTCCCACTGTCTGAGCTAGGCTCAATTCCTAAGGAGGTTCAGATTGGAGCATAATTGCTGCTAGGCCATCAGTAGAAGCCTCAGACGATGAATTTATCTGTTTCAGAACACATGTTTATGTTCCTGTTTAGGACATTAGTTACTTGTTATTCGCTAAAACTGTATTATCATTACGGTACCATTGCATTGTCTGCTGAAAATGCAACCTAGCCAATTAGTACAGCATACCCATGATATGAAGCAGTATCGGAACAGGGAGTGGTTTCTTGTTGTTATGTTTCTTCATCTCTAGATTAATCAACCTTGTGCCAAACTGCCAACAAACTATGTGCTCTAAGGTTGTATCTTCTAATTGAGAGAGTGAATGATCATATAAGCATAAATGCAATGTAGTGTTGATTTCCCACTCTGCACATTATGTCATCAACACAACAATTTTTGCAGGAAATTATTGACATGTGTGATTATGCTGTGGGGCTAAGTCGTCAGCTAAATGGATCCATCATACCATCTGAACGTAAGACCATTTTCTTTTCATCATATTATATTCTGATGATAGGTTCAAAGCAAGGATGCAACATCATCAGTAATGAGATGTGCCCTTTTTACCATATTGGTTGCAACTGGTTGAGAGAAATTAAAGGATTTTTGTATTTCGTACTATATCTCTAATAATGTATCTGCCTAAGTTGTCAGCTGGAATCAGTGAGTGATGGACTTGTTAATCTGGATTGCTGTTTTGTACAAGCTTATGTGCCCTGACATGTTGCATTACATTCTGTATGAACTCTTCGATATGCGCTAGCTAGGTAATCCCTTTACTTAATCTAATATGGGATCCACCTACTGATATGATTGATTATGACAATTATTGTATGGACTGGACGGTTGTGCAACCGATTGTACTGACTCGCTTATCCCCGAGAACACCTAAGACACAGGAAAGGATTATGGTAAAATATTCAGTGGTTCACTCCACTGGGCAAGGTTTTAGAGAAACCTGACAAATTTTCAGCATTGCCTCTGATCTGTTATAGAAAAAGCTTGTGTACTGGTTGGGTTGTCTATTTAGAGAAATCTTCCTTTGCAATTCTTTGATATAAACTGTAAATGCACCAGTGCACACAGTCTGAAAAGAACATTGAAAGTTTGCTAATGCTGCCTTCTGTATTCTTTGCAGGCCCAAACCATATGATGATGGAGGTAAGTGGAACCAGCATCACATTCTCAGGTATCATCATTGGACTGCTAATGAGTAATCCTTATCCGAATAGGTCTGGAATCCTCTTGGAGTTGTTGGTGTCATCACAGCATTCAATTTTCCTTGCGCCGTGCTGGGTAAGTTGACCATTTCGATAATTCTTGCATTGCACCCTTTTGGAAAGTGACTACAATGTTAATCCATGTAGTTCACTCTCTACTGCTATAAACAATACATGTAGGTCGTACTTATTACTCATCTTCAAACGTTATGTTGCTCTCAACCTTTACTATGTCAGTTTACTTCGTTTAAAAGTGCCAGGAAATTATGGTTAAGTCTTCTTTTTGTCATGTTTTAGGTTGGAATGCTTGCATTGCTTTGGTCTGCGGCAACTGTGTTGTCTGGTAAGAATGGTTTACTTGTAATATCGTCATTCATGTTGATAACTGTTTTACTTGGCTTACATGATGTCAGGTGTTGTATTTTCTGAATTTATCTTAACTTTATATAGTTTGTTATATGTAAAACATCAATAGAAGTCCATGCTACCTTGGCATGTATCCAATATCCTCTTGCGTTCATTGTTGTGACTTGTCCTAGTTGTTGCTTCATAGAATGGAAACAAAGTCTTGCTCTGGATAAACCGATCAGTATATCTGTGCCAAATGCAACTTGTGACATGCCTATAGGTTTGTTGTGGATAAAAGATAAATAGTTATAATTGGCAGAAAAAAGGGTGAATCTGGGTTCTTCAGTATGTGTTCAATAGATTAATGATATGCTGATGCAAGAACACTAAAGAACATGCTAAACTGAATTTTGTTTGTTTGTTCAGTACATCCCAGATATCACCTAGTGGTTTTATTTTCTTTCAGTGGCAGCATGTTCTGTCAATATCACAGACTGGTACAGTTTCCTTGTGTAATTATGTTCCAATCATTACAGGAAGGGTGCTCCAACTACTCCATTGATCACTATTGCAATGACTAAAATAGTGGCTAGTGTATTTGAGAAGAACAACCTGCCAAGTGCAATCTTCACAGCTTTTTGTGGGGGTGCTGAAATTGGCCAAGCAATTGCTCTTGACACAAGGATACCTTTGGTTTCATTCACAGGAAGTACAAAGGTATTGAACTTCTGTAGACCTCTACCCTCGTGTTCTACATATTGTTTCCTAGATTTCACTGCTGGTATGAAGGCAGTATCAGAATGCCCTGATCTAAATTCATTTTGATGTTGCAACCTCAGTAGATTTCCTGCACTGGTATTTTGTGTAGCTGTTTGAAGTCCATTTTCCTGTTGGAAGCCCTTGGAGCACTTGCTAATTATTATGTACTACATTTACGTAGCTGCGTGGATCTACGGTAAAATCTGAAACAATGATTATTCAATGCAGGTTGGTCAAATGGTTCAGCAACAGGTTAGCGCGAGATTTGGCAAATGCCTTCTTGAACTTAGTGGGAACAATGCCATTATTGTCATGGATGATGCAGACATTCCACTAGCTGTGCGTTCTGTTTTGTTTGCTGCTGTTGGCACAGCAGGACAACGATGCACTACATGTCGTAGGCTGGTATGATAAAAACAATGTTTCTTTATTTGTCCCATGGTAGTTATTTGAGTGGTCTAACTGCATTTTCTTAATATAGTTTCTTATTTTTGACAATTCTTAATACAGCTTCTTCATGAAAGCATATATCAAACATTTCTTGATCAACTTGTTGAGGTTTATAAACAAGTCCGTATTGGGGATCCTATGGAAAAGGGCACCTTGCTGGGACCACTGCACACTACTGCATCGAAAGAAAGCTTTTTGAAAGGCATCCAAAATATCAGATCCCAGGTCAAAATTTATATAGTTTTTATTGGTGCAGCAACAGTGTTTCTACAGTATTATTAATCTCTCAGTAGCAAAATCTATTAGGTCATTTATTATTTAACATGAAGTTCTGATAATCTAATTTGACTGCATGCTAAATCATTCAGGGAGGAAAAATCCTTCTAGGGGGATCTGCTATTGAATCAGAAGGGAACTTTGTTCAACCAACAATTGTGGAAATCTCACCTGCTGCGCCAGTTGTGAGGGAAGAATTGTTTGGTCCTGTCCTTTATGCCATGAAATTTCAGGTAGTTAACAATCCAGATTTGTGTGTTATTCACCTGCTGTATATGGCATTGATATCATTGTCATAAGCATACGTGCCCTGGTTATCAATTATCCTGCAGACTCTGAAGGAAGCAATTGAAATCAACAATTCTGTTCCTCAAGGATTGAGCAGTTCTATATTTACAAGGAAACCAGATGCTATTTTCAAGTGGATCGGGTAAGATTTCGTTCCATAACCCAGAGAGCTGTACTGTTAGTTTTTTAGCATCATCTAGACATCTAGATGTCCATGCTCACAGTTGGTATGACTGCACTCTGATCTTACCTTTGCTGCACTGAAGGATGATGACTCTGTTTTCTAATGGTCTAACGCTGGATACTTTGTGTTCACCATTTTCCTGTCTATCAAATCAAACCAATTTTAAGATTCAACCAAGTTTTTAGCATTTTTCAGTATATTATATATATACACGAGACATTATTTTCCTTTTCTAGCTGATTATTCATGTTCATTGACTCTTCAAGAGTCATCTATTCAATTTCATGATACTCAATTGGTATGACTGCACTCTTTTCTTTTTTAGCTGATCATTCATGTTCATAACTCCTGTGTATATTCCCTATGTGTGCTAGAAGTATATCTTTCGTAAATTGTATTTTAAAACAATTGATCCACCTTACATCTGTTTGCATGTATACACTAGTAACGGTTGTTCTTATTCTCCTTGCTATGCAGGCCTCATGGTAGTGATTGTGGTATAGTGAATGTAAATATACCCACTAATGGTGCTGAAATTGGCGGAGCTTTTGGTGGAGAAAAAGCAACCGGTGGTGGACGAGAAGCAGGAAGTGATTCCTGGAAGCAGTACATGAGGAGGGCCACTTGGTAAGTAGGCATATCTTTTCTGGGAATTTCGAATGGTACAAGCTGTAGATCACTCTACAACAGAGATGGATTTGATACAACCTATACTTACTTTTGCTTTCCTTTAAGTTGTAATTTGAAGCTTACTAACTTGGATCAACTGTATGCTAAAATAATGCAACCAAGCCTTTAGTGAATGCACATGCTCATTGCCATTAGTTCCCAAGTTCTAGACTAACAAAGTTGCATGATTGAGATTCTAGTTTGTTATAACAAGCATATTATGCCTTGTTGGAGCATAGTGGACAAACATAGGAACATCATTGAGACTCTAGTAGTTAGTATTGTTCTCTTCCTGTGGAGCTTGTGCAAGCCCGTAAAACTGAAGTTCCTATCTTGTTACTAGGGAGAAATATTTTTACGTTACCAGCTCTAGTGACTGCTAGCTACCACTATCAACCTCGTGTTACTTTGATTCTGAAATGTGACTTTTACCAAGCTTCTCATTGGTTTGACAATGTAAATGCATTTGTTATTTGTATTTGAGAACTGAGACAGAAACAAGCAAAACCGATTGGTTACTATTGCTTTTTTTGTTATACTTTGACCTCAACTGTCCAGTATGCTAAAGCTCACGCATCAAGGTTCTGCAATTGTTTTCATTTACTGATGTTGGTTACAAATATTTCCAGTACAATCAACTATGGAAGCGAGCTGCCTCTAGCACAGGGGATAAACTTCGGCTAGTTTGGTGCTGAAGGACTGCCAGTGAAACGTCGTGCTGCAGCTTGGGGATAAGGTGTTGCCGTGTTGAGATATCTGCAGAGTGCAGCCATCATCTACAGGAAATTCTCTATGTGTCGATCATTGCACCCAAATTGCGACGCTGCTGCTGAGTACATATAATAAGAGATGTGTTGATCTCATGTATGCATTGTTCATGCCTTTTGGCATGTTTAGCCATCTGTGCCTGGACCTAGTCTATTAATAAACTGGAAAAATAGCATATCTTCCAGTGAGAGTAACATTTTCCGCGTGCTACCTTGAGATCGGACTGCTCGAAATAAAAGGAGACCGTAGCCTTCAGGTCGTTGTGCAAAACGTTAAGATCTTGATGAATGTCCACCAACCTACCTTTCTCTACCTTTCTTGGCCTTTTGATCGACGACGATAACTGTCACACGTGTGGGCATTAAGGGGTTTGCTCACACGTTTCATGTGGTGTTTAAGAGGAACAGCACACATGCCTACGTGTGGACAAAACAACTAGCGCCCACACATCTTTTTTTCCTCGCGGTCTCTTTCACATGCCTACGTGTGGGCAAAATGGATACCGCCCACACGACTTCTCTTAACCACCTACCTCACGGTTTCGCACGCCCCGCGTGACAGTCACCACGCGTCCCCGCAGTTGCCATGGTCCGGACTCTCTTCAATGTCCGTTTAACTGCAATTGCCATGTCGAACAACTACAGTTGCCATGGTTGCTCAACTGCAGTTGTCATCTCAGGTCAAGTGCCAGATGCCATTTTGGACAACTGCGGCTGTTGCCATATATGGTCTGGTTTACTATAGTTGCCATGATTTGAAAACTTTAGGGGTTGCCACCTACTAACACTAGGCAGTTGCCATGTATGGTTTGGTTTACTACAGTTGCTATGATTTGAAAACCTTAGGAGTTGCCACCTACTAACACTAGGCAGTTGCCGTGTAGTGCTACAAAGAGACATGGCAAAATAACATGTTTCGGGTAAAGAGAGAGTTGCCATCTGCTTACAAGTACACTAGGGCAGTTGTCGTGTACCCTGCAAAACACATGGCAACTGACATGTTCGGGTAAAAAAAGAGAGAGTTGGCATCTGCTTACAAGCACACTAGGGTAGTTGTCATGTACACTGCAAAACATATGACAACTGGCAGCTTTGGGTGTGGGAGAGGGGACGGGCATGTGGGCGAGATGGCAAATGCCCACACACCAGCCCTTGTGCGTGAGTGAAAATGGACGTGTGGGCGAACTGCTAAACGCCCACACACCGACCCCTCCCTGTGTTGAAGCGGACGTGTGGGCGACCGAGTGAATGCCCACACACCCACAAACGAACGCGGATCCACGCATGTGGGCGAGATGCAAACGCCCACATGTGTGGGCGTTAGTGTTTCCGAAAAAGAAAGAATGCCCATCAGCCTCTCAGAAAGAAGTCCTGAAAAAAACTTGCATGGTCACACAACATCTCTGCTGTGTTTTTCTGCACAAAAATGAAGCCGATGAATTTCTTTACTCCCATTTTATAGAATCATCCGGATCCCGGTTTGTTTCACGGGCCCATTAGTCCAGTCCACATAAAATTTGCTTGTAGGGTCCTTTTTTGGCTTTAAAAAATGAACACGTCAAATTCCCTATGTTACACTATGATTAAATAGGATTATTCCTGGCAAGAGGTTAGACCATTTTGATAAAAGTAATTACACCACAATTAGGGCTATGATTACTCCCACTCTGTTAACATGTTGCTGATAACCACCAGGGCTATTACACATAACCCAAATGAGTGCTTAAAATGTGGGTTAGTGATTTTGACAGGCATGCATTAGCTTTGTCTGGAGATTTAACCCTTCTAGAAAATCTGTTTTTTTAGGAAATCATAAACTGTCTTTCAAGTGGACTGTTAAAATTTATCTTATAGCCAGAAAACTACGAAACTCTGAAGCTTCAAACTTTGGTTGAAAACTGAAATGTTCTAGAATATCTGGAAAAAGTTCCAGAATCGTAAATGGTCTACTGAGTGGGTTTATTGAAACTTCAACCCAAACTAACCAATTATTCAGTCAAAAAACTATTCAAGTGTCCATTTGGGCTATTTCAACACAGAGTCATAATTGTTCTTATCTTAGAATGCAATGCCATGTCCAAATATTGGTGGTTTTCAGTAAAATATTAATGAAGTGGTGGTTATGACCAATCATGACCTCAATTATGGTGATTTGTGCAATTTACTCTTGTGTTAACCAAGGATTTTCGTACATTAGTCCTAGCCTACGAAATTGGTACAGAATTCCTGTAGACCAAAGGAGACCCATTTCTATTCATATGTGTTTTCCCGTGCTTGCAATCGAAAGAGGCTCTTATTCCTTGGAAGTGAAACAACTACCTAAACATAATCATGGTATCCATGATATTTCTTTACATGGACACTACTTGTTAGAACACATACAAATCATCATAATTTTTTCATGAGTGTCTCGGCGTGTGCATCAAGTGATACACATTTTTTTTCGAGGAACCGACAGGAGTGCTGCCTTTTTCATTTAGATGAGAACAAAAAGTTTATATACAAATGTAATGAGTTTTTTTAGGGAACTCGAAGAAAAATCTAGAAATAAAACCAAAAGGTGGAACATCCAATGCCCTCACTGTCGTTCCCTCCTCCAAAGGCCAGCTTCCATTGCTTGATGTCCTTGAAGGCAAGGGCTGCAACCTCAAAGTGGGTGAGACGAGTGATGCTGAAGATCCATCTGTTGCGCTCTTTTCAAAGGTTCCAGATCGTGTAAAGGATCCAGTCACTACAAGGCCTTGTCTCCCTTGGGGCCATGTAGATCATCTTATCCCACCAATCCAAAAACCCCAAAGCTTGCGCTAGGTCGATCATGATGATCTCTCCCGTCCATGCAGTCACTTGGTTCCACACGGCGGTGGAAAAAGGGCAGTCTTTGCAGATGTGCACCATAGTTTTCAGGGCACACAAACATAACTGGCAGGTTCATGTGGCCATCTACAAATGGACAACATGTCCACTGCCAAGATTCTCTTATGGAGCACAAGCCAACCAACGACTTACATTTGGGCTCAACAAGCGCTGGCCAGATCTTTGCAGGGGCAAACACAAGAAATGATTTGTGGATCTACGCGGTGTAGGTCGAGGCAGACGAGTAATGACACATATGGTCCAATTCCAGGACATGCAATCCTATTGGCCCGAGTGAGGGTTTCCTAAGAGAGATTGATGAATCCGTGTAGCTGCATCGACGAATTAAGATGAGCGACGACGCAGATCCAGTTCTAATTCTGGAGCTCCTTGATGACAATCCCATTCTTTCGCGAACTTATCTTGAAGAGCTTAGGGGCGAAGGTTTTGAGCAGACTTTTGTCAGCCCGTTTTCCATGCTAGAACATTACCTTAGCGTCATCGCCGATGGTGATCCCGGTGGAGGCCCGGAATAATTCCATGTCGGAGTTGTTACACAGGAGGTTGGAAACCGCCTAGGGCCGTTTCGGGTGATCAACCCACTGGAACCAAAGCCAACGAAGCCAGAGTGCCCGCCCAAAGCATTCAAGGTCGACGATGCCAAGGCCACCAAGTGCCTTTGGCCTGCAAACAACCTTCCAATCCACCAGCAGTGTCCCCCAACACATTATCTGCATCACCATCGTGCAGAATGAACTCGTGGGAATTTCTGCTTGTTTGTGACCCACTTGGGCATTGGGAGCATCGTGATATGAAAGGTAGCAATTGCCTTGCACACCGAATTTTCCAGGTCGATTCTCGTAGGCCACGAGAGATTTTTTTCCCTTGCATCCAGACAACCGTCCCACAACCTTGTTGATAAGGGGTTGCAACCCTACCTTGCGCAAACAACAGGTGTGAAGAGGCATGCCCCAAATTCTTGCAACGAAATGTTGCAATCTTATCCGGGAAGGCCGAGAGGATGTCAAGCAGTTCAGTGTTCTTATAGCATACTGGGAAGACCTCTATCTTTCCCAAGTTAGTAACCAACCCCGCTAGCCTTCCCAAAGGTCGATAGAATCTCAGAGATATCAGAGAGCTCTTCCTTATAGGGGTTGGCAAAGATGCCGACATCTTCATTATACAAGGAGATCCTACATGTCACTTCAGGTGCTCGGATGAGCTTCAGGATACACGACTCAATGGCCACCTTGAGGATCTTTTGTAGATGATCTATAGCAAGGATGAAGAGCATGGGCGAAAGTTCCCCCCTGGGCGCAACCCGCGAGCGTGGGTGAAGGGGTTCCCATTCAGAATAACACGCTAAGATGATATGGCCAGCGACATGCAGATCCAGTCATGCTAGCGTTGTCCGAAGCCGAGGTGCTCGAGCACCTCGAGGAGGTAAGCCCGGCTGACAAAACCGAAGGCCTTAGAGATATCCAACTTGAGAAGTAGGTTAGTCATGTTGGTGCGGTGGAGGTCCTTGATCATGTTCTAAACGTCAACTAATTGTCGCGAATGCAACACTTTTGGACAAAGGCGCTCTGGCACTTGGAGATAATCATGGGCAACAATGGCACTAGGCAGTTGGCTAAAAGCTTGGAGAAGATATTCGAAATGTTGTGGATCAAACTATCGGTAGTCACCAACCTTGCTAGCATCAGATTTCTCAGGCAAGAGGATGATATTGGAAGAGTTTATTAGGCTGGCGTAGTCGCCCCTAAGGTTAGCTAGCTGCAAAATGGCGGCCACCACGCCCTATTTGATGATGTCCCAACAAGATTGCAAAAAGCTCCGATGAACCCGTCAAGTCCAGATGCCATAATCTAGGGCAAAGAGAAGACCTCATCCTTAATTTCCTGCTCGTCAAAGAAAGAGTCAAGGTCAGCCAGGTCATGGCGGGTGATACCTATGTTGTTCCAGTCTAGAACCCTGTTGCGCTGGGTGTCCTTACCCAGATGATCATGGAAGTGCTTCCGCAACACCTCCTCCTTGTCCTCTTTGGTGATGGCAATCCCACTGTCGGTTTGAATGGCCTGCATGAAATTCTTCTTCCTGTGTCTGTTTACCCTTTCATGGAAGAGCTTGGAGTTGACGTCGCCTAACCTAATCCAAGTGATACTTGAGCGTTGCCTAAGTTTGAGCTTCTTGGTAGGCATGTCGAAGTAGGAGGACTTGAGGTGTCGACGGAGGACACGCTCGGGGTCCAAGAGGGCCTGCTCTCCTTAGTGAGGTCAAGCCTCCAAGTCACCTCCTTAGCAACTGTGAGCCGCGTGGCAAGCACACCCACCCTCTCCTTCTACCGTCTTTTGAGGGCCTTTGCAGTAAGACAAAGCTTGATGTGAATCCGATGAATGGCATTCCGAGCCAAAACAGGCTTGTTTCAGGCCACAACAACCGTTGCGTGGAAATCTGGGATGCGTGGGGTTTGACATCTATGTGTCATTAAGATGGAATTTTCTTTTTATTCAAAAAATTCTGCATGTACGATACCTAGGGTTTGACATCTTTGTGGCTCTGAATATCTCAAGATTTGTCGACTCAGTCTCTCAAAGGTGCTCACAGGGGTAGAGTGTGCATTTGTGCGTTCGTAGGGGTGAGTGTATGTACATTTATGTGAATGTCTGCTTCTGTCCTATGTTTCTCAAAAGCCAAGTTGAAGAAAATTGAATCATGGCCCACCCAGTTAAAAGCAAAATACAGAGCCTCTTGGATTCTTAGAATTGTAAAAACACAGAAATACATAGAATTGTAAAAACACAGGAATAGGAAAATCACAGGATTAGAAAGTCACACTCTTGCGAATCCTACAAGATTTGAGTTTATTTCATTGCATCACAAAAAACAAATGATTTTTTAAGAGGTTTGATTGGATGCTAGATTTTCTATGAGATGTAGTACAAATGGTTTTTAAGAAAATGTTATATATAATTCAATAATATGACTCGAAGCTATCAACACAAGAAAAATTCTTAAGCATTATAGTGCTTCAAAATCCTATGAACCAAAGAGGCTCTTAAGAGTGAGGGTAAACTGTACCGTGGGAAAATATTTTCTGCTCTCCTTTAGCCAGGCCCACCCAACAAATTCTTTGTAGCTTTGACGTTGGACGTAAGTGCATAGAAAAAATATATGCACTAGTGGTTGGGGCGCCATCCTGTGGCATCGCTTGAGAGGAAGTTGTGCGCTTGTTTTCATAAAAAAATACATAGGGTCCTCGCCTTCATCTAGAAAAACATATTAGAAAAAAAAATCCTCACTTCCATCTAAAAAAAGTAAAAAAGAAAAATATTACCACCGCAGTCTACTAGCGAGCGCCACTTTGCATAGCCCTCCATTTAAAAAATACGTGTGGTCCTCACCTTCATCTAAAAAGAAAAAAACATTTAGAAAAAATTATAAAGCTTTATTCCAAAAGCTTTCTCACTGCGGCCAATCAGCTCGTGCCATGTGGCATAGCTGGTTGGCCGCCCTTCTCCCGACGCTTAATGGGTTTAATGCTACATTGAGCGGGGAAAAGACACCGAGGGGCACAAATACAGACGTGAGAAAAAATATTCATCATTATAGGCTCCAGCAAGTAGCAACTCTAAGGAGAGACTTAAGGGCTCATTTGATTCAAATAAATTATATAGAAATTTGGAGGACTTTGTTTTGTAAGTTTTTTTCTATGTATTCCCTCTATTTTTATTTACTCTGTATATAGCTTTGTCTCGAGTCAAACTTTGTAAACTTTGATCAAGTTTATACAAAAAATTATTAAGGTCCACAATACCAAATCAATACCATTAGAATCACCAATGTATATATTTTCATATCATGTTAATTTGTTATTGGGAAAATTTAGATGATTTCTATATAAACTTGGTCAAACATTATAAAATTTGACTCAAGTCAAAACTAATATGTAGAGTAAATAAAAATGTAGGGAGTACATCGTTTGATTCACATGATTTTTTTTTCTTCCCGAAGAATTGCTTTGCACTCTATTTTGGAGGAATTTTCATCCACTTAAACCTATATGTACAATTCTTTTGTTTTTTCTGTGGTGTCAGAACACTCAGTAGAGTCATGCGTTTTCTTTCGTATGTTTTTTCTTAATACAATACAGATGCAAGCGCTCATATAAACACGCATATACTTATCTCTATAAACGCACACACGCACACCCTATTTCTATGAGCACCTCCAAGAGACCGAGTCGACATATCATCTTGATATTTTACAGAATCCTGCAAATTAGGAGGTCATTAAAAGTTAATCGAGATTATGGATGTTGCCCTCCCTAGGCTAGAAAATGGATGAAATGATAGTGTATTAGGAATCCTGCGAAAGCAAAAATTCATGACTACTTGGGAAGTAGCACTGGCTGCTCCACTACAGGCAGGAATCATATCTTTGTGGTGCAAATATTAAATTTGAAGAACCTTCCACATGTCAGCACTGGTAAAAATACAAGTGAGCACCACAATAGCTTTATTTAGCTTTTCGAAGAGAGGACGATCCTGTGCTCCAATAAAACATTATCTTATGTTCTTGTGAGGACGTATGTATATTGTCGGAGAATTATTGTTACTCCTACCTCTGCTGGGTTTTCCCTTGTAAGTATTTTCATATTGCTCCTATAGGGAGTTCACTGATTTTGTATTATTTTGCAAGTTCAAGGTCTTACCGTTTATACATTAATGATGCATGCAGGCTGCAGCTTCTGCTACATGAATGTGTTTAGGCTGGTTGTAATGGGTATGATACTACATCCGTAGTACATAGTATCATATGTTAGTATCATAAATGACTTTATTTATTAGCATGCATGACACATACTATCTGTATGCTCATTGGAGGAAACGAAACCAAACGAGGCATGGCTCGCAGCCAATAGTCTTCCACCTTGGTCGCGCTACCAATTCTAATAAGCCCTACACACCAGACCGGAGGGAGTAGTAGCACAACGTTTAATATGATACGGTATCATGATATGATACTCAACCCTCTTTTTTTTATTTAATTCTATGTCACCTCATCAAATTTGCATAGTTAGCATGCATGATACTACCTGTGATACTCCCATTACGACCAGCCTTAGAGTTACAATATTGGCCTGTGCTTTTTCCACGGGGAAATATTCGACCATGGTTAAATCGATGATATTTAAATCCACCCATCATTATGTCTAACCATGGTGCTAATCCCATTGCTGGCAAATGTGAATTCGAAGGGAAAACAACGTGGTAGGCGCGACACCACTCGATGCAGTGGGCAGCATGGCCTTCTTACAAAAGCTGTTTTCATTAAATAATTGTCCAATGCAGTGGTAGTCCTGCTATATAAATTGATTCAATTTGGTTAGCGCCACCGCGCCAAAGGTGGGATGATGGTGTTATCACTGAGAGCGATGGAGCATTCAGGCTTGTCCTTTGGATCTGTTTGGTTCAAAACAAATTTATAATAATTTTGAAGGATTATATTTCTCATCATTTTTTAATATGATACGCTATGTATATAATTCTGTAAAAGCAATAATTTTATGCGATTTCCCCCCTTCAATAATTTTTTTAAATAATACATTTTTTGTTTAAAATTACAGAAATAATACGCAGAAAAAAGAATTTACAAGAATAATACACCGTCGGCCCACTGCAGGCCGACTGAGCCCAGTCGGCCCACTGCAGGCCGATCGGCTATCAGGAGGCCGACTGCAGGCCGGGCAGCCACGCGGCGGCATGTGGTTGGTCGTGCCACGCCGCGAGGGGGGAGGCAGCGGCCTGTCGGCGTGGTGCGCCCCGTCGGCGTCCCGCAGGCCGATCGGCCACCTGGTGGCCGACAGGGTGCGGCCGACCTGACGCGCGCTGGCCAGCCCGCCCTTATCCTCTCCTTCCCTCTTACCTGCATTGTTTTTCTCCCTCCCTGCCCATATCCTCTCCTTCCTCCATTCTTCTTCTCCCGTTGCTCCTTTCTTCTATGTTCTTCCTTCTCCTCTCTCTACAGAAAAATGGCACCCATTTGTGCACCTAAATGAGCTACATTTTCGCGATTTTGGCACCGTGAATGGGTTCAACTCATTTAGGGCAGCGAAAAGAGGTGTCGATCTACTGACGGGGTAGCTCGTGGTGGTCGTGGTGAGCATTTTGGTGGAGGTGGTGGTGGTGAAGTTGGGGCAGTGTTCATCGTTGGGGCAGTTGGGGTGGTGAGGTGGTGGTGGTGGTGGAGGTGGTGGAGGTGGTGGTGGTGGAGGTCGTTCGTCGTTCGTCGTTCGTCGTTCGTCGTTCGTCGTTCGTGGTTCTTCGTTCTTCGTTCTTCGTTCGCACGCACGCTTCAAGGGTATATTTCAGCCCTCATTTTATTTTTCGTAGGTGCTCCGGGATTATACGTAAATATTGTTATTTGCCGCGGTAGTATACGTAAATATTTGTGTGCGATTATTGTTTTTTGGCCCGGTAGTATACGGAAATATTGTTATTTGCCCCGGTAGTATACGTAAATATTATTCGTTCGCACGCACGCTTCGTTTGATGTGAAAATAAATTTGTGTGCGATTATTCGTAATATAGTTGTAGGTGTGTGAATTGTATTAGTTGTTAGTGGGATAATAAGTTGTTGCTTAATACTTGACACGTACACAGGTGCGGGATAAGAAGTTGGAAACATGAATAAAAACTTGGAAAGAAGAGACAAGTTTTTTTTTTGAAGAGTTGGGGTCGGCATGTGCATAGCAAAACGAATAATATTACATGTTAAAAAAGAAGTTAAAAAATAGAGTTGGAAACATAATAAAAATTTAAAAAACGATGTTAAAAAAAAGAGTTTGAAGAGTTGGGGTCGGCGGCATGTGCATAGCAAAACGAATAATATTACATGTTAAAAAACGATGTTAAAAAACGAATAAGAAGTTTTTTTGAAGAGTTGGAAACATAATAAAAATTTAATAAGCAAGCAAAAAATAGGAAAAGTAGAACTACATGTTAAAAAACGTTTCAGTCCGTACCCGATGCGAATATGAAGCGGATTACCCGCTAACCTTTATTATGCGTATTTTCTAAAGTTTAACCCATAACAAGCAATGCCACACTGTTTTTTTAAACGGTCACGCTGTAGTTTAACAAAAAAACTTCTTAGCAAGGAAGAATTTTACATGATCGTAGAAATAAGACGCATGCCTTTTTCTAAATTATTTTAACATAGATTAAAATAAAAAATACATCAACATGGCCATATAATTCAAATAAACTGAATTATCATATTTGTCGGTTATATTATTATTATTTGAGGCCTATTTATTATTAGTAAACATGGGCCTATTTATTATATTATTTACTATGGTCCTGGTAATATATATATATATAGACATGTCTAATACTTGTATTTCGATGTTGAAAAAAAATAGGTGAGTCGAGATGTCCGATGTAGTGAAGTTGAGATTTTACTATGGTCCTGGTACTGTCCAAACAAATGAGTTGGGAGCAGATCTGAGTGAATTTACTCACATAGAGGTTGCAATCAGCGCACCACAAACATGGTCTGTTAGTCAGTTGAAAGAATGGATTGCGGCAAGTTTAGGTCTTGATACTGAAACAAACACCGTCGGTGTTCATGCATTGTGGACACGGTCAAGTTCAAAAATTTACTTTTATTTGAGGCAAATAGAGGGAGACTCCGATTGGGTGCGGTGGTTACAAGGTTGTGAACGAAGGGGATGCAATCCTGTTGCTTTAGTGCTTCCCGTCGTGAAGGAGGTCACTGCACATGAAGGGGAGGGTGGCTACGAAGGACAGAGCAGTCATGTAGAAGGAGGAAATGCTTATGGTTACGACCAAGGACAGAGCAGTCAGGTAGAAGGAGGAAATGCTTATGGTTATGAACCAGGGCAGAGTAGTCAGGTAGAAGGAGGAAATGCCGATGGTGATTACAATGGCGAGGTGGACGCTGACGAGGTAGATGGGCACATGCAGAACCAGATGGAAGAAGAAGACACCGATGTTGAAAGGGGTCATGCCGATGATTCTGACGAGTCAGATGAAGAAGAAAATGCAGAGGAGGTCCCGAATCCTGCATGGTGGAATCATGACTTATCATCTGCAATGACCATGAATGATGGGCATGATTCAGCCTGGCAATATCACCAGAACAATATTGCGACGGGTGCTATGTATCCGAACAAGCAAGCCCTGAAGGATGCAATAATTAATTGGGCAATGTCCACGCAAAGGGTTTTCAAAGCTGAGGTGTCCAGTCAGAAATTCCTCACAATGGTATGCAAGAATGCAGATTGTCCCGCAAGGGTGCACGGCTTTCTCCCTAAGTATGGCACAAGTTGGGTGATAAGTGACTTAGTTAATCACACTTGTCTTATTCCCTGCATCCCTCAAGATCATGCCAACCTTTCATCCATGCTTATTGCTCGACTGTTTTACGATGAGATAGTGCAAGGCAAAGCTATGGAAGTGAAGGCAGTGCAGACAAAAGTGTTCGCCAGGTTGAAGTACATAATTTCTTATGGCAAGGCTTGGAGGGCTAAGCATGCAGCGCTTGAGAGGAGATTTGGTTCTTATTTTGATGCATATGACTCTGTTGTCCACCTCCTCCACACCCTGCAGCAGCGGAATCCAGGCACCTATATCGATATCCAAGACATGTTCATGCCAGAGTTCCCAACTGTGAGGGTTTTGCATCGTCTCTTCTTCTCTTTCGGTGTATGCATCGAAGCTTTCAGGCATTGCCGACCGGTGATATGTGTTGACGGTACTTTTCTCATAGGCAAGTACAAGGGTCAGATACTGACAGCCATAGGTCAAGACGGCCAAAATCAAGTCGTCCCACTGGCATTTGCTTTTGTGGAGAGTGAGAACATTGAAAGTTGGACATGGTTCTTCAGGTAGTTGAAAATATCAGTTGTCAAGGAGAAGCCGAATGTGTGCATCCTTCATGACAGGCATGCAGGTATACTCAGTGCGATAAGGACACTGACAAACCCAGGCCCTGAGGAACAAGTTCCATGGCAGGACTTGCAGAGCCGTTGGTGCATGCGCCATCTCGGGGCTAATTTCTTCTCGCAGTTTAGAAATAAGAACCTGATGAATCTATTCAAAAAACTCTGCAAGCAGAACCAGTTATGGAAGTACAATTTGATACGCGACAGACTTAATGTGTGCACGCAGAGACACGTGAGGGACAGGAAAGCTGCAAGAGATGCAGCGGTGAGGGCACATGTTGAAGCAGTAGCTGCACAGTTGGCAACAGGAACAGCGGCCGTGGAGGAGGAGGCTGTTGGGCTATGTGACCTGCCAGGCTTTGACCCACCTGGTACTAGGAGAAGGCTCGGGAGGTCGATTAAAACCTTCGAGCAGTGGATAGAGCATGAGCCTCTGGAGAGGTGGTCTTTGCTACATGACACACATGGAGCAAGGTACGGTGTCATGACAACGAACCTCGCGGAAACATACAACTTTGTCCTCAGAGGAAACCGGGCATTGCCACTTACAGCAATCGTTGAGGGTATTTTCTATGGCACCGTCAAGTAGTTCAGAGACAGACGTCAAATAGCAGAGCAGCATATCTTGAACAACCCAAATACACGGTACTGTGAAAGAGTCACGAAGTACATGGACAACAAGATGCAAAAAGCTAGGTCACACACTGTAGTCGCCATCGGTAATCAAGAAAGAAGGTTTGAGGTCCGCTTAGCCAACAACAAATTCGGATGTGCAAATGAGTTGAGGACGCATGAGGTGAAAATTGGCAATGAAGCCTGGCCAACGTGTGAGTGCACATGCAATAAACCGAAATTGCTTCACCTACCTTGCTCACATGTACTTGCTGCTTGCGGGCAGCTTGGAATGGACGCAATATCGTTTGTGTCTCACAGAACGTTTTCACGGTGTTTTTCCGGATGCTCCCGATCCGGTATGGGAGCATCACGGACCTAAGTATGAGTGGTTGCTAAATTTCCGGGTAATTTCCCCTACCTATTCTCTTCAAGTTATCGCGCATAAAGTTGTACAGAAAATAATTGCAGCTTACTAAAACTTTCTCTTCGCTTAATGCAGATCCAGAACTTCCGGGCGCCCTTGATTGCGGAACAGATCACTCGGAGCCTCGAGGCCTACTTATTGTGGCTTTTCGACAAGGTGATGTTCACGGAGAACCATGTCACTACTATCAGCGCCCTCTACATCCCTATGGCACTCAAGATAGCGAGCGCTCAGACGGCGAATCAGATCAGACAGAGGAGTTGGGGTTCGGCGGTGTTAGCGGCTACATACCGAGGTATGTGCAACGGTTGCCAGCTTACATCGAGAAAGCCAACCCTTCTTGGATGCCCTCTATTCCTACAGCTGTGGTCGTGGGAGAAGTTCTCTATAGGGCGACCAGATGTATGGGTTCATGAGCCTATAGACGCCATGTTTGATGTTGAGGGCATCGACATGCCTACTTTCGGTCTGTGTTGGACTCGTCGCAAGGTATGCACCGTGTTGTAGTTTAATGCAACTTTTTCTGCACAAGAGATCGATCGATGCGAGCGGCTACTAACTTTTATTCTCTGCAGAGACGCTTTGCTAGTGATCAGACCAGGAAGGCATACACAGCATTGAACGAGCAGTTCAATGCGTACACCGGGGTAATCTGGCAGCCCTACACGGAAGCAGCCATACAAGCGAGATACCCTGCTGGTATGTCTGTGCTATGCACAAGGGACAGAGATTACTGGATGACAAAATCGAAGATCATCTTCGATGTCTTCGTCGAGGAGATGGCACAACAGAGGGTTATGAGGCAATTTGGTCTTCTGCAGTTGGAGCTACCTCCCCCTATAGAGAACCCGGTGCCAGCACACATCCACAGGTATTAACCAGTTTTTCAATGTTGCATTTTCTTTCATAGTACTCCATTCGAAGCTTTAGGTAATTGTTGAACACACACCACAATTTTAGGACGACAAGGAAGGGCATGAACAGGACAACTGCTGAATGGCTAGTTAGACTAGAGCCGTATGTTATAGAATGGGAGACAGCAAACACAAATCTATGGCACGAGAATCACAATTTCGATCTCGATGAATTCAATCTCTATTTGCGGCGCTACATGACCGGAACACGGTTACGCATTGTTGAGTACTCCCACCCAGAGGAGTTACCGGATCCTACTCCGTCGGATATGTACCCGAGCTATGATACTTCGGGCTCTAGGCAGTACGCGGTAAGATATTTTTTCTTTACGTAATGTTGTCACATACTTTGACGTGCAAGAGACAGACATTATTAATCGTCATGGAAATTTGCAGGCTACCTTGACACGCGAACTGTATGACGACGTGACCACCTTTGGACGATCACTATCGTCTGAACCTCTTCTTCAACATCGTCCAGTGGTACAGCCCTTCTTGGAAAGAATTCAGAATAAGATACGGACTGTGTACGAGGCTATCACGTGCACCCGGAGAACCGATGTTGTTCAGCACGAGCAGGAGCAGCCGCGTCACTCCATGCAACGACATCAACCACGTCCACGCCTAGCACAGCAGCCGACAACCAGGCCACCCCGTCCTGACCAACCTGGCAGTTCTACGTGGCACCCGCAGCACTATGGTCCCACGTCAAGCTTCGTGTTTTCTCCACAGCCACAACAACACGGTCCCTCGTCGAGCTTCGTGTTTTCTCCACAGCCACAGCAGCACGGTCCCTCGTCCAGTTTCGTGTTTCAGCCAGAGCAGACGTCACACCCAGCAGGTATGTGTCTTCATATTTATTGTTTTCAATATTAATTGACGCGACCTCATTCTTCATGATGAACCGTTCCATCGCGTAGGGGCCTATGGATATCAGGCGTCTATGTCGACATCACATGATACGTGGGGGAGTGATCAACATCCCGAGGACAACATACAGGCTCAGATGTCGCAGCACACCCAGTGGATGAACATGTTTTCGACTCCTCCACCAGGCCCCACACAGGATACACAGCATGACCAGGGAGAGTCTGAGATTCCTCCTCGTCACGTTAGGGCACCCGACAGGTTGGGATGGTCCCCGATTCCAGATCCGCCTCCCCGCCAGGCCAGACGTCGTCACTGACGCTTCTATGTATCTGTATCAGTAGAGACATTACCATCTATTTCTGTGTAAGACTTATGTCTATTCTATGTATGAGACAAATGACTATGTACTTATGTACGAGACATATGCCTACTCTATTTTAGTACTCTGTTATCGGAACTACAAGATCATATGTAGATAGAACATAATATTCATACAACGAGACATTGCAAGCAAATAGATAGAACTACATCTAAATTAAATGGTACGTAACTGAACTCACAACATACAGCATAAAAACTACATGAAGTCATCATCGTCATATGTTCGCGCCAACTTTTTCCCGCCATATGTTCGCGCCAACTTTTTCCCGCCACCCGTTTCCCGCCACCCGTTTCCCGCCAACCCTTTCCCGCCATATCGCAGCCGTTCTTTCCCGCCATTTTCTCCTCTCTACCTATAAAACCCCCTTCAGACGGAGCTGCATAAGCATTGCAGTGTGCTGGTGGTAAATTGGAGCACTGTGGTGGAGGTGAAGCTGTTGTTCGTCGTTCTTCGTTCGAGCCAGAGCACCGGCAGTTTGGTGGCCGCCGTTCGTCCTTCATCCTTCGCACGCACGCTTCAAGGGTATATTTAAGCCCACATTTTATTTTTCGTACGTGCTCCGGTAGTTTTTGTTAATATTTTTAGATGTCAACTAATTAATCTGTCAATATTTGTAGTTGCTACGGCAAATATTCGTAATATAATTGTAGGAGGGTGAATTGTATTAGTTGCTCCGTTAATATTCTGTAATATATAGCTTCGTAATATATAGACATGTCTAATATTTGTTAGTGGGGATATTAAGGGGTAGGGTAGGTACTCAATGCGATTTGTGTGTTGCAGATGGCTGAGAGTACTCAGTGGGTGCTTAGCCCTATTGTTCATGTCCAAGGCTTGTCTCCAAGTGTTGTGCAAGTTAGTGAAGTGGACCTCACTTTTGATTGGTTGAAGACTAAATTCATGTTGAAGCAAGGGTTGAAGGAAGACGATTTTGTGTACTACGTCAGCAGGAAGCATTCGGATGGCCCTGGGGAAAGAAAATTGATTGACATAACTGATGATGGCAAGATTCAAGAAATGCTGAGCGAATGGGAATGGAAAAGGGTTGTTCAGTTGCATTGCTACAGGAAACCGAGTTATATGTGATGCATTTGTCATTCGAGATCCGCCTCTCCGACAGGCCAGACGTCGTCATTGCCGCTCCTATGTATCAGTAGAGACATTACCATCTATTTCTGTGTGAGAACTTATGTCTATTCTATGTATGAGACAAATGACTATGTACTTATCTACGAGACATATGCCTACTCTACAAGATCATATTTAGATAGAACATAATATTCATACAACGAGACATTACAAACAACTAGATAGAAATACATCCAAATTAAATGGCACGTAACTGACTCACAACATACAGCATAAAAACTACATGAAGTCATCATCGTCATCCTCGATCGATGCAGAACTCTTGCCCTTCGACGATGAAGAACTCTTGCCCTTCGACGATGCAGAAACCTTGCCCTTCGATGATGAAGAACTCTTGCCCTTCGACGATGCAGAACCCGGAAGCGGCGGCATGAAGATATCATCTTCGTCCTCGCTCTCCTCAGTCCATAAACATGGATTATTTGCTGCAATCCTTCTGAAAGTTTCACTCTTCGGCACCACTACCTTCTTCCACCTGTCATGCAACCTAAGAAGTTCTTTACGTACCTCCTCATAGGTCCTTTCAGGCCACCCAGAACTACGTAATTGGTGAGCCAACTCATTCATTATGGTGTCACTACCGGTGAGTTCGTCCCATGGAACTATCCTATTATCCATCCTGAAATCGGTAGCTAGCCTCAGAAGAGTCCTGCTCATCCCAGGGTGAAAACTACGATCGAAAGTATAATGGGACATCTCAACTACACTACACTGCAATGCTTATCCAGCTCCGTCTGAAGGGGGTTTTATAGATAGAGACGAGAAAATGGCGGGAAAGAACGACTGCGGTATGGCGGGAAATGTTGGCGGGAAATGGGAGGAGGGAAACGGGTGGCGGGAAACGGGTGGCGGGAAATTGTTTGGCGGGAAATGGGTGGCGGGAAATGGGTGGCGGGAAATGGATGGCGGGAAATGGGTGGCGGGAAATGGGTGGCGGGAAAAGCGCAGTTTGGAAATGTCGATAACTTTCAAAACAAATGTTCATCACAATGGAAAAAGTTCCCGCCTTTCAAAAAATGCATGCAATTTTTTTGGAAAATATGATAAGAAATAGTTCGTGCCACTAAATGAATGTACGTCACCTTTGCTGGAAATATTCTCGTGTTTCCAAAAAATATCCATGACATTCTACAAAATGGTACTCCCTTCATCCCATAATATAAGATGATATTACAATCAATATACTCACATATCACGTGGGTTAACAAATGTTTAGATGGATCATGATATTTTAAGAAAATATTCGCGTGTTTCTAAAAAAAGTTTGTGAAATTTTCAGAAAAGCATTTTAAAAAATGTTGTGTGGTTTAAAAAAAGGTATTTCCATTAAAAATGTATTTGAAGAAATGTTACCATGTATTCATAACGTGTTAAAATATATACTTTTAAAAAATATTCGCGTGTATTATTAAAAATAGGCATGCACCAGTCGGCCCACAGCAGGCCAACTGAGCCTAGTCGGCCCACTGCAGGCCTATCGGCCAACTGCAGGCCGACTGGACCCTGTCGGCCAACTGGAGGCCGACTGGGCTTGAATCTGCTGGCCGACAGCCCAATCGGCCAGCAGCAAACTGATGGGCCTCCAGTCGGCCTGCTGTGGGCCGACTGGGCTCTGTCGGCCTGCAGTAGGCCGATGGTGTATTATTTTTGAAAAATCTTTTTTTTTGCGTATTATTTCTGTAATTTAAAAAAAAATGTATTATTTAAAAAAAATTAGCACATATACCCGGACATCATGATCTACTCATGCCTTCTCGCATAGCAGCCGCTAGGGCGTACTCCTCCCCTACTCCCTCCGCTGGTGAGCCTGTGAATTCTTCTCTCCTCTGCCTACTGCTCTAGCGGCGGGGAGGGGGATACCGGTGCTTTGGTTTTGGCTGGTAGACTAGGCAAGGATTTTTTTTAAATCCTCGCATGGGTGACGCTGCAAGTGCATCTAGTGCCCCTTAGTGATTTTGGTGTATTGACGACTTATAGGTTAAGAGACTGATGCGTTTGTGAGTGTACAAGGTCTATAAGTCTATGAGGAGTTTGATATTTACAGAGAAAGTCGACCCCTAAAAATGAATGTCTTCAATTGAAGACTTTGGATTTCTGAAGACTTTGAAAGTGAAGAAATTGGTGTGACCGTGAAGACTTGGTATTCATTCGAGGAACATGAAGTGTGAAGACTTTTGTTTTCGTAGTTTCATTTTCTCCTTCTTGAGTCATAGGAAACACCGTACTGTTAAAGGGGGTCGAGGAAATACTAAGGAAAATTTTCCAAGTGATGCTCATCTCAAAATCCTACACCTACCAATCCCTTCGAGTGAAGCCATTGAAAATCTCTTACAGCTCAGTCAATTTCTTCAGTGATAGAGACGAAGTTCTTCTGGTCTCTGAGGAATTTGTCCTGGCTGAGGAGTTAGAAATTCGCCAGTGCGGATTGCCTACAAGTGAGGAACATGATAGCCCTGAGGAATTTGACAGTCCAAATATCCGACCGTTGCTGTGCTACGCGCCAGCTGTCCCAAAATATCTACCCACCTAACGGTCATATCATTGAAGGGCATTTATGTCTTATCATGTCGGGCTGCTCCCTAGGCTATAAATAGCCGCCCCCTACAACCACTAGCTGGTTGGCTGCTCCGAGAGAAACTGACACTTGTCATTTGAGAGCATCCCATCCTCCGAGGACTTTGAGCGAAAATCATCAAGTGAGGAAACCCAAACCCAAACACCTACAAACCCAAAGTGATTGAGCATCACTGAAGAGATTGATCCTACGTGGATCCGACGCTTGTTACCTTTGAAGACTGTGCATCTTCCAGACGGTTAGGCGTCATGGTCTAGAGCATCCAAGAGGAAATTGTGGATCACCGAGTGACCGAGTTTGTGAAGGTTTGGAAGTCACCTGAAGACTTACCACGAGTGATTGGGCGAGGTCTGTGTGACCTTAGCTCAAGGAGAATACGATGAGGACTGTGTGTCCTCAGGTTTAAATACCTAGCCGCTCCAACCAGACATACAACTGTCATAGCAGTTGGAACTGGTCTACCAAATCATTGTCTTCACCAAGCCTACTGGTTCTATTTCCTCAACTCTTCCATTTCCTCATTATTGTGTTGTGTGCTTGTTCATATCTGTTTGAAGACTTTGACTGAAGACTTTCTCAATTTCCTCAGTTCAATTTCTTCAGTCTGTTTGTCTTCATCCTGTTTTATCCCGTGCTTACACTTCCTGTACTATGTGTCTGTTTTCATTTCATCATGATGTCCATGTTTATGTTATGTCATGTATGCATCTGAGTACTTATTCCGCTGCAAGTAGTTCTTCGCTTAGGAATTTCCTCACCCTGAAATTCCTCAGTGAAGAGTTCTTAAAAATCACCTATTCACCCCCCTTTAGTCGACTTAACGCACTTTCAATTGGTATTAGAGCAAGGTACTCCCTTGTTCTGTGTGATTTTAGTTTAACCGCCTGGAGTTTTAGTTATGTCGACCGCAGGTATGATCAAGGTCTCTGCTGGGTGTCCTACCTTAGATGGGACGGACTACCCCTACTGGAAGAATAAGATGCGAATGCATCTTGAGGCAATTGACAACGATCTCTGGTATGTTGTGGAAAATGGTGTTCCCTTAGTCACACCTTCTGTGAATGTTGCTGATGTGAAGAGATTCAAGCAACTCGATTCTCAAGCGAAGAACATCATATGTGGCCATCTGAGTAAAGGACAGTATGGCAGAGTGAGTGCTTTGGAAACTGCTAAGCTTATCTGGGATAGGCTGTCCAAAGTAAATGAAGGAGTCTTGACACAGCGTGATTCTCGA